>NC_133332.1:171165620-172369787 GCF_042186555.1 Aquarana catesbeiana | reverse complement strand
GCATACAGAGTAGAAGTGCAAAAACAAAGTGCAATAATAATAACATTCAATGGTCAACATGTCATGTGGCTGTACAGTTAAAGCGGGGTTCCACCCAAATTTTGAACATTATCTCTATGCATTCTCTTCCTTGCCTAGATGCTGACATGCTGTTTAAAAAAATTTAAAACGCTGTAATTACCTTTTTTTTTCTAATCTTCTTAGCACTTCCTGGTTTTCCTCCCATGGGAGTAGGCGTGTTTCTAGCCTCTCCCAGACCTCCCACAGTCCCCTGGGAGCTAGTCTCAGGCTTCCCAGCATGCATTGTGCAACAGCGTCATCACAACATCTCGGTGAATGCTGGGAGCACAGCATTCACCCCATCCAGGAAATACATGCTTGTGGGCTTCAAATGCCCACAATGAAGATGGAAACCGCCTTCAGTGAATTTTATAAGTTATTCTTTACAATGAAATCGGACACAGGCGGACTTATTACACAGAACATGTGAGTAGATAATCATGAGAAGAAAAGTTTGCGAATGAACTCCAAAAAAAAAAAACGATAGATAGGTGGACCCCCGCTTTAAGTACACATGTAACATTAGCTGAGGAAAACAGATCATGTAGAATAAGACGCCTATGGAAGTAAACATACTAAACAATATATAGAGAGTAAGGCACTTCCTCTGAGATAGTATGGGTGTTTATAGCCGCCTTGTTGCTAGGGGATGAAACTAATTCTATTCTCCATTTTGATAAAGTGTCTATTTGAAAGTCTACTGAGATTAACATAGATACTGGACAAATCTGGCTAATCTAGATATAATCGTTTCATGAGTCTCAGCGATATCAACGATCAGTGTTAGCAGGTCCGTTCCTTTTTCTACTCAATTGCTGCCTCACCGTAAAGCTCCTGGGGGGATAGATTAGAAGGACAGAAAGATATAAGGAGAGAAGTGAACAAGAGTACAGGAGGTAAAAAGAGAGAGGAGAAAGAGAGAGAGGGAAGGGAAGAAGAAGAGAGGAGGGGAAAGAAAAAAAAACCCAGGGGGAAGAGGTGGGGGTGGGGGTTGGATTGGTGGGGGTGGCAACGCAGAGACAAGCTACCAGACAGAGTGGGGGTGGAGGATCCCACCAGCTACCCTTTCCGTCTACATTCAGCATAGTATTATAATGGGCCAAAACTACCAGATACTCCAGGCAAACTAGGTATGATACTGCAAGTGGCACTGCCTTTAGACTGAACATCAATTACAGTGGCAGTGCCTCTAGGTCAAGGGTCAGTCGCTACTCTGTGTCAGTGCTTGATATTGTTGTGATTTTTTGAAGGTGAGCCACGCCTCCCAGATAGCTGAAAAGCTAGATATTCTATCCTGTGAAGAGTGAATCAGATCCTCCATTGTCTCTATGTGGTTAATACAAAGTATTCAACTTTTGGTTGAAGGGGGGAGATTTGGACCGCCAATGTACCGGAATACACAGCCTAGCAGCGTTAATCATATGCATGGCTACCCACTTAAAGTATTTCTTTTGGGGGATTTTAGATAGATGAAGGAAATATTGCGCTGGAGAAAATTCCAGAGGTAGTGAGGAAATGGTAGTTGTCACCTCATGTACTTTCCTCCAGTATGGCTGGATTAATGTGCATGTCCACCACACATGGAGGAAGGTGCCTGTTTCCTTTTCACATCTCCAACATTGATCTGATACTGTCGGAAATATTCTATGAAGCAGTTCCGGGGTTTTATACCATCTCGTTTTAATTCTATATCCTTTTTCCTGTGCGTTTACATTGAGAGACCCCTTGTGGATGAATAGGTGAACGCGATCCCAGTCAGCATCTTCAATCTCCCTGTCCAGCACGGGTCCCCAGAATGCATGGTCTGAGTGTAGTACAGAGTAAGGCTCACCAAACATGGAGGCATAGAGTGCTGAGATTACATGATTCTGGGGAGCACAGAGATTCGAACACAGTGGGTGTTTTCGTATAGCCTTCCCTTCTCCCCGGGTCAACTAGAAAATGTTTCAACTGAATGTAGGACCAGAAAGGAAGGATTTGGTGTTAGCAGATCTTGTTGTCGCACAAACTTGCCTCTATGGAACAAATGTTTGGCAAGCATCTCTGTATAAGGCCATTCCTGTGCTAGATAGGTTTTAGCTAACCCTGGGGGAAAGTCGGGGTTACCCCTGATAGGGGTAATCGAGCACTCCGTGGTCGAGAGCGCATGTGTTTTACAGGCCCTAATAAAATCATGGAGGGTTGCCCCAATGAGGGGGTGTGAGTAAAGATGAGGACTTGTGGGTTTCTTGGAGAACCAAGGGAGCAGGTGAAGATCATATCCTGAGATCAATCGTTCAAGATCTACCCAATCTTTGTAACGGGCATGTATCTTCCAGTCTACAACCCTAGTCATATGTACCACCCAATAATAATGCAGTAAATCAGGGAGGCCAATTTTCCGCCCTTGGATTTGGGTAGGACTAAGTTCGCCCATCCGATGCGTGCCTGTTTGGATCCCCAGAGGAAAGATCTGCACATTTTCTTGTAGACTGCAAAGAAAGTTGGTGGTAGGCATATTGGCATAGTTTGCATTTTATATAATATGCGGGGGAGGACTGTCATTTTCAAAGCGGAGGTCCGTCCAAACTAAGATAGGGTAGGGACATCTGGGCCTGGGCTTTTGCCTAGCTTCGTGGTCTTCAGGGCTGCTTCCCATTCCTCAAAGGACAAGGGTGCTTCTAGCTCAGCACGGTCGCTGTCCCACAATGCTTGCGGGCTAAATTTGCCTAGAAACTCCTGTATCAAGTTAGAGCGAGCCTTGTCCTCTGTAGGGCTATGGATAGTTTCATTGAGGTTATAAAATTTGCTATAGAAGCGAAGAAATTGTTGTGCAATGTCCTCATTTTTGGTGTGGGATTTCCCTGACTGATCAGTCACATGGTGAACTGTGGAGGCAAGTGTGCGTTTCTGCATGCACCTGGCCAGTAGCTTCCCAGGTTTGTTGCCTTGTTCATAAAATAGTTCCTGTGACAGAATATGATGTTTTCGTGCCCTTCTAAAGAGTTCTTCGACCAACAGTGATCGCGTGTCTGCTAGCTCTTGTGCTACTTGAGTAGCCCCAGTGCCTTTATGTTGCACCTCTAATCTGGTTATTTTTTCAGATAGAGCCAATATCAGTGCTTGATGGTCCTTTTTTTTCCTAGCTGCAATGGCTAAAAGGTGTAACCATATGACAAATTTATGTGCCTCCCATTGGACCATGGGAGTCATATCCGGCGTGTCATTATTGTGGAAATAGTCGCGGAGGGCCTGTCTAATATGTTCTGCATCTCCTGGGCCTGGATGCATCTAGCCTCCATATCTTAGTGAGCCCCTCTCTTTGTGGGAATCGTGGAGTCATTGTGACCGGGTGATGGTCAGAGAGTGCCATGTTTTCAATGGTAGCGTCAGCAAGGTAGGATAGGTCGGCCTGGTGTATGAAGATATAGTCCAGCCTCGAGTAGCGATTGTTCGGTATTGAGTAGAATGTGTAATCCTTCTCTCGGGGGTTGAGAGTGCGCCAGGTGTCATGTAATGTAAGGGAAGCTAGCTGAAGTTTCACTTGATGTAGTGCAGAGTAGGGGAATGAGGAGGTGCCAGTAGAGGTGTCTAATAGCGGGTCTAGGGCCATATTAAAGTCCCCTCCCAGTATCAAGAGACCTGTCTGAAATGAAGCCAATTTCGAAATAGTGTTTTTCAGAAAGGGTACCCTATTTGAAATGGAACAATAAACATTTGCTAAGGTCACGGGTTTGTATTTCCAAATGCCTTTTAAGAAAAGAAATCTACCCTCAGGGTCTATAAGTTGGTCGGTAAGGTGAAACATCAGAGACTTAGCTAATAAGATGGAAACTCCCTTAGTTTTAGATTTGGTATAGGTCGCATGGTATACCTCCAGATAGTGTCTATGATTTTCTTGTAAGAAGATAATTTGTGCTCTATGTTGGCGAGCTTCCACCAAAACACTGCTACGCTTTTCCGGAAAATTGGGGCCTTTAACATTTAGAGAAAACACCTTAAAAGATAGAGGAGCTGAAGAGTGCACTGCAGAGGACATTATTGAACAAGGTAAGGTTGCTCGAGCTCTATCAGGATTTTGCAGACGGAGAGGGTTCACACGGGAAGGGGTGGGGGCAAAGAGAAAGAGAGAGATGGGAGAGAGAGAGAGAAGGAGAAAGGGAGGAGGAGAAAAAAAAGGGGGGGGGGAGAGGAGCTAGTGGGATGAGGAATGAGTACGACCTGAGAGAAAGAGGAAATCGGAAGCTTAGGTATGCTCAGTAGGTGATGGGCTGGGGGGGACCCATGCCATTTTTCTCAATGATTTTCATCTATATTGCCGAAACCCAACAATACATTACAGCCGCAAGCAGTGTTTAATGACTTTTTTCCTTTATAAATGTCATTTTGCTGTAGTATTGTTCTAAACACGGGAAAATTGTGCCACTTTACAGGCATACTATAGACACCCCCCAGGCACGATATTTAAAGGAATATTTAATTTTTATTGTTTCACTTTAAGCATTCTTAAAATTACTGCTCCCGAAAAAAACGTCAGTTTTTAAAACTTTTTTTGCATTGATACATGTCCCCTGGGGCAGGACCAAGGTCCCCAAACACTTTTTAGGGCAAAAACTTGCATATAAGCCTTTAAAATTAGCACTTTAGATTTTTCACGTCAGTGTCCCATAGACTTTAACGGTGTTCGCATGTTCGAACAAACTTTTTTACAGGAATCACCATTTGCAGGTACCAAGGTAGTCCTTACAATCTGAAAGTAAACCAAAGGTATGAACAAAGGGGGAGAACTCACAACATGAAAGAAGATCTTTCAAGTGTTCTTGTATTGGATTTTCAAAAATAAGTATTGTTTGTATTGCTCTTACAATGCTGATGTTATAAAACAAAAGTGTATGCTGTGACATTAGAGCTCCTTTAAATGTTTCTTTTTTGATAAACTACCTCAAACACCATGATTAAAGTGATACAAAAATTCACCAAAGTTCAGCAAAGTGACCTTTTTTTTTCTTTCAAGCTTGTTAAATAAGTATCAGACATTTTTGGAAGACATACCAATTGATAAATAGTTGTAATACAGATTTTTTCTAAAGCAGCCAATCAGATATAAAATTTTCCCTGAAAGTTTGAATTGGTGATGCAGGAAGCAGAGAAAGGGAATGTTGAACAAAACAGGATTTAGGTCATCCTGGCTTCCTGTTAATCTTCTATAGAAATGAGTATTTTTATCCTGCAGGAAGATCACACAAGAAACTGGATTAAAAGGCATTTTCTGAATTTAGCCAAGTTGCTATATTTGCTACATAACATTAATAGCTCACTGAATGCTACACAAATAAAGATTTAAAAATAATTACAAAATCAAAAAGAGAACAAACTTTAAACCTATGGTGCAACTCTACTTACTCATTTCAGATACTCATGATCTTGATCCTGATTCTCTCCTCCAGAAAGAATTTAAAAAGTGGCTCTGTAGCTTGAATGGTGAACAATCTGTAACCACCATAGCCAGCAAAGATCAGCTAAGCTCATGTTGGAAGAGATAACAATTTGTCCTTTTCTTTACAAAGAGACCCCTTTTTATTTTTATTTTAAGGACAGTATCACGTTAAATTTTAACTATATATTCACATGGCGAGTCTAATAATTTTGAACATGGCACTCAGTGCTCAAGAGAGGTTACCAGCTTCAGATGGTTTGTGTGCAACTTTCCTGTCTCTCCATTACCAACTCCTTTTCGACTGCTTATGCCCTTTTTTACTAGTTTGGTTGGATGTGAAATTACTGAACCTACATGTATTGTGGTACATTGCATTGCAAAAAAAGGTGCAAGCACCTATATTGTGGATTTTGGTGCATCAGGCAGTCTTTTTCAATAATTGACTGCCGTAACACAATGGATTTTATTAAGCAATCATACAAATGTGAATGAGCCCTAAAGGTCCATTTTCACAGAGGTTCTGAGGTAATATGTGCATTAAAGCAATACACAGTAATATACTTTATGTGTCTTGGTGCACTGGAGTGTCATTCATTGTATGCATGGTGTTGCAAAAACAATGTAGCCAGTTTCACCTGAGTTGCTGTGCGATTCTGCCCATTGATTTTTAATGGACTGTTCAGTGCACAGCAATACAACACATGACAATGCATGCAGTGTGGCACACAGCATTTTGGTGTTAATGGGCCCTAAATGTTAAAACCCTTCCTTAGCTGGGAAACACCCACTTTGCAGCCCGAGATGGAAGAAAGAATGATTTTGGCCCCCCCATTAGGGCTGATGGATTATGCATTACAGAAATAGTGTTTTGGGAGAGGGACACCTTTTTTATTCCTTTTAGATCCCTCTCAAACAGCACTCTCCCAAATGCTGATGGTTGTGTGTGCTGGTATTAGCTAGGCATTGAGAAGGTATTGAAGTAATCTAGTTTTACTAATCAATACAGACACATTTCTGTGGCTCTGCTATGTCTACAGTGCAGTACACATGTATTACTGTGTTTTTGTTCTCTATTATCTTTTGCCCAAACGTGAAATACCAATTTTAGACAATCTGATGCTTGAAACTTTAGCAGTTTGTTTTCATGATTCAACCTCCAAACAACATAGATATTGGTTCCATGCACAGTATAAGCTAAGAAAAAAAAATGCCAAAAAAGCGCTGGACGCAAAACGCTCATAATAACCTTTTTGTGCCAGCTTTTAGCAGTACTTAGCAGCAGTTAGGAGCATTCAGGTTTTTCTTTTCTGCTAGAAAATCGCTCCCAAAAATGCAACAAAAAAGATTTTTTTATGGTTATAGAAGCTGAAGCTTCAAAAACACTTTTAGGCTAAAATAGTGTGCATTGACACATAGGATAACACTATTTGCTTCTAGAAGCAGAACAAAATGCTCAAAAGCTGCTGCTAGGAGCATTTTTTAAGCTAGTGTGCATGGAGCCTAAATGTGCTAAGATATGCATTATAAGCATTGTATAAAATAGCATCTTTACTGTAAATAGCATTGTAATAAACATATTATCACATTAAATCATATCTGGTAATTTCTTTTTAACAGAAGATGACAATTTTATTCTGGTCTAAGGTTACACCATGAACATAAACAAAATGTCTTTCTGATAATTAAACTGAGACTAATTTATTTGATTTGAGATAATTAACAAGATCCTTAAACCTCCAGTAATCTCTCGAGGCCACATTACAGACAAAAACATTTGATAAAGTGACTTTTAACGAACTTGCTTTTGTTGACTAAAGACATCTTGTTTAAAAATCTGTATCAATATACAGTGTGGTATGTCTTGTGTTATATGTAAGATCTTTAGAAAATACTAGTCTTCACTGAAAGCGAAGGCAGTTTCTTCCTACTGAAGTAGCTGTGAGCTTGTGTAGATCAGAGAATTCTTATTTGTTCTACATGAAGAGAAGTATAGATTAGACTAATGGGCTGGAAATCAACTATGCATGAAAAGCTTCTTGGTTAATGAGTGAATATGCAAACTCGCCTCCATCTGCAAAATAAGAGGATTTTTATGCAGGTCATTTGGAATGCTTTTTCAAGTTCTGTATATTCTGAGTGTGCAAAAATATAGCCAAAGATTAGGGATGAGCTTTCAGTTCTCACGTTGGACCCAAACCCAGTCTGTTCTATGAAGGGGGGGGGATTTTTATTTAAGGACTTTGCCACTATGTGGTTATCTTTACTTACTTTTACCTCTCTGTAAGAATGAGTAAAAGGTACTAATGTACCCCAGTACTTGATCCTCTGGGGCTGGGTGGATATGTGTGGTTTTGCAGATTCCTATAAACCCCCCCACAAATACTCCATATCCTCTTGGGTACCAGATGTGGGGAAGATGCAGATCTAATTTATTCTTTCTCTGTTCCCCTCTGTTACAATGTCCTCCTGAAAGACTCATCTCCAGTCTATTGAGCAGTCTGTGCTTTTTTAAACTTCAAAACATAGTGCACTACTCCTGGCTTGCCTCGGAAGCCAGGTACAAGGTAGATTCACACAGCCAGGTACACACACACACACTAATGCTCATTGTCTTCAATGACCAGCCTAGGGGTTTTGTTTTTATTTTATTTTTGGGGAACTTGAATAGTGAAGGGAATGTAATGGGATACTCCAAGAAATAGAACTATTCAAAATTGAGGACATATAACTGATCTCTCGGTTAAACTCTGTAAAAACTTTGTTGAAAGCATATAGCAGATTTCTTCTTGAAAGTAGCACAAAGTAGTTTTTTGGATTGAGCAAAGTCCCTCAGTAGTAGTAGCAGGGCAAATCTCCTCAGGTACAAGCTAGTTACAGCAGACTGTGGCAGTCCAAAAGTAGTAGAACTGAGCAAAGTCCCATGCAGTAGAAAATAGTTGGACAAGCTCTTCAGAACACTAGCTAGTGTTCCTTTTGTTCAGACCATCAGCTTACCATATAACACACCACACTCACAAAATGTCCAGGGACAGCTGGTAGCCTCCTTCCAACTTAATTAAACTTCCAAGTGACACTTTATGAAAGAGATATCAGACCAGATCTTGAAAGCAACCTCTCTAGTCAGCTCTCTATAGCTCTCACTAACTTCAGGCCCTCAGGACTCTCACCTGAGGCCACATGGCAACAAGTTCCGGGGAATGCAGCGCCTCTCCCCCAGCTGGTGCAATCCTCTGCTAGGAAAGACCAGGAGCCCATGTGCTCCCAGATTATAAATATAGGCATCCAGCATACATGGGGTGCCTCCCCTTGTAATTGGCCAGGGCTATATGAATATTCATGTGCCTATATACATTCTATGCAGAAATGAGCCTGATTTTTCACTCTCTAACTTTAAATAAACCCCATAGAGATGCCAACATCAATGAAGCACTTTCCGGCAGTCTAGTGGAACTAATTGCACATTTAATTTCCTGCATACCTATCACATTTCTAATGCCCTGGAGCACCAATATAGTAGAAATTAGGGATGAGTCCGATGTTCGAGTCGAACGTAAGTTTGACTCGAACATCGTGTGTTCGCCTGTTCGCAGAACAGTGAACAATATGTGGTGTTCGCGGCAAATTCAAAAGCCGCCGGAACACCGTTAAAGGGACACTAACATGAAAAATCAAAAGTGCTCATTTTAAAGGCTTATATGCAAGTTGTTGTCATAAAAAGTGTTTGGGGACCTGGGCCCTACCCCAGGGGACACATATGAATGCAATTTTTTTTTTAAAACGGCCGTTTTTTCGGGAGCAGGGATTTTTTTAATGGTTAAGCCCTTGCCGACCAGCTCACACTGATATACATCGACAGAAGGGCACGTACAGGCATATTAACATACCTGCACGTTGCCTTTTAAGATCTGGCATTGTGGGTGTGCGTGCACCAGCCGCGAGCTCTGTGAGTGTGATCACGGGTCCCACAGACTCTATGTCTGCGGGGATACCCGAGATCATCTCACAGAGAGGAAGAACAGGGAAATGCTGATGTATACAAGCACTTGCCCATTCTTCCTAGTGATAGGACACTGATCACAGCTCCCTGTGATCGGGAGTGGTGATCAGTGTCATGTCACATGTAGCCCATCCCCCCTACAGTTAGAATACATCCCTAGGACACACTTAACCACTGCAGTGCCCCCTACTGGTTAACCCCTTCACTGCCAGTCACATTTACACAGTAATCAGTGCATTTTTAATCGCACTGATCGCTGTATAAATATAAATGGTCCCAAAATAGCGACAAACGTGTCCGATCTGTCCGCCCTAATGTCGCAGTCATGATAATGGCAGATCGCCACCATTACTAGTAAAAAAAAAGAAAAATTAATAAAAATGCCATAAAACTATCCCCTATTTTGTAGATGCTATAACTTTTGCGCAAACTAATCAATAAACGCCTATTGCGATTTTTTTTTTTTTTTACCAAAAATATGTAGAAGAATATGTATCGGCCTAAACTGAGGAAAAAAAAGTTTTTTTTATATATTTTTTGGGGATATTAATTATAGCAAAAAGTTAAAAATAATGCGTTTTTTTCAAAATTGACGCTTTTTTTTTTGTTTATAGTGCAAAAAATAAAAACCGCAGAGGTGATCAAATACCACCAAAAATAAGCTCTATTTGTGGAGAAAAAAGGATGTCAATTTTGTTTGGGAGCCACGTCGCACGACCGTCAGTTAAAGCGATGCAGTGCTGAATCGCAAAAAACGGTCTGGTCTTTCGCCAGCCAAATGGTCCAGGGCTGAAGTGGTTAAAGTAAAACAATAAAAATAAAATATTCCTTTAAATATCGTGCCTGGGGGTGTCTATAGTATGCCTGTAAAGTGGTGCATTTTTCCCTTGTTTAGAACAGTACCACAGCAAAATGACATTTCTAAATGAAAAATTATCATTTAAAACTGATTGTGGATGTAATAAATTGTCGGGTCTTGTCAATATAGATAAAACTCATTGAAAAAAAGAGCATGGGTTCCCCCCCAGTTCATTACCAGGCCCTTTAGGTCTGGTATGAATATTAAGGGGAACCCCGAGGCGCCCCCCTCCTGAACCATACCAGGCCACATGCCCTCAACATGGGGATGTTGCTTTGGGGTCTGACCCAAAGCACCTTGTCCCCATGTTGATGGGGCCAAGGGCCTCATCCCCACAACCCTTGCCCGGTGGTTTTGGGGGTATTCAGGTGGGGGGCTTATCGGAATCTGGAAGCCGCCTTTAATAACAGGACCCCCAGATCCCGGCTTTCCCCCCTATGTGAATTGGTAATGGGGTAAAAAAATGGTAAAAAAGACAAGAAACAGCTTGGGATCTTTATTAAAAAAATTTAAAAAAATAAAAATGTCCCATGATGTCAATTCACGCCGGCCGATGGACCGAAAAAGAAAAAAAAAGTCGCAATCGTTCTACCTCCATGGGAGGCTCCTGCCGACTGACACTTCTTCTCTTTGACAGTTCTTATATAGCTGAGGGTGGGGCCACCCGGTGATGTAAACGGGTGACCCCGCCCCCTCTGACACCATGAGGAAGCCACTAGGAAGCCCCCACGGCACCAGAGGCTTTTTTTTCGGTCCGTCGGGCGGCATGAATTTTCATCACAGGATTTTATTTTTTTATTTGTTAAACCACTTCAGTACCAGGCACTTTCGCCCTTTCCTGCCCAGGGCATGATGCAGACATCCAGCAGACGTCCTATGATGAAAGGGACTTATCCACATCTTGCGTCACCTCCAGAGAGACCAGTACTACCGATTACCGCGGACTGTGTTTTACTATATGCTTACTAGTATTGAAAAAAATGTGAGTACAAACTTAATATACGGCACAATAAAAGCTTTTTTAAATGGGTTCACGCTATGGACATTCCCTCTTTTCCATGGTGGACACATCCTAAGCCGGCATAGCAACACTCACAGTACGGACCTGAGATATCCAGAGCAGCTACACAGGGGCTAACACTGTGACCGCTCATACCCCTGTAGGGGTGTCCCTATTTGGTGAGTGCAAGCACAATAAGACCACGGCTAAGGAGCACCATCACAAGACCAGCACTTGAATAAGGAGGGGGTTTTTACAAATACCACCTTCTAATGAGAATTAACCCTCTCCAAACCAAAACCTAAACCAAAACTTTCTGAACCACTGAATTATCCAAAAGACTTTTTTCACCCTAACAATATATCATTATAGCAAGTTCTGAGCTTATGAAGCACAAATCACTTGTTTATAATATAAGCACTAGGGATGAGCCGAACACCCCCCGGTTCGGTTCGCACCAGAACCTGCGAACGGACCGAAAGTTTGCACGAACGTTAGAACCCCACTGACGTCTATGGGACTCGAACGTTCGAAATCAAAAATGCTCATTTTAAAAACTAATTTGCATGGTATTGTCCTAAAAAGGGTTTGGGGACCCGGGTCCTACCCCAGGGGACATGTATCAATGCAAAAAAAACTTTTAAAAACGGCCGTTTTTTCGGGAGCAGTGATTTTAATGATGCTTAAAGTAAAAAAAAAAAAAGTGAAATATTCCTTTAAATATCTTACCTGAGGGGTGTCTATAGTATGCCTGTAAAGTGACGCATGTTTCCCGTGTTTAGAACAGTCCCTGCACCAAATGTCATTTTTAAAGGAAAAAATCTCATTTAAAACTGCTTGCGGGTTTAATGTAATGTCGGGTCCTGGCAATATGGATGAAAATCAGTGAGACAAACGGCATGGGTACCCCCCAGTCCATTACCAGGCCCTTTGGGTCTTGTATGGATATTAAGGGGAACCCCACACCCAAATTAAAATAAGGAAAGGTGTGGGGCCACCAGGCCCTATATACTCTGAACAGCAGTATACAGGCGGTGCAAACAAGACAGGGACTGTAGGTTTGTTGTTAAGTAGAATCTCTTTGTAATTTTGAACGGGTACATTTTTAACGTGTTTAGCTCCAGCCAAAAAATCTTTTTTAAGCTTTTTGGAAAACATAGGGAAGGGTTATCACCCCTGTGACATTTGTTTTGCTGTCTTTCCTCCTCTTCAGAAGATTTCACCTCACTTTTTGTCCCAATGGATTGGAAAGCATCAGTGGAAAGGAGAAATGTTTTTCCCATATTAACTCTTACAGGAGAGAATTTCCCTTCCTAGGGGTAGATTTCATCTCACTTCCTGTTGTCTCCTTCCGTTTGCAAGTAGGAGTTGTTTGTAAGTTAGTTGTTTGAAAGTAGGGTCCTGCCCTATATACTCAGCAGAAATTTGGGCCTTAGGTGTTGCTGTGGCCACAACACTGTAAGCCCTCACAGGGCCCTGCTGTGAAATATTAGATCAAGAATTGTAATTACATGCCCCTGTTGAACAGGAGCTGAAAAATTAGGCCTTAGGCACTGGTGCTGGTGCCACAACACTGCAACCCCTCACAGACACTCTAGTTGGAACGCAGGAACGAGCCCTGCTGCAAAGTATTGCATCAAAAATTGTAATTACACACCCCTGTTAAACAAGGGCTGAAAAATTGGGCCTTAGGCACTGGTGCTGGTGCCACAATACTGCAACCCCTCACAGACACTCTAGTTGGAACGCAGGAACGAGCCCTGCTGCAAAGTATTGCATCAAAAATTGTAATTACACGCCCCTGTTAAACAGGGGCAGAAAAAATGGGCCTTAGGCACTGGTGCTGGTGCCACAACACTGCAACCCCTCACAGACACTCTAGTTGGAACGCAGGAACGAGCCCTGCTGCAAAGTATTGCATCAAAAATTGTAATTACACGCCCCTGTTAAACAGGGGCAGAAAAAATGGGCCTTAGGCACTGGTGCTGGTGCCACAACACTGCAACCCCTCACAGACACTCTAGTTGGAACGCAGGAACAAGCCCTGCTGCAAAGTATTGCATCAAAAATTGTAATTACACGCCCCTGTTAAACAGGGGCAGAAAAAATGGGCCTTAGGCACTGGTGCTGGTGCCACAACACTGCAACCCCTCACAGACACTCTAGTTGGAACGCAGGAACAAGCCCTGCTGCAAAGTATTGCATCAAAAATTGTAATTACACGCCCCTGTTAAACAGGGGCAGAAAAAATGGGCCTTAGGCGCTGGTGCTGGTGCCACAACACTGCAACCCCTCACAGACACTCTAGTTGGAATGCAGGAACGAGCCCTGCTGCAAAGTATTACATCAAAAATTGTAATTACACGCCCCTGTTAAACAGGGGCTGAAAAATTGTGCTGTAGGCACTGGTGGTGGCGCCCAGAACCAAAAATGTTCTTACAAGCTATCAGCGTGATGATTGAGGAGGAAGAGGATAATTACTCAGGGATAGTCACTCAGCATCAGCATAGGCAGTCTTTGAAGGGATCTGAGATTTCAAAAAAAATTATTCGGTCACATCAGCATCAGGTGCTTGGTAGCTGGTGGTGATCCAAGAATGATTCATTTTTATGAAGGTCAGTCGATCGACCGAGTCAGTGGACAGACGCACCCTGTGATCGGTTACCACGCCTCCAGCAGCACTGAATGTGCGTTCCGAAAGAACGCTGGATGCAGGACAGGCCAGTAGCTCAATTGCATACTGTGCAAGCTCTGGCCAGTGATCCATCCTCAAGACCCAGTAACCCAGAGGATTTTCGGTGGGAAAGGTGTCCAAGTCTGATCTTGCCCCTAGGTATTCCTGCACCATGTAAAACAGACGCTGGCGATGGTTGCTGGAACCGATCATACCTTGGGGCTGCGGACCAAAAAATTGTCTGAACGCATCGGTCAGACGGCCACCTTCTCCACCGCTCCTTCTTTGACTGACCGAAGCCTCAGCAACACGTCCACAAACAGGAGTTTGTAATCCCCCAGTCTCTGGGAACGCGTTGCACAGACCTTTCTGCAAGGCCTCCCGAAGATGTTTCATCCTCTGCTCCCTCTGCGATGGCAAGATAAGGTCTGCAACCTTACCCTTGTAACGTGGATCAAGGAGGGTTGCCAGCCAGTATTGTTCCTTCTCCTTGATACCACGAATACGAGGATCCTTACGCAGGCTTTGCAGGATCAGGGAGGCCATGCAGCGTAGGTTTGCTGAGGCATTCGGTCCGGAGTCCTCTGGGTCACTAAGAACGACATGGTCCGCAGCCACCTCCTCCCAGCCACGTACAAGTCCATGTGTTTCTTGGGACTGATCCCTTAAAGACTGCTGCTGATGCTGAGTGCCAGGCTCCACCTCCATACTGACACAATCTTCCTCCTCCTCCTCCTCCTCCTCCTCCTCCTCATCCTCTTCCTGTGTGATCGGCGGGCACGCAGGAACACTGTCTGGATAAAGGGGGCCTTGAGAGCTAAGGAAGTCCTCCTCTTCCTGCCTCTGTTCTGCCTCAAGTGCCCTGTCCATTATTCCACGCAGCGTGTGCTCCAACAGGTGGACAAGGGGGACAGTGTCACTGATGCATGCACTGTCACTGCTCACCATCCTCGTGGCCTCCTCAAATGGTGACAGGACAGTGCATGCATCTCTGATCATGGCCCACTGGCGTGGGGAAAAAAAAACAAGCTCCCCTGACCCTGTCCTGGTGCCATAGTCGCACAGGTACTCATTGATGGCCCTCTGCTGCGTGTGCAGCCGCTGCAGCATGGCCAACGTTGAGTTCCACCTGGTGGGCATGTCACAGATTAGGCGGTTCTTGGGCAGGTTAAACTCCTTTTGGAGGTCCGTCAGCCGAGCACTGGCATTATATGACCGGCGGAAATGCACACAGACTTTCCTGGCCTGCCTCAGGACATCCTGTAAGCCCGGGTACCTGCCCAAGAACCGCTGCACCACCAAGTTAAGGACATGAGCCAAACAGGGCACATGGGTCATTTGTCCCTGTCGGAGGGCAGAGAGGAGGTTGGTGCCATTGTCGCAAACCACCATTCCTGCCTTAAGTTGGCGTGGCGTCAACCACCTCTGAACCTGCCCCTGCAGAGCTGACAGAACCTCTGCCCCAGTGTGGCTCCTGTCCCCCAAGCACACCAGCTCAAGCACCGCATGGCATCTTTTGGCCTGCGTACTTGTGTAGCCCCTTGAACGACTACGGAGCACCGCTGGTTCCGAGGAAGAGGCCATGGAGGAAGAAGAGGAGGGGGTGGAGGAGAGAGGTGTGTCACAATCATTAGCATTTTGGAGGCGTGGTGAAACAACCTCCAACACTACTGCACCTTGTCCTGCATCCTTCCCAGCTGCCAGCAGAGTCACCCAATGAGCCGTGAAACTTAGGTAACGTCCCTGTCCATGCCTGCTGGACCATGAGTCAGCGGTAATATCCACCTTACCGCTGACCGCCCTGTCCAGCGAGGCATGGACATTGCCTTCCACATGCTGGTAGAGAGCCGGAATCGCCTTCCGTGAGAAAAAGTGGCGTTTGGGTACCTGCCACTGAGGAACCGCACATTCCACAAACTCACGGAAGGGGGCAGAGTCTACCAACTGAAAAGGCAGCAGTTGAAGTGCTAGCAATTTTGACAAGCTAGCATTCAACCGCTGGGCATGTGGATGGCTGGGAGCAAACTTCTTTCGGCGGTGCAGCAGCTGGGGCAGGGAAATTTGCCTGGTACAATCTGACGTCGGTGTACCAAAATCAGATTGCCCACAAGTACTTGGCTGTGACACACCTAATTCTACACCTTCATTCCTCTCAGTGCAGGTCTCAGAGAGGACTGAAGGTCTAGTGGGGTTGGAAATCTCAGCTGATGAGGAGCAAGGAGAGGTCCTCTTTGTTCTTTGGTGTGGGTCTTTTAGATACGCTTGCCAACGAACTGCATGGCAGGTCAACATATGTCTGGACAAGCATGTGGTACCCAAGCGGGAGATGTTTTGGCCACGCGAGATACGCTTGAGACATATGTTGCAAATAGCAGCGGTGCGATCTGATGCACTCGTCTCAAAAAAGGCCCACACCAAAGAACTTTTTGAATAACACGCAGAGACTGCAGCGCCCTGCACATGTGGAGCTTTGGGGTGTGATGCAGTCAATGTGCTGCCCTTAGGCTGGCCCCCGGAGGGCATCCTGCCTCGTTGGTGATGTGCCGCCTCCTCCTCCTCCTCCTCTCTCCTATCAGGCACCCACGTTGAGTCAGTGACCTCATCATCCCCTCCCTCCTCATCACTGGAGCAAACCTGGCAGTATGCTGCAGCAGGGGGAGCATGACTGCCAGATTGCTGTCCTTCTTGGGCACCCCCTCTGTCCGTGCTCATGTTACTGCCTTCATCGAGCTCAGTATCATCATCAGAGCCTTCCAAACGCTGGGCATCCTCCTGGAGCATGTACCCAACACTGTGGTCAAACAGTTCGAGGGACTCCTCAGGAGGACATGGTGGGGCTAGGGAAGGAGTCACTGATGACATTGAGCCGAGGGAAGAGGCCCCTGCTTTGCCAGACAAAGTACCCTGGGCATGGGTGAGAGAGGATGAGGAGGATGAGGACGGCTTGGTCATCCACTCGACCAAGTCTTCCGCATGTTGCGGCTCAACATGGCCAGCTGCCGAAAAAAAGGCCAAGCGTGTCCCATGGCCACGTGCTGATGAGGATGCACCGTCTCCACGACCAGCACTAGACACAGAGCCTGCTTGCCCTCTCTTATTGGCTTGTGACTGTCTGCCTCTCCTTCTTGGCCTTCCAGACATACTAATGGCCTGTAGCTGCACTAAGCTGGGATATATATATATATATATATATATATATATATATATATATATATGTACTGATACTGCAGCTAGCAAAATCAACTGCCTGCCTGTAGTATGAGAACACCACCAACCTTCTACAGGTAGCTTTAGCTGAACACTGTGAGGTGGATGCACAACACTAACTTGTAGGTTTAGCTGAACACTGTGAGCAGGACGCACTGCACTAACTGTAAATAGTCTAGCTGCCTGACTGTGGTACTAATAGGATCAAAAGAACACCAGCAATTTTCTTCAGGTAGCTGTATTTACTGTAACAAGACAAGCCTGCCTGTCAGTAAGAAGATAACAGAAACGGATCTAGCTGAACACTGTGAGCAGGACGCACCCCACTAGCTTGTAGGTTTAGCTGAACACTGTGAGGTGGACGCACCCCACTAACTTGTAGGTTTAGCTGAACACTGTGAGCAGGACGCACCCCACTAACTTGTAGGTTTAGCAGAACACTGTGAGCAGGACGCACTGCACTAACTGTAGGAAGCACCTACATGGTTAACAGAGGACGGAATTAAAATTAGACTTGAGAAACTTAACATTAATAAATCACCGGGACCAGATGGCTTGCATCCGAGGGTACTTAGGGAACTCAGTCAAGTGATTGCCAGACCGTTGTTCCTAATTTTTACAGATAGTCTACTGACTGGAATGGTACCAGCTGATTGGAGAAAAGCCAATGTAGCACCTATATTTAAAAAGGGCCCAAAATACATCCCTGGGAATTACAGACCAGTTAGCCTAACATCGATAGTATGTAAACTCTTGGAGGGGATGATAAGGGACTATATACAGGATTTTAGTAATACGTACGATATCATTAGCAGTAATCAGCATGGATTCATGAAGAATCGTTCTTGCCAAACCAATCTATTAACCTTCTATGAGGAGGTGAGTTGCCATCTAGATAAAGGAAGGCCTGTAGACGTGGTGTATCTGGATTTTGCAAAAGCATTTGACACAGTTCCCCATAAACGTTTACTGTACAAAATAAGGTCTGTTGGCATGGACCATAGGGTGAGTACATGGATTGAAAACTGGCTACAAGGGCGAGTTCAGAGGGTGGTGATAAATGGGGAGTACTCAGAATGGTCAGGGGTGGGTAGTGGGGTGCCCCAGGGTTCTGTGCTGGGACCAATCCTATTTAATTTGTTCATAAACGATCTGGAGGATGGGATAAACAGTTCAATCTCTGTATTTGCAGACGATACTAAGCTAAGCAGGGCAATAACTTCTCTGCAGGACGTGGAAACCTTGCAAAAAGACCTGAACAAATTAATGGGGTGGGCGACTACATGGCAAATGAGGTTCAATGTAGAAAAATGTAAAATAATGCATTTGGGTGGCAAAAATATGAATGCATTCTATACGCTGGGGGGAGAACCTCTGGGGGAATCTAGGATGGAAAAGGACCTGGGGGTCCTAGTGGATGATAGGCTCAGCAATGGCAGGCAATGCCAAGCTGCTGCTAACAAAGCAAACAGAATATTGGCATGCATTAAAAGGGGGATCAACTCCAGAGATAAAACGATAATTCTCCCGCTCTACAAGACTCTGGTCCGGCCGCACCTAGAGTATGCGGTCCAGTTCTGGGCACCAGTCCTCAGGAAGGATGTACTGGAAATGGAGCGAGTTCAAAGAAGGGCAACAAAGCTAATAAAGGGTCTGGAGGATCTTAGTTATGAGGAAAGGTTGCGAGCACTGAACTTATTCTCTCTGGAGAGGAGACGCTTGAGAGGGGATATGATTTCAATTTACAAATACCGGACTGGTGACCCCTCAATAGGGATAAAACTTTTTCGCAGAAGAGAGTTTACCAAGACTCGTGGCCACTCATTAAAATTAGAAGAAAAGAGGTTTAATCTTAAACTACGTAGAGGGTTCTTTACTGTAAGAGCGGCAAGGATGTGGAATTCCCTTCCACAGGCGGTGGTCTCAGCGGGGAGCATTGATAGCTTCAAGAAACTATTAGATAAGCACCTGAATGACCACAACATACAGGGATATACAATGCAATACTGACACATAATCACACACATAGGTTGGACTTGATGGACTTGTGTCTTTTTTCAACCTCACCTACTATGTAACTATGTAACTGTAAATAGTCTAGCTGCCTGACTGTGGTACTAATAGGATCAAAAGAACACCAGCAATTTTCTTCAGGTAGCTGTATTTACTGTAACAAGACAAGCCTGCCTGTCAGTAAGAAGATAACAGAAACGGATCTAGCTGAACACTGTGAGCAGGACGCACCCCACCAGCTTGTAGGTTTAGCTGAACACTGTGAGGTGGACGCACCCCACTAACTTGTAGGTTTAGCTGAACACTGTGAGCAGGACGCACCCCACTAACTTGTAGGTTTAGCAGAACACTGTGAGCAGGACGCACTGCACTAACTGTAAATAGTCTAGCTGCCTGACTGTGGTACTAATAGGATCAAAAGAACACCAGCAATTTTCTTCAGGTAGCTGTATTTACTGTAACAAGACAAGCCTGCCTGTCAGTAAGAAGATAACAGAAACGGATCTAGCTGAACACTGTGAGCAGGACGCACCCCACTAGCTTGTAGGTTTAGCTGAACACTGTGAGGTGGACGCACCCCACTAACTTGTAGGTTTAGCTGAACACTGTGAGCAGGACGCACCCCACTAACTTGTAGGTTTAGCAGAACACTGTGAGCAGGACGCACTGCACTAACTGTAAATAGTCTAACTGCCTGACTGTGGTACTAATAGGATCAAAAGAACACCAGCAATTTTCTTCAGGTAGCTGTATTTACTGTAACAAGACAAGCCTGCCTGTCAGTAAGAAGATAACAGAAACGGATCTAGCTGAACACTGTGAGCAGGACGCACCCCACTAGCTTGTAGGTTTAGCTGAACACTGTGAGGTGGACGCACCCCACTAACTTGTAGGTTTAGCTGAACACTGTGAGCAGGACACACCCCACTAACTTGTAGGTTTAGCAGAACACTGTGAGCAGGACGCACTGCACTAACTGTAAATAGTCTAGCTGCCTGACTGTGGTACTAATAGGATCAAAAGAACACCAGCAATTTTCTTCAGGTAGCTGTATTTACTGTAACAAGACAAGCCTGCCTGTCAGTAAGAAGATAACAGAAACGGATCTAGCTGAACACTGTGAGCAGGACGCACCCCACTAGCTTGTAGGTTTAGCTGAACACTGTGAGGTGGACGCACCCCACTAACTTGTAGTTTTAGCTGAACACTGTGAGCAGGACGCACCCCACTAACTTGTAGGTTTAGCAGAACACTGTGAGCAGGACGCACTGCACTAACTGTAAATAGTCTAGCTGCCTGACTGTGGTACTAATAGGATCAAAAGAACACCAGCAATTTTCTTCAGGTAGCTGTATTTACTGTAACAAGACAAGCCTGCCTGTCAGTAAGAAGATAACAGAAACGGATCTAGCTGAACACTGTGAGCAGGACGCACCCCACTAACTTGTAGGTTTAGCAGAACACTGTGAGCAAGACGCTCTGCACTAAATGTAAATAGTCTAGCTGCCTGACTGTGGTACTAATAGGATCAAAAGAACACCAGTAATTTTCTTCAGGTAGCTTTATATACTGTAACAAGACAAGCCTGCCTGTCAGTAAGAAGAGAACAGGAACGGATCTAGCTGAACACTGTGAGCAGGACGCACTGCACTAAATGTAAATAGTCTAGCTGCCTGACTGTGGTACTAATAGGATCAAAAGAACACCAGTAATTTTCTTCAAAATACTGTAACAAGACAAGCCTGCCTGTCAGTAAGAAGATAACAGGAACGGATCTAGCTGAACACTGTGAGCAGGACGCACTGCACTAAATGTAAATAGTCTAGCTGCCTGACTGTGGTACTAATAGGATCAAAAGAACACCAGTAATTTTCTTCAAAATACTGTAACAAGACAAGCCTGCCTGTCAGTAAGAAGATAACAGGAACGGATCTAGCTGAACACTGTGAGCAGGAAGCACTGCACTAAATGTAAATAGTCTAGAAGATAACAGGAACGGATCTAGCTAAACTGAATACAGTGTATATATATATATATATATATATATATATATATATATATGCAACACCTGGGATGCATATATGCAGACAATACACTTTAAGTGCAGCTAACTGACTGACTGTCCTGCCTAATCTAGCTAACTCAAATGAAATGACACTGTCTCTCTCTCTCTATTTCTCAGCACACCGGAACACACTGCACAGGGCCGCCGTGCAGGCGGCCTTATATAGTGTGGGGCGTGTACTAAATCCCCTGAGCCATAATTGGCCAAAGCCTCCTTGGCTTTGGCCAATTACGGCTCTCTGTTAAGGCGGCGCTGTGATTGGCCAAGCATGCGGGTCATAGTGCATGCTTGGCCAATCATCAGCAAGCAATGCACTGCGATGCCGCAGTTAATTATGGGCCGTGACGCGCCACACGAATTTGGCGCGAACGGCCCATATCGTTCGCAATTCGACGAACGATCGAACAGCCGATGTTCGAGTCGAACATGGGTTCGACTCGAACACGAAGCTCATCCCTAATAAGCACCAGTCACTTTATGATTTAACAGAAATAGCACGTTTTTTGCACTTATTTTTGCACCTAAGTTGAATGATATGTAATATAAGTATTCTCGCATGTGTAATCAATAAGTAGTCTTCATTTTTAATTTTAGCATACGTGACACTTATTTATAGGTTTATTGTATTTCTATTTATTTATTTATTGCATAAACTTGCATACCTTTGTATATCTCCACACATTTAATTGTCTTCACCCATATTTTTATTTCTCAAAAAAACCACAAACAACATTCATTGATATAATTCATACTAATTTTCTGGTATCACAATACCTACACTAGTGGATGTAATTACATTGAATAATAAGCACAAAGTGGAAAATAAGGATTCACTGGCCTTTTGGCCATTTCACTCTAAAGATCTTTTGTGATTCAATAGTGGAATTGGGATCAAGTTAAGCTTCCTGTAAATAAGCTATTTTATTTATGAAGGTTTCATTGCAATTTATACAGCCAGGAATTTCTAATTAAGTTATCACGCAAAAATCGCATTATAGCAGAGCAGCGCCACACCTACATCTCTATTTTTCACACTATAGTATTTTTCCACCTAGGTGGATTTATACCTGTAGGGGCAGCAGCTCCCTACTTAGTAGATAACTTAATCCATAGCGCGGATTTATTAAGTGTTCTTGCATAGCAAGACCACTTACTGTTATCTCACATATATATTATTAAGTGTTCTTGCATAGCAAGACCACTTACTGTTATCTCACATATATATTATTCTTATTATTATAGCCAAATTTACCACCCTAACTCCTCCCACAGTTTTTACACTACATAGACAAGTAATATACCGAAACGTGCGGATTGTTCCCGAATGGTGTGCTATTACTTTGTGGAACGTTTCGCCGAATGGTTCACAAAATATCGTCATTTTTGCGGCGAAATTGGTCCCATAGGAATGAATGGGGAAACTAGAGTGGGAGATGACAAAAGCTGAAAAATCAGAACATGATTTCTAAACTGCCGCCACTCCCTCATTTTCAAGCCCACCTACACAAATCTTATATCAAAACGTTCAGCTATCCCTGCTGCCACTAAACATGTCCACGGCTAAGCCATAGTCCTGATAGTTTTCACAATATGACCATTTGTTTGTAACTCACGCCGTCCATTGACATTCATTGAAACTACACTCTAGCCCCCTCCAAATTTGAAGGGCAATTTCTAAACTGCGACCGTGCCTTCATTTTTAATATTTCACAGACATACTATACATCAAAATCTAGGTCTGGGTCTTGTGATTCTCACAATATAAAGATCTTCGCTGTAGGATGTATAGTTTTTAAAATACGGCCATTTGTTTAGAGGTCATTTCAGGAAATTTTAGCCATTAATCAGAGTGTACTGTTAGTGTTTGTTTTGTTGCCATGGTTACCAAAGCTTCTGTTATACACAGGGGGGGAAGGTGGCTGGAGCATCTCAGCTGATTACAGAGCCCGGGGGAGGGGACAGACACACCATGTACTGATTTATAATAGAGGAATATGATGGGGCAGTTTTGATGGGGTAATTCTGATGGGGCAGTTTTGATGAAGTAGTATTTGGGAAGCATAAACAGGGCATGAGCGTTGCTAGGAAACAGTGGTTGTAAACACAAGATGCTGAGACACCCCAAATGCATGTGACTTCATCTGCTAGACTTGATAATGCTTGTAGACTCCTCCCACATTTTCCACACTACAGAGACAAGTAATATACCGAAACGTGCGGATTTTTCCCGATTGGTGTGCTATTACTTTGTGGAACGTTTCGCCGAATGGTCCACGAAATATCGTCGTTTTTGCGGCAAAATTGGTCCCATAGGAATGAATGGCGAAATGTTCAAAACTAGAGTGGGAGGTGACAAAAGCTGACAACCCCATGATCAGCCAAAACATTATGACCACCCCATGATCAGCCAAAACATTATGACCGCCCCATGTAAAAAAAAAAAATATTTTTGAAAAAAATAAAAATTAATTTTTGAAAAAAAAAATATTTTTGAAAAAAAAATATTTTTGAAAAAAAAATATATTTTTGAAAAAAAAATTACTTTTGAAAAAAAAAAAATTAAAAAAAAAATCATTTTTGAAAAAAACAAAATTCATTTTTGAAAAAAAAAATTTCATTTTTGAAAAAAAAAATCATTTAAAAAAATAATTTTTGAAAAATCAAAAAAAACAAAATCATTTTTGAAAAAACAAAAAAACAAAATCATTTTTGAAAAAAAAAAATCACAAAGCTCTGAGGGGAATTATAGCTCCTCTCACACAGCTCTAAGGACAATTATAGCATTATAGCTCCTCCCACACAGCTTGGAGGGAAGTTATAGCTCCTCCAATACAGCTTTGAGGGGAATTATAGCTCCTCCCACACAGCTCAAAGGGGAATTATAGCATTATAGCTTAGCATTATAGCTCCTCCCACACAACTCTGAGGGGAATTATAGTTTCTCCCACACCGCTGTGAGGGGAATTATAGCTTCTCCTACACAGCTCTGAGGGGAATTACAGCTTAGCATTATAGCTCCTCCCACACAGCTGAGGAGAATTAGAGCTCCTCCCACACAACTCTGAGAGGAATTATAGTTTCTTCCACACCACTGTGAGGGGAATTATAGCTCCTTTTAAACAGCTCTGAGGGGAATTATAGCTTCTCCCACACAACTCTGATGGGAAATGTAGCTTCTCCCACACAGCTCTGAGGGGAAATATAGCTTCTCCCACACAGCTCTAAGGGGAATTATAGCTCCTCCCACACAACACTAAGGGGAATTGTATCTCCTCCCACACAGCTCTGAGGGGAATTATAGCATTATTGCTCCTCCCACACAGCTCAGAGGGGAGTTATAGCTCCTCCCACACAGCTCTGAGGCGAATTATAGCTCCTCCTCCAACACAACTCTGAGGGGAATTATAGCTCTTCGAACAAAGCTCTGAGGAGAATTATAGCTCCTTCCACAAATATCATCATGCCATCTAAAGGAAAGAGATCTAAAGCTGCAAAGATACGCTGGACTAAACTGGATCCGGAGCCCCACAGCAGCATAGTGGATATGGAGGTTTGTGACAGTGAATGTGCCCAGGAGGTACATAGTGAACCTGTGGTGTCATTTTCATGTTCAACTCAGTGTCAAGTTCAAGAGCACAGTGACAGTGTGATGGGCACTTCTGAAAACCATGGCATGCAAGAACCATGTGTACCAAGTGAGATTTCTGTGCAGGCATCATTTCATCAGGGTCATCATGGCTATGGAAGGTTAAGGAACAAACAGTGTACATGCATGACTCTGACATTTTTGGCATACCACAGTGAGCTTGATGATGTGAGAAAGGGTGATCTTGATCAAATACTGAAGAAGGGCAACAGCTTGTATGGCTCAACAATAAAACAGCTAAAACAAAGAAATGTCTATCAGCATCAACACTTGACAATGGAAGAAGTGCCCCTCAGAGTCAACACTGACAAATATGAGTATAACGTTGTTAAATCTCCAGTGTTATCGGGATGTATGAGAGACACGGTAGACGGTGACAACCAAGGTTGGTTTGTTGACCTCTCCACAAGACTTCAGTGCCTCAATGCAGATGTTACACATGCACTTTTTATAGTAGTGCCATATTGCATTGCATTGTTCAGAGACAAGTCTGGGAGATATGGACTGTTTGATTCTCATAGTCGAAATAAGGATGGACTTCCTGCCACTGGAAAAGGAAAAGCTGTTATGATCACTTTTACACATTTGAGTGATATGGGGGCAAGGATTTATAAGTTGTATGAATTGCTCCTTACAGACACCAGAGGCCCTATTGATGGACTGCAGTATGACTTCATGCCAGTCTCATTTCATCGTGCAAGACGTCTGTCAGATGGTTTGCTGTCCCCACTGGTGCAATCTGACAAACCACATAATGCAAAGCATGTGGAGAACAAAGTGACACAGATGACCAAAGATGTAACACACACTGGATTCCCAGCCAGCAAGCATTCTCCACGGTCAGTTGATGCGAAATCCTCACAGGGCATATGGAAGGACAGTAAGGCATTGTCCAAATTAAATGCACAGAGACGACAAAAACTGAAGACAAGACACAGAAATGAAAGAAGGCGTGATTTCAAGGCTACAAAGATGTCTGTCACCAATAAGAAAAGGACATACATCACCAGCCGATACAGAGCAGATGCTGATTTTAAGTTGAAGCAGAAGCAATATATCATTCGCAAATATGCAACAGATGCCAATTTCAACTTGAAGCAGAAGCAATACATCACCAGAAAATATGCGACAAATGCAGATTTCAACTTGAAACAGAAGCAGTACACCACCAGAAAATATGCGACAAATGCAGATTACAACTTGAAGAAGAAGCAATACATCACCAGAAAATATGCCACAAATGTCGATTTCAAGTTGAAGCAGAAGCAATACATCACCAGAAAATATCATAATGATCCTGCTTTCAGAAAACGTCACTTGCAACATTGCATGAGTTACATGAAAATGAAGCGTCAAACTCAAGCAGATTTTCGCATAACCCATAAGATGCAATGTGCCTTCAAAATAAGAATGAAATACAGACGATGGACTCGTGTCATGCGGGAATGCAGTCAACCAGTGGACAACAGCCTAATGCAGACAGCTATATCCACTTTCCATGAATGCATTAAAGCTGGGCCAACATTTGTGTGCACGATGTGTCATCGCACCCTTTTCCCTAACCAAGTGAAACATTGCATTCAAGCAATTACAAGAAGAATCTACACATTGTTGCTGCCTGTTTGACAGGGAAATATGTCCATGTGTGCAACAATCACTGTCAAGGACCTGAACAATGCACCGTACCAGATGAAAGGACCAAAGAATGGATTTGTCACAACTGTGATTTACATTTAAAAGCAGGACACAAATCATCCATCGCTGTAGCTAACAACATGGAGCTGGCGCCCATTCCCCCAGAGCTCTGCGATTTGAATGTGCTGGAAAGACAACTTTTGGCCAAAATACTGCCATTTGCCAAGATCATCACACTTCCCAAAGGTCGACAGGCAGCTATACATGGCGCTGTAGTGTGTGTGCCATCCGAGGTGGAAACCACGGTCAATACTCTACCAAGATCGCACAGCAAATCCCAGTTACACAGAGTGAAGCTGAAAAGACGTCTGACTTACAAAGGCCACCAGCTGTTTCATTATGTCAACATGGGAAATGTAGTAGCAGGTCTGTCAAAACTCATTGACACACACCCCGACTACAGTGACATTTCAATTAGAGTGGATGAGACAATCGCTGATGATGATGATAATGATGATGGGATGGAACTCGACAGTTGTGACGAAACTGAAATGATGGAGATACTTGAACGCATCGAAAATTGTGATCCATCAGAGGTACAGTCTGCATGCTGCTTCTGAGCAACAGGAAGGCCATGACCAACAACCTCCCAATGCAGAGGATGAGAAGGATACACTAAGACCTGGAATTGGCCTAGACAGTTGTTTGCAGCCATCTGACCTTGGAGAGGAAGCACTGACACACGGTGATGGAATATTCAGCATTGCACCTGCACAAGGAAACACACCTGTCAGCTTCTTTAAAGTTCCTAGGCTTGAGGCAATGGCTTTCCCTGTTCAGTTCCCTACTGGACAGAATACATTGGACCAGGCAAGACAAGTCAAACTGTCCCCGAGCATGTATTTCAATGCAAGGCTTTTTTGTGTTGATACTCGTTTTGCAAGAGACACAAGCTACCTCTTCTTTGCGCAGTTTGTCACAGAAACACACATGGCCAAAAGCAGCATGTCCATCCAGTTAAGGAAAGGAAAACCCAATACCAGGGATGGACGGAAAATATCCAACAAGCTGCTACAGGACAAGTGTGAGGTTGAGAGGTTGGTGCGAAACCGAGATGCCACAAGGTTCATGCAACCACTGAGAGGGAGTCCAGCTTACTGGGATAAACATCTGAAGAATTTGCTAGCCATGGTCAGACAATTGGGTAAGCCAACATTTTTTCTTACCTTCTCTGCTGCAGAATTCAGATGGCCAGAGGTAATAACGGCAATAAAGGCACAACAAGGTCAAAAGGTGGATTTTGCGGGGCTAGACTGGGCTGAAAAGTGTGACATTCTTCGAGGCAACCCAGTGACCACCATGCGCATGTTTGACAAACGGGTTGATGCTCTGATGCGAGAGCTGCTGTTGGGTCCTGCACAGCCAATTGGTGAAGTTATCGATTACTTTTACCGGGTTGAATTTCAGGCGAGAGGGAGCCCTCATATACATTGTCTCTGTTGGGTAGCAGGAGCTCCTATATTTGGACAAGACAGTGATGACAAGGTGTGTGCCTTTATAGATCATAACATCTCATGCCAGCTGCCTGATGAAGCCAAACAGGCCTTACTTCACAGATTTGTAACAGAACTTCAAATGCACAGCAGATCTCATTCAAAATCATGCAAGAAAGGAAACAGAGTATGCAGATTTGGATTTCCAAAGCCACCTATTAGAAAAACGAGGATAACTTACCCGATGCCAGAAGAACAAGGAGATTGTGCAATGAAACCACAAGCAGCCAAAAACAAACTGAAACCAGTCTGGGATTTGCTTAATAACCCAAAAGTGCAGCTTGAAGACATGTCACAGCTACTGGCACAGTGTGATATGACTTTGAATCAGTACAACTCCTACATTCAGGCATTGACCTCCTCAAGCGTGATTCTAATGAAGCGTGATGTCAAGGACTGCTGGGTGAACAACTATAATCCACATTTGCTGACGGCCTGGAACGCCAACATGGACATCCAGTACATTCTTGATGAGTATGGTTGCATCATGTACATGTTGTCCTACATATCCAAGCCAGAACGGGAGCTGAGTGACTATCTCAAAACAATAGTCAAAGAAATGAGCCCAGAAACAGCGACAGAACGAGAAGAAATGAAAGAGGTTCTTCAGGCTTATTCAAAACACAGAGAGGTCAGCGCCCAGGAGTCTGTGGCCCGTACGTGCAGCCTGAAAATGAAGTCTTGCTCACGTGAGGTTGTTTTTCTGCCAACTGGTGACAACGCACTGAAAATGAGTCTCCCGCTCAGTGCATTGCAGAACAAACCAGCCGATTCTCTTAATGTGTGGATGACGAGTTTTGTCGACAAATACAGAGCCAGACCCGAAACACCAGAGTTTGAGTCCATGTGTCTGGCAGACTTTGCATCCCATTACAGGGTTGTCTATGGCAAGCAGAAGGAAGACAGCAAGCGTGTCAGCCTATTGAATGAAATGGGAATGATTCAAAAACGCACGAGAGGGAAGCCTGCAATCATCAGGTACGCACGCTTCTCAGAGAAGAAGGACCCCGAGAACTACTACGGCAGACTGCTTAAACTCTACCTCCCCCACCGTTCAGAGTCATCACTGAAAACTGTAAGGTTCCCAACACACCAGGATTTTTACAAAGGCGCCTGTGTGAGCTTACCAGGAGAAGAAGCAATCCGAGCAGTGTCTGCAATTGTTACCAGCAACCAAAAGAAGTTCGAACAACACAACAAAATTGTGGAACAAGTCTTGGATGACTTTGTAAAAAACGGCCCTGTTGAAGATGCTTGGAACACCTTTGCCCCAGAAGCTGAGTTGGATAGGCTGGAATGTATAGAGGAACGCAAAGAAGGGGAGCCACTTCATGAGAATGAACAAGATGATGTTCCGGAGTATACACGTCACAAACAAACAGGTGGAATTGCGCTTACTGTGAAGGCCCCACAAATGTGCCCTGATTTCCTTCGGAAAATGTACAGAAACCTTAACCGGACACAAACTCAGACATTCTACTCAGTTTGTGACTGGTGCACTAACCGTGTGCGTGGCCTAAATCCTGACCCATTCTATTACTTTGTCACTGGTGATGCAGGGACAGGCAAATCACACCTGATAAAGTGCATCTATGCTGAGGCGACAAAGATACTCTGTAAACTTACCAGACTACGTGAGGAAGCAGACATATCCATGCCCAGCGTTTTACTAACTGCATTTACAGGAACAGCAGCTTTCAACATTTCAGGCAACACTTTGCATTCTCTTCTGAAGTTGCCAAGAAGCTTGAAGCCACCCTACCAAGGACTTGGAAATCTAATAGATGAAGTGAGGGCACAGCTGTCAAATGCGGAGATCATTGTTATTGACGAGGTGTCAATGATTTCAAAGCCCCTGTTTGCCTACATCAACTGGAGATTACAGCAAATCAAAGGCAGTAAGAAACCTTTTGGTGGTATGTCAGTACTAGCAGTAGGAGACTTTTACCAGGTCCCCCCACTGGGAAAAAGTAAGCCACTCTGCGTGTTTGAGGAAAATACCAATGAACTCTGGAAAGACAACTTTCAGATGATCACGCTGCCAGAGATCATGCGACAGAAGGATGACATTTCATTTGCTGAACTTTTGAATAGAATCAGAGTCAAGCAGAAGACTGGCACCTTAAGCAATGATGACAAAGCTCTGCTTGCTCAGGCTTTTACAGATCCCACCCACTGCCCTAATGACGTGCTACACATATTTGCCACCAACAAAGAGGTTCACAAACATAATGCTGCAACTGTGTCTGTTCTCCATTCAAACGTCACCAACATAGATGCCGACGATTACAGAAAAGACCCTAAGACAGGAGTGATGCTGAGGCAACACCAACCTTTCAAAGGACACAAATACAATCTGATTGACACACTGCAAGCAGCTGAAGGTGCCCGTATCATGATCACAAGAAACATTGATGTAGAAGACGGGCTTGTTAACGGGACATTTGGCAAGATTGCAAGAATAATCATCCAGACTGAGAATGGTACTACTACGGTAAACAAGCTTGGGCTTATGCTGGACAATCCAAATGCAGGACAGAGATACCGTAACAAGTCGTCTTGTGATGCTGACAACTTGGTGTACATAGAAAGGGTAGAGGAAAACCTGAGACAGAAAGGAGTTGTTCGCAGGCAGTTCCCCCTGAAGTTGGCTTTTGCATGTACGATTCATAAGTGTCAGGGGATGTCGATACAGTCAGCAGTGGTCTCATTGAAACGGGTCTTCCAACCGGGAATGGCCTATGTTGCTCTGAGTAGAACAACTACACTGCAAGGACTGTACATAACCGACTTTGATGAGAAGAAGATCTTTGCTGATCCTGAAATCACAGCCTCCCTGGATTCAATTAAGAATGCATCACTGGAAAGTGTTATGCCCCTCTTAAAGTTTCTACAGACAACAAACAGCAAACATTAACAATTATCCATCACAACACGGAAGGATTACCAGCTCACACTGAAGATATCAAATCTCACCATGAGTTGACACTTGGAGATGTTTTATGTTTCACTGAAACTCATCTCTCAGGCTCTTCTGTTGCTGAAAGTCTCCAGCTGGAGGGCTACAACCTGTTCAAACGCAACAGACACCTCTCGTACACGAACCTTCCTGACATTGCAAGTAAAAGTGGTGGAGGTGTCGCCTTGTATGTCAGAAACCATTTCAAGGCCTTTGAAAAGCAGTATCATCACAATGTGACTGACTTGGAGTTCTTGGTTGTCAAACTGGAGTCCCCTGTACAAGCTTTGATCGCTGTTGTTTACAGGCCACCGGATTACAGTATTGGCCAATTCCTTACTAACCTGCTGGGCCTCTTGGAATCTTTGGAAATAATGGATTGCCAACCTATAATACTCTGTGGAGATTTCAATGAAGATTTTCTGTGCATAGAAAAGAAGCCAATATCTGACCTTCTTCATTCAAGAGGATATACCCAACTGGTCTGGGCAGCCACCACAGAAAAAAACACACTGTTGGATCACATTTACATCTCCAGGGTGCAGCACTGTCTCCAGTCAGGAGTACTGCACAGTTATTACAGCTATCATGATCCTGTGTATTGTGTTTTGAACAGTGGTTGTGAACACGCTTAGAGCCTGCATAAACAGGGCATGAGTGATGCCAGGAAACAGTGGTTGTGAGTAGGGATGAGCCGAACACCCCCCTGTTCGGTTCGCACCAGAACATGCGAACAGGAAAAAAGTTCGTTCAAACACCGTTAAAGTCTATGGGACACGAACATGAATAAACAAAAGTGCTAATTTTAAAGGCTAATATGCAAGTTATTGTCATAAAAAGTGTTTGGGGACCTGGGTCCTGCCCCAGGGGACATGGATCAATGCAAAAAAAAGTTTTAAAAACGGCCGTTTTTTCAGGAGCAGTGATTTTTATAATGCTTAAAGTCAAACAATAAAAGTGTAATATCCCTTTAAATTTCGTACCTGGGGGGTGTCTATAGTATGCCTGTAAAGGGGCGCATGTTTCCTGTGTTTAGAACAGTCTGACAGCAAAATGACATTTTGAAGGAAAAAACTTATTTAAAACTACCCGCGGCTATTGCATTGCCGACAATACACATAGAAGTTCATTGATAAAAACGGCATGGGAATTCCCCAAAGGGGAACCCCAAACCAAGATTGAAAAAAAAAAATGACGTGGGGGGTCCCCCTAAATTCCATACCAGGCCCTTCAGGTCTGGTATGGATATTAAGGGGAACCCCGGCCAAAATTTAAAAAAAAAAATGACGTGGGGTTCCCCCTAAATTCCATACCAGACCCTTCAGGTCTGGTATGGATTTTAAGGGGAACCCCGCGCCAAAAAAAAAAAAAAAAAACGGCGTGGGGTCCCCCCAAAAATCCATATTAGACCCTTATCCGAGCACGCAACCTGGCAGGCCGCAGGAAAAGAGGGGGGACGAGAGTGCGGCCCCCCCTCCCTCCTGAACCGTACCAGGCCACATGCCCTCAACATTGGGAGGGTGCTTTGGGGTAGCCCCCCAAAACACCTTGTCCCTATGTTGATGAGGACAAGGGCCTCATCCCCACAACCCTGGCCGGTGGTTGTGGGGGTCTGCGGGCGGGGGGCTTATCGGAATCTGGAAGCCCCCTTTAACAAGGTGACCCCCAGATCCCGGCCCCCCCCTGTGTGAAATGGTAAGGGGGTACATAAGTACCCCTACCATTTCACGAAAAAAGTGTCAAAAATGTTAAAAATGACAAGAGACAGTTTTTGACAATTCCTTTATTTAAATGCTTCTTCTTTCTTCTATCTTCCTTCATCTTCTGGTTCTTCTGGTTCTTCTGGCTCTTCTGGTTCTTCCTCCGGCGTTCTCGTCCAGCATCTCCTCCGCGGTGTCTTCTATCTTCTTCTCCTCGGGCCGCTCCGCACCCATGGCATGGGGGGGAGGCTCCCGCTCTTCTCTTCTTCTTTTCTTCTCTTCTTCTCTTCTTCATTTTCTTCTCCGGGCCACTCCGCAATCCATGCTGGCATGGAGGGAGGCTCCCGCTGTGTGACGGCGCTCCTCGTCTGACAGTTCTTAAATAACGGGGGGCGGGGCCACCCGGTGACCCCGCCCCACTCTGACGCACGGTGACTTGACGGGACTTCCCTGTGACGTCACGGGGAATGCCACAGGGAAGTCCCGTCATGTCCCGTGCGTCAGAGGGGGGCGGGGTCACCGGGTGGCCCCGCCCCCCCGTTATTTAAGAACTGTCAGACGAGGAGCGCCGTCACACAGCGGGAGCCTCCCTCCATGCCAGCATGGATTGCGGAGCGGCCCGGAGAAGAAAATGAAGAAGAGAAGAAGAGAAGAAAAGAAGAAGAGAAGAGCGGGAGCCTCCCCCCCATGCCATGGGTGCGGAGCGGCCCGAGGAGAAGAAGATAGAAGACGCCGCGGAGGAGATGCTGGACGAGAACGCCGGAGGAAGAACCAGAAGAGCCAGAAGAACCAGAAGATGAAGGAAGATAGAAGAAAGAAGAAGCATTTAAATAAAGGAATTGTCAAAAACTGTCTCTTGTCATTTTTAACATTTTTAAAACTTTTTTCGTTAAATGGTAGGGGTATAAGTACCCCCTTACCATTTCACACAGGGGGGGGGCCGGGATCTGGGGGTCACCTTGTTAAAGGGGGCTTCCAGATTCCGATAAGCCCCCCGCCCGCAGACCCCCACAACCACCGGCCAGGGTTGTGGGGATGAGGCCCTTGTCCTCATCAACATGGGGACAAGGTGTTTTGGGGGGCTACCCCAAAGCATCCTCCCAATGTTGAGGGCATGTGGCCTGGTACGGTTCAGGAGGGAGGGGGGGCCGCACTTTCGTCCCCCCCTCTTTTCCTGCGGCCTGCCAGGTTGCGTGCTCGGATAAGGGTCTGGTATGGATTTTTGGGGGGACCCCACGCCGTTTTTTTTTTTTTTTTTGGCGCGGGGTTCCCCTTAAAATCCATACCAGACCTGAAGGGTCTGGTATGGAATTTAGGGGGAACCCCACGTCATTTTTTTTTTTTAATTTTGGCCGGGGTTCCCCTTAATATCCATATCAGACCTGAAGGGCCTGGTATGGAATTTAGGGGGACTCCCACGTCATTTTTTTTTTTTTAATTTTGGTTCGGGGTTCCCCTTTGGGAAATTCCCATGCCGTTTTTATCAATGAACTTCTATGTGTATTGTCGGCAATGCAATAGCCGCGGGTAGTTTTAAATGAGTTTTTTCCTTCGAAATGTCATTTTGCTGTCAGATTGTTCTAAACACGGGAAACATGCGCCCCTTTACAGGCATACTATAGACACCCCCCAGGTGCGAAATTTAAAGGGATATTACACTTTTATTGATTGACTTTAAGCATTATTAAAATCACTGCTCCTGAAAAAACGGCCGTTTTTAAAACTTTTTTTTGCATTGATCTATGTCCCCTGGGGCAGGACCCAGGTTCCCAAACACTTTTTATGACAATAACTTGCATATTAGCCTTTAAAATTAGCACTTTTGATTTCTCCCATAGACTTTTAAAGGGTGTTCCGCGGCATTCGAATTTGCCGCGAACACCCCAAATTGTTCGCTGTTCGGCGAACTTGCGAACAGCCAATGTTCGAGTCGAACATGAGTTCGACTCGAACTCGAAGCTCATCCCTAGTTGTGAGACAGTGGTAATCAAATAGATAATAAAGTGGCAATGAGGGTCAGTTTATGTTATGTGAGTTTTATGTCAGTTTTAGTTATGTGGGACCATTTACAATTAGCTAAAAATCATTCTCTATATTTCAATGTTCGGTGTACTTGTTAGACAGTGAACTCACTTATTCCCCCCCATCCATCACAGACATCTGTCCTCATCACACTCACCCTCTCCTTCCTGTGCTATAGCCTGCTTGCTGATTAGTAAGACAGATAAAGAAACAGCAAGGAGCAAAACTGCAGAGAAACTGAAAATTTGTAAGGGTTTAAAGTATATGCTTTAATGAATTGCCTTGTATCCAAAAAGTTCAAAAAGTTGACTGTTCAAAATGTTAATACAATGTATAACGGAAATATACTGCCAGTTCGCTTGTGATGCAATATATTGAAATTATATGTACACTGTGTAAACTGTTTTTGACACACTTGATTTTGGGACGCGAGTCCGTCAGGTGCTATGCTTTGGCTGGGGCGGAATAAATCCTGGTAACCCTTAAGTCTGTGTCCGACAAAGTCATTTACCGATATTTCTACCTTCTACATCATTAGCACTTGTGCACTTTTTAAATTTGATCAATCAATTGGTTAGCGTAATGTTTACTATCTTTACTCACTACAAACACTCCACACAGTTATTCTCCCCATCTGTCCAGTTCAACCTTTCCACAGTTACTCCAACCACACAAACGTTACTCCAGCCACTCCCCCCAGTTACTCCGCCCACTCCAGTTGTAGAGGCAAGAACACTTTTCACAATTTCCCCAGAAATTGTAGCTTTTCTAGTTCTTATTATTATAGCCAAATTTACCACCCTAACTCCTCTCACAGTTTTTACACTACATAGACAAGTAATATACCGAAACGTGCGGATTGTTCCCGAATGGTGTGCTATTACTTTGTGGAACGTTTCGCCAAATGGTTCACAAAATATCGTCATTTTTGCTGCGAAATTGGTCCCATAGGAATGAATGGGGAAACTAGAGTGGGAGATGACAAAAGCTGAAAAATCAGAACATGATTTCTAAACTGCCGCCACTCCCTCATTTTCAAGCCCACCTACACAAATCTTATATCAAAACGTTCAGCTATCCCTGCTGCCACTAAACATGTCCACGGCTAAGCCATAGTCCTGATAGTTTTCACAATATGACCATTTGTTTGTAACTCACGCCGTCCATTGACATTCATTGAAACTACACTCTAGCCCCCTCCAAATTTGAAGGGCAATTTCTAAACTGTGACCGTGCCTTCATTTTTAATATTTCACAGACATACTATACATCAAAATCTAGGTCTGGGTCTTGTGATTCTCACAATATAAAGATCTTCGCTGTAGGATGTATAGTTTTTAAAATACGGCCATTTGTTTAGAGGTCATTTCAGGAAATTTTAGCCATTAATCAGAGTGTACTGTTAGTGTTTGTTTTGTTGCCATGGTTACCAAAGCTTCTGTTATACACAGGGGGGAAGGTGGCTGGAGCATCTCAGCTGATTACAGAGCCCGGGGGAGGGGACAGACACACCATGTACTGATTTATAATAGAGGAATATGATGGGGCAGTTTTGATGGGGTAATTCTGATGGGGCAGTTTTGATGAAGCAGTATTTGGGAAGCATAAACAGGGCATGAGCGTTGCTAGGAAACAGTGGTTGTAAACACAAGATGCTGAGACACCCCAAATGCATGTGACTTCATCTGCTAGACTTGATAATGCTTGTAGACTCCTCCCACAGTTTTTACACTACAGAGACAAGTAATATACCGAAACGTGCGGATTGTGTTCCCGATTGGTGTGCTATCACTTTGTGGAACGTTTCGCCGAATGGTCCACGAAATATCGTCGTTTTTTCGGCGAAATTGGTCCCATAGGAATGAATGGCAAAATGTTCAAAAGGAAATGTTGCTAGGAAACAGTGGTTGTAAACACAAGATGCTGAGACACCCCAAATGCATGTGACTTCATCTGCTAGACTTGATAATGCTTGTAGACTCCTCCCACATTTTCCACACTACAGAGACAAGTAATATACCGAAACGTGCGGATTTTTCCCGATTGGTGTGCTATTACTTTGTGAAACGTTTCGCCGAATGGTCCACGTAATATCGTCGTTTTTGCGGCAAAATTGGTCCTATAGGAATGAATGGCGAAATGTTCAAAACTAGAGTGGGAGGTGAAAAAAGCTGACAACCCCATGATCAGCCAAAACATTATGACCACCCCATGATCAGCCAAAACATTATGACCGCCCCATGTAAAAAAAAAAATATTTTTGAAAAAAATAAAAATTAATTTTTGAAAAAAAAAATATTTTTGAAAAAAAAAATATTTTTGAAAAAAAAATATATTTTTGAAAAAAAAATTACTTTTGAAAAAAAAAAAAATTAAAAAAAAAATCATTTTTGAAAAAAACAAAATTCATTTTTGAAAAAAAAAATTTCATTTTTGAAAAAAAAAATCATTTAAAAAAATAATTTTTGAAAAAACAAAAAAACAAAATCATTTTTGAAAAAACAAAAAACAAAATCATTTTTGAAAAAAAAAATCACAAAGCTCTGAGGGGAATTATAGCTCCTCTCACACAGCTCTAAGGACAATTATAGCATTATAGCTCCTCCCACACAGCTTGGAGGGAAGTTATAGCTCCTCCAATACAGCTTTGAGGGGAATTATAGCTCCTCCCACACAGCTCAAAGGGGAATTATAGCATTATAGCTTAGCATTATAGCTCCTCCCACACAACTCTGAGGGGAATTATAGTTTCTCCCACACCGCTGTGAGGGGAATTATAGCTCCTCCTTCACAGCTCTGAGGGGAATTACAGCTTAGCATTATAGCTCCTCCCACACAGCTGAGGAGAATTAGAGCTCCTCCCACACAACTCTGAGAGGAATTATAGTTTCTTCCACACCGCTGTGAGGGGAATTATAGCTCCTTTTAAACAGCTCTGAGGGGAATTATAGCTTCTCCCACACAACTCTGATGGGAAATGTAGCTTCTCCCACACAGCTCTGAGGGGAAATATAGCTTCTCCCACACAGCTCTAAGGGGAATTATAGCTCCTCCCACACAACACTAAGGGGAATTGTATCTCCTCCCACACAGCTCTGAGGGGAATTATAGCATTATTGCTCCTCCCACACAGCTCAGAGGGGAGTTATAGCTCCTCCCACACAGCTCTGAGGCGAATTATAGCTCCTCCTCCAACACAACTCTGAGGGGAATTATAGCTCTTCGAACAAAGCTCTGAGGAGAATTATAGCTCCTTCCACAAATATCATCATGCCATCTAAAGGAAAGAGATCTAAAGCTGCAAAGATACGCTGGACTAAACTGGATCCGGAGCCCCACAGCAGCATAGTGGATATGGAGGTTTGTGACAGTGAATGTGCCCAGGAGGTACATAGTGAACCTGTGGTGTCATTTTCATGTTCAACTCAGTGTCAAGTTCAAGAGCACAGTGACAGTGTGATGGGCACTTCTGAAAACCATGGCATGCAAGAACCATGTGTACCAAGTGAGATTTCTGTGCAGGCATCATTTCATCAGGGTCATCATGGCTATGGAAGGTTAAGGAACAAACAGTGTACATGCATGGCTCTGACATTTTTGGCATACCACAGTGAGCTTGATGATGTGAGAAAGGGTGATCTTGATCAAATACTGAAGAAGGGCAACAGCTTGTATGGCTCAACAATAAAACAGCTAAAACAAAGAAATGTCTATCAGCATCAGCACTTGACAATGGAAGAAGTGCCCCTCAGAGTCAACACTGACAAATATGAGTATAACGTTGTTAAATCTCCAGTGTTATCGGGATGTATGAGAGACACGGTAGACGGTGACAACCAAGGTTGGTTTGTTGACCTCTCCACAAGACTTCAGTGCCTCAATGCAGATGTTACACATGCACTTTTTATAGTAGTGCCATATTGCATTGCATTGTTCAGAGACAAGTCTGGGAGATATGGACTGTTTGATTCTCATAGTCGAAATAAGGATGGACTTCCTGCCACTGGAAAAGGAAAAGCTGTTATGATCACTTTTACACATTTGAGTGATATGGGGGCAAGGATTTATAAGTTGTATGAATTGCTCCTTACAGACACCAGAGGCCCTATTGATGGACTGCAGTATGACTTCATGCCAGTCTCATTTCATCGTGCAAGACGTCTGTCAGATGGTTTGCTGTCCCCACTGGTGCAATCTGACAAACCACATAATGCAAAGCATGTGGAGAACAAAGTGACACAGATGACCAAAGATGTAACACACACTGGATTCCCAGCCAGCAAGCATTCTCCACGGTCAGTTGATGCGAAATCCTCACAGGGCATATGGAAGGACAGTAAGGCATTGTCCAAATTAAATGCACAGAGACGACAAAAACTGAAGACAAGACACAGAAATGAAAGAAGGCGTGATTTCAAGGCTACAAAGATGTCTGTCACCAATAAGAAAAGGACATACATCACCAGCCGATACAGAGCAGATGCTGATTTTAAGTTGAAGCAGAAGCAATATATCATTCGCAAATATGCAACAGATGCCAATTTCAACTTGAAGCAGAAGCAATACATCACCAGAAAATATGCGACAAATGCAGATTTCAACTTGAAACAGAAGCAGTACACCACCAGAAAATATGCGACAAATGCAGATTACAACTTGAAGAAGAAGCAATACATCACCAGAAAATATGCCACAAATGTCGATTTCAAGTTGAAGCAGAAGCAATACATCACCAGAAAATATCATAATGATCCTGCTTTCAGAAAACATCACTTGCAACATTGCATGAGTTACATGAAAATGAAGCGTCAAACTCAAGCAGATTTTCGCATAACCCATAAGATGCAATGTGCCTTCAAAATAAGAATGAAATACAGACGATGGACTCGTGTCATGCGGGAATGCAGTCAACCAGTGGACAACAGCCTAATGCAGACAGCTATATCCACTTTCCATGAATGCATTAAAGCTGGGCCAACATTTGTGTGCACGATGTGTCATCGCACCCTTTTCCCTAACCAAGTGAAACATTGCATTCACAGCAATTACAAGAAGAATCTACACATTGTTGCTGCCTGTTTGACAGGGAAATATGTCCATGTGTGCAACAATCACTGTCAAGGACCTGAACAATGCACCGTACCAGATGAAAGGACCAAAGAATGGATTTGTCACAACTGTGATTTACATTTAAAAGCAGGACACAAATCATCCATCGCTGTAGCTAACAACATGGAGCTGGTGCCCATTCCCCCAGAGCTCTGCGATTTGAATGTGCTGGAAAGACAACTTTTGGCCAAAATACTGCCATTTGCCAAGATCATCACACTTCCCAAAGGTCGACAGGCAGCTATACATGGCGCTGTAGTGTGTGTGCCATCCGAGGTGGAAACCACGGTCAATACTCTACCAAGATCGCACAGCAAATCCCAGTTACACAGAGTCAAGCTGAAAAGACGTCTGACTTACAAAGGCCACCAGCTGTTTCATTATGTCAACATGGGAAATGTAGTAGCAGGTCTGTCAAAACTCATTGACACACACCCCGACTACAGTGACATTTCAATTAGAGTGGATGAGACAATCGCTGATGATGATGATAATGATGATGGGATGGAACTCGACAGTTGTGACGAAACTGAAATGATGGAGATACTTGAACGCATCGAAAATTGTGATCCATCAGAGGTACAGTCTGCATGTTTACTGGCTGCTTCTGAGCAACAGGAAGGCCATGACCAACAACCTCCCAATGCAGAGGATGAGAAGGATACACTAAGACCTGGAATTGGCCTAGTAGTTGTTTGCAGCCATCTGACCTTGGAGAGGAAGCACTGACACACGGTGATGGAATATTCAGCATTGCACCTGCACAAGGAAACACACCTGTCAGCTTCTTTAAAGTTCCTAGGCTTGAGGCAATGGCTTTCCCTGTTCAGTTCCCTACTGGACAGAATACATTGGACCAGGCAAGACAAGTCAAACTGTCCCCGAGCATGTATTTCAATGCAAGGCTTTTTTGTGTTGATACTCGTTTTGCAAGAGACACAAGCTACCTCTTCTTTGCGCAGTTTGTCACAGAAACACACATGGCCAAAAGCAGCATGTCCATCCAGTTAAGGAAAGGAAAACCCAATACCAGGGATGGACGGAAAATATCCAACAAGCTGCTACAGGACAAGTGTGAGGTTGAGAGGTTGGTGCGAAACCGAGATGCCACAAGGTTCATGCAACCACTGAGAGGGAGTCCAGCTTACTGGGATAAAAATCTGAAGAATTTGCTAGCCATGGTCAGACAATTGGGTAAGCCAACATTTTTTCTTACCTTCTCTGCTGCAGAATTCAGATGGCCAGAGGTAATAACGGCAATAAAGGCACAACAAGGTCAAAAGGTGGATTTTGCGGGGCTAGACTGGGCTGAAAAGTGTGACATTCTTTGAGGCAACCCAGTGACCACCATGCGCATGTTTGACAAACGGGTTGATGCTCTGATGCGAGAGCTGCTGTTGGGTCCTGCACAGCCAATTGGTGAAGTTATCGATTACTTTTACCGGGTTGAATTTCAGGCGAGAGGGAGCCCTCATATACATTGTCTCTGTTGGGTAGCAGGAGCTCCTATATTTGGACAAGACAGTGATGATAAGGTGTGTGCCTTTATAGATCATAACATCTCATGCCAGCTGCCTGATGAAGCCAAACAGGCCTTACTTCACAGATTTGTAACAGAACTTCAAATGCACAGCAGATCTCATTCAAAATCATGCAAGGAAGGTAACAGAGTATGCAGATTTGGATTTCCAAAGCCACCTATTAGAAAAACGAGGATAACTTACCTGATGCCAGAAGAACAAGGAGATGTGCAATGAAACCACAAGCAGCCAAAAACAAACTGAAACCAGTCTGGGATTTGCTTAATAACCCAAAAGTGCAGCTTGAAGACATGTCACAGCTACTGGCACAGTGTGATATGACTTTGAATCAGTACAACTCCTACATTCAGGCATTGACCTCCTCAAGCGTGATTCTAATGAAGCGTGATGTCAAGGACTGCTGGGTGAACAACTATAATCCACATTTGCTGACGGCCTGGAACGCCAACATGGACATCCAGTACATTCTTGATGAGTATGGTTGCATCATGTACATGTTGTCCTACATATCCAAGCCAGAACGGGAGCTGAGTGACTATCTCAAAACAATAGTCAAAGAAATGAGCCCAGAAACAGCGACAGAACGAGAAGAAATGAAAGAGGTTCTTCAGGCTTATTCAAAACACAGAGAGGTCAGCGCCCAGGAGTCTGTGGCCCGTACGTGCAGCCTGAAAATGAAGTCTTGCTCACGTGAGGTTGTTTTTCTGCCAACTGGTGACAACGCACTGAAAATGAGTCTCCCGCTCAGTGCATTGCAGAACAAACCAGCCGATTCTCTTAATGTGTGGATGACGAGTTTTGTCGACAAATACAGAGCCAGACCTGAAACACCAGAGTTTGAGTCCATGTGTCTGGCAGACTTTGCATCCCATTACAGGGTTGTCTATGGCAAGCAGAAGGAAGATGGCAAGCAAAAGGAAGACAGCAAGCGTGTCAGCCTATTGAATGAAATGGGAATGATTCAAAAACGCACGAGAGGGAAGCCTGCAATCATCAGGTACGCACGCTTCTCAGAGAAGAAGGACCCTGAGAACTACTATGGCAGACTGCTTAAACTGTACCTCCCCCACCGTTCAGAGTCATCACTGAAAACTGTAAGGTTCCCAACACACCAGGATTTTTACAAAGGCGCCTGTGTGAGCTTACCAGGAGAAGAAGCAATCCAAGCAGTGTCTGCAATTGTTACCAGCAACCAAAAGAAGTTCGAACAACACAACAAAATTGTGGAACAAGTCTTGGATGACTATGTAAAAAATGGACCTGTTGAAGATGCTTGGAACACCTTTGCCCCAGAAGCTGAGTTGGATAGGTTGGAATGTGTAGAGGAACGCAAAGAAGGGGAGCCACTTCATGAGAATGAACAAGATGATGTTCCGGAGTATACACGTCACAAACAAACAGGTGGAATTGCGCTTACTGTGAAAGCTCCACAAATGTGCCCTGATTTCCTTCGGAAAATGTACAGAAACCTTAACCGGACACAAGCTCAGACATTCTACTCAGTTTGTGACTGGTGCACTAACCGTGTGCGTGGCCTAAATCCTGACCCATTCTATTACTTTGTCACTGGTGGTGCAGGGACAGGCAAATCACACCTGATAAAGTGCATCTATGCTGAGGCGACAAAGATACTCTGTAAACTTACCAGACTACGTGAGGAAGCAGACATATCCATGCCCAGCGTTTTACTAACTGCATTTACAGGAACAGCAGCTTTCAACATTTCAGGCAACACATTGCATTCTCTGCTGAAGTTGCCAAGAAGCTTGAAGCCACCCTACCAAGGACTTGGAAATCTAATAGATGAAGTGAGGGCACAGCTGTCAAATGCGGAGATCATTGTTATTGACGAGGTGTCAATGATTTCAAAGCCCCTGTTTGCCTACATCAACTGGAGATTACAGCAAATCAAAGGCAGTAAGAAACCTTTTGGTGGTATGTCAGTACTAGCAGTAGAAGACTTTTACCAGGTCCCCCCGCTGGGAAAAAGTAAGCCACTCTGCGTGTTTGAGGAAAATACCAATGACGTCTGGAAAGACAACTTTCAGATGATCACGCTGACAGAGATCATGCGACAGAAGGAAGACATTTCATTTGCTGAGCTTTTGAATAGAATCAGAGTCAAGCAGAAGACTGGCACCTTAAGCAATGATGACAAAGCTCTGCTTGCTCAGGCTTTTACAGATCCCACCCACTGCCCTAATGACGTGCTACACATATTTGCCACCAACAAAGAGGTTCACAAACATAATGCTGCAACTGTGTCTGTTCTCCATTCAAACGTCACCAACATAGATGCCGACGATTACAGAAAAGACCCTAAGACAGGAGTGATGCTGAGGCAACACCAACCTTTCAAAGGACACAAAGACAATCTGATTGACACACTGCAAGCAGCTGAAGGTGCCCGTATCATGATCACAAGAAACATTGATGTAGAAGACGGGCTTGTTAACGGGACATTTGGCAAGATTGCAAGAATAATCATCCAGACTGAGAATGGTGCTACTACGGTAAACAAGCTTGGGCTTGTGCTGGACAATCCAAATGCAGGACAGAGATACCGTAACAAGTCGTCTTGTGATGCTGACAACTTGGTGTACATAGAAAGGGTAGAGGAAAACCTGAGACAGAAAGGAGTTGTTCGCAGGCAGTTACCCCTGAAGTTGGCTTTTGGATGTACGATTCATAAGTGTCAGGGGATGTCGATACAGTCAGCAGTGGTCTCATTGAAACGGGTCTTCCAACCGGGAATGGCCTATGTTGCTCTGAGTAGAACGACTACACTACAAGGACTGTACATAACCGACTTTGATGAGAAGAAGATCTTTGCTGATCCTGAAATCACAGCTTCCCTGGATTCAATGAAGAATGCATCACTGGAAAGTGTTATGCCCCTCTTAAAGTTTCTACAGACAACAGACAAACAGCAAACATTAACAATTATCTATCACAACACGGAAGGATTACCAGCTCACATTGAAGATATCAAATCTCACCATGAGTTGACACTTGGAGATGTTTTATGTTTCACTGAAACTCATCTCTCAGGCTCTTCTGTTGCTGAAAGTCTCCAGCTGGAGGGCTACAACCTGTTCAAACGCAACAGACACCTCTCGTACACAAACCTTCCTGACATTGCAAGTAAAAGTGGCAGAGGTGTCGCCTTGTATGTCAGAAACCATTTCAAGGCCTATGAAAAGCAGTATCATCACAATGTGACTGACTTGGAGTTCTTGGTTGTCAAACTGGAGTCCCCTGTACAAGCTTTGATCGCTGTCGTTTACAGGCCACCGGATTACAGTATTGGCCAATTCCTTACTAACCTGCTGGGCCTCTTGGAATCTTTGGAAATAATGGATTGCCAACCTATAATACTCTGTGGAGATTTCAATGAAGATTTTCTGTGCAGAGAAAAGAAGCCAATATCTGACCTTCTTCACTCAAGAGGATATACTCAACTGGTCTGGGCAGCCACCATAGAAAAAAACACACTGTTGGATCACATTTACATCTCCAGGGTGCAGCAGTGTCTCCAGTCAGGAGTACTGCACAGTTATTACAGCTACCATTATCCTGTGTATTGTGTTTTGAGCAGTGGTTGTGAACACGCTTAGAGCCTGCATAAACAGGGCATGAGTGTTGCCAGGAAACAGTGGTTGTGAGACAGTGGTCATCAAACAGATAAAGTGGCAATGAGGGTCAGTTTACGTGGCCATAGTTATGTGGGACCATTTACAATTAGCTAAACATCATTCTCTATATTTCATGTTCGGTGTACTTGTTAGACACTGAACTCACTTACTCCCCCCCATCCATCACAGACATCTGTCCTCATCATATAGTAAGAGGAATACCGCGCTGTAGTGCACCCAAAAAGGGTACCTGTTCCTGAAATATTGTGAATGACCAAATAGGGGATAACCAAAATAGTGATGAAAATAACTTAGTGAAAAAAAATTAAAAAAAACTACATAATAACAAAAGCAGCCACTCTATGTGAGATACACACACTAATACAACAATATAACAAATATAGCAGCGCTGTAAATAGGAGTAAATACTAGTACCAGTGTTGAATAGGACTAATTGGTTAGAACCCAAATTAAATAACTAACACAGTTCTTGAAACCTAAATCAATAAGTGTTCACTGGACAGTCCTAACACAGTGAATAAAGTCCAAATAAATGTTGTGAAAATACATAGGCTCAGACCCCATTTTTTTAAAGCAGGAAATGTAAAATAGAAAAAATTCCTCCACCGCACCACGGTGGTAGCTGAAAATAAAATGCGCGCTTACCAAACGGCAAGCACAAGGGGGCTTGCGACCTTAACCCGGTCAGGGCCTTTCATTGGATGGGCTTCTAGGAAACGACATGCCACTTCATACAGCCAAAGGGTGATGATACCACTAGTCCACCAAGTCACAGGAAATCACTCTTATCATGGAGATTAATAAAAGACTCCTAGCTGGGGGGTTGTTCTCATTTAGGGGTACCCCGGGAAAAGAGAGGGAAACAACATAGCGTAATCCTGGTTTTGAGGTTTATTAAAAGAATTAAAATAACACTTACAGTGTAGCAGATTCAAATAAGCATAAGAAGCCGGCTGGCTAAAACGATCACCCGTCCTACAGACGGTAGATGCAGCACGTCAGCTCGCCCTATCACACTGTCCTCATCACACTCACCCTCTCCTTCCTGTGCTATAGCCTGCTTGCTGATTAGTAAGACAAAGAAACAGCAAGGAGCAAAACTGCAGAGAAACTGAAAATTTGTAAGGGTTTAAAGTATATGCTTTAATGAATTGCCTTGTATCCAAAAAGTTCAAAAAGTTGACTGTTCAAAATGTTAATGTTAATGTATAACAGAAATATACCGCCAGTTCGCTTGTGATGCAATATATTGAAATTATATGTACACTGTGTAAACTGTTTTTGACACACTTGATTTTGGGACGCGAATCCGTCAGGTGCTATGCTTTGGCTGGGGCGGAATAAATCCTGGTAACCCTTAAGTCTGTGTCCGACAAAGTCATTTACCGATATTTCTACCTTCTACATCATTAGCACTTGTGCACTTTTTAAATTTGATCAATCAATTGGTTAGTGTAATGTTTACTATCTTTACTCACTACAAACACTCCACACAGTTACTCTGCCCATCTGCCCAGTTCAACCTTTCCACAGTTACTCCAACCACACAACAGTTACTCCAGGCACTCCCCCCAGTTACTCCGCTCACTCCAGATGTAGAGGCAAGAACACTTTTCACAATTTCCCCAGAAATTGTACCTTTTCTAGTTTTATATATTCTAGTCACACTGTACTGGTGTGATAGAGATCAAAACACTGTTACTGGCTTGAATGGCTCTGCTGACTAGTGATCAGAAAAGTATTGCTGGATTCACTGACTCTGTTGACAATGGCACTAGTGTGGCAGTGAATGGCTCTTCTGACATTGGCATGACTAGTAATCAGGACAGTACTGCTGGTTTCACTGTAACTGTAATCAATGGGACAATTCCAATTGGACTAAACATATCAAAGCGGAGTCTTGGTGCTGATTGCATGATCCTGGGTCGGCATCAGCCATCAATGTCAGTTAAATTGTTTTTATTATACTGTACAACTGTGTACATTTCATTTTAATAAAAATTGCTGCACTATTGGAGATATTTATTGACTCCTGGTGATTTTTTGTCATATCTGGGATCGATTCTGAGTGCCATTAAGTGGAGGAGGCTTAAAGCTGGCATACATACCCTGGAACGATCCTTATTATAACACACGTGTTTTATGCTGTATTTATTACAGCATTTATGTCTAGTGAGATTTTATTTAACCAGATGGTGGTTTGTGTTTTCTCTAACACATAGAAGATCAGAGTGACTTAAGAAGGTGGTGTAAGATTCATTCTCTTATGCTTCACATTGCAGTTTGGGACTTTCCATTTATCTATAATGCCTTCTTGGACAATGTTTGCTGTTTTTTAACCACTAGCCGACCACCTTACATAGATATACTGGGGCAGGTCGGCTCTCCTGCGTGAATCGGCGTACCTGTATGGCGGCTCACACAGGCACAGTGGCGGGTGGGTGCATGCCGCCGGCGGGGCACTTTCACTCCCGCTGCTCAAACTTGATGTCCTTCAGTGACCCGCGATCATGATGACGAGAGGCAGAATGGGGATCTACTATTCCCCGTTCTGCCAGATGACATGACAGAGATCTTCTGCTCTAAGTGATCAGGAACAGTTTTCTCTGTCATGTCCCAGGTAGCCCACCCCCCTACAGTTAGAGCACACCTAGGGAACACAGTTAACCCCTTGATCGCCCCCTAGTGTTAACCCCTTCCCTACCAGTGTCATTTTTACATTGATCAGTGCATTTTTATAGCACTGATCAATGTAATAATGTCACTGGTCCCCAAAAATTGTCATTTGGAGTCAGATTTATCCGCCACAATGAAGCAGTCCCGCTAAAAATCGCAGATCACCGCCATTACTAGTAAAAACAATAATAAAAAAATTAAAGTCCCTAAATCTATCCCATAATTTGTAGATGCGATAACTTTTGCACAAACCAATCAATATACACCTATTGTGTTTTTTTTTTACCAAAAATATGTCGAAGAATATATATCAGCCTAAACTGATGAATAAATGTTTTTATATATATATATTTTTTTGATATGTATTATAGCAAAATGAATTTGTGGGAAAATAATAATTGTCAGTTAAAGCGACGCAGTGTCGCAACAAATGGCCTGGTCATTAAGGGGGTAAATCCTTCCGGGGCTGAAGTGGTTAATATTGCACTGCATTATCATTATATATTTAAGTGTGTGGCACTGCACAGTACATTTTATTCCTTTCCGTTTTTGTATATCAACCTTGTATGTTAGCAGCCGAATAGCTATCTACTCATTTCTTTTTTGAACACAGCGCAGATATATTATTATAAAATATATAGGACATGTATATTCTCACTTGAATCTTTGTGTGCTTTGTGTATTTCTTTCAGAACTGTGCAGTAATAAAGTGTGAAACCTGTAATAAAAACTGGTCATTGCTGCTCTCTCTCCTTCTGCAGGGGGACTAGTCTTGTCTCTGCCCTCCCATCTTGTAGTTTTCTTCAGCCTGTAGTGGGCGGAGCCTGTTGGGTCCCCCCTACAGCTTTTCTCTAGTCCCTGCTCTTTTTACATGGTAATATATGTGTTGTGTCTGGAGTTTAGCTTTAAATTCTCATACAAGATCATATGGAATATAGTAATTATGTTTGCTGGTGTTAATAGAGAACATACACTCACAGCTACTGAAAAATGGCATTGTTTACCCTACTCAATTTTATCATAAGTAGATTCAAGTTTATTCAGTATTTCACATTCGTGTCTAACAGCATTGGTATAAACAATGCCAAACCCAAGGTTTTAATCTCTTGAGTTAAGCATGCTTGGCTTGTTCTAGCTGAGAATGAACATTACATTGTTAAAGCTCAAACAAAGAATTCATGCAACTCTTTGCAGATAAATAATTCAATATAAAGTAAAACAGTGCAAGTGTAAAATCATAATGCTAACTGAATCAGCTTGAAATGGACAAAGACAGAGATACGTACATCTTTGATATTCCCTGCATTAACAAGGGAGGGATTGGACCACGGACTTCCTAATATGTTCAAGTAAAGTTTTAGGATCCCATAAGTATTGTCTTTCCTGTCTGACAAAAACTTTATTTCAAGTGACAATATTTTACAAATTATTTTTTATGCATTAAAATTACCACATAATAAAAAGAGTACAATGAGACAAGGTGATAATTTTTTTTTATTTCAAAAAGTTTTTATTTTGAAGTCAAACATACAAAAAACATATTTAACATCGGGATAACAGTGGAGAAGCTTCAAGAAATAATACAGGCAATATGTCTTTGAATCAAGACTGAGCTCCGCGGTAAAATAGTGAGAAGACTAGAGTGGTTAGGTTAGTTTCCTGTATATCCATAAAGTAGTTAAAGGAGCTCCTTACAATTACAATTCCCCTTATACACCCAGCACCTTCAAGGGGATCAAGCTGTGCTGGGTGGGGGTCTCGACCCTAAAGCCCTTCCCTCCTTCCCACCATGTGACCTAGAGTTGGCACAATATAGTTTTAGAGTTCCTGTAAGCGTCTGAAACTCAGAGCTGGTGACTTTTATGTATACTACTGTCATCCCAATTAAACGGAGATCGATGAGAGAAGAGAATAGGACAGAGTAGAAGGAGTAAAGGAGAGAGGAAGAGGAGAGAGAGCAGGAGATACAGCTTGAGATTGTCTATCATCAAGAATTTTGAGGTAGATATATTAAAGTCTCAGTCTGGCCTACTGTTAGGGAGGAGGGAGATGCCCATGTACTGAGCCCATGTGGTATCCAACAGTATACTAGAGAGTTTTTCTTGCGACATAATCCATGATATTTTCCTCTGGGCAGCTTTGATGGAAATGTTTGGTTGTTTCCAAGCTTTGGCTACTGTAAGTTTAGCACCCACCAATATAAAGTGAATTAGCCTCCGAATATGTATAGCGGTCTTTGGGATCTGTTCGTTGAGTAGGGCTATTGTCGGAGATCTAGGTACCTGGCAACCGGCAAGCTTGTCTATAATGCTGAAGATTTTTCTCCAGAAGGGGCTTATTCTGGGGCATTCCCACCAAATGTGGGCCATTGTGCCTGTTAGCTGGCATCCTCTGAAACACAGAGGATCAGCAGAGGCATACATAGAGGCTAATCTGTAGGGAGTGTAGTACCATCTAGAAATTACTTTCACACTGGCCTCAGTGAGGGATGTATTCAAGATGCCCTTAAAGGATTTATAACAAGCAGATTGTCAGGCTTCCAGATCCCAATGAAAATTGTAGCTCCACTTCCCAACCTGTCATGAAAGGGGATTTGGAGTCCGGGAGCACCAGTGATGAGTAAATGATTGAGATCCCTCCCCTTTGCTCCAGGCCCTTTCCACACTATAGTTGCCATGTACCTAGGTGGGAGTGGTTTTTCCAACCATATAGAGTGCAAAAAGTGAGAGATTTGTTGAAATCTGAAGTGATCTGTTGTGGGTAGCTCCAGCGTATTAATGCAATGCTTGAGGGAGAGAGGGCCTGAAGGAGAGTAGAAATGTCCGATTCGGTACAGTTCTTTGTCCAACCACCATTTGAATGCCAAAATGTTTTGGCCTGGGGGGAAGTCAGGGTTATTGAACAAATGGGACAGTGGTTTGCTGTCTGAGGTTAGGGCTTTAGACTTGCGTATCTGGTCCCAAAGCGCTAGGGAGTGAGATAGGGTCTTTGCCATTATCGGTGGACGGGATTTTGAGGGGGACCACATTAAAAAGTCTATGGTGTGGTGGGGGACTGCCTGCCTTTTAATTCGGACCCAGTCCGATTTCTCGTATCTGGAATATATGATTGAAAACTGTGCTAGTCTAGCTGCAAAGTAGTATTGGAGTCATTTAGGAAGCCCTAAGCCCCCCTTTTTCCTATGGCTGTACAATGAGCTTTGTGGTATCCTGTAGCCTCCCTTGCCCCAAATGAATTGAAGAATGTTGTTCTTAAAAATTGAATGTGACCCCTTTTAATTGGGATGGGAAGGGAGCGAAACAGATATAGGAGTTTAGGGAGTAGAGTCATTTTTATAGAATTTATCTTTCCTATCCAAGAGAGGTTATGTTTGGTCCATACTTTGAGTTCTGTTTCTAGTTTTTGGAACATATCGGGGTAATTGCTATTGTAGAGAGATTCTATGTTAGGTGTTAAGTTAATTCCCAGGTATTTAATGGACGTTTTGTTCCATTCAAAGTGGAAGGATTTTTGGAGCAGAGATACAGTCTGCGGTTGAAGCGACACGTTCATAGCTAGAGACTTGGAATAGTTCACTTGAAACCCTGAGATACCTGAGAAATCCTCTAAGGTCTGGCGTAAATTTTGGAGTGACATGATAGGTGAGGTGAGGAATAACAAGATGTCGTCAGCATAAAGCCCGCATTTGTGAGTTTGTGTGCCACATGTTACTCCTTTTATGTTTGGGCTCTGCCTAATTGCGATAGCAAGGGTTTCAATTGCAACAGCAAAGATTAGTGGGGATAGAGGGCAACCTTGCCTGGTGCCTTTGGTTGAGGTTAAGAGTAGAGAGATCTGATTAGCCCTATGAATCTGTCGCCAAAGCCCCTTCTCTCCAGTAGTGTGAAGATGTATGGCCAGGATTCAGAGCCAAAGGCTTTTTTTAAGTCTAAAGAAAGTAACATACCTGCTTGTTTGGGTCCCCATTCCCAGTTAGATTGAAGAATAGAGATTATATCAATTGCCCTCCTAATTTGGTCCAGACCTTGTCTGCCAGGAATGAACCCTACTTGGTCTTTGTGTATGTAGTTAGTGATGAAGGATGCAAATCGGTTGGCTAGGATTTTGGTCAGTATTTTAAGATTACAGTTGATGAGGGAGATAGGGCGATAGTTGCTAACTTCCTCCGGGTTTTTATCCGGTTTGGTAATCACAGCAATGAATGTAGAATTGAGCTGCAAGTCCAGTGGATCGCCTTGGGTCTTGGCGTTAAAAAATTTGGATAATTGCAGAGCTAAGATGTTAGCAAAGGTCTTGTAGTATGGGTTAGATAGTCTGTCAGGACCTGGAGCTGATCCACTTTTTAGTTCCTTGATAACACCTAAAACTTCCTCTTCTATGAAAGGAGCTTCTAATAAATTTTTATGGTCGAGGGACAGGAGTGGGATGGGTAAATTATGAAGGAAGGTCTTAATAGCCTCAGTGTTTTTTTTTTGGGGGGGTGGCCATGTAGAGTTTTGCGTAGAAGGTCTGAAAAGCATCTAGAATTGTCACCGGGTTAGCTGTGAGGCCGTGTCCGGGGATTCTGATTTGGGGCATTACATTCAATTATATTCTGGGGGATCATTTGGCTGCCAGCATAGAACCAATCGTATCTTTCTGTGTATAGTATTTGTTTTTAGTCCATAGTATGTTTCTTTCTGCTTGTGTTGCGAGAGCTAGATTAAGTTCCAATTTGATCTTGTCTAGTTGGGGTATGTAATTATTTGAGGGTTTTTTTTGTGTTGGGTTCTTAATGACACATACTCCCTTTCCAGTCTCTCTATATCAGTGATTCTTTTCTTTCTTATTTGGGTAGACATTCGAATGATCTTCCCCCTAATGAAAGCCTTGTGGGCTGCCCACACTGTTTCCATTGAGGTGTCCCCTAGTGTGTTAGATTTAAAATATTCTGTCAATGACTTCTCAAGCATGGTGACTCTGATTTGGTCTGCTAAAATGGAATCGTTTAGTCTCCAGGGTTTCTGTCCTGATTTTGGAGCTGTTAGGCGCAAGGAAGGTCATGCTTAATATCGCGTAATCTGACAGGATCGTATCTTTGATTCGGATTGGGTTACTGCAGGAATCGCATGCATGTGTATTAGGATGTGATCGATTCTGGCAAATGTGTTGTGAGGGGCTGAGTAGTGTGTGTAGTCCCTAGTGTAGGGATTCAGTTCTCTCCAAACATCGGTTAGTCCCTGAGCATGAATCAGTTTAGCTATTTTGTGGCTGACCTTGAGAGGGCGTGTTAATTGTTGTCCCTGCAGCTTTGATTTATCTGTGCCTTGATCAAAGGCAACATTAGAGTCCCCCCCAAAGATAACTGTTCCCTCTAACATGGGGTTAAGAGTATTAAATAGGTGGGCAAAAAACTCTGCTTGGCCTTTGTTAGATGCATAATACAAGACTAGGGAGTACATTTGTCCCTCCATCGTGCCTTTGACTAGTATGAACCTGCTTTCCATGTCTTTATACTCTGAGGTCCAGTTAAATGTGCCTGATTTTGAGAAAACGATGGCCACTCCTTTGGTTTTATTTTCTGCATTTGCGAGATACAATTTAGGGAAATGCCCGCATATGAACTTAGGACTGTACCAAACCGGGAAGTGTGCCTCCTGTATCATAATAACATCTAGTAGGAGGGATTTATATGAGTTAAAAATGTTCCTGCATTTCAGAGGGGAGTTTAATCCTTGCACATTGTGAAAGGCGACCTTAATGGTGTTTGGTGTGAAGTAAGCCATGGGAGCAGAAGGGAGGACTGTAGACACATCTACCATCACTTACCATGGGAAGTCTTCTTTTGTATTCAGTGATACCTGGGGGAACCTCTTTGAGGAGGTTCGAGAACTTTTCGTTTGAAAGCCAGGAGTCGGGATTATCTGCCAGAGATAGGGTAGTTAGTTGTTTCATGATAGACAAAACATGAAGATTAGGGTGAAGAAGGAAAGAGTAAAGAAAAGGAGGTCTTCTCCCTTATGGCGCGTACACATGGTCGGACTTTCTGGCAGGAAAAGTCTGACGGAATCTTTTCATCGGACATTCCGATCATGTGTGGGCCTCATTGGACTTTTCTTCTCGAAAATTCTGACGGACCTAGAAATAGAACATGTTTTAAATCTTTCCGACGGAATCAGTTCCTAGCGGGAAACCTGCTCGTCTGTATGCTGTTCCGATAGACCAAAAACGATGCATGCTCTGAAGCAAGTACGAGACTGCAGCTATTGGCTACTTACTATTGAACTTCCTTTTTCTAGTCCCGTAGTATGTGTTGTACATCACTGTGTTCTAGATGGTCGGACGTGATCGTGTGTAGGCAAGACAGTTTCAGTCGGAGCAACCTTCAGAGTTTATTCCGACAGAAAAACTGGTCGTGTGTACGTGGCATAAGAATTTAGTAGGTCCCAGGGGGTAGAAGGGAACCCCGTGAGCTATCGAGTCCAAAAAATATTGGAAAATGTTCGAGCTTAACATCTTGGAGGTCCTAACCCTTGGAAGCCGAATGGATTTCAAGGGTTAGGCGGAGGCACATGTGGACCACCCCAGACCAGGGCGCTCAATATAAACTGGAGAAAAAAACATAACAATTCGACTATATTACTTGCTTATAGGTAAGGCCAACAGGAAGGTACACTGAGGAAAAACATAGTGAACTGAGTACCTGAACAGATTGAAGGAGCAGAACTAAATAAAAATTACTTTAACTGGAAAAAGCTTGACCCTTCACTTTTCACACAAGGGGGGTTTCTTGTTTTTCAGAGTGTCGGCCATAACATAAGGAGGGAAGCTATGGTGATGTTTGAGGAAATACAGATCCTCTGAAGAAGGGGGGTTTAATGGGGATGGTGGGGTGGGAGCGGGGAGGAGGGTAAAGAGGGGGGGAATTTCGTGAGGGGAGGCTGGGTATTCTGGGGCTCAGATTTTATTGTAGCAGAGAAATGCAAACTCCACAGTCTTGTGTGACTAATGCGCCCATCTGTAAATCTGTAGAATAAGAAGTGAACAACTATAAGGAAAAAAACAACCCAAGGTGGAGTGGAGAAAAAAAGGGGGTAAAACTGGACCGCATAGTTCACTTGGGTGCAGGCCATGAAAGTGAGGAGGTGGGTCAGGACCCCATTACTGTCAGGAGAACTGAGTAAATTGTCAGGAGATCTAGCAATCAATCAGGCAACTGGGTAGATCCAGGGTCATTTGTGATAACTTTCAGGTAGGGCCATTGTCCCCCGATCTTCTCGCCTTCATCTTTGACCATAGGAGGGTCGAAGGGCTGATAGGTGGAGGTCTCTTAGTGGATCCTGTAGATGCAGAAGATGTGTCCATTTCTGCATCCTGTGAAATAATTTTCAGGCTTAGTAGAAGCTTTTCTGCCGAAGCAAAATTGGAAAAGGCATGGTTTTGACTTTTATATGAAAATTTTACTGCAAATGGGAATGCCCACTTGTATTTGATGTCCTTCTGGGCCATGGCGGACAGCAGGGGCTTCAGGGTGCATCCTCGTTGGATGGTTGAGGGTGCAAGGTCAGCAAAAATCTGAATTGCGTGGCCCTGACAAGTCACCTGGGCTAAAGTGTTCACCTGTTTCATAACAGCTTACTTTACGGCATAATGGTGCAGTTTGACAATTATGTCTCTAGATGAGCCATCTTTCCTGGGGGATCCCAGAGCTCTGTGAGCTCTGTCCAGTTCTAGACGCTGTTTGTTGATGTTGGGTAGTAAAGTTTTAATCAGGTCTTGGGTTGCTGCAGATACATCCATCACAGTTTCTGGTAAACCCCTGACCCTAAAATTATTCCGTCTGGATCTGTTCTCGAAGTCATCTATGCATGATAAAGCAGTATCTAATTGGTCTTGTAAAGTTTGGATCATGTCAGTATTTTGTTTAGACACTGGGGCAGTGAGCTCCAATTTGTTTTCTATCTCCTCCATTCTGGAGCCTATGTTTTGCAGGTCTGATTTTATGTCCCCCGTTATTTTGGCTGCCGTTGTGGCTAGCCCTCTTTCGAGGAGGATAGAAAGTTTTTCATATAGATCTACTGTGGAAAAGCCAGGGTGCAGGCCTGGTGTAGTGGATATATCAGCCTGCCAGGTCGAGGAAGGAAGGCCCTGCTCTGCCATAGTGTGGCCAATAAGTGATTTTGTGGAGGTGGGTGACGGGGGTAGTGACCTGCTTACAGTTCCCAGACATAAGGGGGTGTAATTCAACATAGCTGGGGTAAGGACTTGCCTGAACTCTGTGGCTCCCTCCATGCTGGAACTATGAGGTTGTTTGCTTGCAGCACCCTTGGCGGCCATCTTGATACACACGGCGTGGGTGTGCCGTAGATCTGGTGAGGTGCGGAGGACCGGCTCAAGCGGCCATCTTGGATCCCTCACACATGCGAACTCTGGCAAGGTGATAATTTTGACATTTACCCTGGTAAATTGGTGAATTTTGTAAACAACATAAACTGTTCAATTTGCAAAGCAAGTTGCACTTTACAAAGGAATTTTCCACTTTTCCAGAGCTTAGTAGGGATCTCCAAACTACAGTAAAGAAAAAATGGAAAAGAAAACCTGGGAACCTGATGGAATGATTAGTTAGGAGTGACGCCCATGGGTGCGGACAGGGTATGTGAACACAGAGTGTCAGCAAAAAGAAAAAACAAAATAATGTGCACACCCAACGGCTACCCATTTGCCTATAGATATAAACTCTCCCCTCTCAATTTGTTTGAGGTTAAATCTTTCAATGGGGACACCTGTTTTGATGATAACTGTCTAAGGGGGAATTGTTAGGATTACTCTCCTCTTGTGATCAGTCGAACTCCAGATGTATTGAAAAGCAGACAATTTATTTCAGATGTGTCACACAAATGGATGATGCTTACAAGCCAAAAGATGCAGTAAGAATCATACAAAGAGATGAACATCCCCCCTCCTAATACCTACAATAATATAGAGATAGCGCTTCTATTGGCTGAGGAAACACGCATAGCGTGCCTGGTACAAAATGGTACTTTATTTGCTAATTAGTGTTTCCTGTACATTCTTGTTCTACCATATATGGTTAAGTCTAATCATCCTACAACTTACTATGGGGTTAGTTAAAGCAAACGATACAGCAAGTTAATACAACAATGTGCTCAGAAGTCATCTTAAGAAAAGTCTCAGGGTTATTGTTTTTCTAATAGTTTTTCTAATAGTCACACAATAAACATTTAAAACTTTTCTAACATTCCCTCCTCTTGTGTGACTATTTTATCTCAACACATTTCGATGATAGTCCCAGTGTTATACACTTTTGGTCTGTATGTCATTAAGTTGAGCTTCAATGTCCACAAAGGTCTCCTCAGAGGTAGGAAGGGCTTGATACATCGTTCTTTAGACTGCGGTTTCAGTCAGTTTTTGTGAAAGTCCTCGAATACAGAGAATGCAGCAGCATCCGCAAGTGACCAAACGGCCAAAGCCACAGCAATTGAGATCAAACATGCTGTGATAAGTCCAGTCCACTTACCGAACCATCCTTCAAGCCAGTTTGTTAATGGATCATTAATACCTGAGTTTTCCGCTAATTCATTCGATAGAGCAGTCAGTCCTTCCAAGGCTCTGGTCACGGTCCCTCCAGGAGCTGTATTATTAGAGATAAAGGTGCAACACATGCTACCAAACATTTTGCATACCCCTCCTCTTTCAACTAGGACCATATCTAAGGCCAATCGGTTCTGCCATGCCATTAGAGATGTGGTGGCCAACTGTTCTGTTAGGCCCTTCACAGCGTCCCTAGTATAGTTTACAAATCGTTGTTGGTTATAGTATACATATATGTGTATGTATGTATATATATATATATATATATATATATATATATATATATATATATACATACATATAATCCAGTCAACATTTTTATCTATAGTCACCCACCAGAGAAGAGACTCAAACCCAGCTGTCACCTGATTCCTGGCCCTAAACTCATCCAGCACTCCGTGAGGAACCCCAATCTCATCTATGTAGATCCGAGAGTCAAATTACCCTATAGGGGAGGTGTCCCTTCGATACCGTTGGCGACTCTTAGTCCTCGGGTGTTCTGACAGGATCCTCAGGGGCATAGCCAGCTGGACCATAGCGCAATCCCCTCGGGCATTGGCCAGTATCCTAGCTCACAGTTTCTTATCCCCACACATCCACCAGACATCAGCTCTCTGAATGTCATGTTCAACCCAGTCACCATTGCCCATGTTAATCCTCTCCACACAGTAGTCATCGGGTAGCGACCCAAGATCCACCCCGCTACAGTTCCCTGGGAGTGCAAAACAAATAAAGTTGCCCGGATAAGCAGTAACCGCTGGAGGTATCTGAGGTCTCTGTACTGGGGGAGACAACAAACTCAACATGTGACAGGTAGAATTTGTTTCAGGTTTAAAGCTATTATTATACAATCGCAACATACATTTTAAACCTCCTGGATCTGTATTGTGATCTAGAGGAAAAGGAATAGTTGCTAAATGTAGTCTTGCTCTGGCACAAACTAAACAGTTTTCTTTTTTTTTTTTTAAACCGTGTACCTCAACCATTCTAACCACTCATTTTTTTTTCCCTGGTATCCTGTCTCCAAAGCTATAGCATCTTCTACTGTTAGGTTAGTAAATCCTATAATTTTACTGGGGGGTAATGTCATCTGGTAATGTCATCTGGTGAGTGCAATCACATTATCAACACGGATAATATCACCTGGCACCACTGTCACTTGAAAGGATAATCAGCACCAAATTTTGATGAAGCACTGGACACTGTTTTTTTTTGTTTTTTTTGTTTTTTTTAAGCACATCACTTTATTTATTGTATGGACTTATCTACTCATAATTTAGTGTTTGCAATAATTTCATCATTCGTTTTGGTTTTGAATGTGGTCTTACTGTGGTGTAACACAGAGACGTATATTGAATTGTGCATTGACATTTTTGTTTGTTTCTTTTTTTAATTTATTTAATTAATTTATGCTTAAAGTTTATCTATTGGCATAATTGGATTTTTATTCACATACCAGATTTTTGATACAGCAGACATCCATATTTATCACTTTGCCAACTAGGTATTAGATCACTGCATTTCTAAAGTTCCAGATATTGTAGATCATAGATTTTAGTTTGCGGACTCTAGAGGGTGTAGCACACCAGTTGGACACCCTATCTGAAGTTCAGCACCTTCAACACACACACTCTGATATTCATCAACAGGGGGTGTAACACTATCACTTGTATAGGTTATTTTTAATTCTTGCCCCCAGGGGGTGCAACACAAAAGTGGTTTACTGCATCAGAGGTTTAATACATAAAGTAGTTGCATTTGTTTAGATGTTTGGCACTTATATATATATATTATTTTTTTCAAACACATTTTGAGACCAACAGACAGAGGATGTATCATAGTTCATTTTATTTGAGGCATACCTCCCCTAATATTTTACATATATTTATTTTTGATTTGAAGGGAAATAGCGCTACATCTACACTCCCATAATCTACCTTTTCCTGTTGTCAGGTTTTATTAGGTGGTAATACCTTGAGGAAAAATTTGCCTGAGGGGTCAGTTCCTGACACCCATGCTCCCATAGAGTACAACCGCTGATCTTCCTTCCTCGACTCCTTTAATGTTATCAGTAATTATTTACAGTTCTTACTATGTGTGTAGGGGGAGTTGGCCACTTCTGTAATTATAAATCTTTCCTTTATTCCACTCTTTTTAGGCCCTGGTAGATTATGCCCCCAATCTTGATGTGCTGTGGTCCACAGGGCTTGATCCCATGCTTGACATCCTGCCCTATTCCAGAGCCAGCAAATGTATTTATCTGCCCATAGAAGTCCTCTAGCCCCAGTTGTATCGCCACAATCTGCAATCTGACAGAAGTCTACCAGTATGGTGCTAGTTATTCCCTCTATAAAGGTTAGATTCAATGCTTTTCCTGTTCTTTCCCAACCCAAAGGTTCCTCTACTCTTCCATAACGTCTCCCCCCTCTTATGGACGCCTCTCCTAGAGTCACCAGTAACCCAAGGATAATTATTGTCCCTTTCATCCTAACCAGCTACAGAGTTCCAGCGGATAGGGTAGGGGAGACTTCACCGGTTTGAGACAAGTCCCACCTTGTGCAGGACCTCCCTTTGTAGCCGGACTTTCTGAACCTCTTGTAGCCAACTGGCCCTACTCTACCTGTAAAATCTTTTTGCAATGGGACTGGTGAATCCAGGTAGACCTCTCTGCAATCCTTATCGCAGTAGGGGTAGTTAGGAGGACTTTGAAAGGACCATCCCACCTTGGGGAGTACCACTACTTTTTCTTATTACTTTTTGTTAAGACCCAATCTCCCACATGCACCTTTTCATCTTCTCGAATTGGACCTTCTAGGACAGAACAAAAATCATTAGTACGTCTTTGTCTTAACAGCCTAGACATGTATTCTGCTAGTGTGTGCTCAGACTCCTCAGTAGGTGTTTCATTTGGTTGTAAGGGTATCTTATATGGCCTTCCATGTATCATCTCAAATGGGCTTAAACCTTCTTTTGTGGGTGTGATATGCATATTGGTCACAGTTACTAGTAGGCAGTACATCCAATTTTTACCTGTTTCTTCCATAGCTTTCCTCAGTTTGCTTTTTAGAATGCCATTATGTCTTTCCACCAATCCAGCTGATTGGGAATGATAGGCACAATGGTATTTCACTTAAATTCCCATCACTTCTCTCAAATGTTGTATAGTTTTATTTACAAAATGGGGTCCATTATCACTGTCTGTGCATCTGCACTTCCTGTCTGGAATTCTCCACCCATTTGGTCAGGGTGTCTATGATTATCAAACAATATTTCTTCCTTTCACATTCGTCCAATTCAATAAAATCCATGCAAATGTGTTGGAATGGATATTGCGGTGTGGGGAACGTTCCTTTCCGTGGTCTTATGCCTCCCTAAGCATTGTGTCTTGCACATATAATCCATTGAGAGGAAAAAGTTTTTTAGTAGTTAGTGAAGCCATAGGCTTTACATACCTTATTTAACATCTCAGTCAACCCCCTGTTTGACACATGTGTTAGTCCATGTGTCAATACTGCTGCATATCTAAATAAGGATTTTGGCAATACCGGTTTTCAATCAGGTGACATGTAAATGTTATCTATACTTGTGCAACCTTTTGTTTTCCAATATTGTTTCTTTGTCTCTAAGGACTGTGTAGTCTACATTTTTTCATACCTTAATTTAATGTTCTAAACTCTAAAATACCTCTAAAGGTTCAATTTTGTACCCATTCATATAATCACTAGACACCCACCCCATAAAAAGGAACTCGCCTCATTCTTCAGTTGTGTAGAAGGAGGGGGGGGGTGTCATATCTGCACTTGAATTGGGGCTGGGAAAATAGATACTCTTTATCTAACATGAATGAGCGCAGGATCACAGATCAAACTACCAAAGAAAGCCTTCCTTACTTTGGAGTTGTTAAAGACAATATTCTTTCATTTATTCAAATATAAGTCCATAAGTCCACCAAGTATGCAGACATAAAATGTTTCCTAGCGACATTTACATTATTTGACATATATATTCTATATATATATATATATATATATATATATATATATATATATATATATATATATTTTTCTCAGACCCCGATATTTTAGCAGAATTGAATAAAACATGAATCCCCTTTTGTATTGTTCCCCTTATTCTCTGGTCCCAAAACATTTTTTTTTTTATTTAACCCAAACACATATTCTAATTCAGAACTTAGCCTTTTAATGTTATAAATGTACCTAAATATAAACAGCATTGCATCATTAACACTTTACAGCTGAAAATATGGAGATTCTAAAAGTAACATATCCAAGAAATATTTACTTTAAGACTATTATTCGGACTTTCTTTCCCACCGACAATCCTAATATTTTTACAGATGCACAAATTAACCTCTGTGTGCTCAAAGGGTTAATGCTGCCCTACTAGTCATCCACCATCCTCTCCCTCTCTCTTCTGCTATGTCTGTCATGCAATCTGCATTTCTTGTTTCTGAGAAAAAGCATCAAGTCTGTATATTCCCTTCTTTCCTCTCTCTGGACTTCAAAACTACTGCACGCTTCTCTTAGCAAAGCCCATTCGAATCCCTATTTCCTTATGGCAGTAAAATTAGCACTCAGTCACATACTGTCTCTGGACTGGACACATTTAAAGTAATCACAACATTCTCAGCCTTTTCTTTTCTCACATTCATCAAACCACTTGACAACTCCACAACATTCTGTTCACTCCACAATGTAATCCACCTCCATGTCTCCCATCTACCTCCTCAAAACCATCAACAATTTCTGCCATGTGCTTTCTTTAACACCATGGCATGCTAAAATAATAAAGCAGCCTGGTGTTATCAGTGCACCTTTCCTTTTTTTTTTTATACTCAGTTTCAAGATTTACAATATAACCCTTCTGTATTGTCATAGCTGGTCAAGAGTTAACTTTTTTTTACAGACACAATCTCTCACACAGGAATTTGAAACGGAGGAGCAATTCACTCCCTCCTGTAATACAGGAGATTCACATGAGGGGAGGGGTGAGGAACTGCAGGCTTTAATCTCCCTGTGATGATTTCTCGCACTTATTTATTTATTTTTTCTCAGCCATACTTAGCTATTTTTTCTGCTTCTCAAATATTTGTTAAACATTTAGATCACACTTGCGTCTGGTCTAATTCTCTTTTGCTAGACCCATCAGTGATATGGCTATTGGATCACCTTTACCTGAAGTTGCAGCGCCAACTGTTTGGTTTCTATGAGTCCCACCGAGGGTTGTCCCCGAGCAGACGGCCCAGATGTAGCACAGTCTCCCAGACAATGTTGTCCAGTGGTACCTGAGACGGTGCAGTAATCCAAGACGCCGGCTCCGGTCCAATCCCCATGGGCCATATAGTGCAATGTCACCTGGTATTTTACATATTTATCTGCTTAATACATTGGCGGCTAGCAAGGTGTTGGCTGCTTTACAGAGTGAAGCCATAAGACAATTAAACCAAGTATCTCTTTAAGCTTTTCTAAAGTTCCCTGCTTCTCTGCCAGCTCCCAATCTGTCACTGATAGGCAAACAGGCTACAACACAAATTTTACAAACACACAGACCATGAGGTGTGAAGAGAGATTTTTTGCTGGTTATTTAAACTCCTATTATCAACCCATACCTTTTTTGATCTTTGGGTCCTAACAATTTAAATTTATCCATCAAATCCTGACACTTTTACAGTTAGTTTACTATAGAATCCAAACTTCCCTATAAAGCCCTGTGTCCCTAAAGAGCAGTTCCAGTCTCCCACTTGGCACATCAGGAACACAGCAGCCTCATAAGCAGGCACAAAACATTCTTTTACAGAGACTATTCCCCATTGTCAACGCCAGACGGGTCTCTCATTTACCTATACAACACTGGTATAGTGACCCTCCGCCCACGGTAACAATAGGAATACAAGAAATGTAAAAATGCAGTACTGTTGTTTTTTTGTTTTTTCTTTTCAATAAGGTTACAGCATCAACAGAAAGGTTAACCATGAGAAAGGAGAAACTAAACACACAAAAGAAAGTTAGTCTTGTGATCTTCCTAGATCACTTAAGCGCTTACATCGTCGGGCAATCCACCTCCGACGATGACGTCAGGCATTCACCCTCTGACGTTCGGTATACCTCAAATCTTTTTTTTATCTGTCCTGGACAGCGGGTACCTTAGACAATGCTCCCAAGTGTCTCTGTCTTCGCACACTGGATTATTAAGATATTATACAATCAATACCAGTGTCGGCAATTACAACACATTGAACCAGAATCAAACAGAAAGAGAAGAAAAGACTCTTAGAGAGTATTAAGAATAAGTTAAATTATCTTACCTCTCAAACACCAGGAGGACTAGAACACGAAGTTCGAAACCAGACAGTGGATCTGGGTCTCAGGCCCCCGCCCCTATTTCACCACTAACATTGAGTGGGGGGACTTTTAATTCTCATTGAGCTTTGAGGTCCAATACTCACCAAAGTTTTTTGTCAGGACCATCTGACCCGAAATGCACTTGTTGGTTCCAGGCTCGGAGGACCAAAAATGTTAGAATTACTCTCCTCTTGTGATCAGTCGAACTCCAGATGTATTGAAAAGCAGACAATTTATTTCAGATGTGTCACACAAATGGATGATGCTTACAAGCCAAAAGATGCAGTAAGAATCATACAAAGAGATGAACATCCCCCCTCCTAATACCTACAATAATATAGAGATAACGCTTCTATTGGCTGAGGAAACACGCATAGCGTGCCTGTTACAAAATGGTACTTTATTTGCTAATTAGTGTTTCCTGTACATTCTTGTTCTACCATATATGGTTAAGCCTAATCATCCTACAACTTACTATGGGGTTAGTTAAAGCAAACGATACAGCAAGTTAATACAACAATGTGCTCAGAAGTCATCTTAAGAAAAGTCTCAGGGTTATTGTTTTTCTAATAGTTTTTCTAATAGTCACACAATAAACATTTAAAACTTTTCTAACAGGAATTCCCCTCACTTTGTAAAGATTTCCATTCACTTCCTGTTATGTGACTAGGACAGGAAGTGTAATGAAATTTCCCCAATGGGATGCACACAAAAAAACAAACAAACTGAGAGGTGCTATAATTCTTCCCTACTTTATCTAAAACAAAAAAAGGGGTTTGACTCTAGATACACTGTTACTTACACCTACACTTTTTTATAGTAATTCATTGATTTGTATGATTTTTTTTTCTGAAAGAAATATTGGGTCTGCCCTTGATAGTTCCAACTTTCAATATAGACTTCTAAAAATAGCCTATAAATTAACAATTACTTACGGTGAATTTACTAATACACATGTTTTGCTTTGGGGGTAACTAATAGTAGTTTTGTGTCTACATGGGATGTGCATGTAAAATTCCTATTATGTGACTAACTATAGCTGGTAGTAGTTAGTCACAATCAACTCGACTTGTTTCTTTAATTATTATTATTATTATACAGGATTTATATAGTGCCGACAGTTTACGCAGCGCTTTACAACGTTAGGGCAGACAATACAAGTACAATACAATTCAATACAGGAGGAATCAGAGGGCCCTGCTCGTTTGATGTTGAAGATGTGTGGGATGTAATCCAAGAACTGAAGAAGAGGCTTGAATAAGCTGTGAAACATCCTCAACGTTATAGAACAAGTTCCATTGAAAGTGATTAACTACTAAAAGCTATACCATGAACTTGGTAAATAAGAATCTTCACAGACATATTAGGGTTGATTTATTTAAAGGGTAACTCCACTGTCGTGGAGGAAAAAAAATAGCAAATAAAGAAAAAAGAATATAGCACATATAATTGCAACACTAATCATATTGTAATTGAATGTTATTAGAAATTACCTTTCCTTTTCAATCTGCAGCCACTGTAATTTTCTGAGAATGCATTGCAATATGGTTACCTGGAGTTGTTCTGTACACAGAGTGTGTGCTGACCACTCCCCAGAAACATCATTTCCTGCCTGTGTGATTGGCTCACTGATTTTCCCAGAAATCGGCCTGAGGCCCCTTTCACACATGTGGACCGTCCAGATTCGCCTGTCAGTTTTTTTCAGGTGGATCTGAACGGTCGATCCATACAGCTCTATGGAGCGTCGGATGTCAGCAGTGACATGTCCGCTGACATCAGATCCACCCCGATCCACTCCGCAAAATCCAGACGGATGGATGTTCTATTTTCCATCCGTCTGGCAGATTGGATGAAAAGGGACAGGTGGTCCATAATCATCCGATCTCCCATAGGGGAGAGCTGTCTCTCTGACAGGTCCATCCCTGCACAGAGTGCAGAGACGGACTTGTCATCCGCCGGCTCAGCAGGGATCAACGGAGCGATCCCCGCTGAGCAAGCAGAGTAGTAAAAACAGACAGCCCCGTGGGAAAGGGGCCTTAGATACAAGTCATATTTCAGGCATTACCTGCAACAAAAATGTAATTTTTGGAGAGATACTTTCAATAGGAGCACGTCTAAAGGGATGCAGACCCTGTGGTTTTCTTCATTAGTGCCCAGCAGCTGCACACCTGACAGTTAATTATGAAACCACTCCCATTAGACCCACTCAGTGCAGAGGCACAGACAAACACACTTGGATTTCTTCAGAATAACAAAAGGTAGGAATCTGCAATAAAGTTTGTTATAATGCTTGCAATGCACATAGATCATCCAGAGGGGAATGTTTTTTTCTCAAGAAAAGTGGAATTACACTCTAAACTGTAGAGTGCAAAATCTGGTGAAGCTGCGCATGGCATCCAATCAGTTCAGCTTCTAACTTCAGCTTCAATTAAGACTTTGAAGCTGATTAGTTTCTATGCAGAGCTGCACCTGATTTTGCACTCTCCAGTTTTGGTAAATCCATCCCAGTGCATTAGGGTTTATGCTCACCTTAATGTATGGGAACAAAGCAGTGGCATGCTTAAAATAACATTTTATTTTCTTGAACTCATTTGACTGTTAATAGAGATTTCACCATAAGTAACTGTTATTTAAAATGGGAGAGGTTTGGGACTTTGAATGAAGCGTGCATAGACAGGCGCCTCCATCCCTGTGGCTTTGCCAAAATAAGGAAAAAGTTTGGGACTTTGTGTGAGGTGTGTTCCCAAAGATCAGTGCAGTGAACATACCCACAGTGTGAATGCATTGATCCATAAACCAAGGGTAAATGCACATAATGAAGAGCACTTTATTAAAGCATCTAATCACAGTTGTAACCATGTTGCAAAAGGGTCAAATCGTTACATTAAAACAGTTACTTCAGCAAAATTACAGCAATAAAGCATACAGCAATCAAAACAGAATTGGTAGGGTACATGGTATTAAATATTGTAAGTCAATCAATAGGGTTGCCGCACAGCATGCTCGACGCGTTTCATGAACCATCACTCATCAGGAGCAAGCGCCAACCTTCCATCTATAAGTACATATGAGTATGCATAAGTACCATTGTATTCAATATAGTCATGAAGTAGAGAATTTGGCCCAAATGAGGGCAAAAATCAGAAATTGGTTAGATTTACTCACAAAACCGGCTACCACCGTGAGCACTAGGCGCCGACAGCCAGCAGGCCATCCCAGAAGTGTCTACCATGGGGGGCTGAGGGGGCCATACAGATGCACACTGGGTTGCATGGTGTGGACCAGAAGGGGGAAACAAAGTATCCATGAAGAGGTCACCGGTGGTCAATTGACCATTCGGGAAATTCTGTAAGGCAAATATGATATGTAGTATTTTGTGTGTATGTATTATATTCCACTACATTACAGGGTATAGATTTATAATGTGGTGAATCCAATATAAATTCAAACCTAATATATCAAATTATATGTACAGTATCTCACAAAAGTGAGTAAATCGCTCACATTTTTGTCAATATTTTATTATATCTTTTCATGTGACAACACTGAAGAAATGACACTTTGCTACAATGTAAAGTAGTGAGTGTACAGCTTGTATAACAGTGTAAATGTGCTGTCCCCTCAAAATAACTCAGCACACAGCCATTAATGTCTAAACCACTGGCAACAAAAGTGAGTACACCCCTAAGTGAAAATGTCAAACAGTTTGCTGAAGACAAGCAGGCTAAGGACATGGATTACTGGAACCATGTCCTGTGGTCTGATGAGACCAAGATTAACTTATTTGGTTTAAATGGTGTCAAGCGTGTGTGGCGGCAACCAGGTGAGGAGTACAAAGAGAAGTGTGTCTTGCCTACAGTCAAGCATGGTGGTGGGAATGTTATGGTCTGGGGCTGTATGAGTGCTGCCAGAACTGGGGAGTTACAGTTCATTGAGGGAACCATGAATGTCAACATGTACTGTGACCTACCGAAGCAGAGCATGATTTGCTCTCTTCAGAGACTGGGCCACAGGGCAGTATTCCAACATGATAACGACCCCAAACACACCTCCAAGACAACCACTGCCTTGCTAAGGAAGCTGAAGGTAAAGGTGATGGACTTGCCAAGCATGTCTCCAGACCTAAACCCTATTGAGCATCTGTGGGGCATCCTCAAATGGAAGGTGGAGGAGCGCAAGGTCTCTAACATCCACCAGCTCTGTCATGTCGTCATGGAGTGGAAGAGGAATCCAGTGGCAACCTGTGAAGCTCTGGTGAACTCCATGCCCATGAGGGCAGTGCTGGAAAATAATGGTGGCCACACAAAATATTGACACTTTGAGCCCAATTTGGACAGTTTCACTTTGGGGTGTACTCACTTTTGTTGCCAGCGGTTTAGACATTAATGGCTGTGTGTTGAGTTACTTTGAGGGGACAGCAAATTTACACTGTTATACAAGCTGTACACTCACTACCTTACATTGTAGCAAAGTGTCATTTCTTCAGTGTTGTCACATGAAAAGTTATAATAAAATATTTACAAAAATGTGAGGGGTGTACTCACTTTTGTGAGATTCTGTATCTCTTGGACCTATATGTAACACAAAGCATAGTGATTCATCTATGGGTATTTATAATATAAAAATATAAATTTAGATGTCTTACATCGATACATAGTTGCACCTGTACATAATTAAAGCGGGGGTCCACCTATCTATCGTTTTTTTTTTTTTTAGTTCATTCACAAACTTTTCTTCTCAGCATTACATACTGACATATTGTGTGTAATATGTCCGCCTGTGTCAGATTTCGTCGGAAAGAATAACTTATATTATTCACTGCAGGCGGTTTCCATCTTCATTGTGGGCATTTGAAGCCCACAAGCATTTATTTCCTGGATGTGGTGAATGCTGTGCTCCCAGCATTCACCGCTCGTTCCCACACATGCTCAGTGGCATCCTGGGAAGCCTGAGACTAGCTGCCAGGAGTCTGGGAGAGGCTAGAAACACACCTACTCCCACGGGAGGAGAACCAGGAAGTGCAAAGAAGAATAGAAAAATAAAAGGTAATTACGGCGATTTAAATTTTTTTAAACGGCATGTCAGCATCTAGGCAAGGAAGAGAATACATACAGATATTGTTCAAAATTTGGGTGGAACCCCGCTTTAAGCTAGTAATGGTATGTCCACCCAAAGGAGAGTGAGTATGTGAAAAAGTAAATGAATAAAGTGCTAATGTGCCAGATGTATGAAATGTTATTTGGGTGAGATGAAGGTGTACCATAAATGTTGAAGTGACCCTTGGGAAAAAATATATGAAGTAAATAAAATACGGGTGAAATAAAAAGAGAGAACAACCTAAAGTGCACAGTGTAAAAGTGACCCTGATTACAGGGCACCAATAGAACCTTAAACAAGAAAAAGTGTAAGTGATGAGGTGAGTATGGAAGCCGTGTGGGAATAAGCCCACCGGGATGAGTAACTGTTATTCAACTGTTATTCATTTTATATTTTCAGTCCATATTGAAAGTTGTAACACTGGCAAAAGCATACAATATATTGAACAACTATCAAGTGTAACAAATTTGTCTTCATTTCATTAATGTCCTATTAAGGAAGGTGAAGATGCCAATTGTACAGTACTACAAGAAATCAATTTATAACACTGACCACAATGAGTGAATTGGACCTCTCTGCAAAAAGCCCTTTCAGTTCATTATGAATCTTCTTAATGTGTCATTTGACATTTGTTATTACCTGGCCATGAGTTCATTTTTGATATTAATGAATTATTTATGATGGTAGAAGACTGGAATTCTGAGTTAGAATGTAATATTCTGAAGATTAATGAAAATTTCTGTGCTGTTCAAGTTAGCATAATTGACTATCATTTAGCTTAAAAAAATTGTTTTTTAATTGGTGACAGTTGATTGTTTTTTTTCTCCTTTCTGTGATTGGTTGTTCAGGAAGCTGTTTGTAACAGTCAGTAACATTTATAGAGAAAATACTGGAGAAACAGTGCATAAATAACACTTTCAAAAACTACAGTAACTTGGGAAAAATTGCTTGGGGCTAAAGTTAACAATTTCATGTCTAAATTATATGGGAAAGGAAACCATTATTTGAAAGAATACTGTAATATTTAAGTATTTTTAAAGACAAGCTCCAATAACCACAAATAGCATATAAAGATGTTACAATTTAGATAAAAAATGTTCTCCTCGTTTATTTTTTTAAATTCATTAATTTAACCCCTTTTATAATGAAGGTAAAACAAATCTTAATGTGTTTGTTAACCCAAGAAAAAAAAATACAGATCCTGGTCCCTTAAAGCAGATTAAACAGCACAGTGCTTGTGCCGTGTAATCTGCCCCTCTCTAAATTGTAAAAAACCTTCCTGAGCTTGAGCCTGCCACTTTCTGTATCCCCCTCTTTGCACTGACCACGAAAATCAGGGCTGCTGAGCCCTGACCACCATGGTCAGTGTACGTCCCTCCGTCATCCACAGCCCTGCTCTCAGCTCTCGTCTCTCCCCCTCTCCCCCTCACCCCCTCCTCCCTGACTGTCAGCTCTGTGTCTGTGTCTCTGTCTCCACACTCCCCATCCCCGCTGCTATTAGTATAAATAAACTTTTAAAAAATGTCACTGCCAGCCCCTCTTATAGGTAGGCATAGGACACTGTATAAGTATTTTATAAAAACAAGTGTTGTAAATGCAGCTTTAGCCTGATCTTCAGGCTGGTCACGTGACTCACGGACGGTCTCCAGGGCTACTGCGGGAGGGGCTGAGCAGCCATTTGACCTCTGCGGCTGACATCAGAGGGAGATCTCGGCCCCTCCTGCAGAAGCCATTTATATCGGAGGTATATAGCATCCGCGTGTCATGTGACCAGCCTGAAGATCGCCCTGAATTAGTATTTACAATGCTCATTTTTATAAAAGACTAATGAAGTGTGCTATGCCTGTCTATAATAGAGGGGCTGGCAGTGATTTGCACATGTGGGTTAACAAACCCTTTAATGCCTCAACCTAGTTTTGTAAGTTTGGCATGTGTTAGTAAAACTTTACATCACGACTACTTCATGCATTCAGGTAAATTATACCTTATTTTTCAGGACAAATTGGGCCTTCATTTGATGGTAAATATTATTCAATATCCCTTTTTTTACATTATATTTATTGCCATTACTTTGACCCACAACCAAAGAACAACCCAAAACCAATTTTCCTATTCCTGACAGTTACAGTAATACCACTTGTTTGTATGTTTTTGGTTGTTTGTACTTGTAGTAGAGCACAAGAACAATTGTGCACTTTGCTTTATCCTACTTGCTTTTTTGCTTTTATCCTACCTAAACACACTGACACTGATACTAAAGGAAAAACACTTTTTTTTAACCCTACCTGAAACACTAAACCTGACCTTTGACCCAAAATTTTACCATGACCTTTGACCTTAATTTGACCCTTAGTTTTGATCATGACCTAGATACAATGTAAAACCCTGATATGGCTATTTTTATTTTATTTTTATATTTTACAACTTACTCCTCCTCCTTATCTTTTTCTACTGGGCTGTACAGTGACTAATGACTGCAATAGGCAATCAGAGGCTACCACAGCAATCATGTGATTGAGAGCTGGTCTTTCCAGCTCCTGATCAGTAGTACAAGAGCCAAAGCTGTTTGTGACAGCTTGATCTCTGCACTGGGAGCACACTGTGCAGTGCAGTCTCAGCACAAACACATATACACACATATATGGAAGAAGACCCACTTCAGTGAAGCCACATATTTGCATACTCTCAGTGGGAAGTGCTTAATGTTTAAGAAGGTAAATGCATAATGTATGTACTTAATGTAATTCCTACCATTGAAGTTCCAATGTGTTGAGCTCTCCCTCCCTTCTTCCCCAATATTTGAGAAGCCTCATCAGAGCTCTACAGCCATGACCATTTCCAACCCAAGGTAAATAGGGCAACCATTGTGCCATTATGCTGAAGGTGCATTTTTTGCTCCAACTTTTAAATCCAAGACTCTAACCAACAGTTATTAGGTCTAAATACTTTACAAAGTTGCATTGTATTGACTGTCATATAATATGACAATGATATTGCTCCATAGGGATGGGCCGAATGACCTCCTGTTTGGTTTGCACCAGAACTTTTGAACTTCAGTAAAGTTTGGAACTGAATAACGAACCCCATTGAAGTCTATGGGACTCGAAAGTGAAAAATCAAAAGTGCCCATTTTGAAGGCTTATATGCAAGTAATTGGGTATACAATGGTTATGGGGGTCTGGGTACTGCCCTGTGGGACATGTATCAATGAAAAAAAAGAGCACACGCATCAGCTTCTCGGTGATGCGGCACACACGCGCCCCCTATACCCCTTAGCGTGGCCGCCGTACAGCTATGGCGATTTGCGCAGGGGAGCCATTCTGCTGCCGTCGAACGACAGTGGGCGATTGAAAAGTGGTTAAGGTGTCCTCAAGAGATTTAATTTCTGCACTCTCTGTGGGGATGAGATGAGTTCTGAGACTTTCCCCTTATAATGGTGGTCAAGCAGGGTTGCCAACTAATAGTGAACCTTCTCCTTTATGGCACGTATTCTTGGGTCCTTTCGCAGGCTTTGAAGCATGAGGGAGCCCATGCACCGCAAATTTGCGGAGGCATGATAAGCAGACTCCTCGGGGTCACTGAGGATTAGAGTATCTGGAACTGCCTCCTCCCAGCCACGTACTACTCCCAAGGGTTCTGCGGTTGGAAAAACCATCTCTTACTGTTTGACGTATATATTCCTCTGCTTTAATGTCTCCGAAACTGCCAGAATCCTCCTCCTCCTCTCTCTCCTCTTGTGTGTTCTGTGGCATAAAAACAATGGTGTGACAGGCATGGCATATGTGTCAACTTTCCCTGTCTAAGGGCGGACAGGAGGTTTGTACCATTATCACACATCACCATTCCTGGCTCCAGCTGGCAAGGAGTGAACCACCTCTGGGCCTGTCCCTGCAGAGCAGCAAGAATCTCTACTCCTGTGTGGTTCCTGTCCCCTAGACACACCAGCTGAAGCATTGCATGGCACCTTTTAGCCTGACTAATTGAATAGCCCTTTGAACGCTTAGTGGGTACTTGAGGTTCATAGGACAATTCAGCTGGGGAGGGCATGGAGGAGGGGGAGGAGGGGAAGGAGGGGGTAGAGCTGACAAATACAGCATCATCACCAGCTGTATGGAGACATGGGGGCACAACAAGCTGCAGCACTGAGCCCTGTCCCGCATCCTTCCGAGTTGTAAGCAGAGTTATCCAGTGTGCTGTGAACGAAATATATCATCCATGCCCATGCTTGCTGGAGCCTTACAGTGCTATGGGAACGTCTGCCTCTCCTTGCTGTCCTCCCAGACATGATTGTGGGGAGTGGGGGGTGCTTATTAAAAAAATGTAATTTAGATGTGTAAATGTGTATGTGGATGCACTTTAATCAATGGAAAGTGGTGTTTCGTGCACCTTAATTTGAGTATCATGACACAGACACACTCCACGGATACACTATAACATTGCATTAACGCACAGAACTATACAGTGTTAAACTTGCAGTAATGCACAGAACTATATAATGTTAAACTTGCAGTAATGCACAGAACTATATGGCGTTAAACGTGCAGAAACGCACAGAACTATATGGCGTTAAACTTGCAGTAACACAATTGAAATATATGGCATTAAACTTGTAGCAACGCAATGAAATTTATGACGTTAAACTTGCAATAACCCATAGAACTATATGGCGTTGAATTTGCAGTAACGCACAGAACTATATGGCATTAAACTTGCAGTAACACGTCTATGTGGCATTAAACGTGCAGAAACGCAATGAAATATATGGCACTAAACTTGCAGTAACGCAATGAAATATACAGAGTTAAACTTGCAGTAACGCACAGAACCAGATGGCGTTAAACTTGCAGTAACGCAATGAAATATATGGCATTAAACTTGCAGTAACGCAATGAACTATATGGCATTAAACTTGCAGTAATGCACAGAACTATATATTTACACAGTTACATAGTAGGTGAGGGTGAAAAAAGACACAAGTCCATCAAGTCCAACCTATGTGTGTGATTTTATGTCAGTATTACATTGTATATCCCTGTATGTTGTGGTCGCTCAGGTGCTTATCTAATCATTTTTTGAAATGATCGATACTCCTCGCAGAAACCACTGCCTGTGGAAGGGATTTCAACATCCTTACCACTCTAACAGTAAAGAACCCTCTATGCAGTTTAAGGTTAAACTGCTTTTCTTCTAATTTTAGTGAGTGGCCACTTGTCTTATTAAATTCCCTTACGCAGAAAAGTTTTATCCCTATTGTGGAGTCACCAGTATGGTATTTGTACATTGAAATCATATCCCCTCTCAAACTTCTCTTCTCCAGAGAGAACAATTTCAGTGTTTGTAACCTTTCCTCATAACTAATGTCCTTTAATCCCTTTATTAAATTTGTTGCCCTTCTCTGGACTCTCCAATTCCAGCACATCCTTCCTAAGGACTGGTGCCCAGAACTGGACAGCATACTAAAGGTGCGGCCAGACCAGAGTCTTTTAGAGTGGGAGAATTATTGTTTTATCTCTTGAATTAATCCCCTTTTTATGGGATTCTGTTTGCTTTGCTTGCAGCAGCTTGGCATTGCATGCCATTGCTGAGCAAATGCATTATTCTACATTTTTCCACAATAAACCTAATGTGCCATGTAGTTGCCCACCTCATTAATTTATTCAGATCTTCATGCAAGGTTTCCACATCCTGCAGAGAAGAAATTGCCCTGCTTAGCTTAGTATCATCCGCAAATACAGAGATTGAACTGCTTATCCCATCCTCCAGGTCGTTTATGATTAAATTAAATAGGACTGGTCCCAGGACAGAACCCTAGGGGACCCCACTTTCCACCCCTGCCCATTCTGAATACTCCCCATTTATCACTACCCTCTGAACTTGCCCCTGTAGCCAGTTCTCAATCCATGTACTCACCCTATGGTCCATACCAACAGACCTTACTTTGTACAGTAAACGTTCATGGGGAATAGGGATGAGCCGAACACCCCCCGGTTCGGTTCGCACCAGAACCTGCGAACGGACCGAAAGTTCGCACGAACGTTAGAACCCCACTGACGTCTATGGGACTCGAACGTTCGAAATCAAAAGTGCTCATTTTAAAGGCTAATTTGCATGGTATTGTCCTAAAAAGGGTTTGGGGACCCGGGTCCTACCCCAGGGGACATGTATCAATGCAAAAAAAACTTTTAAAAACGGCCGTTTTTTCGGGAGCAGTGATTTTAATGATGCTTAAAGTAAAAAAAAAAAAGTGAAATATTCCTTTAAATATCGTACCTGAGGGGTGTCTATAGTATGCCTGTAAAGTGACGCGTGTTTCCCGTGTTTAGAACAGTCCCTGCACCAAATGTCATTTTTAAAGGAAAAAATCTCATTTAAAACTGCTTGCGGGTTTAATGTAATGTCGGGTCCTGGCAATATGGATGAAAATCAGTGAGACAAATGGCATGGGTACCTCCCAGTCCATTACCAGGCCCTTTGGGTCTTGTATGGATATTAAGGGGAACCCCGCACCCAAATTAAAATAAGGAAAGGTGTGGGGCCACCAGGCCCTATATACTCTGAACAGCAGTATACAGGCTGTAGGTTTGTTGTTAAGTAGAATCTCTTTGTAATTTTGAACGGGTACATTTTTAACGTGTTTAGCTCCAGCCAAAAAATCTTTTTTAAGCTTTTTGGAAAACATAGGGAAGGGTTATAACCCCTGTGACATTTGTTTTGCTGTCTTTCCTCCTCTTCAGAAGATTTCACCTCACTTTTTGTCCCAATGGATTGGAAAGCATCAGTGGAAAGGAGAAATGTTTTTCCCATATTAACTCTTACAGGAGAGAATTTCCCTTCCTAGGGGTAGATTTATTCTCACTTCCTGTTGTCTCCTTCCGTTTGCAAGTAGGAGTCGTTTGTAAGTTAGTTGTTTGAAAGTAGGGTCCTGCCCTATATACTCAGCAGAAATTTGGGCCTTAGGTGTTGCTGTGGCCACAACACTGTAAGCCCTCACAGGGCTCTGCTGTGAAATATTAGATCAAGAATTGTAATTACATGCCCCTGTTGAACAGGAGCTGAAAAATTAGGCCTTAGGCACTGGTGCTGGTGCCACAACACTGCAACCCCTCACAGACACTCTAGTTGGAATGCAGGAACGAGCCCTGCTGCAAAGTATTGCATCAAAAATTGTAATTACACGCCCCTGTTAAACAAGGGCTGAAAAATTGGGCCTTAGGCACTGGTGCTGGTGCCACAACACTGCAACCCCTCACAGACACTCTAGTTGGAATGCAGGAACGAGCCCTGCTGCAAAGTATTACATCAAAAATCGTAATTACACGCCCCTGTTAAACAGGGGCTGAAAAATTGTGCCTTAGGCACTGGTGGTGGCGCCCAGAACCAAAAATGCTCTTACAAGCTATCAGCGTGATGATTGAGGAGGAAGAGGATAATTACTCAGGAATAGTCACTCAACATCAGCATAGGCAGTCTTTGAAGGGATCTGAGATTTCAAAAAAAATTATTCAGTTACATCAGCATCAGGTGCTTGGTAGCTGGTGGTGATCCAAGACTCATTCATTTTTATGAAGGTCAGTCGATCGACCGAGTCAGTGGACAGACGCACCCTGTGATCGGTTACCACGCCTCCAGCAGCACTGAATGTGCGTTCCGAAAGAACGCTGGATGCAGGACAGGCCAGTAGCTCAATTGCATACTGTGCAAGCTCTGGCCAGTGATCCATCCTCAAGACCCAGTAACCCAGAGGATTTTCGGTGGGAAAGGTGTCCAAGTCTGATCTTGCCCCTAGGTATTCCTGCACCATGTAAAACAGACGCTGGCGATGGTTGCTGGAACCGATCATACCTTGGGGCTGCGGACCAAAAAATTGTCTGAACGCATCGGTCAGATGGCCACCTTCTCCACCGCTCCTTCTTTGACTGACCGAAGCCTCAGCAACACGTTGTCCAGAAACAGGAGTTTGTAACCTCCCAGTCTCTGGGAACACGTTGCACAGACCTTTCTGCAAGGCCTCCCGAAGATGTTTCATCCTCTGCTCCCTCTGCGATGGCAAGATAAGGTCCGCAACCTTACCCTTGTAACGTGGATCAAGGAGGGTTGCCAGCCAGTATTGGTCCTTCTCCTTGATACCACGAATACGAGGATCCTTACGCAGGCTTTGCAGGATCAGGGAAGCCATGCAGCGTAGGTTTGCTGAGGCATTCGGTCCGGAGTCCTCTGGGTCACTAAGGACGACATGGTCCGCAGCCACCTCCTCCCAGCCACGTACAAGTCCATGTGTTTCTTGGGACTGATCCCTTAAAGACTGCTGCTGATGCTGAGTGCCAGGCTCCACCTCCATACTGACACAATCTTCCTCCTCCTCCTCCTCCTCTTCCTCCTCGTCCTCTTCCTGTGTGATCGGCGGGCACGCAGGAACACTGTCTGGATAAAGGGGGCCTTGAGAGCTAAGGAAGTCCTCCTCTTCCTGCCTCTGTTCTGCCTCAAGTGCCCTGTCCATTATTCCACGCAGCGTGTGCTCCAACAGGTGGACAAGGGGGACAGTGTCACTGATGCATGCACTGTCACTGCTCACCATCCTCGTGGCCTCCTCAAATGGTGACAGGACAGTGCATGCATCCCTGATCATGGCCCACTGGCGTGGGGAAAAAAAACCAAGCTTCCCTGACCCTGTCCTGGTGCCATAGTCGCACAGGTACTCATTGATGGCCCTCTGCTGCGTGTGCAGCCGCTGCAGCATGGCCAACGTTGAGTTCCACCTGGTGGGCATGTCACAGATTAGGCGGTTCTTGGGCAGGTTAAACTCCTTTTGGAGGTCTGTCAGCCAAGCACTGGCATTATATGACCGGCGGAAATGCACACAGACTTTCCTGGCCTGCCTCAGGACATCCTGTAAGCCCGGGTACCTGCCCAAGAACCGCTGCACCACCAAGTTAAGGACGTGAGCCAAACAGGGCACATGGGTCATTTGTCCCTGTCGGAGGGCAGAGAGGAGGTTGGTGCCATTGTCGCAAACCACCATTCCTGCCTTAAGTTGGCGTGGCGTCAACCACCTCTGAACCTGCCCCTGCAGAGCTGACAGAACCTCTGCCCCAGTGTGGCTCCTGTCCCCCAAGCACACCAGCTCAAGCACCGCATGGCATCTTTTGGCCTGCGTACTTGCGTAGCCCCTTGAACGACTACGGAGCACCGCTGGTTCCGAGGAAGTGGCCATGGAGGAAGAAGAAGAGGAGGGGGTGGAGGAGAGAGGTGTGTCACAATCATTAGCATTTTGGAGGCGTGGTGGCGGAACAACCTCCAACACTACTGCACCTTGTCCTGCATCCTTCCCAGCTGCCAGCAGAGTCACCCAATGCGCCGTGAAACTTAGGTAACGTCCCTGTCCATGCCTGCTGGACCATGAGTCAGCGGTAATATGCACCTTACCGCTGACCGCCCTGTCCAGCGAGGCATGGACATTGCCTTCCACATGCTGGTAGAGAGCCGGAATCGCCTTCCGTGAGAAAAAGTGGCGTTTGGGTACCTGCCACTGAGGAACTGCACATTCCACAAACTCACGGAAGGGGGCAGAGTCTACCAACTGAAAAGGCAGCAGTTGAAGTGCTAGCAATTTTGCCAAGCTAGCATTCAACCGCTGGGCATGTGGATGGCTGGGAGCAAACTTCTTTCGGCGGTGCAGCAGCTGGGGCAGGGAAATTTGCCTGGTACAATCTGACGTCGGTGTACCAAAATCAGATTGCCCACAAGTACGTGGCTGTGACACACCTAATTCTACACCTTCATTCCTCTCAGTGCAGGTCTCAGAGAGGACTGAAGGTCTAGTGGGGTTGGAAATCTCAGCTGATGAGGAGCAAGGAGAGGTCCTCTTTGTTCTTTGGTGTGGGTCTTTTAGATACGCTTGCCAACGAACTGCATGGCAGGTCAACATATGTCTGGTCAAGCATGTGGTACGCAAGCGGGAGATGTTTTGGCCACGCGAGATACGCTTGAGACATATGTTGCAAATAGCAGCGGTGCGATCTGATGCACTCGTCTCAAAAAAGGCCCACACCAAAGAACTTTTTGAATAACGCGCAGAGACTGCAGCGCCCTGCACATGTGGAGCTTTGGGGTGTGATGCAGTCAATGTGCTGCCCTTAGGCTGGCCCCTGGAGGGCATCCTGCCTCGTTGGTGATGTGCCGCCTCCTCCTCCTCCTCCTCCTCCTCTCTCCTATCAGGCACCCACGTTGAGTCAGTGACCTCATCATCCCCTCCCTCCTCATCACTGGAGCAAACCTGGCAGTATGCTGCAGCAGGGGGAGCATGACTGCCAGATTGCTGTCCTTCTTGGGCACCCCCTCTGTCCGTGCTCGTGTTACTGCCTTCATCGAGCTCAGTATCATCATCAGAGCCTTCCAAACGCTGGGCATCCTCCTGGAGCATGTACCCAACACTGTGGTCAAACAGTTCGAGGGACTCCTCAGGAGGACATGATGGGGCTAGGGAAGGAGTCACTGATGACATTGAGCCGAGGGAAGAGGCCGCTGCTTTGCCAGACAAAGTACCCTGGGCATGGGTGAGAGAGGATGAGGAGGATGAGGACGGCTTGGTCATCCACTCGACCAAGTCTTCCGCATGTTGCGGCTCAACATGGCCAGCTGCCGAAAAAAAGGCCAAGCGTGTCCCATGGCCACGTGCTGATGAGGATGCACCGTCTCCACGACCAGCACTAGACACAGAGCCTGCTTGCCCTCTCTTATTGGCTTGTGACTGTCTGCCTCTCCTTCTTGGCCTTCCAGACATACTAATGGCCTGTAGCTGCACTAAGCTGGGATATATATATATATATATATATATGTACTGATACTGCAGCTAGCAAAATCAACTGCCTGCCTGTAGTAAGAGAACACCACCAACCTTCTACAGGTAGCTTTAGCTGAACACTGTGAGGTGGACGCACCCCACTAACTTGTAGGTTTAGCAGAACACTGTGAGCAAGACGCACTGCACTAACTGTAAATAGTCTAGTTGCCTGACTGTGGTACTAATAGGATCAAAAGAACACCAGCAATTTTCTTTAAAATACTGTAACAAGACAAGCCTGTCTGTCAGTAAGAAGATAACAGGAACGGATCTAGCTGAACACTGTGAGCAGGACGCACCCCACTAGCTTGTAGGTTTAGCTGAACACTGTGAGGTGGACGCACCCCACTAACTTGTAGGTTTAGCTGAACACTGTGAGCAGGACGCACCTCACTAACTTGTAGGTTTAGCAGAACACTGTGAGCAGGACGCACTGCACTAACTGTAAATAGTCTAGCTGCCTGACTGTGGTACTAATAGGATCAAAAGAACACCAGCAATTTTCTTTAAAATACTGTAACAAGACAAGCCTGCCTGTCAGTAAGAAGATAACAGGAACGGATCTAGCTGAACACTGTGAGCAGGACGCACCCCACTAGCTTGTAGGTTTAGCTGAACACTGTGAGGTGGACGCACCCCACTAACTTGTAGGTTTTGCTGAACACTGTGAGCAGCACGCACCCCACTAACTTGTAGGTTTAGCAGAACACTGTGAGCAGGACGCACTGCACTAACTGTAAATAGTCTAGCTGCCTGACTGTGGTACTAATAGGATCAAAAGAACACCAGCAATTTTCTTCAGGTAGCTGTATTTACTGTAACAAGACAAGCCTGCCTGTCAGTAAGAAGATAACAGAAATGGATCTAGCTGAACACTGTGAGCAGGACGCACCCCACTAGCTTGTAGGTTTAGCTGAACACTGTGAGGTGGACGCACCCCACTAACTTGTAGGTTTAGCTGAACACTGTGAGCAGGACGCACCCCACTTACTTGTAGGTTTAGCAGAACACTGTGGGCAGGACGCACTGCACTAACTGTAAATAGTCTAGCTGCCTGACTGTGGTACTAATAGGATCAAAAGAACACCAGTAATTTTCTTTAAAATACTGTAACAAGACAAGCCTGCCTGTCAGTAAGAAGATAACAGGAACGGATCTAGCTGAACACTGTGAGCAGGACGCACTGCACTAAATGTAAATAGTCTAGCTGCCTGACTGTGGCACTAATAGGATCAAAAGAACACCAGTAATTTTCTTCAAAATACTGTAACAAGACAAGCCTGCCTGTCAGTAGGAATATTACAGGAACGGATCTAGCTGAACACTGTGAGCAGGACGCACTGCACTAAATGTAAATAGTCTAGAAGATAACAGGAACGGATCTAGCTAAACTGAATACAGTGTATATATATATATATATGCAACACCTGGGATGCATATATATACACAATACACTTTAAGTGCAGCTAACTGACTGACTGTCCTGCCTAATCTAGCTAACTCAAATGAAATGACACTGTCTCTCTCTCTCTCTAAGCACATCGGAACACACTGCACAGGGCCGCCGTGCAGGCGGCCTTATATAGTGTGGGGCGTGTACTAAATCCCCTGAGCCATAATTGGCCAAAGCCTCCTTGGCTTTGGCCAATTATGGCTCTCTGTTAAGGCGGCGCTGTGATTGGCCAAGCATGCGGGTCATAGTGCATGCTTGGCCAATCATCAGCAAGCAATGCACTGCGATGCCGCAGTGAATTATGGGCCGTGACGCGCCACACGAATTTGGCGCGAACGGCCCATATCGTTCGCAATTCGACGAACGATCGAACAGCCGATGTTCGAGTCGAACATGGGTTCGACTCGAACACGAAGCTCATCCCTAATGGGGAACTGTATCAAATGCTTTTGCAAAATCCAGATACACCATGTCTACGGGCCTTCCTTTACCTAGATGGCAACTCACCTGGCAAGAATGATTCTTAATGAATCCATGCTGATTACTGCTATTGATACCATTGTTATTGCTAAAATCTTGTATATAGTCCATTATCATCTCCCTCCAAGAGCTTGCATACAATTGATGTTAGGCTGTCTGGTCTGTAATTCCCAGGGATGTCCCATCTCTCTCATTCACTTGTATATCAATTTTGATATACAGGCATACCCCTCCCCCTTTTTTACTTTCTCTATCCCTGCGATAGGGAATACCCTTGAATGGTTACCAGCCAATCATAAGAGCTGTTGAACCAAGTCTCTGAAATTCCTACAAAAGCGAAATCCTCCTCGCACAACAGTAGCTCTAGTTCTCCCATCTTGTCCGCCAGACTCCTGGTATTGTTGAACAAGTCACATAATTTAGACCGGTCGCATACTGTCTCCTTATTGGGTGTTCTGAGGTTGCAAACTTGCAGTAAGGCACAGAACTATATGGTGTTAAATTTGCAGTAATGCACAAAACTATGTGTGTTAAACTTGCAGTAACGCAATAAAATATATGGTGTTAAACTTGCAGTAACGCACAGAACTATATGGCTTTAAACTTGCAGTAAAGCACAGAACTATATAGCGATAAACTTGCAGTAATGCAATGATATATACAGCGTTAAACTTGAAGTAACATACAGAACTATATGGCGTTAAACTTGCAGAAATGCACAGAACTATATGGCGTTAAACTTGCAGTATCGCACAGAAAAAAAATGTGTTAAACGGTCACTACACTCACACTGACTGAGCTATCCCTACTTTCACGCTAATGTAAAGATGAATGGTGGACACACTACACTCACAATAAGTAACCTATCCCTACATTGAAACTAATGTAAAGATGAATGGTGGCACTACAGTCACTAAACTATCCTTACATTGACACTAATGTAAAGATGAATGGTCGTCACACTACACTCATAATCACTGAACCATCCCTACATTAACACTAATGTAAAAATGAATGGTCACACTACACTCACAATGAACTATCCCTTCATGGACATTCAACTGATATTCTACTGACAATAGAACCAGAATAGCACACTATAGCACACTAACTGTCTAATAGCACTGAACCTGTTCTATCTCTCTCCATGCCACTATCACACTACAAATGGCCACTATAGAAAGAATACTTTTATAGTGTGAGACATGATTGGATACAGTCATAATGACAGCGTCCAATCATGGCTCTGACAGTGCTCTGTGACCTGACCTGGCTTTCATTGTTTCAGCCAATCAGGGCTTTCAATGCACTGTGCAGCAGCGCAGTGCATTGTGGTCATTCGGCAGGCTGAACGACCTTTTAATTTGGTTGTTCGCAGAACATCTGAACAGCCAAATTCATGTTTGGTCCAAACCATTTGCCCATCCTTATTGCTCAACCCTTAAGAGTGAACTCCAAGCACAAAACATCCATTTACATATATTCTTTAATAATAACAAAGGATATACATCTATTTTGTAACAGTAGCAGTGGCATCGTCATTGTGCTGCACATAGCATGAGCAGAGCTGTGGGAGTGACCCAGCTGGACCACCCACTACATTCTGTCTGCAGAAAACTACATGGGGTGGGGATACATGTAGGCATGTACCTATAAGGGGTTAACTTGTTTTCTGTGTGATGCACTTGTTTCCCCTGGCTGTGCTCACTTCCTCATGTTAGCTGAGCTAGTCAGGTGCCAAATGTTGTCATGCCTTGCTGTTTTCCTGTGTCCTTAAACTGACTTGGGTGTTGAAGTAGCCAGACTGGTGGGGTTAATGTCTTTCCCAACATTTTCAGCTGGGTTATCACCCCCTACAGATCAACAAACATAAAAGGGGCTGCCTCCAAGCCCCTGGGCTGATCCCTGGGGAAATATTGCCAGGATATATCTGGTTACAGTGCTGGAGTGATCACCCCCATTGGGGGATGGTAGGAGCCTAATGAGGGTTCCTGGACAGGGTCTGGATCCTGAAGAACCTTAAGTCCCATACACACTGTCCGAATACTGTGCGGTATAAGCTGATTCAATAGAAATCATCCGATGTGTGTATACGGCAGGTCCGACAGAAGCCGGCCAAATGTCCATCTTCTGTCGAAGAGGCATGACAGCAAAAATGTCTGCCGATCGGCATCTGATCAGTGCTCTCAGCCTCTGGCTTAGAGTGCTGACCAGTGTGTTCTGGCGAGGGGGCCGAACACAATAGCTCAGTGGTGAGATTGCTGTACTAACATTGGATAGTTAGTACAGGATCTCTTCCCAAGCTCTTCAGTTTTTTTTTATTGATGAGAATGAGGATAAACACCTAACAATGAAAAAAGGTATGATTTTATTATACTATTAGGGGATAACATTTTTTGGGAATAAGCATTTTTACAAAGCAAGGCTCATCAAAAATCTAAAAAAAAGAGCTTATTAAAGTAGATAATCAGATGGCTCCTCAACATCTACAGCAAAATAAAAAAAAATCCAAAACATGCATTACACATCCACATCCACCTGTAAAACAATTCAAGCACAATGGTCTACCTAATAGACATGCACACTGAAATATTTCGTTTCGGAATTTCGTTTTCGTCCGAAAAATAAATTTATTTAGTTACTCCCGAAATTCGTTTTTCTTTATTTCGTTTTTCGTTAAAAACTTGCATTTGTCCGAAAATCGAAATGAATTAAGGTCAAATCTGTCATTAAAGGCTTATGGTGTCTGTCGAATGTTCAAAGTAGATTCGACGGAGCAGCTAAACTGTACGACGTCGCAATCATACATTCTGGTCGAATTTTCCGGGATGCATTTGACCGGAAATGTACAATAGCAGCATCGTACAGTTTGTTTAGCTGCTCCGTCGAATCTTCTAACTTTCGACAGACACCATAAGCCAAAGATTTACGTTTGCATGTTTTCGTTTCTGTGTCGAATCTTCATCGTTCATGCTCATTGGTCTACTCTGCCCCAGCAACAGTCAGCCAACCAAACTTTCACATTCGTTTCTCAGTCGGAAGTGCGGCCGCAAAATTCGACGCTGTGTCTAGCTTAGATAATATGGCAATGGCAGCACCAGCAGCAACTCATGAAAGCATGGAGGAGGACATTCCTGGGTCTTCTATGGAGGCAACATCCAAAAATGGGTGCAGGAGGGGGACACAAGCTGCAACCAGCAGGAAGCGTAACCTTATGTGGACTCACATTGAGTCCCAGGTCCTTGTAAGGGAAACGCTTCCTTGCTGGATGCAGCTGTGTGGCCCCCGCTCCAGGGAAACCACTTTGGAGTGGAAGCGGGAGAAGTGGGAGGAGATCTCCAGGAAGGTCGAGGAGACCTATCGCCATCGGTGTGACCCGACTGCCTGTCGCAAAAAAAATTCAGCGACATAAGACGGAAAGTAACGTGCCTGATTATTTATTTTTTTTACATTTTAAGCACTTCAGCCCGGAGGTATGGCTGCCAAATGATCGTGCCACTTTGTGCGATTCGGCACTGCAACGCTTTAACTGACAATTGCGCGGTGGTGTGACGTTGCTCCCAAACAAAATTGACGTCCTTTTTTTCCCACAAATAGAGCTTTCTTTTGGTGGTATTTGATCACCTCTGCGGTTTTTATTTACTTTTTGCTATATAAGTATCCCCAACAAATATATAAAAAACAAATTTTTTCCTCAGTTTAGGCCGATATGTATTCTTTTACATATTTTTGGTAACAAAAATTGCAATAAGCGTTTATTGATTGGTTTGTGCAAAAGTTTTGCATCTACAAAATAGGGATAGTTTTATGGCATTTTTTATTGCAATTTTTTTTACTAGTAATGGCGACGATCAGCGATTTTTATTGTGACTGCGACATTATGGCGGACACATCGGACACTTTTGATGCCATTTTGGGACCATTGTCATTTATACAATGATAAAAGCTCTAAAAATGCACTGATTTTACACACACACATAAACATATATTATTGCTATCACATGTGATGTCAGTAAAGTTAAGTGAATTTTTTTTTTAAAAAGGAATAAATAATTTTCAATTTATCCTCCCTCCTGGGAATAACCAAATTTGCGCATAGGTGTGCCTAGCCTACACATAGTTTGTAGTTGCACATGTTATATATTATCGCCACGATCATTTTAAGAGGAATATTTCCATGCCCGTTATTTGTTCTTAGTTAGTTATCACTAAACTGAGCAGTAAGTGCTTTTAAGTTCCACTTGACCTGACCACCTGTAGGTTACGCCCCCTTTCTGGCGAGGCCATATTCTGCTATTTAGCGCGTTGCAGCTTTAAACTGCACGCTCCTGCGATGTACTACCCAAATGAAATTTATGCTCTTCTCCCGCCACATATAGAGCTTTTATTGGTGGCATTAGACCACCGCTGGGTTTTACATTTTTTGTTACTGAAAAATAAAAAAGTTAAATATATATATATATATATATATATATATATATATATATATATATATATATAAAGTGTTACGGTGGCTGGACTTAACCAGCTTGTGGACCCACCATATGTTAGTTACTATGGGGGGGTCCACATCCGCAAGTGGGTTAATGCTTTGCAAAAGAAACAAGAAAGGAAATTTTACACTATACATATTTTCTATATACTATATTTTCCAGTTCACACAAGCGCGTAATAGAAAGGTGGGCTGGAGTGGACACAATGGACATTTACTCGGCACAATGCCAATCCTGTCTTTTATTATTTATTGTGCACCAAAAAAGCATACGTTTTTCTTACAATAAATTTGGTTAATAAATAAATGTGCAAACCTTGTGCTACATGAAAAAATGTGCCTAATCCAAAAATTCCATTTGCATTGTTTCATTCTACGGGTTCATTTTACGGGTTCATTCTACATGTGTTTCATGTGTTGATATCATTTTCAGATTACAATTGTAGTTTAATTGTGGAACCCGTTTCTCTTCTCTTTTTGTTTTGCAGTTCCATAGCGTATAAGCGCAGGCAGTCAGGGCGCAGAGGAAAGCAGGTGCCTCTCCTCCCCCATGAGAAGGAGCTCTTAGCAGCTGTAGGGGAAGATGAGATAAGAAAGCTACTGGCTCATCAAGGTTGGTGTCAGCATTGCATTGTGTGCAGGACATTTTTTTTGTCAAGCATGTGACGCGACATAGTCATTTACCATGATGTGTTTGATTTTATTTAAAGATCGTCTCCAGGCCCAGTGCCGCCGAAGGCAGAGGGCGGAGGAGCAGGAGTCCTCCACATCATCAACGTGCAGTAAGTACTGTAGTAGTAGTGACACTAATACAGTGGTTCCTTTTCCATTTGTTCAGCCTTCCATTGTTGATTCCAGTGTCATTGCTTCTCGCTCATGCAGTGACAGGTAGAGCCTCTGCGACACTCTACGTAAGTTACGCGATCGCTTGCATTACCTGACAATCTGACAGAACGTCGCCACTCTGAACTGAGGCGCCTGATCAGTGGCGGTGCACCTAGCACTCGCCGGCGCCGCTGGAACCAGGACAGGTAAGTGCCTCGTATTTGGGGTTTTTTAATGATTTTTTCTAAATGGTGAATGCATGTCCCTGCCTTGTAGATAAACGTTAGTGACCTGCCCTGTATTGCCATGCTAATGGATAATTAATTTTATCTATTTACACTACAGTATATTTATTTACGTTTATTAACGTTCATCATTTCTCCTTTATAAATAGGTGTCATCCAGTCAGAGGGGGAGACTCAGGAGGAGGCTGAGGCAGCAACGTCCACATTAAGTTAGTATAATCTTGCTGGTATCTGCTGAGTGATCATACATGTTTCAATGTTCTTGTACTAATGTGTGAGATTGTTGTACACTGCAGATTGTAATGTTATTTTCTATCATAATCAACAGCTACTGAGGCTGAGCAGGAGGTGGAGGAGACCTGCCCTGTAGAGGCTGCTGGGGATGAGGCAGAACAGCCAGACGCGGCAGATCCAGGGAGTGAGCATAACTTTTTTTGTATTTTCCAGGCAAATATAGTATTTTAAATATGAAATGCTGATGGCATACCTTGTCTAGAATAGCTTGTGATTTATTCTGCAAGGCTTCGGTTTAGCTGGAATTATTAATTATATTAGTTCCCCTCTGCAGCTGATTCCAGTCTTCCTGTTAGCGTGCCCTGTGCTTGTTATTTCCTCAGTGTCCCTGATCACGCCACCTTCTTGCTGCAGTTCAGATTCCCAGTCTGAGCCAATCACTGTTTTTTTTTTTTTTTAATTGTTTATTTATTAAGTATATTCAAGTATACAGAAACAGAATATTCATTCTCATAGAAAAAAAAAAAAAAAAAAACATTAATTAGCAGCATATTTTCAATGAGGTAAAACATTTTTTTTGTAGCTTATTATAGATCAAGAAGAAATAACATTAAGTGTCAAATGATTTTCAGACAATACATACACATCATGGTAGAAATAAGAGGGTCAGTTAGTGAAATAAAGCAATGGCGTGGTCAGTGGCTTTGCTTCACTCATTTAATATAGGAATCTGTCTTTATACCTCATTAACTCTGGGCTACCTGGGGATTCTCTATGTTGTATTCAGAGGAGTCCCAGTGTCCCCATATAGCCTCAAATCTGGGAAGGGAGTCATCAATTATGGCTGTGATGCGTTCCATCCTACGAATGTCTGTAATAACTGACAAGAATTGAGCAAAAGTAGGGGGGGTGTTGGCCAACCAACATTGGGGTATAGCCCGTTTAGCCGCTAGTAAGATGAAAGCCATCAGTTTCCTAAGCGTTTTTGGCATCTTAGGGAGGGGCAAGCCTAGCAAGAGATGTATAGGTTGGTGGGGTACAGAGAATTTTAGGATTTTTTCCAATAGGGCGTGGATCTGTGACCAGTATGGCATATTTAGAGGACATTCCCAAAATATATGGAAATGGGTGCCCAAAGATGAGCCACATCTCCAGCACTGTCCAGATGTAGTCAGTTTCTGTCTTAAAAGATACTCCGGGGTTCTATACCAGAACATCAGTATTTTATAGGTTGTTTCTTTCTGAGCCACACATCTAGATGTCTTAGAGGCACTTTCCCAGATATTCTTCCATTCACTTAATAGGATAGGTCTGTTTAAAATGTGGGACCATTTGCGCATATATGTGTGAGTCTGTTCTGTGATAGGAGAGGCAGCATGCAGTATTTTGTAAATAGTGGATATTAGATGGGAATCATGAGGGCCTCTGGAGCACACCATTTCAAATTCAGTAGGGATAGTTAGGGTCAGTTGTGGTATTTTGGTGGAGAAAAAATGTTGGATTTGTAGAAAGGAGTAGAAAAGGTTTTTTGGGATTTTATATTTAGATTGTAGGTCAGTAAAAGTGAGGAGTTTATGGATCACTGGGTTAACCAGGTGGCGTAGTTGGAAAATACCGGCTTTCGTCCATGGCAACATGGCATCATAAGAGAGGCTATCAGGGATTTCCGGATTAAAGGTAATATTTGTTAAAGGAGAGCATGGGGATGAAAGTTTATATTTACCAGAGCAGCTTTTCCATATTGAGAGGGTAAATAGCATCGGGTTTAAGCTGATTTTACGTAACTGAGAGATGAATTTATCCGAGGATGGCCATAACATGTAGCATGGGTGTGCGGGTACCGTGATGCCCATTTCTATCTCAGACCATCTGTTAGGGGCATATCTAAATGTCCAGGAGGTTATTGTTCTTAGATGGGAGGCGTAATAATATTTGATTATGTCGGGTGCCCCCAAACCTCCACCGGCTCGGGATGCAAAAAGTACCGAGCTAGCTATCCTATGGGATTTATGATTCCAAATAAAGTTTAGGAAATTTTGTTAGATTAACTTTAATTGGAACATCGGAACCTTGATTGGAAGGGTCTCAAAGAGATAGAGGAGCTTAGGGAGCACGGACATTTTGAGGACGTTTATCCTTCCAAGAAGGGATAAGGGGAAATTTGTCCATGACTTTAATAATTTTTTAATTTCTATAAACATAGGGGGAAAATTGGCCTGAAAAAGAGTGGAATATGAGGGAGTCAGATAGACCCCAAGATATTTCAAGGAATGGGAGCACCAACGATATTTAAAATTTTCCTGTAAAGTCGAGAGCATATCTGTGGAAAGATTAATAGGAAGGGCTTCAGTTTTGGTTGGATTAATTTTAAAACCTGATATGCTGCCAAATTGATGTAGGATTGCATGGAGGGAGGGGAGTGATATATGGGGATGAGTCAATGTTAGTAGAATATCATCAGCGAATAGGGACAATTTGTATTCCTGATGTCTCAGCGCCACTCCCCCTATGTCAGAGTTGGAACGAATAGCTTCGGCCAGAGGTTCCAAACTTAAAATGAAAAGTAAAGGGGATAGAGGACATCCCTGACGGGTACCATTACTTAGGGAGAATAGCGGGGAGACATGGGAAGACAGCTGTACCTGGGAAGTGGGCGTGGAGTAAAGTGCTTTTAAAGCGTGTATAAAGGGGCCTGAAATTCCATATCTATTCAGAATGGCGAACATAAAAGACCAGTTTAGGCGATCAAATGCCTTCTGGGCATCTAAACTAAGGACTATCGCAGGTTTCTTAGTTTTAGTCAGTAAGTCAATAAGATCGATAGTTGTCTCCTGCGTGTCTAGTGGGAACAAAACCGACCTGGTCCTTATGTATGAGTGAGGGGAGAAGTAGGGACAGTCTGTTAGCTAAAATTTTTGTGAAAATTTTATAATCAGAGTTCAGGAGGGCAATGGGGCGATAATTGTCTGGTAGTGATAAGTCCTTATCCGGTTTCAGAATAACCGTAATAAAGGCGTGGAGAAATTGGGAGTGCGGAACTTTCCCTGACATCAGAGAGGTAAACAAACTTATCATATGGGGTATTAAAACTGGTAGGAAGCTTTAACCACTTGACGACCGCCTCACGCCGATTTACGTCGGCAAGGTGGCACGGACAGGCAAAATCACGTACATATACGTGATTTGCCTTCCGCGGGTGGGGGGTCCGATCGGACCCCCCCGGTGCCCGAGGCGGTCGTCTTTTGTCTAGCGGCGATCAGAGGTGAGGGGGAGGCCATCCGTTCGTGGCCCCCCCCTCGCGATCGCCGCCGGCCAATCAGATCACTTCCTTTGCTGCTGTATGCTAAACAGCAGCAAAGGAAATGATGTCATCTCTCCTCGGCTCGGTATTCCGTTGCAGCGCCGAGGAGAGAAGACTTCACTGTGAGTGCACAAACACTACACAACACAGTAGAACATGCCAGGCACACAAAACACCCCGATCCCCCCCCCCCGATCGCCCCCGATCCCCCCCAATCACCCCCCCCTCCCTGTCACAAACTGACACCAGCAGTTTTTTTTTTTTTTCTGATTACTGCATTGGTGTCAGTTTGTGACAGTTACAATGTTGGGACAGTGAATATTAGCCCCCTTTAGGTCTAGGATACCCCCCTAACCCCCCCAATAAAGTTTTAACCCCTTGATCACCCCCCGTCACCAGTGTCGCTAAGCGATCATTTTTCTGATCGCTATATTAGTGTCGCTGGTGACGCTAGTTAGGGACCTAAATATTTAGGTTCGCTGTCAGCGTTTTATAGCGACAGGGACCCCCATATACTACCTAATAAATGTTTTAACCCCTTGATTGCCCCCTAGTTAACCCTTTCACCACTGATCACTGTATAAGTGTTACGGGTGATGCTGGTTAGTTTGTTTATTTTTTTTAGTGTCAGGGCACCCGCCGTTTATTACCGAATAAAGGTTTAGCCCCCTGATCGCCCGGCGGTGATATGCGTCGCCCCAGGCAGCGTCAGATTAGTGCCAGTACCGCTAACACCCACGCACGCAGCATACGCCTCCCTTAGTGGTATAGTATCTGATCGGATCAATATCTGATCCGTTCAGATCTATACTAGCATCCCCAGCAGTTTAGGGTTCCCAAAAACACAGTGTTAGCGGGATCAGCCCAGATACCTGCTAGCACCTGCGTTTTGCCCCTCTGCCCGGCCCACCCAAGTGCAGTATCGATCGATCACTGTCACTTACAAAACACTAAACGCATAACTGCAGCGTTCGCAGAGTCAGGCCTGATCCCTGCGATCGCTAACATTTTTTTGGTAGCATTTTGGTGAACTGGCAAGCACCATCCCCAGGCAGCGTCAGGTTAGCGCCAGTAGCGCTAACACCCACGCACGCACCGTACAGCTCCCTTAGTGGTATAGTATCTGATCAGATCAACATCTGATCCGATCAGATCTATACTAGCGTCCCCAGCAGTTTAGGGTTCCCAAAAACACAGTGTTAGCGGGATCAGCCCAGATACCTGCTAGCACCTGCGTTTTGCCCCTCCGCCCGGCCCAGCCCAGCCCACCCAAGTGCAGTATCGATCGATCACTGACACTTACAAAACACTAAATGCATAACTGCAGCGTTCGCAGAGTCAGGCCTGATCCCTGCGATCGCTAACAGTTTTTTTGGTAGTATTTTGGTGAACTGGCAAGCACCAGCCTCAAGCAGCGTCAGATTAGCGCCAGTACCGCTAACACCCACGCACGCACCGTACACCTCCCTTAGTGGTATAGTATCTGAACGGATCAATATCTGATCCGATCAGATCTATACTAGCGTCCCCAGCAGTTTAGGGTTCCCAAAAACGCAGTGTTAGCGGGATCAGCCCAGATACCTGCTAACACCTGCATTTTGCTCCTCCGCGCGGCCCAGCCCAGCCCACCCAAGCGCAGTATCGATCGATCACTGTCACTTACAAAACACTAAACGCATAACTGCAGTGTTCGCAGAGTCAGGCCTGATCCCTGCGATCGCTAACAGTTTTTTTGGTAGCTTTTTATTGAACTGGCAAGCGCCAGCGGCCTAGTACACCCCGGTCGTAGTCAAACCAGCACTGCAGTAACACTTGGTGATGTGGCGAGTCCCATAAGTGCAGTTCAAGCTGGTGAGGTGGCAAGCACAAGTAGTGTCCCGCTGCCACCAAAAAGACAAACACAGGCCCGTCGTGCCCATAGTGCCCTTCCTGCTGCATTCGCCAATCCTAATTGGGAACCCACCACTTCTGCAGCACCCGTACTCCCCCCATTCACATCCCCAACCAAATGCAGTCGACTGCATGAGAGGCATTTTCTTTATGTCCTCCCGAGTACCCCTACCCAACGAACCCCCAAAAAAGATGTCGTGTCTGCAGCAAGCGCGGATATAGGCGTGACACCCGCTATTATTGTCCCTCCTGTCCTGACAATCCTGGTCTTTGCATTGGTGAATGTTTTGAACGCTACCATTCATTAGTTGAGTATTAGCGTAGGGTACAGCATTGCACAGACTAGGCACACTTTCACAGGGTCTCCCAAGATGCCATCGCATTTTGAGAGACCCGAACCTGGAACCGGTTACCGTTATAAAAGTTAGTTACAAAAAAAGTGTAAAAAAAAAAAAATATATATATAAAATAAAAAAAAATAGTTGTCGTTTTATTGTTCTCTCTCTCTCTCTATTCTCTCTCTCTATTGTTCTGCTCTTTTTTACTGTATTCTATTCTGCAATGTTTTATTGTTATTATGTTTTATCATGTTTGCTTTTCAGGTATGCAATTTTTTATACTTTACCGTTTACTGTGCTTTATTGTTAACCATTTTTTTGTCTTCAGGTACGCCATTCACGACTTTGAATGGTTATACCAGAATGATGCCTGCAGGTTTAGGTATCATCTTGGTATCATTCTTTTCAGCCAGCGGTCGGCTTTCATGTAAAAGCAATCCTAGCGGCTAATTAGCCTCTAGACTGCTTTTACAAGCCGTGGGAGGGAATGCCCCCCCCACCGTCTTCCGTGTTTTTCTCTGGCTCTCCTGTCTCAACAGGGAACCTGAGAATGCAGCCGGTGATTCAGCCAGCTGACCATAGAGCTGATCAGAGACCAGAGTGGCTCCAAACATCTCTATGGCCTAAGAAACCGGAAGCTACGAGCATTTTATGACTTAGATTTCGCCAGATGTAAATAGCGCCATTGGGAAATTAGGGAAGCATTTTATCACACCGTTCTTGGTGTCATCAGATGCTTTGAGTGCAGAAGAGAGATCTAGGGTCTAATAGACCCCAATTTTTTCAAAAAAGAGTACCTGTCACTACCTATTGCTATCATAGGGGATATTTACATTCCCCGAGATAACAATAAAAATGATTAAAAAAAAAAAAAATGAAAGGAACAGTTTAAAAATAAGATAAAAAAGCAAAAAAATAATAAAGAAAAAAAAAAAAAAAAAAAAAAAAGCACCCCTGTCGCCACCTGCTCTCGCGCTAAGGCAAACGCAAGCGGCGGTCTGTCGTCAAACGTAAACAGCAATTGCACCATGCATGTGAGGTATCGCCGCGAAGGTCAGATCGAGGGCAGTAATTTTTGCAGTAGACCTCCTCTGTAAATCTAAAGTGGTAACCTGTAAAGGCTTTTAAAAATGTATTTATTTTGTTGCCACTGCACGTTTGTGCGCAATTTTAAAGCATGTCATGTTTAGTATCCATGTACTCGGCTTAAGATCATCTTTTTTATTTGATCAAACATTTGGGCAATATAGTGTGTTTTAGTGCATTAAAATTTAAAAAAGTGTGTTTTTTCCCCAAAAAATGCGTTTGAAAAATCGCTGCGCAAATACTGTGTGAAAAAAAAAATGAAACACCCACCATTTTAATCTGTAGGGCATTTGCTTTAAAAAAATATATAATGTTTGGGGGTTCAAAGTAATTTTTTTGCAAAAAAAAAAATAACTTTTTCATGTAAACAAAAAGTGTCAGAAAGGGCTTTGTCTTCAAGTGGTTAGAAGAGTTGGTGATGTGTGACATAAGCTTCTAAATGTTGTGCATAAAATGCCAGGACAGTTCAAAACCCCCCCAAATGACCCCATTTTGGAAAGTAGACACCCCAAGCATGTCGAGTCCATGGAATATTTTATATTGCGACACAAGTTGCGGGAAAGAGACAAATTTTTTTTTTTTTTTTTTTGCACAAAGTTGTCACTAAATGATATATTGCTCAAACATGCCATGGGAATATGTGAAATTACACCCCAAAATACATTCTGCTGCTTCTCCTAAATAAGGGGATACCACATGTGTGAGACTTTTTGGGAGCCTAGCCGCGTACGGGACCCCGAAAACCAAGCACCGCCTTCAGGCTTTCTAAGGGCGTGAATTTTTTGATTTCACTCTTCACTGCCTATCACAGTTTCGGAGGCCATGGAAAGCCCAGGTGGCACAAAACCCCCCCAAATGACCCCATTTTGGAAAGTAGACACCCCAAGCTATTTGATGAGAGGTATAGTGAGTATTTTGCAGACCTCACTTTTTGTCACAAAGTTTTGAAAATTGAAAAAAGAAAAAAAAAATTTTTTTTCTTGTCTTTCTTCATTTTCAAAAACAAATGAGAGCTGCAAAATACTCACCATGCCTCTCAGCAAATAGCTTGGGGTGTCTACTTTCCAAAATGGGGTCATTTGGGGGGGGTTTGTGCCACCTGGGCATTCCATGGCCTCCGAAACTGTGATAGGCAGTGAAGAGTGAAATCAAACATTTTCACCCTTAGAAATCCTGAAGGCGGTGCTTGGTTTTCGGGGCCCCGTACGCGGCTAGGCTCCCAAAAAGTCCCACACATGTGGTATCCCCATACTCAGGAGAAGCAGCTAAATGTATTTTGGGGTGCAATTCCACATATGCCCATGGCCTGTGTGAGCAATATATCATTTAGTGACAACTTTGTGCAAAAAAAAAAAAGTGTCACTTTCCCGCAACTTGTGTCAAAATATAAAATATTCCATGGACTCAATATGCCTCTCAGCAAATAGCTTGGGGTGTCTACTTTCCAAAATGGGGTCATTTGGGGGGGGTTTGTGCCACCTGGGCATTCCATGGCCTCCGAAACTGTGATAGGCAGTGAAGAGTGAAATCAAAAATTTACACCCTTATGCCGCGTACACACGGTCGGACTTTTCATCTACAAAAGTCCAACGGACGCTGACGGACTAAAGCTGGCTGGTAATCCGATCGTGTGTGGGCTTCTCCGGACTTTCAGCAGACTTTTTCAGCCTCAAATCCGACGGACTTTAGATTTGAAACATGCTTCAAATCTTTACGTCGTAACTACGACGGACCCCGAAATCCGCTCGTCTGTGTGCTAGTCCGACGGACAAAAACCCATGCTAGGGCAGCTATTGGCTACTGGCTATGAACTTCCTTATTTTAGTCCGGTGTACGTCATCACGTACGAATCCGTCGGACTTTTGTGTGGTCGTGTGTAGGCAAGTCCGTTCGTTAGAAAGTCTGCTGCAAGTCCGCCGAAAGTCCGCCGGAAGTCCGCCGGAAGTCTGTCGGACAGGCTGTCGGACTTTTGTAGACGAAAAGTCCGACCGTGTGTACGCGGCATTAGAAATCCTGAAGGCGGTGCTTGGTTTTCGGGGCCCCGTACGCGGCTAAGCTCCCAAAAAGTCCCACACATGTGGTATCCCCATACTCAGGAGAAGCAGCTGAATGTATTTTGGGGTGCAATTCCACATAGGCCCATGGCCTGTGTGAGCAATATATCATTTAGTGACAACTTTTTGTAAATATTTTTTTTTTTTTTTTGTCATTATTCAATCACTTGGGACAAAAAAAATAAATATTCAATGGGTTCAACATGCCTCTCAGCAATTTCCTTGGGGTGTCTACTTTCCAAAATGGGGTCATTTGGGGGGTTTTGTACTGCCCTGCCATTTTAGCACCTCAAGAAATGACATAGGCAGTCATAAACTAAAAGCTGTGTAAATTACAGAAAATGTACCCTAGTTTGTAGACGCTATAACTTTTGCGCAAACCAATAAATATATGCTTATTGACATTTTTTTTACCAAAGACATGTGGCCAAATACATTTTGGCCTAAATTTATGACTAAAATTTAGTTTATTGGATTTTTTTTATAACAAAAAGTAGAAAATATCATTTTTTTTCAAAATTTTCGGTCTTTTTCCGTTTATAGCGCAAAAAATAAAAACTGCAGAGGTGATCAAATACCATCAAAAGAAAGCTCTAATTGTGGGAAGAAAAGGACGCAAATTTCGTTTGGGTACAGCATTGCATGACCGCGCAATTAGCAGTTAAAGCGACGCAGTGCCAAATTGGAAAAAGACCTCTGGTCCTTAGGCAGCATAATGGTCCGGGGCTCAAGTGGTTAAAGTATGAATAAGGGAGTCCATCGGGACCTGGGGACTTGTGGGTCGGAAGTTGGTTAATAACCGCTGTAATTTCTGCAGTAGAAATGGGAGCGTTGAGTCCTGAGCGTTTCTCAGGAGAGAGTGTAGGGAGATTTAGAGTTTTAATAAAGTCATCAAACTTTTCTTGAGTGAATTCGAAATTTTGGTCTGTTGCTAAGCAGTTATAGAGTTTTTGGTAGTAATCACCAAAGACCTTGGACATGTGTTGGGGGCAATAGGTAGGTTCACCATTGGGTTGTAATAGTAAATCAGGAATTGAGGCTGCGGGTCTAGGCTTTAATTTATTGACTAGCATTCTATGGGGCCTATTAGCAAATTCGTAGAACTTTTGCTTAGACCAAAGCAAGGATTTAGCAAATGTATTCAAATCAAGAGATTTGATGCGGTTACGTAGTGATACTACTGATCTAAGGCGTTCCACCGTAGGGAAGCTGACAAGGGATTCCTCTGCTTTAGATAAATCATGTAAAAGCGATGACCTTTGGAGAGCTCGGTCTTTTTTGAGACGGGAGCTTGAGGAGATGCACTCTCCCCTGAAAAAGGCCTTATGAGCTTCCCATAGAGTGGACACCTCAGAAACCGAACCTTCGTTAAGTTCAAAAAATTCTGTCAGTTTTTTCTGGAGATGAGTATAAATATCAGGTATTTTAAGAAGGGTCTCATTGAGACGCCAATGGCACGACCTATATGTAGGTTTGGTTAGGAGAAGGTCAAGGACTATGGGGGCATGGTCCGACCATGTGATTGTATTTATTTCTGAATGGACTACATATGACAGTAAGGGTGCTGAGACAAAGAAGTGGTCTAGTCTTGTATATAGCTTGTGGGGGGGTGAATAAAATGTAAATTGTTTGGCTGTAGGATGTTTTACCCTCCAAGTATCAAAGAGATTGTGAGCTCTGATAAGTTTTCTAAAGGATGTAGCCAACTTTTGAACCTGGGGAGGTGGGGTGTGTGTAAAAAGGGCAAGTCTATCTTTAGTCGGGGACATGCACAAATTGAAATCACCCCCGATGACCATGAATGGTTGAGAGAAATATTGCAATTTTTCAAAAAACATTTCAAGAAAACCAATCTGTCCTGTGTTGGGTGCATACACATTGGCAAGGGTAAATGAAACATTTTCATGATCACAGTTCAGGAGAACAAAGCAGCCTTGAGGGTCTAAGTATGTTGATTTGACACGGATATTAGAATTACGTTTCAGTAATATGGCTACTCCAGCCTTTACAGAAGGATCTGATGCTATATAGGCGGTAGGAAAATGTTTGGAGGCAAATTTAAAAGATCCCTCCGCCTTAAAGTGTGTCTCCTGAACCATGATCACTTCTGCTTGGGATGCCTTAAACTCTTTCAACGCCAGCCAACGTTTGCGGATGGAACCTAGACCTTTAACATCACATGACAGTATAATTACAGCCATAGCTCAGGTATATGAGTAAAGCATATATTAAAGTTAGAGAGTAGAGAAGGAACGTGTACCATGATGTATATAACATAATAATAAATGTATCATAAAAGATCATATGACAGTATTGTATAATTTTTGAAACATAACTGTATTTTAAACATGGGCCTAAAAAGAAAACCCATATGTAGGAAAAAATCAATCGAAACAAGGGTTTGGGGAATAGAAAAAGAACACAAAAAGAGTGATAATAATAATGATAAAAAAAGGGGGATCCAGGTTAGGACCAAAAAGGGTCTCTAATAAAAAGAAAAAAAGAAAAAACATATACCAATTAGGTATTAGGCCTGAGGCACATGAGAGCCTCAGGAGATCACGGTCTCGAATCAAGACCATGTTAACAGGGGGTGTGTCAGCCTACAAAAACAGACTTGTGGGCCTCCGCCCAATCCGAACCTTAAAAAGAAACAGAAAAACAGAGGACCACCAACATGGGGGTTATGTGCTGGGTTATAACAAACTAATAAGCATGTAAACATGTAAGGCACTTCAGATATGGAAGTTCGACTCTGAGCCCAGAGTCTCAGGACACATAGGTCTAAAAAAAAAAAAAAAAAAAGATAGGACCTATGTGTAAAGAGGAAACACAGGGACATGTCACAGGACGTTTTCAAGTAGGGCCTTTAAATGGAGCAGCTCTTTGAGGTGTAACTGGTGTCTTCTTTGACCTCTGGCGCACCGGGGTCCAGATTTTCCCAGGTGTGGACATCTGTCGGGAAGGCGGGACTTGTATCTGCAGGTCTTCATCTGGTATGGGAGGGAGACCTAGGTTTTTGATAAAAGTTTCACATTCTTGTAGGTCTCGCATGGAGTATTGTGAACCGTCTTTAATGACTGATAGTCTGAACGGGAAACCCCAGCGATAAGGGACTTGGTATTGTTGCAAATGGGAGGTAACTGGGCGTAGAGCGCGGCGTTTAGCAAAAAGTGATGGGCGATAGATCATTGAAAATTTGAAGTTTTGCACCTTTGAATTCGACCCTTGATCTGTTTCGAGTAGCAATGGTCACAGCCTCCTTGCTCTCATAAAAGTGGAAACGAGCGATTATGTCCCTGGGATTAGCACCCTAAGGAGGTTTAGGAGCCAGTGATCTGTGTGCTCTATCCAGGCGCCATTCTATGTCAGGAATATGAGGTACTAACATGACAAATAGAGCAAGGAGATAGGATCGAATTTCTTTATCTGGTATGGATTCCAGGACTCCACGGATGCGTAGATTCTGACGGCGTTCTCGATTTTCGAGGTCTTCTTGCTGCGTTTGTAATTGCGAGACTGCATTTTTCAGGCCTGCATTTTCCTCTTCTAGGACATGGACATATTGAACCATGTTGTCGAATTTAGTTTCCAGATGATCCGTACGTTCACCAAGTTGATCTATTTCACCCCTAAGCTCATGGGCTAGCTTATTTACTTCTTTGGTGATGTTATGGGTGATGCTGTGAAGCCGAGCCTGTAACTTAGTATCTAAAACGTCCACTGTTACGGGTAGTGATGTTGTGGGGGAAACAGGTGGTTGTGGGCGTTGTGAAGAGTCTTCCATAAACAGAGAGGGGTCTACTAATGGGAAATTGTCCGTTTGGTTCATAGCCACCTCTGGGGTACTTGAGGCTGGGGAGTGAGGCCTCCGTAGGTATTTCTCCATTGGGTGGGTTCGCCGAAGTGCGGCCTGTGAGGCTTGTTTTGAGTATACGGTGCGTTGGTCTCCGATTTTACCAATGCACTGATTGAGAGATAACTATGGGGTTCCCTGAAAGGTTAGTGCGTCTCCCGGATCTTGAAAATAATAGCGTTGCGGAGCGGGAGATTCGGATCTGTAGGCGGAGGCCAAAGCTTAAAACTCAGATGGCTTCCATCTTTGCAAGCTGCGTGTGCGTTTTACATGGAATAGTTGTAAGGGTGATTTGTTAGGTAACTGTTACAGGGCATAATATTCCCAGTGGTGGATATTGTTAAGGAAGTATATAGAGGTGGGTTATGATGAGTGAGTACAGCTTAGAAGGGCAGAAGCAGCTGGGTGTATCTTGGAGTCCCAAGATGGCCGCCGGCCTCCGTGTGTAGGCTGAAGCCACGGTCTTTCCTATGGGCCGGCCGGCTGGCTGTGTAATTACCGCTCCGTCTGGGCTTCGTCTGGGCCAAAGGGGTTTTTGGAGAGACACAGCTAATGGGGCAGTTGGCAGTTGATGTTAGGGGTGTTTGGCTGTGGGATGGTAGGTGTGGATGCTTCCACTACTCACTGTGTCTCCAGGGGGATGGTGCGGCCGGATCACTAGGCCGCAGGCTGTAGATGGACGCCAGGCCGCGGTGTATCAGAGCTCACAGCCGGAGATTTACAGGCAGCATAGCTCCACTGCAGATCTATCCAGCATCCTCCGGAGGTGTCCTGCTGGAAGGTGGAGGTAAGATGGTTGCTGTTTAAAAGCGTGGGCACTGGCAGGCCTCAAGATGGCGTCGGGCCTCGAGCCCAGGAATCAGAGAGCCGGACCGGGACACACACAGCCGGGTAGAGTCCGAAATGGAGGAAAATTTTCAGCTGTGCTTGTAGCAGAGATTGTGCTGGGGAGTATGCCGTGCTTTTGGGAGTTCTCCGGGGTAAGAGAGAGGGAGGATGGCAGTAGATTGCTTGCTGGCTGTGCAGAGCTCAACACAAGCACATCTTCCTTGCTCAGTGTCCGGACACTCCCCCTGCCAATCACTGTTAATCATTGTGAATAACACAGCAGGCTGGAGGGGGTGTGTCAGAAAAGAATCTCCAGCTATTGGCTGGCAGTCCCTGGACATGTTCAATCTCTGGCATGCCCCTAATGCATGCATTAACACTTTTCTCATGATGTTATACCTGTTATACCTCCTAGCCTAGACCAGGAGTGAGTAACCTACCTAGCCTAGAACAGAAGTGGGGCTTATTCAACAATCAGTGGCCTTACAAAATTATCAACTTTAAAAAGTAGCCTGCTATATTTTATTAAACAACTTTTTATTAGGTCATCCCAAATGCAATGGCTTGAATGGCTTCTCTTTGGTGAGTGTAATGTTAAAAGCTGGTATAGCTGATATGTTTTTCTGCAAGTGCAACTGATCTTCCATATTTGCCAAAGTCAGTCAGTCTGGATGAGGTAGATTAGTTAGCACTTAGGCGTCTATTACACCTTAAGATTTTCTCCAGCCACCCGTGCGACCAAGCGGATAAAATCTTTGGGAGATTCCCCTTTACACTGCTCAATGTGTAGAGGGGAATCCCTTTGTACTCTGGCCGGGGAGGACACTCAGCTCCGCCCCGGTCAGAGTACAGTAAAGTAGTACTACACCTTCCTGCACAGCTCTGCAAACTTGGTATGACGCAGCGAATTGACACAGACACCACTATCTCCTACACACAAATTGATTAGGTGCATCTCACTAAATATCAAAAATGGAAAATTGGTATGGAAGTGAAAACATCTCAAGATGTTACAGGATTGTCTACAAGGGCTGGGAGATCTTTGCCTTTATATAATGTTAGGGTGAAGAAGCCATGTGCATTGTATTATCTATCTATCTAATGTATTTTCTTTTATTCACAGGTGAAGTCTTCATCCTTCAACTGCACCCTGTGGACGAAAGCCTGGACCTGCCCGCGTCTAGTTGGACTGACTGTCCTTCCGAGTCCCCAGTGGTTTCTACAGGGCATGTTCTCCTCCACCCTTCATCAACATCCCCCCACCTGGACAGTGACACACCCATTGCTGCCTCCTCCCCAGTGCATCCTTCACCCACTCCAGAACAAGCACACATCCCCCACGCTCCAGAGCCACATGTGACAGATTATCTGCAGTGCATTGTGGAGGTCCAAGAGAGACAATTTGCAGTAACCCGGAGGCTGTGTCGATCTTTGGCCCTCCACAATCGCCGGCAGCTCCGTCACTATGTGGCTCTGGAGAGGTACCAACGTAGCCTCAGGAGACACCTGGAGGCTACGTGGTACCTTGGTGACCAGTTGGCTGGGATTAATATGTCCCTACAGCGACTGGTCACTAGGTTGGGGGACAATGTACTTTAATTTTTTTTTATTTTAATTTTTTGTTTGTTTTGTTTATGTTAAAAATAAAAAAAATTGTTTAGAAATAATTGTTTTCTTGAGTTTTGCTTTCCTTGTTAGATTTGTGTGATGTTTATCTAAATGAACTAGTCCATATATTGTTACTTACTTACTAGAGGCCTTATTATTGTAGTTTTTCTACATTTAACCATCAGGCTGAACTTAGAAAATTGATGAGATTTCTCTCTACACTATTTCAATGTGCAAAGGGTAATCCCATGTATTGTGTCCAGTCACGCCGTTCAGCTTTCCCTCCACCAGAATACACAGCAGATAATACAGCAGGGGTTACTATACAGTCCTCAACACTTCACAGGACATAGGTTGCAGGCTTGCAATCATGAGGGCAACAGTTAACCGGACAGAGGTTCACAGGCTAATGCAATCACAAGGGGCAACAGTTCAAAGGGCAGTGTCATGGTTATGCAATAGAGTTTGTCTGTCTGCATAGCTGTCTCCATGTGTTCATCTCTAGAGACCAGCTGACCCTCACCTGACTGCTTTTGTAAGCTCTCCTCTAGCATGGCTCCACCCCAGCTCCTATCAGGGAACCCTATATTAACCTGTGCACTGCAAGCCAGCAGTGCTGATCAACCATTGTGTGTTAGCTTTCATGTGTACTGGCTGTGTTTCCTATGTCTGATTCCAGTTAACCGACTTTGGCCTGTTCTCTACTATTCCTGTCTGCTCGTGACCCTGACCTTTGGCGTGTCCCTGACCATCGCTGTTTGCCTGTGACCCTGAACCTTGGAGTGTACTCTGTTGTCCTTGTCTGCTTGTGGCCCCGACCTTGGCTTATCCCTTACTTGCTTGTTGTTCCAGCCTGCTGTCTCTTTCCTCTTCTCCTGTAGTTTACAGTGAGCATGAGCTGTGAGACCCTGGGGGCCGCGACCTGGAGCCAGAGTGCAGCGCAGTCCATCCTCACCACTAGAGGCTCTGGTGAACACCTGCTGGCTCTTAGATCCAGTAGACCTGCTTCCTGAACCTCCCAGGGTTCAATCCACAGCAGTCAGTCCTAGGGTCCACTACCTAGCGGTGCACTTCCGATTCCTACAGAGTGCATCTGTCACCTAGCCTCAAGGTGACCTGACAGGCAGTCATCATTTCCAGGGCTTGAGTAACATGGCAGCAGGGTAGATTACGTACTCACACTGGTGACTTTGGACAATTGCAGATGGTCATGAAACAGGCGGAGGATCAGAGAGGGCCCTGGTGTCCCCAGGGTCAGAGATGGTAAATGGGAGGGGTCCTGGGCATCTGGATGCAGCTCAGCAGTGACCAACTAATCTATCTTGCATAGAATCACGTTTCCAACTGTATGCTTCTTTGTGCTATGTTGTGTTGGTAGCATATTCTGATCCTTGAGTTGACAGTCTCTCCATCAAGAGGAACTGTCATGCTGTTGAGGTCATCTTTAATCATTGTCTCTTATTTCCAGACCATCAAACAAAAATGGTTAAATTAGCACATGTTGCTATTTGTATTTACAAAGACAGCAAAACGTGAGCAGTAGCGCCATGTCAAGGCTTCAACCCTTGCTACTGTCCATTCACACAACATTCATTCATGCAATCACGCACACTCTAGTCACTCTACACAACATTCATTACAAAAAAGGGTGATGGAAGGAATAAAGGGAAAAATTTGGATTGCTTAAAACAATATAATTCTATTTAAATCTTGGGGTCACACCAAAGTCAAGTAGACAACTGCTGTTGTGTCAAGTGGTAAGAAAATAAAAAAAATGATTTTCCTCAACATTTGGATGGTTCCTCTGAGTCCCATCTATCTTCACTGTCCATTCACACAACATTCATTCATGCAATCACGCACACTCAAGTCACTCTAGTCCCATCTATCTTCACATGGTAACAATGATTCAGGTCTCACAAGTTAAGGGTAGGGTAACCCAGCTTGGGGAGGTTAAATTTGAGGAAAGTTATTTGTTCCATCAAATGGGGTGTTAGTTGTGAACGGTGTGGATTAAGGATATTCCCAGTAATAGAGAAAATTCTCTCACTTTGCACAGTGGTTGGAGGACAGGATAGTAGTTGCTGGGCAACCAGGCGAAGACCAGGCCACAAACCTTTCTTACCATCCCAATAGGTCAAAGGGTCCTCTGTAGGAAGCAAAGGTGCTTCATATAGGTAGGCCCTGACCATTTCAGAGGCACTGCTCTCCTCTCGATTACCTACTGATTGACCTGCATCCACCAGATTGTCAAGTGCCTCTACCCAACATGCACATGCTCCACTCTGTTGTTTTTGAGTGATGGTGCCAGGCCTTGGAATAGCAGACATGGCAGGTGAATCTTCCAAACCGGCCTCATCCATCGTACATCTCAGTTGCTGCAAACTCCGGACCCTTTCAATCAATTTTTCTTTCCAGTAGGAGAGGCTGTTGTCTCTGAGTGCCAGTTTACCTTTGATCCTGGGATCACACAGGGAAGCCAGCATAAGTTCAGGGCTTTTGCGGACACGGTCATTTAGCCGATCTTTTAAGTTAGCTTGTAGCTTTCTGATGAAAGAAGCTACATCAGCATGAAGTGGGCTGCCACAAACAGGCTCACTGTTTTCTAGGAACGATCCCATCTTATCTATGAGATAAGTAAACAAGGGTATGACCAGTCCTAGGCTGGCATTGCTCTGACCTAAGTTTTCTGTCACATTCTGAAAGGGTTTTAAGACATAAACGAGCTGCCCAATTATACACCAGTCAATACGTCCCAGTGTGGAATCAATCCCGATGCTGTGGCGGGATGATAGATTGTGGATGGCTGTCTTTTGCTCCAAAATGCGTTCCAGCATTTCCAGGGTATAGTTCCACCATGACATCTTGTTTCAGGCGATTTATGGGGAGCCCTGATTGTTCTTGCTCCTCCCTCAACAGTTGACTAGCCCCTACACTACAGTGGAAATGCTCTGCAATCTTTCTGCAAAGGTCCAAGATTTGAGCAATCTTGTTGTTTTTCTCCACTGGGATTGCACCCTTGACCACTAAATGCAGTATGTGCGCAGAACAGCGCACACCGACAAAAGATCCATCTTGGAGAGCTTTAACCATGTTTGAACCTCCGTCTGTCACAATGAACCCAACAGAGACATTGGTGACTGCCCGCTCTCCAAACCAATTGGCCAACATTGATCTAATTGCCCACAATATGTTGGCAGAGCTGTGTTGGTCATCACGGACTTCTGTGTGGAGCAGGAAAGCTTGATAACCCTGCTGGTCTTGCGCAGCAGACCTGCTTCCTGATGGAGTTTGAACTCTTACACCAGTGCCACCACCAACAGGCACAGTGGCCTGTCACCAGTGTGCAGTCAAAGACAGGAAAGCGTGTTGACCGCTGGGAGCTGTCCACAAATCAGTTGTCAAATGAATTGTCTGACCCTCGGCTTTGGCCATTTTTTCCTTCAATAATCCAACGCACGAGTGGTATAGTGCTGAAATAATCCTTCTGCTGAAAGTTTTTCATACAGGAACAACGTATCGTGGAGCAAGGGCATGCATGAGCTGTTTAAACGGCTCCCCTTCAATCATGCGAAAAGAGGCTCCTCCAACAGCAATGAATTGGCCAATGAGGCGGGTGATCTTGTTGGCCTGCTGTTTTGACATGCCCTTGGAACTAAAGCCAACAAAACTATCGAGGGTAGGCTGATGATGTCCTTGGGAGGATGAGGAGCCTGATTGGGTCTGCAGTGGAACTACTGCACGTGGACGGGTTGTATTAATTGAACCCTCTCTATTGCCTCCTGTGCTCTGAGTAAGTGGTGTGCTTGAGGAGTTACCACCAGTACAGTCAGAGTTCGTTATGCTGCTTCCTGCGCTACCATCTTCTTTTTCTGCCTCTGCCTGCAGTAAAGTAGAGTGGTGGTAATTTTTAAGGTGTAGGTTCATACCAGCATTGGTTAAATGACCTAACTTTTTACCCCTACTTACTTGCTTCCCACACAATTTACACTTGGCAAAGAACCTGCCTTCCAATGTTTGAAAGTATTTCCAAACGTTGCTGCGGCGGGATGAAGCCCCATGACCCTGTTGATATCTATTTAGGGCTGATATAGTTGCAGCAGGTAGCACACCAGTGGTGGAAGCTGTTGCCACTACAGTTACATTTGGTGAACTAGAACTAGTGCTGCTAATGGCAGGGGTGCTGGGGACTGGGAGGTCAGTGATATCATCACAGGATTCTTCCATAATAACAGAGGGAGAAGGGGAGTTAGCATCAGATGAAAACAGTGGACTGCTACCTGTCCTACTCCTCACAGAATATCCCTCTTGCACTTTCTCTAGGTCAAGCTGTAAGTCCTGTGGGCTAAGATTGTGTAAAACATCCGCAGTGTTTGGGGAAAGAGGAGCATCACATTCTAAATCATCTTCTTGGGCCAATGAAGAAAAAGTCTCACACTCTGTCTCTGCTGCTGTCTCCCTCAATTGCTTCTTTGGGGAGCTGGGCAGTGGCACTGGTAGTGTGGTGGTGGTGACTGTAAAGGCAACTCCACTTTACTAGGTTTCTTGCCTATTCCATAAAAATATGCAGCCATGACACCTGTAGAAGTGGAAGGAGGCACTGCACTGGCAGTGGAAGTGGTAGCAAATGTTGGTGGTCTGGCAGGAAAAGTAATATTAAAAGAACTGGGGGTGGTGGAACTAACTTTGCTGGTGGCACTGGCGGTGACACCCACTGCTGTGGACGGCATGTTGGTGGTGGCAGAAGTGTCAGAGGCACTAGTAGCAGAGACCTTGCCACTTTTTTTAGCAAGGCGTCCACCGCGACCACTACCTCTACCAGCCTTCACTTTTACATTAGAACGGTACATTTCTGAACTTTACAGCAACTGCAAGTCAGAAAATGGACTGGAGTGGAGATAGGGTATATAGAATCTCAATCTATAAATCACCCCCCACCACAACATGGGCAGCCTCTGAGGCTATCACAACACTAGCAGCAACACTAGTATCACTAGTCTATCTATCAAGTTCACAACACAGATGTAGCTTGCTTCACTACTGTTCTGCTGCTGTGCTTAGCTTATGCTCAAATGAAATAGTTCAGGTTCTCCGACAAAGTGACAATTCAAACGGACCAGCTAAGATTGACTGTTCTGAAATGAATCAGCGTATCTGTCTCTCTCTGCTAGCAAATTGTAAGTGAAACTAGTGTTGGCTGTACATGCGGTTCTAGCTATTTTACTGCCCCTCCTCTTTGGTTACAATTGGCCAATAACCATCATCATCATTATTTTTATTTTACTTAATTTTTCTCTCTACGTCGAATCTTTTCTCTCTATGTCGAATCTTCTCTCTCTATGTCGAATCTTTTCTCTCTATGTCGAATCTTTTCGAATAATCTTGGACTACTATGGTGGATAGACTATAGAGTTAAGGTTAGGCACATTTGACCACAGGTTCGATAGACACACATTGTTTTTGTTAGCGTCATGTTGAATCTCCTATCTATATCAAACTGTTGTCGCAACGAAAACGAAAATAAAGCATTTGTTTATGTCGGATCTTTCGTTTTTCGGAATCTGCGCTTTCGTTATCGTTTGTTAAAACGATAACGAAAATACCTGAAATTCGGACAAAAATGTATTCGGACGAAAACGAATGCACATGTCTACTACCTAATAACAGTGTGTGACGAGTTTGAGAGGCCAAACAGATGGTATCCAAACTCAACAGATCAAACACAGAAATGACTAACAAGAGGCCCAAACAGCATATATACAGGGCAATATAAACAACAAAAATTTACCGTGCTACTCTAAAAATGTGCTACTAATAAATAGTAGGATAATTAGAGATGCAGTCCTAGAGTGGGGCATGCACACATATATACAAAAATAATCAAAAAAGACTGCGCTAAAAAAATGACATATACATTGACAGCACATATAAATGTGTAAATAATGAAGAATTCAATCTATCGGGTGATCAAAAATATAAAATATAGGTATTCTAGTGAAAATGAATTTTCAATGGAATAATATGAAACAAGTATGGCATAAAATTATAATAATGAAAACAAGCGTATCAAATAACAAAAATAATCAAAGATAAAATGGAAATATTCAGAAGGAAACAGTCCTTGGAGCCAAGGCAGATTGAATAGGTGATCATAAAGGTTAAACACCCAGCACCCAGTGAGAAATCCTCCACCTTAATAGATGTACGCTTACCAGAGGTAAGCTAGATAACAGCTTATCTATGAACATCCACACAGGGGACACAACTCCTTAGATCTCCTCACAAGGAAGGGGCAGGCAGGATCTCTCCTTTCGGCGGACCTCAAACAGCATACCGGGGGGACCCTTTCTTGCAATGCACCAATATCCTCAACTCAACTGCTTAGGTTTGTTGCAATCCCAGCAATCAGTGTGGCATCAGGTTGCTTGTGCTTCTGGTGCCAACAGACAGATGTGATTCTCTCCTCCAGGAACAGCTGGATGTCTGGTCAGCTGCTAGTGGCACCTTGCAGCCTTACAGCAGTCAGCTGAGCCCAGCTCAGCAAAGGAGAGAGTTTTATAACATGTACAAAAGTACCCCTACCATTTCACTAAAAAACTGTCAAAAATGTTAAAAATGACAAGAGACAGTTTTTGACAATTCCTTTATTTAAATATTTCTTCTTTCTTCTATCTTCCTTCATCTTCTGGTTCTTCTGGCTCTTCTGGTTCTTCCTCCGGCGTTCTCGTCCAGCATCTCCTCCGCGGCGTCTTCTATCTTCTTCTCCTCGGGCCGCTCCACACCCATGGCATGGGGGGGAGGCTCCCGCTCTTCTCTTCATCTTCTTCATCTTCTTCTCTTCTTCTTTTCTTCTCTTCTTCTCTTCTTCTCTTCTTCATTTTCTTCTCCGGGCCGCTCCGCACCCATGCTGGCATGGAGGGAGGCTCCCGCTGTGTGACGGCGCTCCTCGTCTGACAGTTCTTAAATAACGGGGGGCGGGGCCACCCGGTGACCCCGCCCCCTATGACGCACGGGACATGACGAAACTTCCCTGTGGCATTCCCCGTGACGTCACAGGGAAGTCCCGTCAAGTCACCGTGCGTCAGAGGGGGGCGGGGTCACCGGGTGGCCCCGCCCCCCTGTTATTTAAGAACTGTCAGACGAGGAGCGCCGTCACACAGCGGGAGCCTCCCTCCATGCCAGCATGGGTGCGGAGCGGCCCGGAGAAGAAAATGAAGAAGAGAAGAAAAGAAGAAGAGAAGAAGATGAAGAAGAAGAGAAGAGCGGGAGCCTCCCCCCATGCCATGGGTGCGGAGCGGCCCGAGGAGAAGAAGATAGAAGACGCCGCGGAGGAGATGCTGGACGAGAACGCTGGAGGAAGAACCAGAAGAGCCAGAAGAACCAGAAGAACCAGAAGATGAAGGAAGATAGAAGAAAGAAGAAGTATTTAAATAAAGGAATTGTCAAAAACTGTCTCTTGTCATTTTTAACATTTTTGACAGTTTTTTAGTGAAATGGTAGGGGTACTTTTGTACCCCCTTACCATTTCACACAGGGGGGGGGCCGGGATCTGGGGGTCCCCTTGTTAAAGGGGGCTTCCAGATTCCGATAAGCCCCCCGCCCGCAGACCCCCACAACCACCGGCCAGGGTTGTGGGGATGAGGCCCTTGTCCTCATCAACATGGGGACAAGGTGTTTTGGGGGGCTACCCCAAAGCACCCTCCCAATGTTGAGGGCATGTGGCCTGGTACGGTTCAGGAGGGGGGGGCTGCACTCTCGTCCCCCCTCTTTTCCTGCGGCCTGCCAGGTTGCGTGCTCGGATAAGGGTCTGGTATGGATTTTTGGGGGGACCCACGCCGTTTTTTTTTTGGCGCGGGGTTCCCCTTAAAATCCATACCAGACCTTAAGGGTCTGGTATGGAATTTAGGGGGAACCCCACGTCATTTTTTTTTTTTTTTATTTTGGCCGGGGTTCCCCTTAATATCCATATCAGACCTGAAGGGCCTGGTATGGAATTTAGGGGGACTCCCACGTCATTTTTTTTTTTTAATTTTGGTTCGGGGTTCCCCTTTGGGGAATTCCCATGCCGTTTTTATCAATGAACTTCTATGTGTATTGTCGGCAATGCAATAGCCGCGGGTAGTTTTAAATGAGTTTTTTCCTTCAAAATGTCATTTTGCTGTCAGACTGTTCTAAACACGGGAAACATGCGCCCCTTTACAGGCATACTATAGACACCCCCCAGGTACGAAATTTAAAGGGATATTACACTTTTATTGTTTGACTTTAAGCATTATTAAAATCACTGCTCCTGAAAAAACGGCCGTTTTTAAAACTTTTTTTTGCATTGATCCATGTCCCCTGGGGCAGGACCCAGGTCCCCAAACACTTTTTATGACAATAACTTGCATATTAGCCTTTAAAATTAGCACTTTTGATTTCTCCCATAGACTTTTAAAGGGTGTTCTGCGGCATTCGAATTTGCCGCGAACACCCCAAATTGTTCGCTGTTCGGCGAACTTGCGAACAGCCAATGTTCGAGTCGAACATGAGTTCGACTGGAACTCGAAGCTCATCCCTATATATAATACAGTATATAGTGCAGTCTGTAAAGTGTATATATAAGGCAGTTCAGAGTATATAGTGCAGTCTGTATAGTATATATACTGCAGTTCACAGTATATATTGCAGTCCGTATAGTGTATATATATAAGGCAGTTCAGAGTATATAGTGCAGTCTGTATAGTATATATACTGCAGTTCACAGTATATATTGCAGTCCGTATAGTGTATATATATAAGGCAGTTCAGAGTATATAGTGCAGTCCGTAAAGTATATATACTGCAGTTCAAAGTATATAGTGCAGTCCTTATAGTATATATACTGCAGTTCAAAGTATATAGATATATAGAAATTGAGAAATTTTGGCATTAATATTGAAAACATGACTGATCGTGTCTTTTATTTAAGGGTAGTAATTACATGAAGCCATTTATTATCACATAGTTTTTTGGATCCTTTTTAAATCATAATGATAACAGAAATCATCCAAGTGGCCCTGATCAAAAGTTTACATACCCTGGAATGTCTGGCCTTGGTACAGACACAGAAGGTGGCACACACAGGTTAAAATGACAATTAAAGGTTAATTTCCCACATTTGTGGCTTTTTAAATCACAATTAATCACAATTATCGTCTGTGTATAAATAGTCAATGAGTTTGTTAGCTCTCACATGGATGCACTAAGCAAACTAGACACTGAGCCATGAGGCGGTAGAAAAGAACAGACAAAAGACCTGCATAACAAGGTAATGAAACTTTACAATGATGAAAAAGGATATAAAAAGATATCCAAAGCCTTGAATATGCCAGTCAGTACTGTTCAATCACTTAATAAGAAGTGGAAAAGTTGGGGATCTCTTGATACCAAGCCACGGTCAGGTAGATCAAGAAAGATTTCAGCAACAACTGCCACAGGAACTGTTCGGGATACAAAGAAAAACCCACAGGTAACCTCAGGAGAAATACAGGCTGCTCTGGAAAAAGATGGTGTGGTTGTTTTTAAGGAGAGCAATACAATGATACTTGAAGAAAAAAGAGCTGCATGGTCAAATTGCCAGAAAGAAGCCTTTATTATACAAGTTCCACAAAAAAGCCTCATTTTTTTTTGTGGCATTGGTGCAGTAAAGGCTTCCTTCTGCTAGCTCAGCCATGCAGCTCTTTTTTTGTTCAAGTATCGTTGAATTGGGCTCCCTAAAAACAACTACACCGTCTTTTTGAAAAGCAGCTTGTATTTCTTCTGCGGTTACCTGTGGGTTTTTCTTTGTTTTTCTTTGTATCCTGAGTAATTCTTCTGCCAGTTGTGGCTGCAATCTTTCTTGGTCTACCTGACCTTGACTTGGTATCAAAAGAGCCCCTAATTTTCTGGCATATTCAAGGCTTTGGATATCTTTTTATATCCTTTTCCATCTTTGTAAAGTTTTTTGACCTTGTTACACAGGTCTTTTGACTGTTCTTTTCTACCTCCTCATGTTGATGGGACAAGAGCCTCTTCCCAACAACCCTAGCCATTGGTTGTTGGGGTTTGTGGGTGGGGGGCTTATCAGAATCTGGAAGCCCCCGTTAACAAGGGGACCCCCAGATCCCGCCCCCCCATGTGAATGGGTATCAGATACATTGTACTCCTACCCATCCACCAAAAAAAGTAAACACCACAACAGACAGCTTTTGACAATTCCTTTGTTTAAAAAAAAAAGGGGGTTCTCGCAATGTTCATCCATCTTTAATCACGCTGCCCGATGGACTAGAAAAAATTGGCAGAGTTGTTTTGTTTATTTTATTTTTCGGGTCCTATGGGTGACGTGATTGAAGATGAGGGCCAGGAAGGGGCCCCCTTGTTAAAGGGGGCTTCCAGATTCCAATAAGACCCCCACCCACAGACCCTGACAACCAATGGCCAGGGTTGTCGGGAAGGGGCCTTTAGCCCGCTGTCTGCAGAAAACGGGTCACAGGAGTGCAAAACGAAATGATCCATAGGAGAAGTACAATCAAATGAGCTTTGAATATACTTCTCCTTTAAGATTCCCAAACATCTCTAAACTGGGATATTTATCTACCACAATGGGAGCAACAGTGTCCCTTTAAAGTGTGTGCTTTTTTAAAAATCACCTGAGGTTTATCTGGGAGATATGGCCCCAATACATGTTCGTTCTTAAGTATACACCAGTGCTTTTGCAAGACCCTTCTGACTCACCTGTGCTGGGTAGAAAGGTGGTCAAAAATGTCTATTAAAAAAGCACTGGTGGGTTTGTAAGGTGTTATTCTTAGGCACCAATAATGTATCCCGTTCGATATTGGACACTCTCTGGATTTCACAATCCAGCATTTGTTCCTGATAACCTTTCTGGAGAAACCTATTTTTCAGAATTACCACGTTTCAAAATTGCTAATATGAGTACAGCTGTGCTTTAAAATTGTCCCCTAGGAATAGTTTTCAGCCAAGATGAATAGCATTCCGTGACCTTAAAAAAGGTCTTGGTATAAAGCCTGTTAGACTCCCTAAAAATCACTAGATCTAAAAAGTTAATAGAAGTTTGGTTCCACTCATAAGAAAAACGAGGCTCCGAGGCTGACTCGAATTGGCTGGTCTAAGGATCACTGCGCCTGCGCATTAACTGCTTACACCCATATAAAATCAGACACCAGTGCGGTCATTATGCAGACCGTTTGCTGATGTGATGATGATGCTAGATATTTAATTTCCTTTCCTACTGGAATCACTGGTATGTACTCCGAGTATGAGATTTTTTTATTAAATGCTAAACTGACTGGCTTTTGACACTTTGTGTCCTTTTTGGACATGCAATAAGATATTTTAATTATGTAAAAATCCTACTCTATTATAATGAAGGAATAATCCATTCCATAGAGAGATTTTTTGTGGTTACACAATTATGACCCATTTAAGAGTGGGTCACTTTTCTTTTCTTTTTTTATTTTTTGTTCATTCTAATTTATAATTTTGATTTTCTAATCAATTGTATGGGTCTGTTTTCAGACTGAACATACAAATTTATTTATGGTTGGAGCCCTATGTCCGATATGGACAGAGATAACATTTATAGTTAACATAAGACTTACCATCGGAAATAGACCTGGAAGTGTGGACTTACCCTACGAAATGGACCTGAAAGTGTGCCTTGGTCTGATGGCCAGTATGCAAAAAAAAGGGGGCATACCCTAGTTTAAGAAATTATTATTCTGTAAAGAGAAATGAATAGTTGAGAAATGCTTCTGAAATGGGGATGGGAGGGTGGGTATCGCACACAGGAAACCGACAAGCACCACAGGTAAGCGGGCTGCTTAAATACCCCCCGGGCTCCTCCCATAAATTCAGGCCACCATACTGGCCTTCCTACTTATGGTTGGAGCCCTATGTTCGATATGGACATAGATAACATTTATAGTTAACATAAGACTTACCCTCGGAAATAGACCTGGAAGTGTGGACTTTACCTATGAAATGGACCTGAAAGTGTGCCTTGGTCTGATGGCCGGTATGCCAAAATAAGGGGGCAAAAACATTCAGGTAGGGGTGTAGTTTTATTAGTTTAATCTTTGTTTATTAAGCAAGTTTGGTTGATGCTTGTGCCGTTTCCACCTAAGGAGAGGCGATGTACCGGGCAAGGTAGGCAGCGTTTCCCCTGCTAAGTCTATTAATGACGTGGTCTGGGACCCATGCCGAAATGCTGCCAAGGCTGCCCCGATACTGAAGAGTGGCCGGAGTACTGACTGGGGTCGAGGTGTAGACTGCGTAGAAGAACCCCCAGGTGCTTGATGAACTGGCAGGCACTCAAGGGTTTGTTCGAAAGGTAATAGGGGACTAGAGTTTGAGTGTACCGGTAGGAGTGACAGTAGGTGGTCGAGTATGGTTACAGGACACCAGACGTTGTCTATTTTATGGAGATGGATGTCTATCATGGGGCTTGATTGAGGGGTTTTAGACGCTGCAAGGTGAAGGAAGAAATGGTGTCGGTAGAGAGCCAACTACTCAGAACTTGGCCTGCGGGATTGCTGTGGGTGAACTCGCTGGGCTGCCAGAACCCGTAGTAGGCTGAGTAATGGCTGCTTGTATGAGCAAACTAGGGAGAAGGCCAAATGGCGAACTAGTGAAGATAGTAAACATGTCCCCGAAGATGGCAGCCTGGAATGAACGTACAGTGGACATTAAACTGGTGATGCCAAGATAATTGCACCAGCCTGAGCAGGAAGGACATAACAGAGCGATGCAGACCTGGCTTCATCAAGATCGCCTCGGACCGGTTGTCGGTAGCGAAAGCCACGGCCTGTCCTGTCCAGATATGACCCTAGAGTTGAGCGGCTGCCATGAAAGGGTATATCTTGAAGAGGGATGAAGTCCGTGTAAACACGGGGTTTAGGAGTGTCTCTGGAGGCCATGTTCTTGTAAACCAATGGTGGCCAAAATTTGCAGCGAAGCCTGTGGAGGCTGTGGCATCTGTCACTACCTGGGGTGATAAGGGCGACATAGATGGTATAAACATTGATATACCGATCCACGTATTACGGGACTTTCCGGCATTGATAGGTCTGCTACTGCCGCAGCGTCTAAGTTAAGGATCTGCAAAGGGTCCTGTGTGTGGGAGAGGAAGACACAAAAGATCGATCCTGGGGAAATGACCTGTATTGCAAAATTGAGCATTCCCGGGAAAGACTGAAGCTGCTTCTTAGTACACACCCGTATATGGGTGAAGTCTTGGGGAACTGGCCTGATGTGGGTCAGCTTGTCAAGGGGAGGCTGGCCTGCGTGGGGTTGTTGGTTCGGAAGAGGTTATTGTAGACCTCGGTTCCAGTTGTTGAGTTTTGGAGACCGCAAGCTGAAAGGACGTAATTGTTTTATCAGCGAGTCAAGTGGTGTCTACGTAGTACCTGGCTGCTAGTGCCAGTAAAAGTGAATTTGTTAGGCCATAGAAAACCACAGAAGGCCAGGTAGATGGCTGCTTGGATGACTAGACTGGGGAATGTGTGAGGTTTGTGACATGTCCGTAAAGATGGCAGTTGTGATGGGCAAGTGTTGCCGTTAGTTATGGGCTGATGCTTCTGGATGCCACGTAGAAGAGATCTTACTGTATGGGCCGTAGACACAGACGGCTCTCTGGGGTCCTGTAAGGACAGGAAATGTTGGATGCTGGCTAGGTATAGCCTGATAGTGTTATGAGAAGGAGCCAGCTGTGTGTGGCAATACGATACCTGGTGCGGGACGGAACCTGAACTCAACTGGCCTAAGCGAGAAATGATACAGAAATGACGGGTGGATCGTATGAAGATGCCACTGGAGACAACTGGCCGATTAAGGAATGTGTTTGTACTGATTGCAAGAAGTCATGCTAAGATGCGAGGCCTGCAATGATTGCAAGAGTTGTGCTTAGATACGTGCTTGCAACAATTGCAAGGGAGTTCGTGTCAATGGAGATGTATTCGCAATGACTGTGAGAATTCCGTATTACTGCATGTGCTTGCACGGACTGCAAGGAGTTATGCTTGGATGCATGTTCGCAATGATTGCGAGAAGTTCTGTTTGGATACGTGCTTGCAATGATTGCAAGAAGTTATGCTTAGATGTGTGCTTGCAACAATTGCAAGAGGTTGTGACTAGATGCATGCTTGCAATGATTGCAGAAGTTATGCTTGGGTGTATGCTTGCAATGTTTGCAAGAAGTTATGCTTGGATGTATGCTTGCAATGTTTGCCAGAAGTTATGCTAAGATGCGTGTCTTGTAATGATTGTAAGAGTTCTGCTTAAATGTGTGCTTGCAACAGTTGCAAGGGGTTTATGTCACTGAAGATGTGTTTGTGGTGACTGTGAAAAGTACGTGTTACTGCACGTGCTTGCAAAGACTGCAAGAGTTATGCTTGGATGTGTGCTTGCAACGATTGCAAGAAGCTGTAATTGGATGCGTACTTGCAACGATTGCAAGAAGTTATGCTTGAATGCCTGCCCGCAATGTTTGCAAAAAGTTTATGATTGGTCGAGTGTTTGAAATGATTGCAAGAAATTGTGCTTGGGTGTGCTTGCAACGATTGCAAGAAGTTGTGCTTGGATGTGTGCTTGCCATGATTGCAAGAAGTTATGTTTCGACGTGTGCTTGCAACCAATGAAAGAAGTTTATGCTTGGAGCAAGACGTTGTGCTTTTTTTTTTTTTTTTGTGTATGAAATTTAGTCCAATATGAACTAGTTGTAAGGTGTATGAATGAATCTGATATGAATCGGTCATATGAAACCATTCTGATAAGAACCGATTGTAGAGTGTATGAAAATTAATCCAATGTAAAATTGGATCATAGAGAGTATGAATCTGGATCCAATGTGAATCGCTGTGCCACAGAGGCGTCTGGATTTGAATAGAAGCTGTAGCGTGTATGAAATTAAACCAATACGAATCTTTGTATGTTGTATACAATGAACCCTGATACGAATCAGTTTATAAGGTGTATGAAATGATACCAACATAAATCGGATTGTGCGACTATAAGGGGGGATAGTAGTGAGGCGCAGGTTTTAACCAATGAATTGGGACCATGACTGAACTTCGAAGGAAGACTTTTTTTAACTTTGACTGACCTGGAGGAAATGACAGATGACAACCGGTGAAGGGTTTGACTACCTGACTTGAAAAGTGACTTGAAATGTGTTTAAGCGACAGATGCATGAAATTAAATAGAATGGGTGAAATGTCTATGCCATGACAGAGGCACGAATCGGTGTGCCATGACTGCGCCAATGAGGCCAAGCCAACTGGGGCCTGCCGGTTGTGATATAGTGAAAACAAAATGATTTGAGATGTTTGCCTTGACCATGAAATGGATGAAATCTCTTACCATGACGGAGCTCCGGCTCGGTCATGCCGCAACTGCGACTGACCATGAACTGGGCTCTGGAGCATGTACTGAAATGAGGCAACAGAAACATTGGTGCACACCGGAATGAATCGGTGCATCTTTGGATGCATGTGGATTCGAATCGGAGCGCAGTATGAAACAACGAAATGACAGAAATGTTTTACCTTGACCGAGGCTCAAATTGGTTGTGCCACATTTTGCGACTGGCAACAAACCGAGCTCTGGTATAGGTATGGATATGGCCGAAACAACTGGGGCATTCCGTGATGAATCGGTGCATCTCGGATGCCACTGGTTTTGAAACAGTGATGAGATATGTGGGAGTGAAATGAATGGTAATAATTCCCATGACAGAGATGCGGATCGGTCGCCCGCTGTCTGCGACTAACTACGATCCGGACTCTGGAGCATGTCCTGAAATGAGGCAGAGCCATGGGGCACGCCGTAACAAATCGGTGCATCATAGATGCGACTGGATTCGAACCAGAGCATGGTAAGTGCAGGTGTAACAGTTTGTTTGCCATGACAGAGACGCAAATCGATCATGCCGATGTTGCGGCTGACTACAAATCGGACTCTGGAGCATGTACTGAAATGTGGTAAATTCCTGGGGCATGCCGAGACGAATCGATGCATCTAATGCGACTGAATTCGTATCGGGGTGTGATACGTGACAGTGAAATGATGGTCATGACAGAGGTACGAATCGGTGAGTCGTGACGAGCGACTGACAACGAATGTGACTCTGGAGCATGCACTGAAATGAGGCCAAAAACAACTGGGGCACACCGAGGCGAATTGGTGCATCTATAGATGCGACTGGATTCGGATCGGAGTGCGGTATGTGACTGAAATGAATGCAATGATTCGAAATGGTTTGAAATGTTTGAAATGTTTAGAAATGTTTCCGAAATGAGAAATGACTTGGTATCGGACTGACATGAGTCGATAAGAAAATAGCGAATTTGCGAATCACGATTGTCTACTGACGTATGGTAACCATTTGTTAGATATGCCTGAATGAAGCGACGTCTATGTCGCTGTGGTTTATTAATAACGAGAAACGGTAACAAAACGATGGTGCAAGTGGTATGCACTGCAGTTCCGTTGTGAAATGTGCGAGCATTTCGTAAGTTTGATATCACGGTTTAGTGACATGATATCTAACAATGCGTGGAAAACAAACGTCAGCCGAGACCCTACCTGCGACAGCCTAGCCAGACGCGTGGTACGAAACTACGAACTGGTAACACGCCTTCGAAACTCTCGAGCACGAAATTGCGAATGCGGGAATTTGCGAGACAAGAACTTGCGGACGCTGGTATTCGAATCGTCGGCCTAGTGACGTATATCGCGCACAGGAAACCGACAAGCACCACAGGTGAGCGTGCTGCTTAAATACCCCCAGGCTCCTCCCATAAATTCAGACCACCATACTGGCCTTCCTACATATAATTGAGTGTTCAAACATTATTTTCAATATTTAGACTAAATATACCTATGTATGCCAAAGAATCATTTTTCTTCTCTTCAAAAGGAAGTCCATATATAATATTTTTTCAACTACTGTTTTTTCTGATCATACAGGTATACCATAGGCACATTTTGGAACCCATATGATAGTGTACTATGTAGTGCCATATTGCACATTGTGGTCCACATTTAATCCATACCTACTACAGGCTATTCCATTTTGCTCCACCACAGTGAATTACCTCAACTCTCTTTTCTGGATCAGATCCTTGTTGAATTCTGTCCAGCCAACATTCATCAGCAAATACGGCCACGTTTTTTCATATCAGGTTATCATCTTTATTTATTTATCTTTTTTCCCCCCTCCCCTTTTTCCCCCCTCCCCTCCCTTTCCCCCTTTTTTGTTTTTTTTTTTTGTTTTGTTTTTCTGTGATCAACTTGTCTTCTTTATTTAATCGATGATCCTCTTATTTCCTGTCCTTGCATTGTCCAACCCTGTTGATTTGTTTTTCTTATAGATACACACCTGCCTTTATTATAACAAGCCCCTGAAGAAAGGACAAACTCCTGAAACGCGTTGGGATTCTCTTCTCTTTTCAAGAGGAGATCAAAATTTGTTTGTACACTTACATTTGTATCTTCCTTGTAGTTTTTCTCCAGGAGATCATATTTATTGTTATTTTGTATTCTGATATCTCATGGTCTATGTTACTGTTGTTATTAACGAGTCGGTTGCAACAATCCCATGCACCGACTACTGGTTCTTTTAAAACATTGACTAAATAAAAATACATTTAATTTTAAACTTATTGTTTTTCTATAATGTTTGGTTGCCTTTAAAGTCCCAATTTTTCTATGGGGGAACCTCAAATGAACAGATTTACATTAGGGATGATGGCAACATTCTTACTCATTTTGGTGAAATATTTTATCCTCTAGAAGAGGAGACTAGGGTTCATGTTTTTATAGATGACCCCCTCCTCCCGCCATGCCATACATGATTTAATAAATATTACAACAATTATTCAAATCGTTTTTCATAACAGGGTTTCTTGATTATTCAGCTATCAAAATATATTTCCTAAAGAAACACTGTTACTTTGCTTACTAAAGACAAATTAATAGTGTCTCTGTAAAGAGGGCCCCTTGGCCCACTGATATTCACCTCTCCAGCTATTTCTCACAAATCCTCCATCAGTGACAGCACAAAATGGCCAGTGCTTCTGGGTTCCGGAAAAGATGTGACCTTGTCCCTGGTGCAGTGCTCTGGCCTAACAGGTATTTGCTACACCCAAGCTCTGTCTCATGGCAGAGCAGGTGATGTCATGTCTAGGCTCCAACACTGAATATATTGGTAGTAACTCTGATGGATGAAGGAGCAGAGGGGGGTCACTGGAAAGGTGTGTATCGGTGATTCAATCTTCCAGTTATAATTCCTGTCTATAGGAAACTTCAAAAATCCTCTGCGGGGGTAAAATAGTTAACGTACCTGCTTTTCAACAAATGTAGCGATTTGGTTCGAATTGCGATATAAATTATTTATTTTAATTTACTAAGAACTAAATAAAAATTACATTGTTTGACATTAGTGACAATATGGGAAATTAACAATACTGGTTACTCTTATACTTTTAGTATACTTATGAATTACAGTAACAGACAGTTAAATCCTATTTGTCTGAACTTTCCAAAACAAAGTTGAATAAAAACATTCTTTTTTCTGTAAAAAATGTGACCTCATCAGTTAAATTAGTTAGTAAATGCAACTTACATTCCTACTCTCATGAAGTCACCTCTGAACTCAGAAAGGACACTTATCTTTAACAGTCATGTAATTAAAGGAAACACTTATGGTATTTATACCCTTCTAATAGTGCTATTGCATTGCGGAACTCCATTAAAACTCATGGGGGAAGCTTATTAAAATTTAATTAATTGCTCATTGTGTCAAAGACCACTCTTAAATTTATGGAGGCAGTGAAAGTAAATATCCTGATTAAATTTGTCTATTGGATTTGTGTTTTAACAGCAAAACTGCCATTCAGGTTCTCGCCTCCGGGTCTAAGAGATCAACATGCAAGACGGGAATGCTCTTTTACCTCTTAATAGATGGATAGTTATTGTCTGGCTAAAGTTATACAAGGGACGGTTTAAATATATATATAGCCTAATTATCAGCTCAAACTGTAAGTTAAAGAAACATGCTAGTCAAGAGAATAGATAAACAGAACAGTTTCAAACAGCAAAATAAGCAATGCCTCCAATGTTCAGGGACCTTAGACAATTCTCTCTGTATTTCTGTACACAAGGCATAATGGTGGTAGCTGTTATCAGTTAACAATAAATTAGTTTCAGTCAGTGGCAGCCCCTCCATTAGGGGCGCGGGGGCGCTGCCCCCCTACTCCATGCATACGGCCCCTAATCTACACACCCAGTTGTGTGACAATAGCCAATTAATATTGGCTATTGTCTTCCTGATTCTCCTCCTGGCCAATCAGGAGGCGGGTCTTAAGACCCGATTGGCCTAGATGAGAAGCGATCGTATTGACCGCTGAGGGAAGGAGGAGGGAAGCCACCGAGGAGAAAACCACTGTGAAGCCAGAGACACAGGGTAAACCCACCTAGGAGGAAGCTGCTGCCGAGAAGACGCAGGAAGGAGCCAAAGCTGCTAGATAGGGAGAGTGCTGGGTTGGTGGGGGGTTTAACTGAGCGACCGACTGACCGATTGATCCCCAAACATATACAGCACAAGCCGCCACTGTTTTCAGTTATGTGCATTTCTATGTGCTTTTCCAATAAAAATTAAAAATCACAAAATTAAACATAAAACAAACAAAACAAATATAAAGAAAGTATTTGCATATTTCAATATGCTTAAAAATATTTTTTTTTCTATCCTGTGTGCCATATTAATTCAGATTTGTGAGCATAGAAACTCTAGACTCATATGTAGCCATTATACCACTTTAATTTATTGTAAGTGCATTCATTTTATAGAGGGCAGAAATGTAAGATAACATGGCACTGGATACAAAACATATACAAAATGACAACAATCTGCACATTAAAAAAACTGTAAGACATGTTACGTATGGTATAAAAACACACGGTGCAAGGTAGCAAGACAAAAAGATACAAAATGCAATGTAACAAGGTAGAAAGATGATGGCTGGGGTAGAAGACAACATCTGTAATGATCTAATATCAGGCTTATGGGAAGATCCCCCTACAAACCCATAGGTTTTGTAGAGAGGAGACCAGAAGCAGAGCAAGCATGAGGCAAAGAAAAGCAGAGAGGAGGCACAAGACAGACTGAGCAGGAGATGCAAGGCAGAGTGGAGAAACAGATCAAATAGGAAACACCAGAAAGGGTGGGGAGAAGAAGATGCAGGACAGATTGAAGACTCAAGGCAGAGCAGGTTTGAGACACAGGACAGAACAGTGAGGATACACAGGATAGGGAAGAGAGGACACACAGAGAGAAGACATAGGGTAGAGTGGAAAGGAGATACAGGGCAGAGAGAGAAGGAAATGCAGAGCAGGGTGGAGACATAGAGAGAGTAGGGAGGTTATAAAGGGAGGAAAGGAAAGGAGATGCAGGGTGGAGACAAAGAAAGACTAGAGAGCACATGACGAGCAGAGAAAGGAAACAGGGGGCATAGTGGAGTGTCAGAGAGAGTATTTATAATGCACGGAGAACACAGGGTGGAGTTAGAGGAGACATAGGACATAGAGTGGAAGAGACACACAAAGGAAGGAGATGTAGGGTATGGTTGAGACACTGAGCAGAGCAAGGAAGGGATACCAGGGAGAGTGGGTAGAAGATGTAAGTCAGAGTAGGCTAAAGACACAAAGGTGAGCAGACTGGAAACACAGTTAAGGGCAGAGAGGAGATACAGAGTTGACACACAGAGCATAGCATGGAGAAGACTGGGAAGAGGAGGCATAGGGGTGGATTTACTGAACAGGAATAGACTAAGCACCTTGCAAGTGCAGTTGCACTCATTTTCTCCAGAGCTTAGTAAATATGGTAAAATTCTGCTTATTTGCATTATCCAATCAAGTGCAAGCAATTTTTTTTTCTTGCACCTGATTGGGTATTCTTTACAAAGAATACAAAGTGAAGCTTTACCACATTACATTTGCTAGGGAAAATGAGTGCAACTGCGCTTGCAAAGTGCACAGTCTATTTGCCTTTAGTAACTCAACCACACTGAGCAGAAAGGAGGGGACTCAGAGCAAAATGGGGGGAACATACAAGAACGATCAAGGATGAGACACAGGGTAGAGAGAGAATTAGATGCAGGGCAAGGTGGAGGCACATAGAAAGTAGGGAAGAGAAAAAAGGCAGAGCAGGTAGGAGATGCAGGCTGGAGACACAGGGCAGCACAGGAAGGAAACACAGCATGGAGCAAGGAGGAGGCACCAGGAAGAACAGCACAAACAGAGAGAATAGCATGTCAATGACACAGGGCAGAGTGGAGAGGAGACAGAGGGGAAAGAGACACATGAATTAGGGAGATGTAGGGTACAGAAGAGACAAAGAGCAAAGCAGGGAGAAGAAAGAAGTTAGAGTGGGGGGAAGATGTAGGGCAGAGCAGGCTACAGACACAGGGTGAAGTAGGGAGGAAACAGAGGGAAGAGCAGTGAGGAGACACAGGGTAGTATAGGGTTGACATATGGAGCATAGCAGGATTTAGACACAGGGCATAGCATTGAGGAAACAGAGCAGAGTAGAGAGGAGATTCAGATCAAAATTGAGAGGAGATTCAGAGTAAAATAGGGAGAAGATACAGGGCAGAACCGGGGTGAGATACAAGGCAGAGCAGGGTGGAGACACAGGGCAGAGCAGGGTGGAAACACAGAGCAGAACAGGTAGCTCTACTTCACTAAGCTGACAAAAAAGCAGAACAACAGATTGTAGCAGTGCAGGAAGGGAAGACACCTAGAGCTACAGAACTCACAGACTGGTGGCTCCTGACACTTTTTGCACACATGCATCATTCATTTACAGAGATCTGTGAATTAATAAACTACAAGTCCCATCTGCTATTGTGACAGTGGGACTTGTAGTTATCAATGGGGCACAAGTGCATTGATCACTGCACTTGTAGTCCATTTCCACTTCCATCAGCCTTGTTATCAAAGGTCCATACCTCAATAGAGACAAACAGCTGCAGAAGAGCCTGCAGGAGCTTATGAATTTCACATGTGATCCATTGCACCCCTGATCCGTGATGGCTGCAATGCTTTGTATATTAACCACTTCAGCCCCAGAAAGTTTTGCCCCCTTAATGACAGGCCATTTTTTGCGATACAGCACTGCGTTACCTTAATTGACAACTACTCAGTCGTGCGATGCTATAGCCAAACAAAATTGATGTCCTTTTTTTCCCCACAAATAGAGCTTTCTTTTGGTGGTAATTGATTACCTCTGCGGTTTTTATTTTTTGCACTATAAACAAAAAAAGAGTGACAATTTTGAAAAAACCCAATATTTTTTACTTTCTGCTATAAAACATATCCAATAAAAATATGTAAAAAATCGAATTTCTTCATCAGTTTAGGCCAATATGTATTCGGCTACATATTTTTGGTAAAAAAAATCCCAATTAGTGTATATTGATTGGTTTGAGCAAAAGGTATCATGTCTACAAACTATGGGATATTTGTATGGCATTTTTATTTTTACTAGTAATGGCGGCGATCAGCGATTTTTAGTGGGACTGTAACATTGTGGTGGACAGATCGGGTGTTAAGTGACACTTTTTGGGGACCAGTGACACCAATACAATGATCAGTGCTAAAAAATTGCACTGTCACTGTATAAATGACACTGGCAGGGAAGGGGTTAACATCAGGGGCAATCAAAGGGTTAAGTGTGCTCCTAGAGTGTGCTTTCTAACTGTGTGGGGTATGGACTGACTGGAGGAAGAGAGACATCTGTGTTCCTGATTAGCAGGAACACAAGACCTCTCTCTTCCTCTGTGACAGAACAGCGGTCTGCCTTGTTTACATAGACAGACCGCCGTTCTGCCTCTCCAGCGAACGATCGGCAGGTCTCGGCAACTATCGAAAGCTGTCCTGCCGCAGTATATGTATGGTGTGAGGTCCGGAATCGGTTAATAAATATTAATTTCTCCTGCAAATATGGATGTCTTTATTATTTGTTGGAAAAGGCGAACTTAGTCTTTAAAGCTCAACTCCAGGAAAAGTAAAAACCCTCCCTTACAGTGGGGCTGCCTCTGTACTGCAAGGATCAAATTCTCATTTAAGTCTAGGATAAGGAAGAGCTAAGTGTTTGTTTTGAACGTAAGTTCAGACTAAATATTAATTGGTTGGACATTGAGGATTTATCTGCTGTTCTTTGTTATGGCAATTTTAATGTGGAATCCCAAAATTAGTACAGCTCTTTTACAGTTGCAAGGTTGAAGCAAACCTAATCTCTGTCTGAAAAATATGCAATATTTACTGTATATACTTAAATATTCAGTCAATTTGTTTAAAGTTAAATCTGCTCAATCGGTCCCTCAGAAATAGTGATGTCTTCAAAAAGGGTTTAAAAGACATGCTGGCAAGTTTTTTTATTTTAAAATTCGGCAGTATAGTCAGGGATGAAATCACTGTGGCATCTCGCAAGCTTTCCTCAGATTTAGTGCGGGGCCTTAAAGAGATAGGCCACCGCACTAATCAATTAGAACAGCGTATGGATCTGGCCACAACAGTGTTGGAGGGTCATGAAGAGGAAGTAGACAAGCTAACAGCGGAGCTAGAGTCCCTGAGAGACAAGTTAGAGGATGCAGAAAATAGGGCCCGCAGAGATAACTTACACATCCGCGGTATTCCAGAGGCGGTGATCGACCTGCAGGGCACTGCGACTGCTTTCTTTCAATTCAAGAATTGGCCCCGGAGATCCCTGTGGACAGGCTTGAGTTTGATCGCATACATCCCTGGCCCCTAAACCCACGGATGGCCCCCCGAGAGACGTTATCATAAAGTTTCACTATTATCGTACCAAGGAGAAGCTTTTGCAGGCAGCAAGAGAACAACAAGCGCTCTCATTTCAGGGAAATTCTCTTCAGCTATTTGCTGATCTCTCACCGGTCACAATTGCCAGACGGCGGAGCCTCAAACCATATCTGCAAATCCTGCAAACCCAGGGGATCAAATACAGATGGGGATTCCCCTTCAAACTATCCTTCTCTCATTCGGGCCGTCAATTTCAGGCTACTTCCCCAGCTGATCTGAGGCGTCACTTTCAAGACCTGCAGCTGGACCGCCCTTCCTCCCAGATGGATGCGGCGTCCTCCTCCTCCTCCAGACCAGGACCCTCCAGGCCCCCTCGACAAAATTCCCAGCGTTCGCAACCCGGATCCCAAGCCTTACGAGATCTACAGTCCCAGAGATTCCATAAATTATTATTATTATTATTATTATTATTCAGGATTTATATAGCGCCAACAGTTTACGCAGCGCTTTACAATATAAAAGGGAGACAATACAGTTATAATATAATACAATACAATACAATAGGATTAAGAGGGCCCTGCTCAGAAGAGCTTACAATCTAATAAATCTAACAATGGATGAGGGTACTTTACTTTATTTGTTTTTTGATGACATCTAACCCCCTTCTTTTGCCTGACCCCGGGCCACGGTCATCCCTTCTGATTTATTTTCTGGTCTTACACCTGTAACTATGGGGAGTGCTGGGTAATGTGCCACTGGTCCCCAGTAAACTCAGCTTGATCCTATGCTTTGGAATTTTGAACTGACACACCACTACGGTCCGCCCCATTAGTGAGATGGCGGTGTGGGGTGCAAGAAGCAATATTGTGGTTTGGCATATGGACACCCTATACTTCTTTTCCAGGCAGAAGATAATCCACGTTTAAAGAAAGATATGTTCTTTTATTTTTTCCTTTTATGTGAGTTTTCACTATAATTTTTTTTCTTTACTCATTACAGGAATATGACTTTAACATCTCTGTTCCTTCTAGGGTTCGATGTGGTGGGGGGAGGGTGTAGCCGCTGCTGCAGGAACGGCCTCTGGTGGTGTTCCAATGTGGCGCGGGCAGTTGTTTCCGCGCCTCACTCCGCTGCCTCTGTCTGGGGGGGGGTGGGGGGGCGCGGAGGGGTTGGGTCAGTTCCCTTGGTGGCCCGGGGGCGGGGGGCTTTCGGGCTTCCGTGTGCGGGCCATCGGGGAATAAGTTAGGTTGCACTCTCATACCTTTTAATGTTACATCAATATTTGTTTTGTTCTGTTGTTTAATTCAGTTTTACTAATCCAGATTTCAAATGTTCTTAGTTTCTGCGCTTAACATGCATTTATAAGTTACTGTTAATATGCGATAGATGGGTGGTCCCATCGGACCAATGCTACCCCGATGAGTCAGCACTTGGCTGAGACGGCTGTCTCGGCCAACGTCTTACTCGTATGTGGGTCTTTCAGCTCACAAACTAAAGCAATTAAGGTATTGTTGCTCACTCAATTTCGAGATTTTCTCACTACATCTACCTTACATGCCTCACTCTTTCTCTCTTGCTCTTTTCTTGTCCCTTTTCTTCTTTCCCCTCCCCCCGGTCCACGGGGCGTCTGACTGGAAATTTATATAGGAAAACCCCTCTGTTCCCATGACCCTTAACTGGCTCTCTCTGAATGTTTAGGGTATGAACTCCCCTCAGAAAAGGGTCAAGATTTTTAAATATCTAAAACAACAAAAAATAGATATCGCTTGTTTGCAAGAAACCCATTTTTCTACTACCTCTTGCCCCAAATATTTTGCGGCACATTACCCACAGGTATTTCTGGCCAATGCATCTACTAAACACAGGGGTGTCCTGATTGCCATAAGTAAAACAGTTTCATTTATTTGCAGTAGGCAGATAGCAGACCCAAATGGCAGATACTTAATTTTGCAAGGCACTGTTCAAGATAATGAAGTAACAATGATGTCCTATTATGCCCCAAATACAAACCCAGGGCCCTTTCTTTCCCACATCTGCTCCCTGTTATGATCGCACCAAAGAGGAACCCTTCTGTTGGCGGGGGGCTTGAATGTAACTTTGAATCCCTCTCTTGATAAATACCCATCGGATCATAAACCTCCTTCCGCGGCCACCAAATCATTTTCACAGTCCCTGCAAAACTGTGATCTGATAGATATATGGCGGGAACTCCATCCCCTGAGTAGGCATTATAGCCACTATTCCCATCCTCACCATTCTCATTCTAGGATTGACCATATGTTTGTCCTTCGTAAGCACCTTCCCTTAATAGAATCAATTTCTATTCTTACCGCCCCTTGGTCAGATCACGACCCTATCGTAACGGTCTGTCATTCCCTTTTGAGCAAACCACAACTTTCCCCATGGGTGATGAATGACTCTCTTCTATCCTACAGAGAGTTTCTTGCCGACATTCATGAAGCTTCAGTTGAATACTTTAAAATTAATACAGGATCAGTATCATTTCCAGTTACACTTTGGGAAGCATATAAAGCTGTCCTCAGAGGTCACGTTATCCGAATAGCATCTAGATGCAAAAAAGAAAGAGCAAAGGCTCGACATGATCTCGAATTAAAATTAGAGGCTGCGACCAAGGTCTTCAAGCAAACACCCACTTCCACTAATCGCAAACTTTTAGATAAGGCCCGCACAGAATTAGACCTGTGCCTATCTGATGAAGCAGAACGGACCCAAGTTGGGCCCGACAGAAATGGTACATAAAAGCAAAAAAACCTAATGCAATGCTAGCTAATAGATTACGTACCTTCACCCCGAAATTTACTCCTATCACTCTTCGTACTCGCCACAACTCCCTAACCGGTAATCCCCAGCGAGTTCTGGAGGAATTCAGGCATCGCCTCGCTAAACTTTATTCAGAGCCAGATAATCTTTCAACCCAAGGCCTAGATACCTTTCTCGCAAACCTATCATTACCTTCCTTGTCTGAAACCCATGCATCCTTGATGGACCGAGATATACAGGTCTCAGAAGTCCTCCAATGCATCAAGGAGTTGAAGGTGGGCAAAAGGCCTGGCCCAGACGGCTTCACGGCACTTTATTATAGGAAAATGGCAGACGTCATTGCTCCGTATCTGTCTAGGATGTATAATTCAGTCAAGGAAGGTTGTCCCTTTACACCCAATCAATTGACTGCCAATATTGTCATGATACCTAAACCAGATAAGGACCATTCATCTTGGGCTAACTTTCGGCCCATATCACTAATTAATATTGATATGAAAATTTTAACAAAGATCCAGGCCACTTGCCTCAATTCCTTTCTTCCACGCCTAATAAAAAAAGAGCAAGTGGGATTCGTCCCACGGAGACAGGCAGGTGAAGCAATAAGACGCCTTCTTCAAATACAACACATTGTTCATAGCAGATCCCTAGAAACTATGTTTTTGTCATTGGACATCAACAAAGCTTTCCATACACTGTCCTGGCCATACTTGATACAAACGCTAAAACACTTTGGCTTTGGCACCTCTTTCATGGGCTGGGTCTCAGCCATCTATAATTCCCCTCAAGCCAAAGTGAAGTACTATGGGTTTGAATCATATACCTTTCCAATTAGAAGGGGTACTCACCAGGAATGTCCACTTTCTCCACTGTTATTCATTTTAGCACTAGAACCCCTGGCAGAAGCCATTAGATCCCACCCAGATATAACCGGCGTGGACGTAGCAGGCACCTCGCATAAATTGTCCATGTTCGCGGATGACATCTTATTGACTATTACTAAACCAGGAATCACACTTCCTAATCTGTTATCTCTTCTGGATACCTTTGCCACCTTTTCGGGCCTTTCTGTTAACCCCACTAAATCCAATGCAATGTTGATAAATCTCTCACCATCTGAATTAGAAACCCTACAGTCACACTTTTCGTTCTAATGGCTAGACTCATTACCATATTTCGGTATCCGTCTTACCCCAAAGTATTCAGGTTTATTTCAAGCTAATTTTACCCCATTATTTAGAAAACTCACTGATATGCTTCCCTCGTGGTCCGCTCTCCCGTTGTCCTGGTTTGGTAGGATTGCTACCATTCGCATGTCCTATCTCCCAAAACTGCTTTAATATTTCAGGGTTCTGCCGGTCCAGGTCCCCCCCCCCCCATATCCTCCGCATCCACCAACGCAAAATAATGAAGTTCATTTGGGGCTTTAAGAAACCTAGGATTAAGAAGCAGGTACTTTTTGCTCGTAAGATTAATGGAGGGCTATCAGTACCCAACCTACAAGCTGATTACACAGCGGCAGCCATAGCTCCATTATCCCATCTCCATGAGAAAACTCAGATGCCGTTATGGGCCACCATGGATATGGTAGACGCTCATCCGATACCCTTAGCCTCTATTCCATGGCTCCCTCAAGAACATCGTCCGAGTGTAATGGGCCCATGTCTGGCCCATTCATTACGGTTATGGGACTCAGTCAAATACTCTGCAGGCCTAATCTCTCCACACCTGCCTCTACTTTCCCTTCTTTACTGTCCATTGTTCCCACCGGGGCATGATAATCCACAACAATTCCGGTGGTGGACCGAACATGTCTTTGTGGATGTCCACTCTATGCTTTCCCCAACTAGGATCACAGCATTTGCAGCTTTACGCTCCTCACATGACATCCCCCTCAGGGAACATTTTAGATACATGCAAATACGACATTTCTTACTATCCCTTATAAAATCTCAAGCCACTCCTTATACATTAACTCCCTTTGAACATCTTTGTAGATCACGACCCCAGTCCTCAGGTTTGATATCTTTAATTTATGCTGCTATTATTGGTTCCACAAAACCTCCTGTAAAAGCATATCATCTTCACTGGGAGGCAGAACTGGGTAAAAAGTTAGACCCAGAAGATTGGCAGGCCATGACGATTTCAATATCCAAATGTTCCAAGAATGTTCTCTTCTTGGAAAATGCTTACAAAGTTCTTTACAGATGGTACTATACTCCAGCCAGATTAGCGAGTTTCATCCCATCATATTCCTCTTTATGTTTCCGTGGGTGTTCACAGGAAGGCACGATGGCACACATTTGGTGGAAGTGTCCTAAGGTATGCAGACTTTGGGTCAGAGTTTATGCACTTCTCTGAAATCTCCTTAATACTAATATAAAGAGGGACCCCTATGAGGCCCTTTTGGGGAAACCAATCATTGAACTGTTGCAACCAGAACGTCAATTGGCATCTCATATTTGTTTACTGCAACTAAATTAACTATTGCAAAAGCATGGAAAACCCCTGCCCTTAGTTTTGAGGCGGTTAAAAACCGCATCAACGATATCATGGTTAATGAAAAACTGACAGCAGTATTATCAGACACACACACGACAAATTTCTTCGGACATGGCAACCATGGGTAAGCTATGCCCACCCCTCCAGATTCAATTCGGCACTACTCACCCTGTAGCGAATTTTCAGGCCCCCACCCCGCGGATTCCCCCCCCCACCCTTTTCCCACTGTTTCTCCCCTCTTTTTCTTTTTCTAAATAACTATGTCAGTTCTTTTCTACCCCCTTTCTCTACTTACATTTTCTGCTATTTTTTCTATACCCTTCCACCCGCAGGTTTATCCCTGACGGAGACAAGGTACAAGCTGACAATTGTTCATGAACATATTTTGCCTTTTTTTTTTCAGTGTTTTGTTTATTGAAGCATGGTCATGTAAAGCATCTCCCATTTTTATGTATTAAGACTATGTTACCATGTATTTGTGCTATGTTCATTTATGTGTTTCTCTCTATGTACTATTAATGGTCTATATGTTCAATAAAACCTTTTGTACAAGAAGATGGAAAACCTCTATAACTAAAAACCCTACTCAAACAAGAAGCAGTGTCACAAAAAAAACATTTTTTAGGAGTTTAGTTTAAGTTGAGGAAAAAAACAGGAGATTGGAGGCCAGCCATATATTTGAAGTTCAACAAGTCCATCCAAAAAGAGCATTTTAATGTGCACTCTCGAATACCTTCCTTCAAGCCATACATCTAGCAAACTAGGTTCTTTTAATTATTTAAAGACACTTTTTTCCATATTCCAATTCACCTTGATCTTCAAAAGTGTGTTTGCTTCTCTATTGACATGCTTAATTTTCAGTTCATTTGCCTTCCCTTCGGCGTAACCTCCCTGACGGTAATCCCGAGTGTGGCTCGGGGTTAAATTTCAGTCCCATTAGTGGTAATCCCGAGCCACACTCGGGATTACATTGCAGGATCCTGGTGCAGCTTTACTTACCTTGTCCCCAGGATCCTGCGATGTCCCCCGCAGTGTCCGTGGGCTGTGTCTCCTCCGAAGCCCCTCTGTGCCAGGCTCCGTTTCCTGCGAGCGGCACGATGCACGGGGGCGGAGCCTGGTGGCAAATTAAAAAAAATGTAAAAATCATAACACATACAGTACTGTAATCTTACAGATTACAGTACTGTATGAAATTATTTCACATCCCTTTTGTCCCCAGTGCTTTGGCCGATGCCTTGCATGCAGTTTTATATGATATATACTGTTCTTTCTGCCTGGAAACTGGAGATTGTCCATAGCAACCAAAAAGTGTCCCTTTATGTCAAAAGTGGCTTTAGATCAGCTAGAAAACAGCGATAGTAACTTAGAACACTTGCAAAATTGAGCGATAGTGAATCGTGGGGAAATTTATTTTATTATTATTATATGTTTTTTTTAATTATTTATATTTATTTATTATATTATAATTTATGTTTTTGTGTTTCAAACTTCATCATACCCGGGATATCTACTAGACTCTTGTTTGGACAGATTTAAGTGTGTCATTGTTAAGAATTACAGGCCTACAATATAAGACGCCAAATTTCCATGCAAAATAATTGTACCACTTTCAGCACCTAAAATCCAAAATAATCATACCGCCAGGGAGGTTAACCACACTGCCCAGAGTTTCTCAAGAGTCCTCCTTGTAATAATGGCCAAATCAGAGTCTCCTGCTCACTCAATGGCATCTAGTCCTCAAAACTGTAGAATAATTTGACTGGTTGGTGGAAGTGGGAAGAGTTACCTTTCTCCCACCCTAGACCTAATATACCTGGGAGCTTGGATAAATACCTTCCAAACTTCCATTTCACTCCCTGTGGAAAAAGTGAGGTCATTACAAAAATAATCTTGAATTCCTCAGGTGTAACTTCTCTCACTTTTTTCTCAGTATCTGAAGATAGTCAAAAAAATGGTTGCCATAACACCAGTGATTAAGTGGGCTCTGTTGATATTTCTCCCTTTTTAAACAATTTTTTTTTTAACAGTGATGGTCAGAAGATCTGAGGCACAAAATAATTATCACTCCTACAATGAAGAAGAGTCTTTAGTGGTAGATGAGAGAAAGAAATACCCCGAACTGGCATTCTTTCTCACTTATCTCATAGATAGTAATATGACAGATGCCAGCAAGAGGGACTGGGAAGTCCTAGATCTGGGAAAGTCAACCCTGGATGTATGGTCCTTCCTTTTAATAAAAGATGAATGCTTATCTTAGAATTGAGGGCAGCCCATTGGCCCCTTAATGCATTTCATCACCTCCTACAGTATTAATCTGTACTTTTGGAAATGGGCAACACAACAGTGGGGGCATACAGTATATCAAGATACAAAGGGGCATCTGCAGTCAGAAGTTGTCCTAATAATGTTGTGGGCTCAAGACAATCTCCTCCACCTGTCTGCAATGTTCATTCCCTGCCCAAACAATGTGCAAGCCAAATTGACCTCAAGATTCTCCTTAGAGAATGAGTGGTCCTTGATACCAGAGATGATTGAAAGTGTTACAAACACATTAGGCCTACCTTCCAGAGGTGGATCTATTTTTGTCCCCAGTCAATGCTAAACTAACAAAGTTTTGGTCAAGGTTTCCATGCCCGTAAGCATTGGGGATGAATATCCTGATGATGGACTAGCAGTTCCAGTCAGTGTATGCCTTCCTACCCTCTGATATTGAATTTCTTGAAAAGAACTTGGAAAGAAGAGTTTTTGGTGTTGATAATTCCCAACTGCTAAAAGCAGCCATGGTATCCTGCTGCTACTACAGTTGAACACCCAAGAACCACTTCCATTGTAGGTTCTTCCCAATCTCTTGTCTTAAACTCCATATTCCATTCAGCACCCAAGAGACTCTGTGGGTTTTGAAAGGCAAGGGCTTATCAGGTTTAACTGCAAAAGTCAATACCCTTTCAAAATCTAGAAAGAGTAGCACCAATAGCACTCATAACAGAGTTTAACAACATGTTCAACCTTTTGTATTCTCCCACGGGTTCTTGGCTGCAGATCTGCACCTTCATAGCATCTTGAACTTCCTACAGCAAGCATTTAACATAGGTCTCAGTTTAAATACACTGAAAAGCTATGTCTCAATTATCTCAGCATTTTCTGAAGTTTAATTAGCCTCCAAATAGTTAATTGTCTAGTTTTTCAAAGCAGTAGTAAGACTGCCGCCTCCAAGTCTCGGATTTCCTGGCTTCTAATGTCTTCCTCTCTGACTGAAGAATTCCCCTCTGGGGTGCAAAAGCCCTTTATCACCTTTTTGCAGACAGAGGTGTATTGATACCAATGTTGAGGTTCACTTCTAAAGTAACAATGGACTTCCTTTTAAAACAAGAGATTGTGCTCCTTACATTTGTTTTCAGCAGACAGTTGACAGGTAAGCCAGTTGGACATTGACAGAGAACTTCAGTCATTCTTGTATATAGAGGCAGCAGCTAACATCAAAACTTCAGATCACCTGTTCACTGTTCCTTCAGGTGCAAGCAAAAGTTTGTCAATGAATACTAGGCAGGCTATAGTTGCCTATGGGGAAGAGGAAGTATAGATGATGTCACGATCTTTACCCATAAAATATAGCCTAAGTAATATTCATTGAAAAAAACAAGGCGGTTACTGAGTGTCGGAGGGGGTGGAAGTGCCCAATTACTTTATTCTTCAGCGGCAGCAAAGGGAAGGAGCTCCCACCACCCTGGAAGAGGAAGAGATGGAGCTTACTGTACTGTATGTAACAAATTCTACTACATTGGATTGTGGCATCCCCAGTGGCCATATAATTATTGCTTGTTCATTATTTGTTTTTATCAAGCTAGTCCACAGAAAGTCTGTTATGTCATTATATTCTGCTTTTGCTTAAACGGTAAAACATAAAAAAATAAAAAACAAAGGCTTCTCTTTGCATAAAGTTTTTTTTGAATAAATTCAACATTGTAGTCGTCAGTTGCAAATATTTCAGTGTTGTAAATTGATAACATAACAAACATAACAATCTAAGATTATTTTTCTTTGGGGTATACAGTAAAATCATAGATGCATTTCTTCTTTTACATTGCATTCAGACATACTTTATTTTAAAATCACCCTAGGCATTAAATATTTTAATTTCTTATATGATCATGTATCCACAATTTTCTCTGACTTTGGTGTGTTACACTATAGCTTGCCCTGCTTATGATTGTCAGTTAATTATGTGATTCCAGCACCCAGAAGGCTGTCAACACATCCCTTTAATTGCCAAGACAAATAAATTGTACAGGTTGTGCAACTGATGAGTACAGGTAAGATATTGACAACTAAGAATAGGACTACATAGGTAATTAAATCTCTTTGCTGCCAAAAGTTTTAACTGCCTGTTTAAAACCACCTTGTCAACAGAACACTAACTTTGCAAGTGAATTGACTGTCAGCAAGTAGTTAAATCTCTCAGCAGCAAAGAGATTTGCCCTCACCTCACTCTAACTGCAAACTCTCTGCAAATTAGAGGCAGCATTGAAGTAATTAAAATAATGAGTTAGCAACTCTTACACCAGATTTTTTTTTCTTTACACAAAGAACCTTCTATAGATTAAACTTCTTATTGCCTTCCAGTAAACCAGTAAACCAGTAAACCAGTACAATAAAAACAGGTGTTGTGCTCCCATGACAGGACCAACAGAGGGAGTGACTGTCCCGGTGGGGCACAGACAGCTCTTCCAAGGTTGGCCTTTTTCTCCAGTAGGGACTTGGTGTGAAAGAAGGGTGACACGCTACCTGAGAGTCTCTATTACATCTGAGCGGTCTGCCGGTCCTGGTTTGATGTCCTTTGAGTTGCATACCTCGGATCTCCCAAGACAAGGCCCTGGCTGGGTGTTTAGCCGCAAGCTTTTCTTTGCTTGCCTTCCGTTAAGCGTGCATTTCTCATGATGATCTACACTCAATAGTGATGGAAGATTGCACTATTTTGTTTTAATTACTCAGTTGATTACTTTGGACTTTTATGTGGAATTTAATTTTTCATTTAAACCTTACTTTCACCTTTCGTTACTCTGTTGTCACAATAATTTTTTTCACTTATTTTCTCATTTGGGTTGTCACTTGTAAATCTTAATTTTGCTCACTCATTGTAACCATATTTGTGCTCACATTCAAATTTTTTTTAGCACTGGTTCATCACCAAGTGTTTTCATTGTTTTAGCGCAGCTATTTTTTCCTATCCAAACATAAAAAAGTAGCATGGCTGGAGCAATGCAGTAAAATGATAAATCATTAAAAGGGGGCAAATGTAATACAAATGAACAAGTAATAAAAAGAAAATCAGTCCCTCTGGCCATTTTTCAAAGTGGCTTCTGCAATCCAATTTTTAAGGGTGTAAGACATGTTCCTATAGCAATCATCTTTGCACTGATCGCCCTGTCTCTTTATAGCCTGTCTCTCCAAAGCCTGTCATTCGATCTCCCGATTCTGCTGATATAATGTCCCTTTGCTTTCATTGGTAGGGAGCCCCTCCACTCCAGCAGCATCCTCATTGCTGGGGAATAGTGATGAGCTGAACTGCTTTGGGTGTGGTTTGAGCAGTTTGTCAAGCTTCAAATATGTTCAGATGTGGAGTCCACTGAAATCAATGGGAGACAAATCTGTCAAGTCTGCCAAATTAAAAATGCCTATTTTCTTGTCTAATAGGCAAAGAGTGTCAAAAACACAGGGGGTGGGCACTGCCATGAGGAACATGCTTGAGTGAAAAGATAAATAAAAAATCCCCCCACCCCTTGTCTCCTTCTTAAACTCCCAAATTCCCTCCCACAAACCCTTCTCCCTGTACCCACCCCCTCCCCCTCATCAAACACCCCCATCGCCATCAATTCACCATACAATACAAGACCAGACATAACTACAATGGGTTTACAGGACACACATATAGATATACAAGTAGACAATCTCAGTGTACGATCTACCCCACTCCCCTTAATAGATATAAACATTTCAGATCACACACCTGTTATGCACTGTGCTAGGAATGGAGTAATGGAAACAACATACCAGCCCATGACGTCTCACTCTGTACTCTTAACCTATGAAAAACTGTCCTATTTCTTTATTAAAATTGCTGTAATAAAACTCACTAATGTTGACACAACCTATTATTGTTCGTAGTGTCATACTTGATGCCTATATTGTTTGATAAGATTTGACCCTGATTTTGTGACTGTAACACACCTCTCTGGTGTTTTTGTATTCCTCTTGTCAATAAAAGAAGTTTGGAAAAAAAATCCATGCAGCTGAGAGCAGTGACTTTTTTTAAAGCACTGACAATTTCAAATCGATAGCAAATGCAATCTCCCTCCTGGATTCTTTTTTTTTTAAAGAAAAAATGGCACACATACCCCAAAGGCCCCTCAAAATACATAGCAACCACCAGCCAGCAGGATCGGTTATGTATTGTGGGAGACCTTTGGAGGGGTCTGTGTACTGTTTTTTATTTTTTAAAGAAGCCGGCAATGAAGTTTTATTTGCCAGCAATTTAAACTGTGTTACATTATCTTTTTTCTTTGTAGAGCTTCACTTTTGATGTAAGAAATCCTACAGCAAGAGTGAAAAAAAAGGGTAATCTTTAAATTTTGTATGGCTGTTAAGGGTGTACCGCTAGTATAGATTTTAAGGGGGGGGGGGGGGCACCACACAAAAAATATGTGAGGTCCCTCTAAAAATCCATACCAGATTCTTAATCTAATCATGCAGCCAGGCTGGCCAGATATGAGAGGGGACAAGGACACTATATTTGGCCATCATAAGCCCATAGCTTTACCCATCTGGGCTTGTGATAGCATTCTGCTTTCTGTCTCCTGTACCTTTGGCTTGCCTTGTCTTGGATAACGGCTGTTGCTTGACTCCCTGTTTGACCCTTGTCTGGATATGAATAATCCTGACCTGAAATCTTGCCTTGATTTGGATTTCTGTTTCCTTTCTGCCCTGACCCCTGTCTGGATAATAGATACCCTAATCATTGACTCCTGCCCTTACTCTTGTTTGAAAAATGGACTCTGACTCTACCCTCTGCTAGCCAGTTATGATCACTTGCCATTCAGTCAGACATTAGTCATGATCACTCCCACATATGGTACCTGGTTTGAACCTTTTCCACATTGAGAAGCCATCTGACACCATATGTAAACTCTCTGAAGGTTGCTGGGAGCATCCCAGTTCTGCAAATGTAGCACTGCACCTTAAGTCATGGTGGCATAAAAATAGCAGAAGGCATAATAGCTATAAGGAAAGATGTCTGCTATAGGTGAAACTGCACATAAGTCTTGCATTTTGCACAGAACAAAACCTGAATAGGTAAAACATAAATCAATGTTTTGTATGGTAGTCTGCTGATCTGCCAATATTTATTATCAGCAGGTTTTTAAATATTTTTGCTCTATTTTAATTTTTTAAATAAAAATAATGCAATACTCTAGCTTATTGGAGGCATTGACTGCAGCATATCTGCCTTCAAAACTCATCTACTGTATTTACTGTACATAAGTCCCTCACTTCCACACGTTCCTGAGTCTAGTTGTACAAAAGAGCTGGTGCCACTTAGCACAGTGCTGTAGGGTAGGGGGAGGAACAAGCTTTCTGCAGCCCTCCCATTAAAGAACTTGGTTTAGCATTTGCATGTCAGGGATAACACATTCATGGTCCTTCCGCCTGGTGTGAGCTTGGTGTCTTTAGGTAGTGAAGCCATAGATCACATTTACATTTTTATACAACAAAATGTTGTAAAATGTTAAAAAAATATCATTAGATGGTTGGGTAATATTAATAATCTCTGCTAGCTGGAAAAAAAATGTAATCCAGTTTGTTTCATCCTCATTAAAGGATGTATCATTAACATGCTTATATTTTATGAATGTTATTGCATGACACTTCTTTATATTGGCAACAATTTATTAAGTGTGTATAACCGACGCCCCAGTAAAAGCAGCGCTTGCACTATATCATAACATAGTTCTGAGTTACAAAATAAGTTTGCTGTCAGCAGAGATGCTACAGCAACAGGTCATCTTCCAGTACATTTCCATAAAAATGATGTCCTGTGTAAACAAAATGAAATACAAGCAAACACATTTCACTGTGAATGTATCTATCTGCTATAATGCAGAGATTGAAGCTGAATTATGCATAGCTCTTTAGCTTCTTGAGTTTTCCAGTAAAAATCCAAGACCTACACAGAATTACTGGATTACCATTGATTACACTTCAAATATTATCCAGTTGACTTCACATAAATATTGCGGATGTACTGTATTTAGTTAGAATTCATATCAAGGAGATAGTTTTCATTTATATTCAAGTGATGTAGATATTGACATTTCAAGCATGGAGGAAGTGATCAAGCTTGCAAGCTGACAGGTAGTTATAAGCTAAGTTGAGATTTCCAATTGATTCAAGGCAGCAATACTGAAGGAAAAGCTTCAATGTGAAAAAAAAGCTTAAAAGAAGGTTTCATCCAGACAGAGTCACATACTATTAAAAGTTATTGCTTTGTCCTTGCTACTATATTATTATGATACAGCATTACAAGGGTAAAGCAGAACAAACAACAATTGCATGGTTTTAGGAACCTGTTTGTATCATAGTACTGCAGACATAACATTCAACTATAAATACTTGAATGATCATAGCCTGGCCATGGGTTCACTTTAAAGCAGCAGAAATTGAAACAAAATGTATTTTTTAACACAATTGCATGTCATTAAATCTCAAGAAAAATATTATTTAATTAAAAATGGTTTAACCCATTTTCAATAGCCAGATATCATGGTTTTAATGTTCCACTGACATCTGGTTTTTCATATTAACTCTCCACCAGTTGGCATAATACATAAAGTTTGTGCAACAAAGGTACCACATATCTGTATTTTTGTAAAACTCTGTTTATTGCATATTAGATACAATGACAGAAATACAATATATACAATATACAGTATATGAAAACAACGAAATTAATTACAATATATATGAAAACAATGAAAGCAAAAAGGTTGTTGTAATAAATTCTATGGTGTCAAAGTATTAGCATATTCTGTATAATAAGTGCAACCAAAATAAAAATTTAAAATACATTTGTGAACCACTGTCCTGAGATTTATATAAACAAGCAGCATAAAATAAGATTAGGAATCTTTTCAAGTTGGTGTGTTTGATAGTACAATAGGATAAATTAAGCAATACCTCCTATTTGAGTTTAGAGTAGAATCAGAGTTATACCATACATTCCAAATTTTGTGGAATCTGTGGTCATAAATAATTCTCTCATTAAGAATGTGTTTTTTTTTACAGATTGTAACTTTGGGATATAGTGGGTTGAGAAGTATGCTGCCATTTAATAGCTATTTGTTTTTGAGCTAGAAAAAAAGTTTCTCTTAAGCCCAATATCTATCCTGATTTTCTCCATTTTAGTAGTTATTGCCATGTTACAGGAATTAATAGCAGCGAGGAGCTGTGAATTCACATGTTCTAGGGTAAGCTTGGATTGTATTTCTATCTGTGTGTGTCAGGGAAATGGCCGAAGAAATGGCAATCCTACCAGCACTCATCATTGCCGTGTCAGGGGGATTCCCACGCACATGCACACATGCACACACGCACTTGAAACCTTGGACCTCCCGCTACCAACACAGCTTGTTGTTACCCGCTTATCCTGATCTCCTGGCTTGACCCTTGGCTTGCACTCTGACTCTGCTCCTGCCTGTTGTTCCCTCGTGTTGACCTCGGCTCGGCTCACGACTCTGCTATCACCAAACCACTGTGTATGATCTAAGCGTGTTCCAGTTCTGCTATCTGAACCTATCTCAGCCTAATCTACGGTGTATGACCCCTGGCCTGGCTCCTGATTACGTTCCTGGTTCGCTCCACTGCCTCATACCTCTGGCATCACCCAAGTATGTCTGCATTACAACACATCCAGCTTGTTCCAGCCACTCTCTGGTGATCAGCTCATCACACGGCAGTAACCGGCAAACCGTGCTTTTTTGGGCACTGCACTCCCTGTACCACTCTCAGGGGTATGCTGCACTCAGCCACAAGGGGAGCCCTCTCAGCAACTCAGCTTCACACCTGGAACCTGACAGTGTGCCTGTAATTTTGTATGAGTATGTGACAGGAGAGCCGCTGCTTCTTGTGAGAGGAAGGCTGCAGGCGCCAACTTGCTTTCCCAGGCGGTTATAATTCGCAAGAGCTCTATAGCTGATGATTTAATGACGGCTATGAGCAGAGCTCTCCTCAGCTCCATCCAGTGAGTTTGACAATATAAATTTGTCTTTGATTAATAAAGAAGGCTTACATTTACAGTAAGTCTGTAACAAGACTGTCATACAAGAACCTAAAGGATGGATTGTGGACAAACAGTTTGTGGACAAACAGTCAGGATGTGTTTGACAAATTATCAGCAAACAATAGAATATTCATGAAATCCTAACCCAATTGAAAACCCAAACACCGTTAAAAGCAATGGGAGCCGAATCTGCCAAATTAAAAATGCCTATTTTCTGGGCTAATAGGCAAGGAAGTGTCAGAGAACAGCATAGAGGGTGTGCAATCAAGGAAAACATGTAACAATGCAAAAAAAAGTTTTTCAAAACAATCCTTTCAGACTTGGGCAGTGATTTTTTAAAAGATTAAAGTGAGACATTGAAAATGTCCAATTCCTTTAGCCCTTTTAATGCCAGTCCCTGCACTCTACTTTTAAACTCAGGTGGCCAGACCATTTCTGCAAATTTTCATTTATTTATATTTTTTCCATTACAGCTTTTAGAGTTTGTGAAAGATCCCCCAAACTATACATTTTCTGAAAGCATAGGACCAGTAGAAAAAAAAGAAGATGCTGCATATTTTTTATGCCTTGTGATATTTGTGCAAATGTTTATCAAAACAAAATTTTTGCTAAAAATACTCAAAAATCTTTATTCACGGGCACGAACACAGCAAAGCTTAGCAAACTCCTGCTAAACTCCTACTGAATATGAAAGCTAAAAGTGTATAACAAATATTTGTGTATTAAAAATTGTGCCTTTTTGTGCCTTTTTGTAAAAACTGTGCGCAAAATTGTAAAAAAAAAACAAAAAACACAAAAATCCTTATTTGCAGACATAAACACAGCAAAGCTTACACAATTCCTGCTAAATTCATAATAAATATAAAAGCTAAAACTATATTTACTTAATAAATAATAAATATTTGTAAATTCTAAATTGCACCTCTTTTGTGAAATGGTGAAAAGTGAAGGTGCACAAAATTGTAAATAAAAACAATTTACTCTAAGATTCTGAGATACCAATTTTCACTTACAGCTTTCCGAGTTTGTAAAAGATCGCCAAACCATACAGTTTCTGAAAACACATTACCTGTAGAACTGATTTTTTAGGCCCTACAATAGTCGGGCTAATGGAAATTGCTATTTTCACTAAAAAATACACTAAAATCACTATTAGCAGACACAAACACAGCATAACTTATGAAATTCCTGCAAAATTCTTACTAAGGCCTCGTTCACTTGAGATGTACTAAAGTGTATGCCCATAGAGGGCCAAGTTTACCTACACAGAGATGCCCAGGTGTTCCGGCATCTCCATGCAGGCAGTCCCATTGATTTAAATTAGAATGCAACATCTGCATGGGCACAGTCACTGCTCCCAATCTGACATCTCTGTGGGTGTGGGTGCACAGCCCCAAACACAGACAGGGACATGCATCTGGACCCATATGGATGTCTGTGACAGACCTAGCTGGGAGAGAGACTTTTGAAGGGGACTGTATGCTAGCCTCTTGCCGATCGATCGTGGGCCCTGGCATTTGGTGGAACGGTGCTCTTTATGAGCTGTATGCCTGGGGACCCTTGAGGTGGTATTACTGTGGATTCGGGTCCTGGTCCCCCAGGACACACAAACTCTGGGGGACCCTGTATTTGCCATAATGGAATAGTGACTGATTCATACCATTGGGACTCCTACTGTTAAATGCTAATGTCATCAATTCCAGCTACCTGTCTGTTGCCTGCTAAAATGTGTATTGTAAATAAGTCTCTAGTATGGGATCTAAGAGTCATTAGATCCCATTGTTGTTTGTATTTAATTAACTCTGCTATTGTGATAATGTTGATTGGATTTTCTGAACTACAAGATGGCCAGTCTGGCCTAAAGGTCATGTCTAAGTCATCTAGGCTGTCTAAAGGGATTCATTAATTATCTCATGTTAATTAGGTTAATTGGGTTACAGCTGTATTGTTAGAGTAATATGAGTCGGAGGTATGCACCTCCACTTTTAGTGTATAAAAGAGCCTGTATATTGCAATAAAAGAGATTCCTGTCTGAACTTACATACAGCCTGCCTGGTGTTTGTTCTGAGCTATCACAACTGGGTTAGAACGGCACATAGCTGTAGTTCTAATCCCGGAGCATTGGATGACCGAACCATCAGACGTTGCAATCTGATTCAATAGCTGCAGAGGAGTGTCGGGAGAGTGGAACTGAGCGAGCAAGGGGCTCGTTACATTGGTTGGCAGCCGTGGGATTTGCTCTCCAGTTACTGGGACACTCCAAACCAGCTTGCAGGAGAGCCACGCTGAAAGACTTACTTGAGAGCCGTGGAGGGAATGGTGGGATCGTGCTTCCTTGCCGTGAACACATCCAAACCATCACCTGCATCCAAGTTAGCAGGATAGCAGGAGAGGAGAAATACCAGCCACCATGGATGAGGAATTCAGAAGGAGGTTGCAAGAGAAGCAGATACAGCACAGAGGACCAGTATCAGAGCAGGTCCTGCTAGGATGGTTTGATTCTAACCACTGTGAACTCTGGAAGGATCCATGTGAGGTACTGGTTGCAGTATGAAGTATGAATGCTGTTTTTGGGGGAACAGCCGAACCAGGAGTGGACAGCCGAGTTAAGCAGGCTGATCCAGGCAGAAATGCAGTTGGATGAGAGCTACAGAGCCCTCCAGTGGTATGTAGCCCAAGTGTGCCCTTGGACAGCGGATGACAGCCCCACGGAAGGCTTTGACTACGATGGCCTGGGATTGCTATACTGGAGGCTGTCCAGGGACCCTGACTTTGGGAGTGATCGGGAGTGGCGTTTGGAGGAAATAATGGAGCACAGAGAGCGAAGACTGAATGTCTCAGAAGTGCACTGGGCACAGGAAGATTTGGAGTTTTCTGGCCGTTCAGGAATGGGAGCTGGAGATTGCCTACAAACAGCTGTTAGACTCTGCTCAGCAGCAGGGTGGTGCTCCCTTTGCATGGGACTATCAGGAAATACCAGGTGACAACTCTGAAATCCTGGCTGAAGAGTTGACAATGTGGCAGAGTAACAGTGTGCTTTGCCAACCTGCCCCCGCAGCTATGGAGGCGGAGGTCTTATGGCAGATGCAGCAAGTGCTGACTGACCTTGATGAACCTGTTTCTGCATGGGATTATCTTGGATGGAGGAATGTGCCTGTTCAGCAGCATGCCAGAGAATCGGCAGTGGAAAATCTGAAGATTGCCGTCCCCAAACCTGAAGTGCTGACAACAGGGCAGAGCTCTGCTAACCTCTGCCCAGCACTGATAGCATCTTCTGGATTCCACAGAGAGGAGATGGTGAACCTTTATCCCCAGACACCAGTTGCAGAGACAGGGGATTTGATAGACTTTTCTGCTGAGGAAGAACAACCTGGTGAGCCTCCAGCAGAAGAAGAGCTGTTATTAGGCCCAAACTTCACTGTGCTCTGCCCAGCACCAACAGAAGTATCTGTGAAGTTACAAGGAACTTCCCCAGCTGAAGCACTGGCAACCGGACAGAGGGTCCAAGATCTCTGCCCTACACCTGCGTCGGTTCCAGAGGCTCAGGGTGAGAAGGAGGTGGTCACTTCCCAGCAGCAGATCAGGATACAGGGGGAGAAGGGAGAGGAGGTGTTCGTCGTCCCTCCCCAACAGTTAGCCGGAGCAGATGGTGTGGGGTTTCCAGCAGAAGGGCTGGCAACAGGGCTGAGTACTGCTGGCCTCTGCCCTCAACTTACAGAGGATGGATTTCCTGTGAAGGTGGATGGGCCTTCAGTCTCCACCTATATACCCCAGGGATGCTGGGCAGTCGGCCCAGATCCCCAACAGCATGACGGAGTGAGCCCAGACACCCTGTCTTCTCTCCAGCGGCAGAAAGGACTCCAGGGAGAAGGGCCAATCCAGGCTTCTCCCCAGCGGCAGATATGTTCTCTGAGAGAGGCAGAGGTTGGCTGGGTGAGTAATACTCTGTTTGAAACAATTTGTTTGGGGTACTGTGTGGGTACAGGCATTAGAGGACTGGAACTACTGACTAACTTCGGAGTCAACCCGTCTGGGGTCTCCTCCCATGTTAGTCTCCTGCCGAAAGGGGAGAAATGTGACAGACCTAGCCGGGAGAGAGACTTTTGGAGGGGACTGTATGCTAGCCTCTTGCTAATCGATCATGGGCCCTGGCATTTGGGGGAACGGTGCTCTTTGTGAGCTGTATGCCTGGGGACCCTTGAGGTGGTATTACTGTGGATTCGGGTCCTGGTCCCCCAGGACACACAGACTTTGGGGGACCCTGGATTTGCCATATTGGAATAGTGACTGATTCATACCGTTGGGACTCCTACTGTTAAATGCTACTGTCATCAATTCCAGCTACCTGTCTGTTGTCTGCTAAAATGTGTATTGTAAATAAGTCTCTAGTATGGGATCTAAGAGTCATTAGATCCCATTGTTGTTTGTGTTTAATTAACTCTGCTATTGTGATAATGTTGATTGGATTTTCTGAACTACAAGATGGCCAGTCTGGCCTAAAGGTCATGTCTGAGTCATCTTGGCTGTCTAAAGGGATTAGTTAATTAGCTCATGTTAATTAGGTTAATTAGGTTACAGCTGTATTGTTAGAGTAATATGAGTCGGAGGTATGCACCTCCACTTTTAGTGTATAAAAGAGCCTGTATATTGCAATAATAGAGATTCCTGTTTGAACTTACATACAGCCTGCCTGGTGTTTGTTCTGAGCTATCACAACTGGGTTAGAACGGCACATAGCTGTAGTTCTAATCTCGGAGCATTGGATGACCGAACCATCAGACGTTGCAATCTGATTCAATAGCTGCAGAGGAGTGTCGGGAGAGTTGAACCGAGCGAGCAAGGGGCTCGTTACAATGTCAAATTGGGAGTAATGGCTGTGCCTGTGCAGTTGCTACATCCCAATTGACTGTGGGACTGCCTGCACAGGGATGCACAAAGCACATATGCAACCCCGCATGCATAAACATGGCCTTGCAGGGGAATAGACTGTGAGGCCTTACTGTTTTTTTATTTTAGTTTTTTACAACTTTTATCAATTAAAACAATTTCTCTTTAAATAAATTAGGCCTCATTTATACTCACGATTAAGCTGTTGCATTCAGATGCAACTAAATGCCGCATTTGGATGCAACCACATACACAATGGATGATTAGCTGCAATCAGTTTGAATATGACCAGAGAACACAGCTGCTCATGTAAATGAGGCCTAAAGGGTGAGTTCCCACATTAGTGGCAGGTCTACTTAAAAAGTTGTATAGAAAAAAAATATGTTATTTTTCTTTTTTACAAATGAAAAAAACATGAGCACCTGGGATGCTTTTATGTCCTTGAGAAAACAATGATAGTCAAGCTAAAAGCAAAAATCAAAGCTAGATCCATATTGGGTATTTCAGGTTGACATAAAGAAAACTGTATTTTCATTATATATGAGGACACCTAAGATGCATAAACCATAAATTACATTACTGAAGCAGGTTGTCCATTAGCTGGGAGAAATAACTGCAACTTGATGTTTGGGTTTCAGACAATAAAGAAAACCTCTTAGGAGAAAAGAGGTCTGTGACATATTTACAGCAGTTAGGAACCTAAAAAATAAATTAACCTTTCAAATATTTAACACATGCTGTTTCTTTGTTGCATTTCACAGTAATAGGACTTGGGGTAAGTAAATAAAGTTAAGATCTACAGTACATTACTCCTAGTCATATGTCACTCACTAGCATGTCATGTCACAACACGACCAGGTAGTGTATATGAAGAAAGCAAACTCTTTCCATGTGAACTACACAGACTGTGTATATACAGTACTGTCTATTATAAACATTTTTGGATATCTCTCAACCAAAGCAGTGTTTATAGAAATACATAAGAGTACAAAGTCAATGTATTTCTAAAAGTCAAAAGTTCCAAGTGGAATAAGGATGAAAATGTTATTTACCACAGTGACTGGACAGGAACACTGCATCTCATTCCATTTTACTACCACATTTATTATAACACTGGTTAGCCTGCTCTTTAAATTAAAAAAAAAACATTGTTGTCCTCTGCAGAAGCCAACCAGCAAGGTGACAGAAATAAATAAAGCTTTACAATAACTTTAAGCATTTGCCAATGTGCCCAGAGTAGACTGATAGACTGTGGTTACATTTTTTGTTTCTTGTCAGCAGTCAGTCAGTTTCTTGCTTGTTTCTTTTAATTTTGAAAGTGTTTTGCCAATTGGATTGTTGTGCTGCAAGAACCTAGTTAAAAAGCATATATTTAGCAAATTACATGTACACTTGCCTCTCCCATATCTCAAAGCAACATAGCCTTGTCTAGAAGAAATACCATTACAACTACAAACCTCAAAAGTAATGCAACTCAATTATTCCAAAAGTGCTTAGTGCTAAGAATTATAATCCTCCAAAATGCAATATACTGATTATTCAAAAGTGCAAGTGCAACATAGTATCCAAATATTACATAATATTCCATTCAGTCAGTATAATATTCCATAGCTTATATAAGAACATATTTGTGTTGATCGGTAACAAAACATGCTCATAAACATGTAAAAGAAACATTTGTATCAATCAATAACAAAATAGCCTCTTGAACACATCCATGAATCAACTTCTTCCACCTCTGTGCAATAAACGATAAAAAAAGGTACCTGTGCAATCCACCACCAGTGCTCTCTGGTCGCTTACCTCCAGTTTTGACTCCAGTTTTAACATAAAGTAAAAACTTGCTGTTCCCCTTGGGGGTACAATCAATTGTGTGTGGATAAGACTTCTCCAGTAAATTAAACCCAACTCCCTCCTTCACAGGTGCTTTCACAGGATCATGGCAATTTAAAACAGATAACATGACATGCTCTCTGTATAAAAGCTTTATCGTTGCCAATTAAAACATATGCCGTCACACTCCCATAAAAGGCACTAAGAGCCATATAAACTCGAACAAGACCCACTGGCTCCCCGCCGTGTGATTAGGAATAGAATGGATAGTGTCAACTAGTCAGCTCCTAACTCCATATGCCTTGCATCCTTGGTGTGTACTTCTTCAGTGGGGTGGAGCTACATGACACACCAGCTACTTAAGTATGCATGGCGGCTGATAATCAAGCAACCTGCAGTTGCAGCCTGGTGACACACTGGGCAATTTAAACACCAGAGGATAAGGGGACATCCAATTACTTGTAAACAATGCACCACATTTGTGCTAATCCTGGAGAGCCCTTAATATAAAATCTGGAGTGTTAACCTCATCTTGCAGCCACCCTTCACAGTATAAAACATACTATACATATCCTTTAAAATATATCATACTTGGATAAAATAAAATGGGGACACACATAACTATTTAAATAACAATAAATAAATGACAAGAATATAAATGTATCTAAATGGGAATTAATGTTATTAATAAACAAAAAATGAACAAATATATATGAAAATTATAAAAAAAACATAAAAAATACAAAATATGAAAAAATAAAAAGAATATATTTTTAAAAATATTAAAAAATATGAAAATTACATAGAAACATTAAATTTTATTCAGTATTTTTAATTTATTTTTTAAAATAACATATTTTTAAAATATTTATTTTAATTTTTTTCAATTTTTTTATATATATTTTTTAAAATAATTTTTATATATATTTTTTCATTTTTTGGTTTATTATTAACATGAATTCCCATTTAGGTATGTTTATATTCTTGTGTATTCATTTATTTATTGTTTTTCTTAAATAGTTATGTGTGTCCCCATTTAATTTTATCCAAGTATGATATAGTTTAAAGGATATGTATAGTATGTTTTAAGGGCTTGCCAAGATTAGCACAAATTTGGTGCATTGTTTACAAGTAATTGGATGTCCCCTTATCCTCTGGTGTTCAAATTGCCCAGTGTATCACAAGAGAGGAGTTCCGGTCTTAGCATGCTTCCGGCAATGATTAGCACGGCGGGTTTCTTGATTATCAGCCGCCATGCATACTTAAGTATCGAGTGTGTCATGTAGCTCCACCCCACTGAAGAAGTACACACCAAATTTGCAACGCGTATGGAGTTAGGAGCTGCTACTCCACTATCCCACAGCCATTCCAAATCACACGGTGGGAAGCCAGTGGATCTTGTTCTAGTTTATATCAGCTGGCATAGCTCTCAGTGCCTTTTATGTGAGTGTGATGGCATATGTTTAAATTGGCAATGATAAAGCAATGATAAAGCTTTTAGACAGAGAGCACTAGATGTCATGTTTTCTGTTTTACGAGCCATGATCCCGTGAAAGCACCTGTGAGGGAAGGAGCCGAGTTTAGTTTGCTGGAGGAGTCTTATCCACACAGAATTGATTATACCCCCAGGGGGGAACAGCAAGTTTTGACTTTCTGGTGAAACAGGAGTCAAAACTGGAAGTGAGCAGAGCATTGGTGGTGGATTGCACGAGTACCTTTTTTTTATCCAAATAATATTCGTGACTTTTCACCCAAAGTGACAACAAATTGTGCTCACCAGATGGCCCTGGCCAGCAAGTGACCATAAGACATGAAGTACCTCCTTGAATCCTGGAAACCATTCAACGATCTTTTTCCAATCCATCGTTCACATGTATGGTGAACTTGGTCGAATGAGCTCGGGAACAGCCAGATCCTCCGCCCCAATCTCCCATATCTGAAAATCAAGTTTCTGCAAAAAGAGCCAGGGAAGGCAGATATAGTGTAGTATCGTTTGTTTATTGTTAAAAAATGTCACTTACAATATTTCCAGCAGGGGAGTGCATCAATATATTGGAAACACCTAGTGCGGTGGAAGTCCGTTCAGACAGCGCTATCACTTCCTGATGACGCGTTCTGGAATGCAAAATGCATAGAAGCTAGGTCTGACACACACTCTGGGGTTGATTTACTAAAGGCAAATTGACTGTGCACTTTGCAAAGTGCAGTTGCACTCTGCAAGAGCAGGTGCTTCAGAGCTTAGCAAATGAACAAAAGCTCTGCTGACTTCCATCATCCAATTATGTGCAAGCAAAAATGCTGCTTTTTTTATTTTCCTTGCATGTGATTGGGCATTCTTTGCAAAGTGAAGCCTTACCTCATTTATTAAGCTCTGGAGCAATTGCACTTGCAGAGTGCAACTGCACTTTGCAAAGTGCACAGTCTAGTTGCCTTTAGTAAATCAACCCCTCTATGTCACTTCTGCTGGGGGGGTTGCCTAATGCATAGCATACACCACTGGTCAGATAGCGCTGTCTGAACCATACATATGAACGATCGATTGGAAAAGATCGTTGAATGGTTTCCAGGATTCAAGGAGGTACTTTATGTCTTATGGTCACTTGCTGGCCAAGGCCATCTGGTGAGCGCAATTTATTGTCACTTTGGGTGAAAAGTCACGAATATTATTTGGAACACAGATTTTATTTCTCACATGGTGTTGGAGTGGAATCTAGAAAGAATTTTGGAGCTGTTTTGAACTTTTCATGATATATTTGTTTGAGCAATCATAAATATATTAATTCTTTTTTCTGATATATTTGTGCACATGTATAAAGTGAAGCTATTCACTAATAATTCACTAATGGGGACGGAAAGTATTCAGACCCCCTTACATTTTTCACTCTTTGTTATATTGCAGCCATTTGCTAACATCATTTAAGTTCATTTTTTTCCTCATTCATGTACACACAACACCCCATATTGACAAAAAAACACAGAATTGTTGACATTTTTGCAGATTTATTAAAAAAGAAAAACTGAAATATCACATGGTCCTAAGTATTCAGACCCTTTGCTCAGTATTTCGCAGAAGCACCCTTTTGATCTAATACAGCCATGAGTCTTTTTGGGAAAGATGCAACAAGTTTTTCACACCTGGATTTGGGGATCCTCTGCCATTCCTCCTTGCAGATCCTCTCCAGTTCTGTCAGGTTGGATGGTAAACGTTGGTGGACAGCCATTTTTAGGTCTCTCCAGAGATGCTCAATTAGGTTTAAGTCAGGGCTCTGGCTGGGCCATTCAAGAACAGTCACGGAGTTGTTGTGAAGCCACTCCTTTGTTATTTTAGCTGTGTTAGGGTCATTGTCTTGTTGGAAGGTAAACTTTCGGCCCAGTCTGAGGTCCTGAGCACTCTGGAGAAGGTTTTCGTCCAGGATATCCCTGTACTTGGCCGCATTCATTTTTCCCTTGATTGCAATCAGTCGTCCTGTCATTGCAGTTGAAAAACACCCCCACAGCATGATGCTGCCACCACCATGCTTCACTGTTGGGACTGTATTGGACAGGTGATGAGCAGTACCTGGTTTTCTCCACACGTACCGCTTAAAATTAAGGCCAAAAAGTTCTATCTTGGTCTCATCAGACCAGAGAATATTTTTTCTCACCATCTTGGAGACCTTCAGGTGTTTTTTCACAAACTCCATGCAGGCTTTCATGTGTCTTGCACTAAGGAGAGGCTTCCGTCGGGCCAGTATGCCATAAAGCCCCGACTGGTGAAGGGCTGCAATGATGGTTGACTTTCTACAACTTTCTCCCATCTCCCGACTGCATCTCTGGAGCTCAGCCACAGTGATCTTTGGGTTCTTCTTTACCTATCTCACCAATGCTCTTCTCCCCCGATAGCTCAGTTTGGCCAGACGGCCAGCTCTAGGAAGGGTTCTGGTCATCACAAACGTCTTCAATTTAAGGATTATGGAGGCCACTGTGCTCCTAGGAACCTTAAGTGCAGCACAATTTTTTTGTAACCTTGGCCAGATCTGTGCCTTGCCACAATTCTGTCTCTAAGCTCTTCAGGCAGTTCCTTTGACCTCATGATTCTCATTTTCTCTGACATGCACTGTGAGCTGTAAGGTCTTATATAGACAGGTGTGTGGCTTTCCTAATCAAGTACAATCAGTATAATCAAACACAGATGGACTCAAATGAAGGTGTAGAACCATCTCAAGGATGATCAGAAGAAATGGACAGAACCTGAGTTAAATATATTTTTGTCACAGCAAAGGGTCTGGATACTTAGGACCATGTGATATTTCAGTTTTTCTTTTTTAATAAATCTGCAAAAATGTCAACGATTCTGTGTTTTTCTGTCAATATGGGGTGCTGTGTGTACATTATTGAGGAAAAAAATTAACTTAAATGATTTTCGCAAATGGCTGCAATATAACAAAGAGTGAAAAATGAAAGGGGTCTGAATACTTTCCGTCCCCATTGTACTATTTGTATAAATCACTTTTTGCATTTTAATGATTGCATTGGGAGTGCCCTTTACCACAGCATTTATTCTTCATTAGTTTTCACTAATTTCAGGTGCAGCAACCCTTTTTTCCTTTTTGTTTTATTATTGGCCCCAGTTCCATTTATTTATTATTCACCTTTTTTTATCGTTTATGATATATTGCACAGAGGTGGAAGAAGTTGATTCATGGATGTGTTACAGACACTATTTTGATACTGATTGATACAAATGTTTCTTTTACATGTTTATGGACGTGTTTAAAAATGGAAAATTGTATACTCACCTTTCCGTAATATTCCTTTCCTGGTGCATCTTCATGGCAGCATACATATGGGCTGTGGCTCCGCCCCCACAACCTGATAGGACTGGTTAACTATAAATCAAAGACAGACCAGGCTCACAGCATTCTCTGTAACTCTCACCATTTGGGTGGGTATCTGTTTGCTGCCATGAAGATGCACCAGGAAAGGAAAATTACGGAAAGGTGAGTATACAATTTTCCATTTTCCTGGTGCATCATGGCAGCATACATATGGGGACTAACTCGCCATATGGGAGGGTGCAAGAAAAATTTTGTAATCATCAGTAGCGCAAGTATGCACCATGAATTTTTCCAAATTTTACTGTCGCGAGCCAGGTTCACCTATAAAAGTGTAATGAAGGTGTCCTGGGAGGACCATATTGCTGACTTGCAAATAACCTCAGGAGACACTCAGCGCTGAGCTGTCCACAGAGCTGGCACTGCCCTAGTTAAATGTGCTCTTAAGACCTCCAAAACAGGAAGGCCTTGAAGAGTAGGCTCTTTTAATTGTCTTAACAATCTAGGAGGTGACTGAATGTGTTGATGCTGACTGACCCTTCCTTAAGCCATGCTGGAACCAAGTACATATTTCAGCTTTCCTGAATGAAAGGGTAGCTGCCAAGCAGGTCACCAGCGTTAGCTCAATCTACAGGGGATGTGGTTCCCACTCAACCAAGAAGATGGGAAATTGACTTCCCGGTTAAATTGGAAGGAGAAAGACACCCCATGGATAAAAGCAGTCTGGAGTTTTAGGACTATTCTGTTCTGTCCGGGTATAATGTTAAGTGAGGCTCCTTGAGTGCAAAGCCTGTAGTTCTGACATTCTTCTTCACAGAGGTTGTAGCAACCAGAAATACGGTCTTTAGGGTTTGCAGAGTGTAGTCAATTCTGTAGGATAGAAATAAGTCTTTGATAGAAATGGGGACCATAAGCAAGTTCCACATAGGGAACAATGGTTTCCTGGGAGGCCTATAACTTCATGCAAGCCTTTTAAGAATTGCATCACTTAGGGTTAAACCCCTGCAAGTGCAGACAAAGGTGTACTTCGAGCTTTAAACATATTTGAACCTAGGCCCCAGTTGTTCAGCCCCAGTTGTAAGAACTGTGGAACTTTGGCTGGTTTAGGGGATAAAGGACTCCAGGCTTTTGCTGTGTGAGATCTGCATCATTTTCCCATATTCTTAGGTAAATCTAATTCATGGAGACCTCTCTGGTTTGACACAAGGGAGGCACTACCTGCACTGAGCATACTTGACTTGGTAGCTACTGCCTCTCAACTTCCATGCCGTCAAAAGTAGTCTCTTGGAGCTGGATGGCAAAACTGTCCATGAGAGAGCGAATCCTTCATCACTGGAAGGGGCAGTGGTGATTCAATGCTTAAGAGTAGGAGAGAGAGACACTAGAGCCTCCTAAGCCAAAATGGTACATTTGCAATTATTGATACAGGAAGCTCCACTGACAGCCTAAGAATTCTAACCTTCTCCCAAAAATGCCATAAAACCATTTAGAACTCACTTTTGCCATTAGTGATGATATCAGTGCCTGAGCATGATCAGATCACCATCCTGGAAAAGCTCTAACCAGAAAACACAGAGGCCGCATCACTTCCTGCCTCTCATGCTCAGAGTGTACTTGCACTGCTGCAGCCATCTTGGAAATGGCAAACGCCCATAACACAGAGAAAAGAAGTAAAAAGCATATGGAAAGCAAAAGGAAATGCTGTCACTTACGTCAAAGCTTGTTTAAAGCTTTCTTTCAGAAGCCTGCACCACCAGAATGGGGCTCCAACCATCTAGCTCATTTAGAGGCTGTACAGGAAGGACTTCTGCCCAGCAGAGGCTGAAATATGCCCCCCAGACCACCAGAATGGGGCTCCAGCCATATAGCTTCGATTAGAGGCTGTACAGGAAGGACTTCTGCCCAAGAGAGGCTGAAATACGCCCCCCAGACCACCAGAATGGGGCTCCAACCATATAGCTTTGTTTTAAAGGCTGTACAGGAAGGACTTCCACCCAGGAGAGGCTGAACCTGGCTGGGGAGACAAGCGGTAAGGGATACTTCGCGACTCCAGTCTTGATCAGGTGAGGAAAAAAAAGAGAATGCTCAGCATGTATGCTGCCATGATGCACCAGGAAAGATTGTTTTGTTACCAATTGACACAAATATTTTTTTATATAGGTTATGGATTATGATATTGACTGAATGGAAAATTATGTAATATTTGGATCCTATGTTGCACTTGCAATTTTGAATCATTAGTAGATTGTATTTTGGATGATTATAAATCTTAGCACTACTTTTGAGGTTTATGTTTGATAAAAAATGAGGTAGGGCGCATGCGCGGATGCCTGAGAGGATAGTTATGCCTGCTTAGAGCTTGTGGGCCCGAGGCTGTTTTCCCCAAGGCTGTTTTCGCCGGAGGACTACAGATCCCAGAGATGCCGAAAATCCTCAAAACTACCAGGCACTTACTTGTAAAGCCCTCAGGTACTGTTAAAATGGTTCTGAAGGGTACCAAATCTAAATTTAAGTCCGGTAACATTAAAGAAATGCTGGCCCGGCTGATATCCAAGATGACGGCGGCAGTTACCTCACAGCCCAGCACTTCACATACTGCCAAGCCACTGAAACTCAGTACAAGCACTCTGGATTTTTCTGGAGAGTCTGACTCAGACATAGGAGGCTCACAGACAGCATCCCACAAAAATTTGAACAAATATTACAAAAAGCCCTGAAACAGACGTCAGACCACATAACAGATAAATTAACAAGTGAAATTAGAGAATTGGGGCAAAGAACAGCTGAGTTAGAAATAAGGGTGAATGATCTGGAAAGCCAAACACAGCAATATGTATCAGAATTTATGAACCTTAAAGAAGAAAATGCTGTATTACAGTCACGTTTAGAGGACCAAGAGAATAGGGACCATCGGGCCAACTTGCGGATTAGAGGTATCCCTGAGACTGTCCTTGATGTTCAAGCCACTATTACCGCACTGTTTCAGGAATTACAACCTGGTATCCCAATAGAGAGATTAGAGATGGATAGAGTGCATAGAGCTTTAGCTCAACGTAAAATAAATGGTCCTCATAGGGACATAATTGCTAAAATGCATTATTATCGCACTAAAGAGCAATTGCTTGCAGCAGCCAGAGGAAAGGATTCTCTCACCTTTCAAGGTCTTGTATATCAGCTTTTTGCAGACCTTTCTCCTATTACAGTGGCAAAAAGACGTGCACTCAAACCCCAGTTACAAGTACTTCAACGTCATCAAATTACTTATCATTGGGGTTTTCCTTTTTTGCTCAGATTTACACATTTAGAAACCAAATATGTATGTCGCTCTTCAGAGGACTTGCAGTCAGGCTTGATTGAGTTGGGCCTAGCGGACCAGGACTCATCTAAAGATTTACCATGCAGAAGGTCAGCCTCAAGATCACCTCAGCAAAATGCAACAGGAGCCCATAATTCTTCTACCCCTTCACGTCAGAATCTACATAAGCGAGGCCGCTTTGACAACCCTTCCCCTAACAACGAAGATTCAATGGACTGATCTTCATATATCTGTTAAATAATGTCTTCTATACGAATCTTCAGTATTATATTACAATCTGTTTAAACGAACCCATTTTTTTTCACAATACCAATGTTTCAGGTTTATGGACTTCCAGTCTAATCCTTGCTTCTAAAGTTCTAATGATTATATCATCAATAATCTTTTGAGAAAATATATTTTTTTCTTTTTTTTTTCTTTTTGACAGCTCTTAATAATCACTTTTTGATTATCCTCTGTTACCAGGATATGATTAACACTTAATATCCTATCTGTTAATAAAATGTGTGTGTTTGTGTATATATAAATATATATATATATATATATATATATATATATATATATATATATATATATATATATATATATATATATATATATATATATATATATATATATATAAATATATATATATATATATATATATATATATATATATATATATATATATATATATATATATATATATATATATATATATATATATATATGTATAGGTGTGTATATTTGCATACATAATTTTTTATTTATTTATTTAGTTATTTATTTTTTCAGTCATGATTACCATAAAAATAAACAATCTTAAGCCCGGTAGTGATTTAAATAATTTAGTTTGCCTAATATTGCATCTAGTATCATAAGTTATAGTGAAATATTTTAATGGAACTGTAGTTCTCCGGTGAAGTTCGTCCCTTTGGAACTTCTTGCTGCCCCCCTCTCCACCCTCGGATTCTCGCTACTATTATGTGGGAATCCGTGGATGGTTTTGGAGCCTCTGGGAGTTTTTTGATTACTCCTCAGAGTAATCTACTAGTTACCCTAGTATTTTGCTTTTTTTTATGCTTAAAGTGTTATCATATTAGGGTTACTCGATTGCAAATTGTTCTCTCTTATTCTGTCCTTTCTTTTCCTCTTCTTTCTCTCGAGGTGGTGACCTTGGCTCTAGTCATTAATTGTACTCTTGATGTTGTGATAGTCATCTCTGATCTATTATGGCCCAGATAAACATTTTATCCTTGAATGTTCAAGGATTTAATATCCCACATAAACGTACAAAAGCAATGAGATCTTTCTCAGCCAAGAAGGCACACATTATTTGTTTGCAGGAAACTCACTTTACAGATAAAGCTACCCCTAAATTTCTTTCTCCCTCTTATCCACAATTTTATACCTCCTCAACCACAGTTAAACAATGAGGGACTCTTATTGGATTTCATCGTTCTATGCCATTCACTCTTTTAACACAACTGAATGATCCGGAGGGAAGATATTTACTACTCACAGGTTATATATTGGATATGGCTGTCACAATAGTATCATATTATGCACCGAATAAGAGACCAGAATCCTTTTTGTCCCATCTTTTCCAAATTGTGGAAACTCACAAATTCGGCACTGTAGTTTTATGTGCAGATTCTAATGCAACAGTTTTCCCCTTCTTAGATAAGTCTCCTCCGGCACCCATCAATAGGTCAATTAAAGTAACTCTTCAACATCTACTTGCTAAACATGGTTTGGTAGACACATGGCGAGAGCTTAACCCTACTAGTAGGCGTTTTACACATTATTCCTACCCACATAAATCTTTCTCACGTATAGACCATATCCTAATCGCTTATAGCATGACCCCTGAAATTTTATCTTCAAACATTCTCCCCTTTACATGGACAGATCATTGTGCGATACGCACATCCATTGCATCTACAATACCTAGGTCCCACGATACTAATTGGTGTATTAATGACTTCACATTAGCTCACCCTTCCCGTCAAAGTGAAATTGAAATAGCACTAAATGATTATCTCTCTTCCAATGACACCGGAGATATTTCTGACACCACGTTATGGGAAGCTCATAAAGTGGTTATTCATGGTAGACTGATACAACAAGCTACAAACCTTAAAAGAGAACGTAAACTTTTGTTTGCAAAGTTGGAAGATAACTTTAACTCTTGTCATTCCGCCTTTCAATCATCCCCGAATGCCATTAACAATACAAAATTAGACAAAGCCCATCTTGATCTGGATTTATTTTTAACTGACTCAGCAGACAAACTCTATGTAAATGCCAACATATTTAATACCTTAATGCCAACAAACCCACCACCTCTTTGGCAAGAAATTTGAAATCAATGGATCAAATACAGACCCCTATACGACTGAAAACATCAGGTGACACGTATACTAGTAATCCAATTAAAATATTAGAAGTATTTCGATCTAATTTAGCTAAAGTGTATTCCTCTGCTCATGATTTTAATCAGACCAATGCAGATACTCTTTTCTCCAATATTAAACTCCCTACTTTAGCTAATGAACAACGAGAGCGACTTGAGTGTCCTATCCCAAATATTGAAGTTCAGAACGCTATAAAAAGTTTGAAACTCCATAAAAGACCGGGCCCAGATGGGTTTTCAGCATCATATTATAAAAATTTTGAGCACATCTTGACTCCAGTCTTGACTAGAGCCTTCAATTCTCTTTTGGCAGGACACTTATTTCAATCTAAGACACTAAAATCTATTATAGTTATGATTCCCAAACCTTGTTCAGATACTACTTCTTGGACTAATTATCGCCCTATATCCCTACTCAATTTAGATATTAAATTGCTTGCCAAGATATTGGCATCTAGATTGAATAATATTATAGGTCAACTTATACACAGGGACCAAACGGGTTTTATGCCCAAGAGACAGGCAGGAGATAATATAAGACAAACCCTTTTACTCATTCAAGCAGCCAAATCCAGACGCATCCCAACTTGCCTCTTATCTTTAGACATCAAAAAAGCATTTGATTCAGTCACCTGGCCTTATATGCAGTATATGCTCCAAAAATGGGGTTCTGGAATACATTTCCTGACCTGGGTTTCCTCTCTTTATAACAATCCAAGGGCTTATATTAAATATGCTGGCTACAAATCGGCAATGCTGGATATTAGAAGAGGTACAAGACAAGGTTGCCCCCTATCCCTGCTGCTTTTCGCCCTACTTATAGAACCTTTAGCACAATTAATCAGATCTAATCCAGACATCAAAGGTATTGATTTAGGGGCGTGGCCTGACGCAGCATGGAGTAGGACGCTTGTCTGGAGAGCTCCGTCCATTACTCCTGTATCCGATTAATCCTGGACTCTCTGTGCTGCCAAACTGGCTGAGACACATCCCTGAGCCTCTGACATTACCCTGGGCACCTTCCTGTGCAGATTGGACATTCAGCGGCCCAAACGGAGCGGCGATCTCCCGCACGGGGGCCGAATCTAGGCAAGACCGCGGCTTCGGCCTACACCTGGAGGCCGCGGCCATCTTGGTCCTCCGATCCTCCGGCCCCCGACTCAAGTTATCGGCCTAATTAAGGTACCCAGCTTCTGGACAATCCTCTCGGGGACGGGGACTATACAGATATCAATTGCTTGGCCAGTGGGGACCCCGAGAAAGCCGTAGATTGCACCCAGCCCGGCTTGTGGCCTAGGAGTGCATGAGGAGAACGGCGGCCATCTTGGCACACCTGTCTCTCCTGCCTGTGCTCATAAGATACAGTCCCGGAGTCTCCCTTCTGACAGCCCCCACCGAGATCCCCTGTACCCTGTGAGATATAACTACAGATTGCCATCAGCTATAGAGGTGGGAAGGAATTGCATACACCCCCTCTGTAAAACAACTTACAGTATATCCTTAAACCCTGTGAGCTGCTGGACCTGGGACAGTACCTGTCTTTAATTAACCAGCAAGTCAGGTGAATACAAACAAGTTTAGAGGTTCTCTGGGTCCATTGGGGACCTTCGCAAAATGTCACCAACTAAGGCACAAAAGGCAGCGGCAGCAAAACTAGACCAGTACCGCCGACTTGAAAAAGAAGACATGGAGGAGGAGGGAACAACTGAGAAAGTTGGAACGGGAGAACGAACTGCGAGTGATACTGACAAACTCCTTGAAGCAATCACCTTATGCAGAACATCTCTCACAGCACAAATCGAAGAGGTCAAGATGGATATTTTCCTTATCAGACAGGACTTTCAAAAGCTCAGGGAAAGAGTGAAAGAAACTGAGACCAGACTGGGCGAAGTGGAGGACGCTATCCCACCCTTACAAACATCCACAGACCGCGTGCAAAGACAAATACAGCAACTCCTTTTAAAGCAAGATGATATGGAGAATAGGCTGAGAAGATGTAATATACGCCTGATAGGCCTACCGGAGGGATCGGAGGGTAAGGACACTTCCACTTTTTTGGAACAACTACTTATCAATGGAAGAGAAGTCTTTTCCCCTATGTTTGCGGTAGAGCGGGCACATCACATGCCAGCAAGACCTCCTCCACAAGGTGCTCCTCCCTGCACGTTTATTGCTAAACTCCTTAACTATAAGGATCGGGACACTGCTTTGAGAATGGCAAGAGAGAAGGGCAATATCCCAGTTGGGAATGTTAAGGTGGCCATATTTCCAGACTTCTCGGCAGAGGTACAACGTCGCCGTCAGAGTTTTACGGAGGCCAAACGCAGGCTAAGAGGTCTCCAATACAAGTACTCCATGCTTTTCCCAGCCCGTCTTAGGGTGGAGCATGAAAGACGTGCGGTTTTCTTCGAGGACCCAGAGGAGGAAATCTCTTGGCTGGAACGACGAGTCAACCCTCAACAAGCTGATTGATTTAGTCCTATCGAAATCGTGTCTGGGACCGGGAGGTGTCCACAGCCAGCACAAGTTTAAAGCACAAATCCTGATGACCAACAACACAACAACACAAGAGTCACATTACCCTCCGGGGCTCCGGAGTGAGACAGAGTCCTACAGTCAACATGCACAGTGCAGCGAGACTTTACCCCACACAGTTCTGGGAAGCAGCACCATGTTCATTGGAACTTTATCCGGAACTCAATAGTTGCAGCTAAAAGGAATCAAGAAGAGCGAGAGACCGCACTGCATGTTTTACATGTGATATGGGTGATATTTTTTATTTTATTGAGTGTCCGGAGATTGACCCAATTGTTTTACATCTTATTGCTCATTAAAAAGTTAGAATGCTTCCCAAATAATGACCAGTTCAGGGATTATGCCCGCACAAGTTTGGGTCAGTGTAGGGCAGGGAGGGGGTTCAAATGTTTTTGGGTCGGTTAAACTTTAAAGTGCATACTTATAATAGAAAACGAGTAGCGTTATATGTGCCAGATCTAAGGGAAAGTACATATGTACCATATCACAGGTATTTGAGTCAGATATATCTGCAGGTTAAGATTTTGTTTGCTTTATACAAAATATGCAAATTGTTTTATATAAATGCTACATTAATGGTTAAAAAGTCTAGCCTATGGCATCCTTAAAATTTCTAACATGGAATATGAGGGGCCTGCGCGAGAAATTTAAGCGCGCGGCAGTCTTCACATTCCTGAAAAAGCAACATGCGGATATAATAGCACTAGTGGAAACACATATCGAGGGAAGTGTTCAGATGGCTCTCCGCAGGCCATGGGTTGGTTGGGCATACCACTCTACCTACACTTCGCACTCTAGGGGAGTCTCTGTATTAATAGCTAAATCAGTACATTTTGAACTATGCGAGTTAATTACCGACCCGAATGGCCGCTATGTATTTATTCATGCCAAAGTATATGGAGAGCCCATGCTTATAATGGCTTTTTATATACCACCTCCATTTAATGCATACATGGTCAAGGAAGGTATATCATATATGACCCGCCATCCAAACATAGCAGCGGTCTGGCTAGGGGATTTTAATGCTACTATGAACCCGGCTTTAGACAGACTACAGTTGACATCAACTGCTCCTGATGCTTCCACCGAGACTAAATTCAATAAGCTTATCTCCACCTTCCATCTGACAGATACATGGAGATATAAATTCCCACTGGTTAAGTCATATTCATGCTTCTCGTCATCTCGGGGCTCTATGTCCCGTATAGACTTTATACTTATTTCCCGTAGATTGACCCCAAGATTATCAGAGGTAAAGTTTTGTCCTAGAGTACTTTCGGATCATAGTCCATATTGGATTACATTAAGTATTCCAGTGGCAAAACCACCACGAGCATGGCGCCTGAATCCATTCTGGCTATCTCTTCTACCAGAAGATGACGAGCTCATAGACAAATGGAAATTGTATTTTACTGAAAATGACGAGTCAGCATCACCACCCGCAGTCTGGGACTCATTTAAAATTTTTGCTAGGCATACATTGATAACGGCGATTAATAAAATCAAGATGGACTCCTCTGGTGCCTTTGGTAAGGCGCTGGAGGACTTGTCCTCTGCAGAAAGAGAGTATGCCAACACCCCGACAGCAGTAACTGTAGACCAACTCAAACTACAGACTAGAATAGTTAACCAGCTACAGTACTAGAAAGCCAAACAAAAAATGTTTTTTTCTAAACAGAAAATGTTTGAACATGGGGAAAAGGCAGGCAAATTACTTGCATACCTGGTCCATAGCGAGGATAGGCCCCCAGTGGTTATCACACTGCATGGACCCGAAGGACAAAAAGTCACAGACCCACCTACAGTAACCTCAATGTTTAAGGACTTCTTCGCAGACTTGTACACAACGACAGCCCCCACTGAGACCCATCATATCTCTCTTTTTCTTGAACAAGTGTCCTTCCCACAACTAACAGAAGAACAAGTGGAACTGTTGGAGGCACCACTGACGTTAGATGAAATATCAACTGCCATGGCTAGCTTTGCTAGGTCCAAATCCCCTGGCTCAGACGGACTTCCAATAGAGTTCTACTCCCATTTCAGCAAAATACTAACCTTTAAACTATTAAAATTGAATAATTATATATTTGAAACTGGGACCTTACCTCCATCTATGACAGAGGCTACAATAGTCCTCATCCCTAAACCCGGTAAGGATCCGGGGCTCCCGGAATCCTATCGACCGATATCACTTCTACAGGTGGACGTCAAAATACTTGCCAAAGTTCTATCGATTAGGCTCAATCAGGTAATATTAACATTAATACATGCAGACCAGGCTGGTTTTATGCCTGGACGCAATACCTCGTTTAATCTCAGGAAACTTTACATTAACTTACAAGCTACACACGAGGAAGTTGGTACATGGGTTGTTGTGACCCTGGACACAGCAAAAGCCTTCGACTCGATAGAGTGGAGGTATCTCTGGAGATGCTTGGAGGGCTATGGATTTGGTCCAAAATTTATTAAATGGGTCCAACTTTTATACCAGGCACCCAAGGCCAAAGTGGTGGCCAACGGATGGTTATCTCAGTTATTTGACCTTAGTAGAGGCACGAGACAGGGCTACCCCTATCCCCACTACTATATGCCCTGGCAGCAGAACCACTGGCCATGTCCATCCGAGCAAATCCAGAGATCAGGGGACTTAGGATGGGCTCTCTGACTGAAAAGATTAGCATGTATGCAGATGACACGCTACTGTACCTGGCAGACTCGGGCCCATCATTGTGCACTGCACTCCACACGATAGAACAATTTGGAATATTTTCAGGTCTAAAAATTAATTGGGACAAATCCCAGATTCTGCCAATTGATAGTTTCCCACCCTCAGAATCCCAAAACAGGCTCCCACTGCAGAGAGTAGATGTCATGAAATACTTGGGAATCTATATAACCAGATCCCTTACAGACTATATATCTCTGAATATAACCCCTCTTATTTCCCTAGTTAAAAATAAAATTCGGGGAGGGGGCGTGGCTAGCCGGCGCGGTGTATGGACGCTCACTGAAAGAGCTCCTCTCTGCCAAGGGCCATCAGACATCCAAACAGCGACTTACAACCTAGAAAATTTACCACAACCAAAGCGATTCAGCTGGGGGAACACTAAGGATGACTTCCAGGAAAAGAAAAGAGGATACTTACCCCAACAAACTGCCAGATTACTTCATGTGGCAGCGGCGGTCTCCTGAGCAAGATGGCGGCGGCAAGCAGGGGAAAGGCACACGAGGCTCTCATACACAGAACGGCGCTGCACAGGGGAGAAGACCAAACAGAGCTTACAACTCACCCACCGCTGAGCAGTACTCCCTGCCTCCTTCAGCCTCATCCAGCCCAGCCAAAAGCAAGCCAAAGTTGGATCACACAGAGGAGGATGATGAAGAGGTAAGCCTGCATTCATCTCAGGATGATACAAGAGAACTACAAGACTCCATAACTGACTTCCCCACCGCTAATACACCAATAATGGACACTACACTTAAAGACATGCTGATATCTCTCAGGTCCACATTGCATGCTGACATTCAATCACTAACTAGACAATTTAAATCTGAAATATCTTCAGTGAACAAGAGAATCTCACATGTCGAAACAAAGATGGGGGAATTCGCATGCACTTTTAACGATTTAGTGGATGCCCATAATGATAGAGATGACGACATGATGCAACTGAAACTAAAATTAGCAAATTTGGAAGATAGGTCCAGGAGAAACAACGTTAAAATACGAGGAATACCTGAATCAGTTAAAAATCCTGACCTGAAACCCTACTTTATACAAATGCTGAAATCTGCCCTCCCAGAAGTTCCCCTTGATGAACTAGTAGTGGATCGTATCCACAGACTGCCTAAGCCTAAACATGTAGCCGCCCACCTTCCCAGGGACACCATTGTCAGAATACACTTTTATCATGTTAAAGATCAGTTTATGGCTGCCACAAGAAACCGTGATTCCCTTCCAGAGGAGTTCCAAGAACTTTCCTTTTATGCTGACCTCTCAGCCTTCACCATGCAACAGAGGCGTCAATTAGCCTCTATCACGAAGCCACTAAACAACCACCATATCACCTATCGGTGGATATACCCAGCAAAACTCATGATAACAAGAGAAGGAACCACACATGTGATCTCTAACATCAAAGATGGCCTCCGACTCCTGCGAGAATGGCAAATAATTCTCCCTGATGCAGACGACCAAGTCAATCATTGCTAGAAAGGGAGAGGTCCACAAACTAGATATACTTCTAGGCAACCTCTACTGTTATTACATCCCTGATGGCCCCGGGGATTGCCACCTTTCGTTTACCTGTTAAACACCCCTCATTTGAGCGGTTATTCCTACCGCACTGATTCTTTTAAGAATCAAGTTTTGTTTGTTGTTGTTAACTATTTCTTTTCTCCAAGAAGTTTCCAAGACTGGGATCCATCCCTGTACATCCCAAGGAATCGCATACTACTCCAACTGAACGGAAACCCCACCTGCAGTAACGCATCTCAGCATATCCGCAACAGCTACCACCTGAGAGTATCCTAATCCACAAGTTCCACCTTACGGACCACCACACTGCCAGCATCTGATCATCGCCTTCAGGACCAGAGCCGAACCACTCATCGACCTTAAGGTAACCAACATCTAAATAACTGTCAAACCATATAACTAAGACCAACAGGATCCCACACCATGCCGATCAAAATTGTATCTCTTAATGTAAAAGGCCTGAACAGCCCATACAAACGACAAATGGCCTGGAAAGAAGCTAAAAGTCTTCACTGTGATGTGATTTGTTTCCAGGAAACACACTTTGCAGCAAACAAATCGCCTAACTTTCAAAATCACCAGTTCCCGCACATTTTCCAAGCAAACTATACCTCAAAAAAAAGAGGTGTTGCCATAGCCATTAAGGATTCTGTGCAATTCCAAAGTCTAGATATTCACTTGGACAGCTCAGGCAGATTCATCATCTTAGTATGTGAGCTTAACGGCAAAAAATTCACCTTAGTGAACATCTACCTTCCAAACTCCAAACAGCTATCTTTTCTAAAAAAAATATGGAAAAAAGTCTCCTCAATGCAACAAGGTCATACCATCTTGTGTGGAGACTTTAACGCTGTCCCCAACAGAGACTTAGATGTGTCCAGCCAGACCAAGCATTCAAGAAACAGATTGACTCTGAATGATTTCATCTCATCTTCCGGTTTGTATGATGTGTGGAGGTGCCAACATTCCTCAGAAAAGGACTTTACTTTTTTTTCCAGCGTTCACCATACATATTCCCGTATAGATTTGTTTCTAGTAGATAAATTTATTTTACAACAGATTTCTAAATCTGAACTGCATTGTATTACATGGTCGGACCATGCTCCGATTTCAGTGGACGTGGGGGATCGCTGTGCCGAGACCAGGGCTAACAGATGGCGCAATGACATTTTCATATTATCTCAACCGCAAAACCTAGCGAAAATCGAAAAAGCAATTAAAGAATTCTTTGCCATCAACGCCCCCTCGGTCAGCGACCCCTTCACGCTATGGAATGCACATAAAGTTTATGTAAGAGGCCTACTCATACAGATGAGCGCTAGAGCAAAAAGACAAAGATTAGAAAAACTCAATACTATACTAGCTCAAATCCAACAGTTAGAAAACTTAAACAAACAACATACCACACAAAAGATAAGAGAAGCATTGTTTATGTCCAGACAAGAATTGCGAACTCTCCTAATTTCACGCCACAACCACCAATTGAGATCACTTAAAGCTCAAACATATAGATACGGGAATAAAGCAGGAAAGTCCCTAGCCACACAATTAAAAGAAAAAACTATTAAACAAAAAATTTCCTACCTCATTAACCCTAAATCCAACAAAAAAGTTAACAACCCGCAAGACATAGCCGATGCATTTAGCGATTACTACGAGAAACTATATAACCTTCAAAAGGACCCAGATACTGTTCAACCCAATGACAAAGCAATTTCAGAATTTTTGGAATCAATACATCTCCCTAAAATATCTACAGAAGATTTAGCGTACATAAACCAACCATTCACACTAAAAGAAACAAATGACGCCATCAAACATCTCCCCCGCAACAAAGCCCCAGGCCCAGATGGTTATTCTTCAGAATATTATCAATTATTCTCCCCCATCCTAACTCCTCACTTACTCCATGTTTTTGAAGCTGCAACTACTACAGCAAAATTTCCCCCAGAAATGCTTACAGCCACAATTATAACTCTCCCCAAACCAGGCAAAGAACCCAACCTCCCACAAAATTTTCGGCCGATATCCCTATTAAATGTAGATGTCAAATTGCACGCTAAACTGATAGCTAACAGATTATCACGTATCCTACCCAACTTGATAAACTATGATCAGGTGGGGTTTGTGGTGGGTCGCCAGACCACAGACGCCACCAGAAGAATGTTAAATCTCCTTCATTTGGTAGAGGAAAACAAAGAGCCTTCTCTGCTTCTGGCCTTAGATGCAGAGAAGGCCTTTGATAGAGTGCATTGGGGGTACCTGTCCAAGGTCATGGATAAGTTTGGTCTGGTCGGCCCATTGCAGAATGCTATAATGGCACTATATTCATCACCCTCAGCATTTGTTTATACTGAAGGCATGTTCTCTAAACCATTTCCCATTACAAATGGAACAAGACAAGGGTGCCCCTTATCCCCCATAATTTTTACCATGCTTATGGAACCATTAGCGGAAAAAATTAGGTCTCATCCCTCTATACATGGTATCACATCACAAGAACACCACCACAAAATCTCACTATTTGCAGACGATGTTATCTTAGCCCTATCAAACCCAGACAAATCACTACCCGCAGCACACAAATTCCTTGCACATTTTAGTAACATATCTTATTATAAAGTTAATGCATCTAAATCCAGCATTTTAGGTATGCATATACACAAAAAACTTGAAAACCTCCTCAAACACTCCTTACCTTATCCCTGGACAAACGAATCAATCAATTACCTAGGTATTAAGCTCACCTATCCAGTTTCGAAAACATATACCATTAACTATACCCCACTTCTCTCCTCCCTTCAACCAGAACTGTCTAGACTGGGGAAGCACCACTTAACGTGGCTAGGCAGATTAGCAGCGTACAAAATGCTTATTTTACCGAAACTAATATACATATTCAGAGTCCTACCTATACCAGCACCAGCATCTTTTTTTAGATCAATGCAAAAACAATTATCTAACTTTGTATGGGCAGGAAAAAGACCAAGATGTTCCCCTGAAATACAAACTAAAAACAAAACGGTGGGAGGCATGGGTTTACCAATCCTGAAAGACTATCACACAGCGGCAGTTCTGGACCAACTTAAAAATTGGTTCTCCAACCCTATTACTAAACCATGGTGTCACTTGGAGATTGCACGACTAAACAAGACTTCACCATTATCATTTTTAATTGCTACTAAGGCACATAAACAGAATAGAAGACCCCTTCCACAAACAATGCAAGCGATACTACAATCTTGGGAAGAAATCAACAATACAGGGAATGTATTCTACCCCTCAACAATGATACCCATTCCCCTTGACACACTGCAATGGATAATTCCCAATATTAACCTTCGCAACTGGTATAAAGCAAATATACTAAATATAGTGGATATCATGTGTGGCGATAGGCTCCTACCGTTTAGCACAATACAACAGAAATTTAATCTCAACACTTCTGAATTCCTAACATATACCCAGATTACTTCATATCTTCAGGGGTCTAGGGCCACACGTGTGTCCATAGTAGAAAAAATATGGACTTTCCTTCAATCCAAAAACCCCAATATAAAAGGAATTAAAATAATCAACAATTATCTTCACTCCAAAGATGTCTTTACAAAAAATAACAAGATTTCCAAATGGGAAAAAGAATTAGGCAAAAAGTTCACAGATCTACAATGGAAACAAGCGATTGCTAATAATCGCAAATTCTCTAGATGCGCCAATTATGAGGAACTAACACAAAAATTGATGTTAAGATGGTACTACACACCTTACATTACAGCAAAATTCTCCAAAGACAACTCAAATCTATGCTGGAGAGGATGTGGTCAGATAGGGACCCTAGCACACATGCTGTGGTCATGTCCGGTAGTCAAAAAATTTTGGTGGAGGGTCTATGATATGCTTTCGAAAATAACTAATAGCACAGTGGTCCCAAACATAGAACAAGCTATTCTAGGATTAAACATGGACCATTACAAACCAGAACTTAGATGTATAGCAACACAAGTCTTACTGGCAGCAAGAATGGAATTAGTATACAGATGGAAATCTACTGATGTACCTACTATTAAAGATATAAAAATAAAAATTAACACTATTATAGAATATGAAAAAATTATGGCTTACAGGGATGGAACCTTTTCAAAGTTTGAATCTAACTGGTCCCCATGGAAACTCCTTCTATCTTCTAATTATTTGTTTTAACTTTTTTCTTTCTTTTTTTTTTCGTTTCAACATTCCAACTAAGCTGTAGCTAATAAACTATGCAAAGTAATATATCTCAGTGACTCCCGAGTTATACTGTTTATTTTTGAAATGGTTACTGATTTACTAATATAATTAAAGGAGGGAGTCCCTATGTGAGCACAGTGTGTTCCCATTGGGGTGCCCGGGGATCTCCTCCACCGTTATAAAAGCATTGTATTTCCCATTACTTCTCCACTGCTACTCGTGGAATAGAGCAACCAGCATCATCTCACGATCTCTTTATAGTAGTAAAGCTACATTCTTTAAGATACCTTGGAATGATTTCAGACATACTCAATGTTTATAATAAAAACTTGTAATTACTATTTTCGATTACTTTCTGTACAGTAAGTACGGGATTGTTTCATTATACTCCTGTATGACTGCATTTATCTGTATTTGCACTAAAAATTTTTCAATAAAAACTATTTGAACAAAAATAAAATTCGGGTTTGGTCCAAATTACCATTAGGAGTCTGGGGACGAATAAATTTAATTAAAATGGTTCTACTACCCAAAATACTTTATGTTCTATGGCACACCCCCATTTATTTACCCTTAAAACATTTTAAATCTCTAGAGTCCCTTTTAAAGACATTTGTGTGGGGTAACAATAGGCACAAATTGGCATGGCAAGTCCTCAAAAATCCGACCGATCTAGGTGGCACTGCTCTACCAGATTTTAATCTGTACTACATTGCAGCACAGCTATCACAGCTTTATCACCTAGACAAAACCGACAGTGAGAGATTTCTTACGCTCATATGTCCTAAATGGGCGCAGTACACCAAAGACCCGATATATGCAATAGCGGCAGACGGGGGAGGAATGGAAATAGAAGACAGAAGACACACCATACTATACCACTACAGGAAAATATGGAATTTAGCGGCCTCTAGACTTGACATTTCACAGCTTAATGACTTTACGCCGTTATGGCATAACAAAAACCTTCAGGAGTTTAATAAAATACAGGACACATCTATATGGTCCACACAAGGAATATTTTATTTACATCATATATTAAAAGATGGACAACTTAAAACCTTTGACTTACTTAAAGAAGAATTCACAATACAGGACCAGATGTTCTATAGATTCTTACAAATCCGTCATGCAACGCAATCACAATTCCCTGACTCCTGCCCTAGTCCTGCACCTAATGTACTCATTGCCATAATTAAGGGTACAGACTCTCAAAAATTGATCTCTGCATTTTATAACTTGCTCTTAACCCCTGTAGCTGCTAAAATAGCATATGGCCTTAAACCACGATGGGAGAGGGAGGTGGGACCGGTGGAAGATTTGGAGTGGGGGGAAGCATTGGAAGCCTGTAAAACTGTATCCCCTAAACTCTCAGATCGTTTGACGCAGCTTTACATTCTCCATAGAGCATACCTTACACCCCTCAAAGTGGCGAGATATAAGCGCACACAAACCACCACATGTCAGATGTGTGGGAGAGAGACAGGTACCTTTTTTCATCTTACATGGGCATGCCCTAAGATAAAAGGCTTTTGGGAACAAATTGTAGCATTTTTACACGACATGATGGGCTCACCTCTAGCCCTAGACCCCAAACAGTGTCTCTGGGGTATAGTTCCAGATACAACCGATAAATACACTAAAACCTTTTTACATGAAACACTCTTTGCAGCAAGAAAGGTTATAGCTAAAAAGTGGATGAGACAAGAGACCCCCAGGATAGTGGAATGGAAGGTGGAGATAAATAATACCCTACCATACAAGAAATGTATATATATTAATAGAGGTTGTCCAGCAAAGTATAACAAGATCTGGGATAGATGGCTCCAGGAATCTTCTACCTGTGTCTAGTATAATTATATGACCATAAAGAGATAAAATAGGTATAAGTATGGATGGACAGAATTAACAACCAAATATGTACACCCTGAATGACAAGATAAGCTAAATATGCTTGAATTTAATGGTACCTGTTTTTTTATTTCAATGATAATAATTGTAATAATGATATAGTGTAAACATGGCATCGTAACCGTTTACTGTTTTTCTTTCTTTCTGTATGCACTAAATATTCAATAAAACCTTGTTTGATAAAAAAAAGGTATTGATTTAGGTGGTTACCAACACAAATTTTGCCTTTTTGCAGACGATATTCTTATTTTTTTATCTCATCCCCACATTTCTGCCCCCAATCTTCTTAACGTACTTGATAAATTTGCACATATTTCAGGGCTCTTTGTAAACCCTGTTAAATCAAATGCGTTAAATATATCTTTATCATTATCAGATCTTCAACAGGCTCAAATTTCTTTACCATTTAATTGGATCTCTCATCAATTACCATATTTAGGAGTATACCTTACATCCTCACTTTCTGACCTTTTTTCAGTCAACTATCCACCTCTATTGAAGCAAGCCACAGGCCTTCTGAAACAATGGTCCTCTCTCCCATTATCATGGTTGGGACGGATAAATACTATAAAGATGTCGTTATTACCGAAATTTTTATACCTATTTAGAGTACTTCCAATCTCTATACCATCATATTTCTTTAGAATTACACAACGTAAAGTTTTGTCGTTCATTTGGGGTAATATTAAAACCCGTATATCTAAATCTACACTTTACCTTAGCAAAACATGTGGGGGCTTGGGGTTACCAAACTTTTCCTCTTATTACCATGCTGCACAAATATCAATATTATCTAAATACCTTTCTAAGGAAGAAATACCCCTTTGGGTAGCTATTGAATCTATTGATAGCGACCCCATATCTATAGCCAATTTGTTATGGATACAACCTAGAGATAGATCTCATCTAATTAACCCCATTACGAAACATTCCTTAGCTATTTGGGATAAGTTTGGTAAAGCTCATATGCTTCAATCTATGCACAACCCCCTTCTTTCTTTTCTAGGGAACCCAGCCTTTTATCCTGCTTGGAAATTTCTAAAGTCATTCTCTGCATGGTCCTTGGTTAACTTGGTTAGATTATACAAGCTAGTTTCTATTGATAATTTTCAAGCATTCTCTACATTATGTGATAACAATGAACTACCTTGTAATGAATTATTTTGCTATCTACAAATCAAAAATTTTTATATGCCTCTCCTTAGGACCGGTATTCCACTCAATCAAATGTCTCAATTCAAACACATTTGTATGAGTGACCCACACGTTAAAGGGCTTATTTCACTTATTTATCAAAATCTCATTAATACTCCTAATAATATACTTCCCTCTTATACTGCTAAATGGGCATCAGATTTAGGACGGATGTTCACCATCGATGACTGGTCTAATATATGGCTGGCTACCAAATCCTCATCCTCTAATTGCTTTGCTCTTGAAACTAATTTCAAAGTTTTGGCGCATTGGTACCTTTTTTTTTTTCTTTTAAATAATCTTTATTAACATTTCTTAATTTTACATACCTTCCAACAAACATATTAAAACAAGCTCGGTTTCATGTAGACATAGTTCACTAGAAAAGGGGCCGTATACCCCCCATCCGTTCCTACCTATTCCCGTTACACCTACTTTTCTTATCTATCAGTTAATCTTCGTGCTGTATATTGAGACGATAAAAAAAACTGTTTCCCCTAACCCTCCCTCTTATTCCCTGCTTTCCTCCCACCCCAAGCCAGATCCTACCTCCATTCCTTTAATCCTGACACCCTATGCTTATTAACCAAGGGTTCCACATCCTTTCAAATTTTTTAAGGTTCCCCCTTCTAATATATAGGGCTCTCTCCTTCCATATTATATCATTTACTATTTTAACCCATTCCTCAACTGACGGGGGAAGAGCTGTTTGCCATCTTTGCATAATAAGCTTCCGGGCCTGGTAAAGGCATCTCAACACTGCTGTTTTAGCCGTTACCTCCTCCGAGCCCCACGCTCTATATCCAAAGATGCAAAATCTGGCATCTGTCTCCAGAGATATCCCCCACTTACCACTAATGGAGTCTACTACCCCCAGCCAGTAACGGACTAGCTTGGGGCACCTCCATACCATGTGTATCAAATCGCCCTCCTCACCACACCTAGGACATTTGGCGTCTAATCTTACACCAAAACGGAATAATTTTTTTAGGGTGTAATATGCTCTATGTAGCAACATTAAATGAGAAAATCTCTGTGCGGGTGAAACTGAAACCTCCTGTCCTATCTCCAGTATTTTCCTCCATTGTGTATCTGTTAGCTTTCCCACATCCGTCTCCCAACCCTCCCTGCAGTCAAGGTGCTCTGATCTTACAATACTTTTCTTGCACAGTTGCGCATATATTCCTGAAATAAAACCCTTTATCTTCCCGGGTTTAGCCACTTTCTGAAGCAATGCAGCATCGGTCCACACTGGGGGACCTGCCCTAAATTGTACCTCCAAAGCCGCTCTCATTTGTAAATACCTAAAGAATGTTTGTCTCGGGATGCCATTTTCCTTTTGGAGGTCCTCAAAGGTTTTTAATACGTTCCCTTTGTACAACTGGGATAGTCTATTTATACCCCACCTCGCCCATTCCTTAAATTCCCCCATGACCACTATCTCCTGTAAGTTCCTATTATACCATAGGGGGGCATATTCTGTGAACCCAACATATCCCATTAAAGTCTTTGTTACCTTCCAAACTTTTATTATTAACGTGGTTGTGGGACCACTACCTGGCAGTGAGTCTGCCTCCAATGCCTCCACCACTGTTTTATGGGGCGCCTCCAGGGTTACCAATCCTCTGTCAGCACTTCCACCCCCTATGTGCTGCAACTGTGCTGCCAGAAAATAACACCTTGGGTGCGGGAGGGCCATTCCTCCTTCTTTAACTGGCAATTGTAGGTTCTGAAGGCTGATCCTAGCCTTCCCCCTCCTCCATAACAGCTCCCTAAATAGCATATCAATTTTTTTAAACCACCTTTTATTCACCCACACTGGTGAATTGTATAACAAATACAGCAGTTGAGGCAGCCAAACCATCTTAATTAGGTTGCCCCTCCCTGCTACAGACAGGGGCAGCCGGTTCCAGATATCTATTTTACACTTAAATTTACCCAGTAGTGGAGCTAGGTTATCTTCAATATACTGATTGGGATCTTTTGTCATATTTATACCCAGATAACGAAATTGTTGAGACTACTTTTAAGTGTGAGATTCCCGACAAAACAGGACTATTAAGGGTGTCTATTGGCAATAGTGCTGACTTCCTCCAATTCACCACTAGTCCTGACACATTACCAAACCTCTCCATTGTATCCATTACCTGCCTAAGAGAGTTTCCCATATCTCCAAGAAACAGTAGGACATCGTCGGCATACAGGGCAATCCTCTCCTCTCCTGTTCTTCTTACAAACCCCTCAATCTTTGAGCTGGACCTGATATGGATTGCCAATGGCTCCATGGCGAGGGCAAAAAGCAGGGGGGACAGAGGGCACCCCTGTCTTGTCCCCCTCTCTAAACATATTTTCCCTGAGAATTCTTTATTAACCTTAACCCTCGCGCTCAGGCCCCTATACAGTATTTTTATCCACTTTATAAAAACAGGACCTAGGCCAAACTCCTCCAGAACCCGCCAGAGATAGGCCCACTCCAGACTGTCAAAGGCCTTAGTTATGTCCAGTGACACTACTGCTCTTGACCCCATGTTCTCTGTCGGGGTCTGGAGATTCAAATATACCCTCCTGATATTCATGCTCGTGGTCCTGTGGGAAATAAATCCCGTTTGATCCACGTGTATAAGTTTATACATAATTTTGTTGAGCCTGGCAGCCAACACCTTCGCCAGGATCTTGGCGTCCGCACACAACAGGGATATTGGCCTGTATGCCGACGGTTCCAACGGGTCACCCCCCTCTTTATGGAGCAAGATAATATTTGTTTCGGTCATAGAGACAGGCAAGCTCCCTCCCTGTAAAGCCCAGTTCAGTGTTTTCAATAGTTCTGGCAAGAGGATCTTCCCGTATTGCTTTTAGGTCTCCACCGGGAGACCATCCGGCCCCGGAGATTTTTGGTTTGCCATTCCATTTACGGCTTGATGTAATTCAGCTAGTGTGATTGGTGCATCTAAGCCCTCTCTATCCTCTTCAGCAACCGTGGGAACCCGTATATCCTTAAAAAATATATCCATGTCCTCCTCTCCAGCAATCCCCTGCGACCTATACAGATTTTCATAATACTTCCCAAATGTGTCCGTAATTTCTAAACTCTGAGAGGATATCTCGCCATTTGGGGTTCTAATTGCAGGAATCGTCGAGGAGGAGGAATTGGTTTTCACTAAGTAGGCCAGCATACGTTCCACACTTTCTCCTTCCCCAAAGGTCCGTTGTTTCTGGAAAAGTTGCTTATTTTCACCCCTCTTCAGGGCTGCTGTTCTATAGGTCTCCTGTTTATCCTCCCACAACTTCTGCTTCTCTGGTGTTGGGCCCTCTAAAAATTGTTTCTCTGCCATCTCCAACTCCCTCCTGATCCCTTCCTCCCACTCCCTTGCCCTCTTCTTGACCCCTGCCACCCCCTGGATCAGAATACCCCTAAGGAATGCCTTCAATGTGTCCCTTTGTATACCTGCTGTAGTTGAACCTTCATTGAATTTTATAAAATCTTCTAGCTTTGTTATTATCCTCTCTGGTTCCCCCATTAACTCCAACCAGTATGGGCTTAGTTTCCAAAACCCTCTAGCCTCCCTGCCCCCTGTACCCACTGAGGCCACCATCAGGGAGTGGTCCGAGACCCCTCTCGGAAAGTATACTACATCCTTTATTATTGGTACCGCTTCCGCGTTCCCCAGGGTCATATCTATCCTGGAGAAGGTGGAGTGGGAGGCGGAGAAGCAGGAATATTGCCTTACTCCAGGATTCCGGGCCCTCCATACATCCAACAGGCCTGCCTCTTCTAGGAATTGGCCCAACCGGCCCTCTGCTACACTATTTGTTTGGACTCTCGGTGGAAATCTATCCAGATCTCTATTCATCACCTCATTAAAATCCCATACAACTATTACCGGGGTGTCTGTTTTGTCCAACATAAACTCCATTAGGCTGTACAACACTTCCAGTTTAAAAGGTGGGGGGATATAAATATTAGCTATAACATACATTCTATTTTCAATTGAGCAGTGTAAAAAAACATAATGACCCATACTATCTACCCTGGCCTGCCTACAGGAGAACATCATGCTTCTTGTCACCATTATACTTACCCCCCTAGAGTAAGAGGAGTAGACCGAATGGTATTGGGCCTGAAACCTCCTACTTGGGAGACATTTCATTGTGTCCTTTGTCAAGTGGGTCTCCTGTAAGCAGACCAAACCCACCCCCCTTATCTCCAGCAGCGAGAAAATGGCAGACCTCTTATTTGGGTTCCCCATCCCCCGTACATTCCAGGAGCCTATTTTAAGAACCTTGGACTGCATCAAACGGGCATCAGGTAAGAATTGGCACCTAGAAAACCAGATATACTAAAACCAAAGACAATGGGCACTCTAACCTTAAACTTGGTATATTGCCTTGTGCCAGAAAATAGAGCCTCCTTACCCGTTATGACTCCAAAACCCGTAGGGCAGCTAAAACGAAAACCCTCTATTAATACCGTGGTGTGCACTTCATACAAAAAGTAAAAAGAGGAAGAAAGAGAAAAAAAAAAAAAGGAAAGAGTTCCCTTAGTTACCCTCTGTACTTTAAGGCCCATAGGGCTTCCTTACTATTATTTTCACTTCTAGTGAACATTCTAAGTGTTCCCCTTTATTTTCCATGTACCTAATCATAGTGTTCTTAGTGTTCTTATCGTATTTACCACATGTGTGCTTAATCCTATATCCCCCCTCCCCCCTTCTACCTCCCTATCTACCCCCCCCAAGTGCTGAGTGCATTTTAGCTTCTCTCTGACGTAAATTTGCAACCCCCCCTCCTCTCCACCACCCACCCCCCCTCTCCCACCCCCCCACCAACCCCCTCATCCCTCCCCCCCCTCCCCCACCTTACCAGGTTTGCCCCTGGGGCTTTATTCGTGACCACCTCATATATTCCTTGCACTATACCCCTTCCTAACGTTCCCCCCCCTCCCCCTACCAGTAGTATCCACATGTGCCAAATTTTAAGTGTAATATCCTCCTCCTCCCCCCTTCCCACTTTACCATACACCATCCCTCTTCCACTCTATACCAAGTCCATATTCCTTCCCACAGTCCGAGTCTTCTTATCAGGTACCCTAACTCTCTGGGCTCCGTTCTTTAGGTTTCAGTCTTTGTTTGTTTTCTTCATACCAGCGTGTTACTCCTGCCGGGGAATCGAAGAAGAGAACCTCCCCAATTGCCTCTACCCGTAACCTAGCTGGATACAGTAAGGCATACTTGACTTCAAATTTTTGTAAGGTGCGTTTGATCTCCACAAAACCCTCCCTGCGTCTCTGCAGCTCCGGTGAAAAGTCAGAAAAGAATGAAACTTTTACTCCATTATAGAAGATAGGCCCCTTCTCTCTGGCTCTACGTAGTAGAATTATCTTGTCACAGTGGTTCAGAAATTTCATTAATAAAGACCTGGGGCGCCCTCCAGGGAGCGGGGCCCTGAAAGCAAACTGTGAGGAGAATGCATCTCTTCCGAATATTTCTGTAAGCCATCCTTCCAGAAAGGCAATAGGGCTATGCCCCTCACATCTCTCTGGGAGACCCACTATTCTTATATTGTCCCTTCTCAAGCGGTTTTCCATTTCATCCATTTTCTCATTAATTCTACCCAGTTGCTCCTTCATTAACATCTTGCTGTAGGGGAAAAACATCATCCTCTATTTGGCTCACTCTTCCCTCTAAACCGGTTATCCTGTCTACTGCCTTTTGCAACTCCTGCTTTATTAGTAACATTTCATCTTTAACCTCTTTAATTTGGCAGCTTAACCCCTCCACTGATGTTTTACAGGAATTAATCGCTTGTAATACTTCCCTCAAGGTAGGTTCTGCCTCTGTAACGGAGACGGTAGTTAGTGATGGCAAATGAGCTTTTTCCACTGCCCCTGTGCCTTTATTAACATTCGGGTTCTTGTGCCCTGCTCCAGCTGGAGCTGATGATACCTGCCCCTGACTTTTCCTATCCCCGGAGGTTTTAACTTGCGATACTTGCCCGTTTTTGGTGGGGGTCTGTTCAGGGGTATGTGCAAACCTCTCCAGTTTTGCTGCTGCTGCTGCCGCCTGGTTCCCCTTCTCCTTTGCTGACCGCAATGACTGTGGCCCCAGATTCTCCATATTGACTGGCTCCTCCCCTCTCCTCCTTGACATTGCCATTGTTAACTTTGTATAGCCAGATACCCAACGCCACCAGGGGAAAACGAATAAAATAGGAGGGGAGCCAAGAAATAAGAAAAGAGCTGGCAAGCACTGTCCCTTTAATGCAAAAGCACTATCAACAACCCTGCAATCTCCAGTCGGTCGATATTCATATTAAACAGCTTGGATATTTAGTACACTAAACAGATGTACCGCCGGTGCCCGTACACTCCTCAGTCCCCCTGTTATAGTACAGGGTCACAGGGTCACACACAAACTGTCCCTTAGCCAAGTGTAGTAAGCTTGTAATAAACTGACAGGGTCTAAGCCCTATTTCCAAGTCCCACTCACCTGCTCCGGTCTCCGGGTTCCCAGGGCTAAGCGTCCAGCCCCCAACTAACCTCCACATGTATTACAGTCTATTTGGCGCAGGTTCTCCGGAGATCCTCCAGCTCCACGGTCCAGCTCCACAGTCACTTGTCCTCCTCTCACACCGCTCCGTAGCGGCACACTGCAAGCCGCTCCACTAGTCCCCGGACACGCAGGCACAGTAGCTACCGCGGCTCCAGCGGGGGTGCCTCCATGTGATTGGCTTATACTGGTTTCAGGCTCCGGCTTCTCCGTCTAGGGACACCTCCTCACTTGCCCGCCTCGCACCGATCACTCCGAGCCCCAGGTACCATACTGCCTAGTGGTAGCAGCTGGCCATACGTTCCGACGTTCCGGCAATAGCAGGTAAACGGTGAGGTAAGGAGACTCTCAACACGCTGCTCGCTCACACTCCACACTCCGTCCACACCCTCATCCGGTCACGCCCCCGGCGCATTGGTATCTAGTACCAGCTAGAATAGCAAAATTTACCCCTTCTTATCCTAATAATTGCTTCCGAGGTTGTTCCTCAAGGTACCCACTTGCATATATGGTGGCAATGCCCGATTGCTCAAGACTTCTGGAAAAACATATTTGCTATGGCATCTAAAGCTTTAGAAATTCCTATAGCATTAGACCCAGCCATTGCACTTCTAAATCTTAAACCGGCCAACATAACCCAGAATCAATTCAAATTGCTCATTCAAATCAATACTGCAGCCAAACAAACTATAGCCAAGGCATGGAAGTCTAATACACTGATTGTGGCGGAAGCCAAACATAGAATAAACAAGGCCCTCATTTTCGCAAAAATGACAGCTATTGAAGACAATAATATTAATAAATTCTTTATGATTTGGTAGCCATGGGTTAAGCACTTTTTTTCTTCTGATTTCGACCAGTCATTAATGTTACCCTATTAAATCCTTGTAGTATTGGTGTATTATTGATTATCTATGTCAGGAGCCGGGACACCACTTCGAGAGTTTCTCTCTTTTCTTCTTTTCTCTTCTTATCTTACTATCTGTTTTTCTTTTTTCTTTTTATTTAGTATTCAACACTAATATTATAATGTCCATATTATAAAGCTCGTTCTTATATTCTATTCTCTTCTTACTCTACTAACTTTTCTTTTATTATTTACTACACTAATGATAATTTTGGGATACTTTAACAATTTACTTAAATGACTTATATCTCATTATCAATGAGTAATGCCTTTATGAGCATTAGACTTTCACAATTTTTCTCTTTCAATAGTTATATATAGTTAATAATTTGTAATGTGAGTATCACTCCTTTTTCTCGTTTTCTATTTAAATTATTTTTCTCTCTTCTCTCAGGTATACTATATGGACTAATTCGTATTTGTAATAATAATTTCAATTTTGAATAATCATGCCCCCACATATCCACAGTTTGAGCCCATGAGGGGTGGATAGGTGGTCTGGAGGCATGCTTTATATATCTCATATATAACTATTGATTTATATTCGGGTCCACACATTATTAACTAATTTAAACTATATCTATTATCTTTGATTTTACCTCGCCTGCAAGAATTGTTTTAGTAATGATTATATAGATATATCTCTATTGTTCATATATGTATCCCTTGTTATGATATCTGATATACTTTGTCTTCTCTTATGCAAAGTTTCAATAAATATATTGAAAAAGGATAAAAAATGAGGTGAAAAAACTTTTTTTTTAGTGCTGGCAGCAATTACTGCGTATTCACTCTTGTGTTTTTATTTTATTTTATTTAAATAATTTTTATTTAGGATTCTTTTTCACACTATTGTTTCATAATAATTTACAGTACACAAGTTTTTGAAATATAGGTTGGTAATTTAAACTATATTACTTGTATAAATACATGTATACTGCTAAAATACAGCCTGTTAATTGTAATGTGCCTATGCACACAGGCGCATAAACAATCGCTGTGCATTCTTCAGTAAAAAAAAAAAAAAAATAGAAAAATCTGTATTTTGGTCAGTAATTTACGTCTCATGTGCGAATATTATACATATTGTCCAGAACGAGAATACTTTTTTTGTGCATTTGTGTGAAAGTGCGCACGAAATTGTGCAAATGCATATACGATAAAATGCACATAAATACGCGCAAATAGATACAACAAAAAAAATCTAAAACAGTAGATGCTCAAACAGGAGTATAATGTGCAAGAGGCCTTAAACAGTAAGTTATTGCTGAGACTGTTTGAATTAGGTCTCGCTCACACAGGACATTTTAACCCATGCAGGAATGTGTTCACATGTTCGTGCAACCTCTGCATCACAATGGACAGGAATAAGACTGTTGGCACAGGGATACATGCAACACCTGTGCATCCCCATGCCAGTAAAACACAGCCCTGCATGGGGCACAGATTAAAATGTCCCATATGAATGAGGCCCTAAAGTGATTGTAAAGGATCATTTCTTTTTTTTAAATAACAAACATGTCATACTTACCTCCACTGTGCAGCTCGTTTTGCACAGAGTGGCCCCGAACATCCTCTTCTGGGGTTCCCCGGCGGCTCTCGCAGCTCCTCCCCACATCAGATAACCCCCTAGGAGAAGCGCTCTCCCCAGAAGGTTACCTTGCAGGCGCGCTCCCGAGTCCAGCATTTGCGTCCACAGACACGAATGCCAGACTCGCCCCCCCGGTGCCCACGTCATTGGATTTGTTGCATAAAGATTTTATTGAAAAAAAAAATACCAAATACAATCTTGACATGTACAATTATGGCTCAGCGAGCCTGTAGAGATAATACACAGCTGCATATACAGTTAACAACAGAGCTATATTGAAGTGAGATTCTGTATTTCTAAGCTGTGAGCAAAGAGTCAAATGTGGCTATGATGCTTAGGAGTGCGTATTCTCAGTAAAAAATTAGATGATGATGAAGTGGGGAGAGGAGGGAGGGGGAAAGAAAAAAAAAAGGGGGGTTAAATACAGGGGGGAGAGCGGATGAGGAGAGGGAGTGAGGTCCTCACCAACTACCCTCTCCAGCTTAAAGGGCTCACTACCCTTAAAGATATCACAGTTGGGTTTGAATTTTAAGTTAGGCTTTGATAGCAGAGGTGATGTCACTCCGGTTAGGAGTTATTTTGATGACGACTTGAGATCTTAGTATGATTGGGAACTTCTGAAAGTAATCCAGGATTCCCAGGTGTTCATGAATTTGAAGATGTTATCCAAGGCGGTATATATCAGCTCTTCCATCTTGGCTACACGATTTATTCTGTTAAATCACTCGGAGACAGAAGGGGGAGATGTGGACCTCCAATGGGTCGGTACGCACATCCTAGCAGCATTAATCATGTGCATGGCAACCGACTTATGATATTGTTTTTTAGGAAGTTTACTTAGATGCAGGAGATACTGTGCTGGGCAGAACTCCAGGAGGAGTAATGATACTCATTTTGTCAGGTCATGAACTCTGCACCAGAATGGCTGGAGTGCCGGGCAATCCCACCAAATATGGAGGAATGTGCCCATCTCCACACCACACCACCAGCAGAGATCAGGAACAGAGGGGAAGAACCTGTGCACCAAGTCCGGTGTTCTATACCATCGGGTTTTAAGTTTATATCCGTTCTCTTGAACTGATACATTCAGGGACCCTTTGTGAATGTAGAGGTGTACTCTGTCCCAGTCCTTCCTGTCTATCTCCAAACCCAGGACCTACTCCCAGTAGGAACGCTCCACACGTAGGAGTGCGGATGGCTCCTCGAACAGCGATGGGTAGAGTGTGGAGATGATGTGGGACTGGGGGGTTGAGCGAGTGCAAAGTGACTCCATGATTGTGGGGGGTTTTGTAAAGCTTTGTTTGGGGGATGAATCCGTTAGGTAATGTTTAAGCTGGAGGTAGGACCAGAGTGGAAATATCCCCATGTTAGAAAGTGTAGCGAGATCAGTTTGCCGTAGGAAGCGCTCTCTCTGGAAGAAGTGTTTCACTAGCATTTCTGTGTGTGGCCATTCGGCTTTCAAAAAGGAACTAGTTGGACCTGGGGGGAAGTCTGGGTTACCTCTGACTGGAGTGATAGGGCAAATTTTAGCTGAAACTGCGTGTACTGTGCAAGCCCTATCGAATTTGCGTAAGGTAGCTCCCACTAGGGGATGAGTCAAGGCTTTTGGCGAAACGTGTCTTTTGGACAGCCAGGGAGCATGACACAAATCTGCATTGGTCACCAGGTATTCTAAAGAGACCCAGTCTTTACATTGATTATGTAGATGCCAATCAATGATCCATGCTAAATGGACTGCCCGGTAATAGCTTTGGAGATCAGGAAGCCCAATTCCTCTGCTCGCTTTAGGGAGCACCAATTTCGCCCAACTTATCCTTGGGGGTTTCTTACCCCAAAGAAAAGTCCTACACATGGATTTATACAGTCTAAAAAAGGAGGGTGGTAGGCGAATTGGTAGTGTCTGCATTTTATATAGGAGCCGAGGAAGGACTGTCATTTTAAGGATGGACGCTCTTCAGAACCAGGAGGTGGTCGGTTTATCCCACTTTTGGAGATCTTGGCGTATATTATGAAGTTCCGTCTGAAAATTTCTATTGTAGAGTTCTGTTAAATCAGAGGGGAGTTGGATTCCCAGGTAGGTTATGGCTCCCGTCTTCCAATGAAAAGGGAAATTACGTTGACATTGCTCAGCCAGCTCCGTGGGTAGGGATATATTTAGTGCGAATGACTTGGAGTAGTTTATTTTTAAGTTAGATAGGAGTTTAAAGTGTTCCAGCATTTGTAGGAGATTGGGTAGGGATGTCAGCGGCGAGGAGAGGAAAAGCAGAATATCGTCCACAAATGCTGCGATCGTAAATTCACATTTCTGTATCTGAATACCCTTAATATCTGGGTTGGCGCTTATGCAGCGTAATAGGGGTTCTAATGTAAGTATATAGAGTAGGGGGGAGAGGGGGCACCCCTGTCCGGTTCCGTATTGGATGGAGAAGGTGTCTTACAGATGGCCATTGACTTTGACTCGAGCTCTAGGATTAGCGTATAGTGAGAGGATCAACGACCGCATATGGGGTTTAAGCCCCAATGAGGTCAAGCCAACGTCCATATAATCCCAGGCCACTCTGTCGAACGCCTTCTCCGCATCCATTGCCAAAAAGAAGCCCTCCCGTTGAGAGGAGGTAAGCCAGTTATGTAAGTTTAGGGTCTTAATGGTATTGTCCCTGGCTTCCCTTCCAGGGACAAAACTCACCTGGTCCAGGCCTATCCAAGTAGTTATGTGTCGGGACAAGCGGTTTGCCAAAATTTTTGCAAAGAGCTTGATGTCCACATTAAGGAGAAATTGGGCGATAGCTAGATACATTGGTGGGGTCTTTCCTTTCCTTGGGGATGATGGAGATATAAGCTTCCAGAAGTCCATCAGAGTTGCAGGGGGTAGTAGCGAATGTGTGTTAAAAGCCTTAAGAAAATGTAGTGCCAGTATGTCCGGGAAAGTTTTATAATATAGCGCCATGAAGCCATCAGGGCCTGGACTCTTGCCTAGTTTTGTAGATTTAAGGGCCTCTAGGAATTCCTCTAAAGGCAGAGGGGCCTCTAGGGCTTCTGAATCATCGGCCGACAAAGCAGAGGGGCAATGCTCACTCAGGAAGTCTGTAATCAGTTTCTGATGGCTTAACTGCGCAGTGTGATCCAAGTCTCCCGCACACAGGTTGTATAACTTATTGTAAAAGGAACGGAACTGGCGAGCAATGTCCTCGTTTTTAGAAATTATCGAACCTGAGGGGTCCACAATGTGGTGGATCATAGTGGCTAGTTTGCGTTGCTGAGTGGCTCTTTCCAGCAACCTACCTGGCTTGTTACTGTGTTCATAAAACAGTTTGTGCGTCAAGATAGTACGTCGGCATGCCCTTTTGGAGAATTCTTCTCATAGAAGGGAGTGAGTTTCTGCCAGTTCCTGCGATGTGGCCAGCGCTAATGTGCGTTTATGTTGGGTCTCTAGAGTGCGTATCTTGTCAGATGTGCTAGTACCAGGGCTTGTTGTTCCCTCTTTCTCCACGCTGAGGCTGACAATAGCTGGCCTCTGATGACACACTTATGAGCCTCCCACTGTATCATGGGGGAGACCTCTGGTGTGTCATTGTGGAGAAAGAAGGCTCCTGTCTAAGAATTGCCAAGTCTCCAGGGTTTGCAAGAAGAGAAGCATCTAATTTCCAAGTTTTGGTGTTGATAATTATCTTGGGAAATCGCAGGGTGGCAGTGATAGGGTGATGGTCAGAAATTGTCATGCTCTCAATGCTGGCATTTTGAAGGTATGAAAGATCTGCCTGCGTCACATACAGGTAGTCCAAACGTGAGTACCTATTGTGTGGAGGGGAGAAGAAGGTGTAGTCCCTGTCTCGAGGGTAGAGGGTTCTCCAGGTATCATGTAACGTCAGGGACGCAAGTTGGCGCTTAATTTGGTGTAGGGCAGAGTATGGAAGAGAGGAGGTCCCAGTAGAGGTATCTGTTAAGGGGTCTAGAGGTATGTTAAAGTCACCCCCTAAGATTAGCAGTCCCGTTTGAAAAAGTGTGAGTTTCGCAATTACTTCCCGCATAAATGTGACTTCCCCGGTGTTGGAGCAGTAGATGTTGGCTAATGTCACTGGCCTATTTCTCCATAAACCTTTCAGGAAGATGAATCTACCTCCCGGGCCTGGTATCTGGTCCTTAGCATCAAATGCTAATGTGTTAGAGAGTAAAATGGAGACTCCTTTTGTTTTAGAGTCCGGACAAGTGGCATGATAGGCCGTGGGGTATCGATTGTTACGGAAGCGTGGTATTGCAGTAGTTATAAAGTGTGTTTCTTGGATAAAAAGGACTTGAGCCTTAAGTCGGTGTGTTTCTGCCAAGACACTGCTGAGTTTTTCTGCTATGTTCAAGCCTTTAGCATTAAGAGAATACATTCTAAGAGAGAGGGGAGCTGAGCGTGTTGGGTTGTGTGACATGTTTTACTTTTTAAAGTGGCTGGATTTGGATAGTCCTATTCACCAGTACCCAGGGGTACGTGCAGCTGGAGAGGGTAGTAAAGGCGGTGGTAAAAAGACAAAGAGGTACGGAGGTAAAAGGGGAAAGAAGAAAAAAAAATTTAAGGGGGGGGTGCAAGCAAAGAGTAGTGTAAGCGAGGCGATAGAATCACCGCGTGACTTCCGGAGGTGGAAACAGGCCTGCTAGTCCACCTAGTTGGACAGGGAGGGAGTAGAGATGGGGTAAAGGGAGGGTTAGCTGGAAATAATTCCGAGGGGGAAACTATTGCCCTGAGCTGGGTTATGAGACTAGCACCGGGGTGTAAGCAATATCGAAAAACATTAAACAAAACAATAACTCATAGAACAGCCTATAGCTAACAACAGTAACTCAAATAATCTAGAGAAGGGGCCGAGAGATGACATTTTTAATAGGTAATGAGCCTATTATCAAGCCTCCCAATTCAGGCCTGAGGGTAAAGGAGGGGTGCATTTAGTATAAATAATAGACATGGAACTCGGACTCTTCCAGGATCTGTATCACCCTGGGCTTCCCAAAATGCAGGGGGTGGGCCAAAGTATAGTGATCTCGTTGCTCATGGGTTAGAACTTAAGCAGACTGTCCTGTAGTTGTCCAAGTTTCCGTTTCTATATATCTTCGACACGTATGGGTAATACTTAACTTGGTACAGTGTTAAGTTGGACTGCAGGGGACTAGAAATTGAGCCCACCAATCTGAGTGTCGGTGTAAAGATGCTGCGGTCGGAGATGCCAGAGACCAAGGAGTATAGTGGATCAATTGTCTCTCCTGTGTATCTGCACCCTGTAATCAGGGGTGGGTAACCGTGAATCATGAATCAGTCTTTATACGGATCCCCGACATCTCCTCCCACAGGGTCCCACCCGGCTGCCCAGCTACACGTACATCCTCTACCTCTGTCGGTCGATTCCCATGTTCTGCGGTCTGCCACAGATCACGGGAAAAATCAGTGTTTACCAACCATGCATATCAGACATATTGTCATATTATTTTAGGGTACACCTAGGCCTATATTCCATATCAACATTGTAAGGGATGCAAGTGGTGTTTATTATATCTAAGCATTAATGACACATCGTTGCATAGCATAACATCTAGCATAATAACTATAGTTCACTTTAAAGTGCCTGCAGAGGGTTAAACTCAGTTAGAAGAAAGGTTTCAACATAAACTATTGAAAGAAAACCTGATGTGAGTATGTGGGTTATCCATCCATCCCTGAGGCCGAGGAAGTTGCTCGAGTGGTTCTTCAGTTTGCAGTCCGGGTCTGAGGGAGAGCAAAAAGAAGGGGGATAAAAGGAAAGGGCAAGTACCATGGCCAAACAGCTAGCTGCATAGTGTCAATGGCAGAAGGGCCTCTCAGGGATAAGAACGCTATAGGAGTATTGTGCAGTAAATGTTCTTCAGCAGGTAGGTGTGTGCCCGACCAGGGTGAGTAAGTTGTAGAGCAGTAATTTGCGTCAAATGTGCAACTTCAGAACACGGCCTAGAAGGTATCTGTATAACAGCAGAAACCCAGTGGAGCATCCACAGGGGGCTCAGAGAAGTGGTAAATTGACAGCTCCGGGGAAAAACGTAAAAACTGTGGTGGCGATCAACATGTCAACAGGGGGAGTGTGATGGTGCAAACTGTGAGGTTACTCACAATCTTGGTGGTGTAGGTTTAGCGTGCTGTCTTCTGACGAGTCAAGGAGGGTGAAGATCGCGGATCCCGATCCGTGATGTCATCTGAGTGTCTCCTTGGCGAGTTGGAAGTTGATCTGCGGCGCCTCTGACGATTGCGTTGCGAGCGGGGAGTCGCTCCTTGTTGTGTAGCGATCCAGGGTTCAGGGTGCATGAACGAGTTGTACCATTCAGGAACAGCAACCTCCAGAATGCCCAGGGTGTCACAAAAATTACATAGAGCCATTGGAGAACGCAGGAGGGCTGTGCGATTTCCCATTGTCGCAGCTAAACCGAATGGATACATCCAACAATACATGATATGCCTGTCTCATAAGACGTTGAGGAGTGGGTGGAGCTACCTTCTGTGTTGCAGCGTAATGGCCGACATGTCCTGGAATATTTGTATAGGCGAACCTTCATGCTGCAGTTGACCATGGTTACGAGCTAGGCGCAATATGTCCTCCTTCTGGGTATAGCTGACTAAGCAGCATATTGTGTCCCTGGGTGGGGTCTCCTTCCCGACCCCTGGGCCTAAGGGCCCTGTGGCATCTCTCCATTTTTATGGGGGCATCAGGTGGTCTGCCAAGGAGAGTGTCACAGATTGCCCACACCGTTGGTTGCAATTGAGGGGTGTCTATAGACTACAGGATCCCCCTGAAGTGTAAATTGCATCTGCGCCCCCTATTATCTAAGTCCTCAAGGTGGCGGTGCAGCTCAATGAGGTGCTGTGCGTGGGTGTCTGTGACTTGTTGTACTTGTCTTATGGCTGTTCCATGTGTCATGGCGGCAGACTCAACAATCTCCAGGCGTGATGCGACTGCTTTAAGGTCAGATTTGAGGTCTGAAATGGTGGCTGTTAGCGTGTTTTTTATATCTAGTGCCACTAGCTGTAAGTCTGCCATGCAGAGAAGGGGGAATGTCTGCGTAGCATTTCTGGCACTTGTCAGTTGTTCCCCAGGATCCAGCGTGCTGGGCTGGCTGAGGTGACTCAATGCATCGTGGCTCGGTAGCAGAGTCGGCGCCAGTGTGGAGGCCTGAGGTGGAGTCTGTGCAGCCGCATGCTGGGACCAGAATATCTCCGCGATGGTCCGGCTTAGCTGCATTACTTGGTCTGGCTGAGAGCGGGTGGCGGCGCTGCTTCTCTCGGCCATCTCAGTGTTAGAAGTTCACAGCTGTATCACTGATTAAAGCTGGAATGTCAGCCCTGGATGTCGGAGCATGCTATTCAAGCAGCCATCTCGGTCTGGTGCCAGGCCATGCCCTCTGACTTAATTGGATTTGATTGACAGCAGCAGGAGCCAATGGCTGCGCTGCTATCAATCTAGCCAATCAGGACACGAGACACCGGCTAGAGCTGGTGTGCTCATCCCCAACATGAGAAAAATAGGGTACAGGTAAGTAAAACGGGGGGGCACTGGGGGGGCTGCTGCACTGCAAGAGGTTTTTCACCTCAATGCATAGAATGCATTGAGGTGAAAAACCATGAAGGTTTCACCCCCTTTAAGGTAGAGGTTATAGATATGCTGATTTGCTTAGTTAAGAATCGTTACATGATAAATTATGTAAAATTCAGTTATCCACTCCAATGCAGATGAAATAAGTAAGCAGGAGTTTGCTTTTCATCTGACTAGATAATTTAAATAATTGTCCACACAATTTATTCTGTAAACATTCTCAACTCATTTAGTAAATCAGATTTAGTAAGTGTATTTATAAAAGTCGAAGAAAATTCATAAATCTCTGTGGATTTGCAGTGGATTGGCTACTTTAAAGTGTTTGTTACCCCAACACTTCATATTCCTGATATGTGCCTTCTGTACCATGTACTTGTATGGGAAGTATCCTGTTATCCTTGTATTGCTTCCTTTATGTAAAATCACTGGTTCCTGCTAATCCCTCTGCTATCCTATTAAAAACAGGCCACACTAAGCAGGAGAGCGCGCCATGGTCAGTTTTCTAGTGGGAACTCAGTGCACATTCTTGTCTAATGATCAGATTTGTCCTGACACACCTCTGCTGCACAGTCATTCACTGGGAAGCTCAGTGTGCAGCTGCCTCATCTCCTCCCAGCTCTTAGAGAATAGAGGGAATGTGATCACTTATACAAAACGTGAAAAAAAGGTATTTATAATGTTTTTTTGTATATCTATACAAAAATGTTTTGCCTTTTATTTATATTTTAAACTGAATGTTTTTTTTTTTTTTTTACAAGGTGATCATTTACAAACACTTTAAGTTGGACTGTTGCAGAATCAATGGAAACAATTGATAACCTGATTTCTGCTGAATTTTTCATTAGTATATGCAGTTAAATGCAAATCATAACTCTATTGTTGGAAAAAATTAGATAACATGCCTATATAGCTTTTTCTTGGCATTTAGTGTTAACCTACCTCAATCGCCTTTCTTGTTCTAACTAAACACAACACAACTAAAGTGATGTAACAACAATAATGAAATAATACACAACATAATAAAAAAATAATGAGAACATAGTAAAATAATATAGTACATGAATGTAAAGTGAATTAGGTCCGAGGTGTAAAAACTGAAATGGCAAGTCTTAAATTTCAATCCAGAGATCACCCAAAACATATGTCCGTGTTGAGTAAAAATAATCAGTGAATAGTGACTTCATAACTGACGCTGTCCAGACAAGTCAGGTGGAGTCCGCGCCTGTGAGGTCATTCTGTATGTGGATCCAGGAAGTTGCCTGCACAATCCCCGGTATTGAATGTATGTACAGCGCTGTTAAATTCATACATTCTGTGAGTTTTTATCATTCTTTTAAATAAACTTTACTCAAAGGCTATACACTATGGAGTTTTGTCTCATGTCCTTTTACATATGTTGATTTTACATATGTTGATTTTATGGGATGTTGGCTGATTACCCTGGTTACCCATGGAGAAATTACTTTGAAGGAGCCCCTTCCAGGAGTGAAAGATTTTTCAAGTGGCGGTCTGCCTTTACACAAGCACATCTGACTCTTTACTTTATGTATAAGAGTCCATGCTTTCTGTTAAGCGCATACCATTTAAATGTGGTGGTGGAACACTGAGTGAAGTCACTATTCAAGGATTATTTTTGCTCAACACAGACAGATATTTTTGGATGATCTCTGGATTGAAGTTTGGGACTTGCCAATTCAATTTTTGCACCTTGGACTTTATTCGCTTCACTTTTATGCACTATATTATTTAACTATGTTCTCACTATTTTAGTATTATGGTATATATTATTTCATTATTGTTGTTGCATCACTTTAGTTGTGTTCACAAATATTATATAAAGAGCTGGATATATTTTTATATTGGGTTTTTGAGCAACTTTTTGTCAATTGGCGTGCAAGCAGCTAAACTTGCCCTCCAAGCTCAATTCATTTTCTGTATATTTGCTATAATACTAGTAATGTTTGTAAATTATCTTTTTAACTCTCTGTAATAATAAATTATAGTTTAAATCATTTACATTTTCTCTCATTATAAGAAACAAACTGCAACACCATAGTTTGTAATAATAGAAAAGTAATCATACATCTTTTACCCTGTTTAATTTTGTATTTTTAAATTATGTTGTGTTATTCATAAGTAATTTGTACTTAATCAAACAATGGCCAGCTGTAATGACTGTGGAATATGATGGCATGGCATATAATATACTGTATAAAGTAATATTATATATACACACAAAACAACATTAATATTCAAATTATTTATTTAATAGATTTTGCAGAGTAACATTTTTTTGCTTATAGTTCTTTAAAACCCAGGTCATGACCTACATTTTTATATACTTCTGTGCAGGTAGCAGTGGAGTTTTATGGGGGATTTACAATATGTAGCCAGCTGGTTTTGAGAGATTGCAGTTTAGCCCATGCCTCTGTTAGCCAGCTTTAAATTGACAATTACAACAGAAGCACTAGACTGTAAGGCATCAAGCAAAGTAACCTTGTTCCTGGGCCAGCTTTTCTTTAGTGAACAGAAATATTGAAGTCCCTCTGCTCAGCCAATAGGCAGATCGAGTGCTCATAAATATCTACACAATGAAACGATTTAAAATTATTTGTATAGAATCTGAAAAAAAGTTGCATGAGTAAAAACTGCAAGAAAACAATGAATGCAAACAGAGTTCTCTTGATTTTGATATTAGGGGGTATTCAGTTTGCTAAAGAGCTTATGTTTTACATCTTTTAAAGGCATTTGTATCTAAATCTCTGCTTCCTTTAAACACTCAGTAAGATCAACTACATTTTTTTAATGAAACCAGTTTGGCAGATAGATGAGATTTTCTCTAAACTGGTAAACAGCTTCTTCCATTTAGATAAAGTATATGTGCAACAATTTTTTTCTTAGTTTTGAAAAAAACATAACAGTCTTATTAATGTATTTGTCCCTTCTGGGAAGATTCACCCACTTTATTTGTCCCATTTATCATCATCATTGATACAGAAATGACTGGGAAATCTAACATTTTTTCAGTTGCCACCAAAACAAGGTGAGGGGAAATCTTCCACTTGCAGTGGCAGCCCTAAGGGCGCACAGGTGCCACCCCCTCTCTCCTGCCACCCTCTCTAGCACCAATAGATAGATTCAATCAATGCATGAATCTATCTATGGCCCCTACTGCCACCCTTTATTCAGGCGTCCGGACCCTTTTCAGGTGCAGGGCACCTGAATAACAGAGGCGGGGGTGGTTTTGAAGCACCTGATTAGAGCCATAGGCTCTAATAGGCGGCAAAAAAGGTGACCTGCGAGCACCATGCTGTGCGCTCGCAGGTCACTCAGCTGTGTTAGAAAATCAAATGAATATTCGCTTTCCTAACACCAAACCGCCTCTCCGCCAATCAGGTGCTCGGATCCATTACCCGTCACCTGATTGGCTGAAATGACAGGCACTGTGATTGGATGCCGGGTGTCCAATCATAGCAGAGGACAGGAAGAGAGGATGGGAGAAGACATCGAGGAGCTGTCCCACCGAGACAGGTATGTGCAGACGGCCGGCCGGCGGGGGGGCACACTGGCAGCATTTGATATGGCACAGTGGCTGCGTTTGATGGAGCACAGTGGGAGCAATTGATGGACACAGTGGCGGGAATTGATGGGCACAGTGGGAGCAATTAATGGGCACAGTGGCGGCAATTGATGGGCACAGTGTCTGCGTTTGATGGCACAGTGGCTGCGTTTGATGACACAGTGGTGGCAATTGATGGGCACAGTGGCTGCATTTTATGGGGCACAGTGGCTGCATTTAATGTCACAGTGGCTGCGTTTGATGGCACAGTGGCAGCAATTGATGGGCACAGTGGCTGCGATTGATGGGCACAGTGGCGGCAATTAATGAGCACAATGGCTGCATTTTATGGGACACAGTGGCTGCATTCGATGGCACAGTGGCTGCGTTTGATGGAACAGTGGCGGCAATTGATGGGCACAGTGGCTGCGTTTGATGGCACAGTGGCTGCGTTTGATGGCACAGTGGTGGCAATTGATGGGCACAGTGGCTGCATTTTATGGGGCACAGTGGCTGCATTTGATGGAACAGTGGTGGCAATTTATGGGCACAGTGGCTGCGTTTGATGGCACAGTGGCTGCGTTTGACGGCACAGTGGTGGCAATTGATGGGTACAGTGGCTGCATTTTATGGCACGGTGACTGTGTTTGATGGCACAGTGGCGGCAATTGATGGGCACAGTGGCTGCGTTTGATGGCACAGTGGCTGCGTTTGATGGCACAGTGGCGGCAATTGATGGGCACAGTGGCGGCAATTGATGGGCACAGTGGCTGCGTTTGATGGCACAGTGGCTGCTATTTATAGCACAGTGGCTGTGTTTGATGGCACAGTGGCGGCAATTGATGGGCATAGTGGCTGCGTTTGATGGCACAGTGGTTGCGTTGATGGCACAGTGGCGGCAATTGATGGGCACAGTGGCTGCAATTGATGGCACAGTGGCTATGATTGATGGCACAGTGGCGGCAATTGATGGGCACAGTGGCTGCGATTGATGGCACAGTGGCTGCGACTGATGGTACAGTGAGGCTGCAATTTATTGTTTTTTTTTTCAGAATTTTTCAGTTTGTTTGCACCCCCTCAAAAAATTTTGAGCACCAGCCGCCACTGCAATGAGAACATCTGTTACAAGGACAACAGGGAATTTCACCCAGTTTACAGAGACTTTTCATTTCTGTTGCATCTCTGGATCAGGAAGTAAAAAATCTCTCCCACAGGACACAGGCAGCCAATAATAAAAAGGTAGTGGTTTTAACCATTTATCCAAAATTAAAAACATTTTTGCCATACACACACTTTCATTATAGTTGTGATTTGCTATGATATTCACACAAACCATTATTAGTATCTCTCCACTTTCTGAACAGCTCTAATTGACACTCACAGCCTGAATAATTATTTTATCTTCCATCTAGTTTTGTTTCCAAGTTTCTAGAATTAAAGTTCCCACATTTTTTTTTATTTGCAATGCTTATCCTATGTGGTTTGCCCCCACCTGCTGCCACTCTGCATTTTCTAAGCATCATTTCAGTCTGCTAGCAAATGAAACTGAGAGACCCTTGGAATGTAATTTCTGGCCATTTGTACAGACATAATTCATTAACTTTAGTTACTTATCTTTCTACTATACATATAATTTTGTGACAGGCTGAGACCCTGCCACTGTGAAAATGGGGGGAAATATGACACAGGATTAGCATTAAGGGTTAATGTGAGTTTCTGGACTATCGTTTCTAAATGGAGAAGGCTGTATTTTTTTTTTATTTTGTGGTTTCGGATCAGAGCTTTCAATCCTGTGTCCGGATATTACCAGGTACCTACAGTCTGTCTTAGAACCCAGATCTGCAGGGTCATTATATATTTATACATTAGGATAGCTCAGAGCTCCCAGTTTAGAGACAGTTGCCAGGGTTGGAGATAGAAGGTCTCACCCAGGGGTCAGAGGTGTCCCAGATAGCATCCAAGAGACAGGAGGTCTCATTCCTGGAGTTAGATGAGCTCCTATTGGGGTGTCAGGAGAACCCCTATCCAGAAGCCAGGATTGGGCTGTGCAGCATGACACTGCAACTAAAGGCTAAGAGAGCCAAGGGAACCAGCAGGACTGGACAGCACTGTCAGAGGCATTGGTAAGAAGAGCAGCAGTGCTGCCAACAAACTGTTTATATTGATGTGGAAAACCCCCTGCGTGGGCAACTGTCATGTCTATGTGAACTTTTTGTTTTGTAGAGTTCTGGATCTTCGCATGCCAGAACAGTGAGCTCTGCAGTGTGTGCAGCAGTTGGTGTACCTGCAAGGAAAACATTGTGTGTGTCTTAGCCCTTAAAAAGACAATACTCTAGGTTGAACTGTGCAAGAGTGCTGGAGCTGTACAGTGGAGTGACTGTGAAGATGGGGCTGTCAAAACACAAAAAGGAAGCAATGTTTGCTGAGATGAGAAACAGAACTCTGTGGTTGGAGGGGTTGTTACCTCCAAGACAAGCCCCATACAAGCCTAAAGAGATTTCACCAAAGCAGGAGATACCTGCTGTTACCTATAGAAACAATGCAGAGATTGGAGAAACTGTCTTTATACAGCTCATGTTGCCTACCAATAGGGATGAGCCAAACACATGGTTCGCAGCAGAACATGCGAACAGGTTAAAAAAAATGTTCGAACACGCTAACATCGTTAAAGTCTATGGGACACGAACATGAAAAATCAAAAGTGCTAATTTTAAAGGCTTATATGCAAGTTATTGTCATAAAAAGTGTTTGGGGACCTGGCTCCTTCTCCAGGGGATATGTATCATTGCAAAAAAAGTTTTAAAAACGGCAGTTTTTTCGGGAGCAGTGATTTTAATAATGCTTAAAGTGAAACAATAAAAGTGAAATATTCCTTTAAATTTCATACCTGGGGGATGTCTATAGTATGCCTGTAAAGTGGCACATGTTTCCCGTGTTTACAACAGTCTGAGAGCAAAATGACATTTCTAAAGGAAAAAAAGTCATTTAAAAGTACTCGCGGCTATAATGAATTGTCGGTCCTGGCAATACACATAAAAATTCATTGATAAAAATGGCATGGGATTCCCCCACAGTCCATTACCAGACCCTTCAGGTCTGATAAGAATATTAAGGGGAACACCAAACCAAAATTTAAAAAAAAAATGCGTGGGGGTCCCCCCAAATTCCATACCAGGCCCTTCAGGTCTGATATGGATATTAAGGGAAACCCTGCGCCAAAATAAAAAAAATGGTGTGGGGGTCCCCCTCAAAATTCATACCAAACCCTTTAGGTCTGCTATGGATTTTAAGGGGAACCCCGCGCCAAAATTTAAAAAATAATGGCGTGGGGTCCTCCCAAAAAACCATACCAGACCCTTATCCGAGCACGCAACCTGGCAGGCCACAGGAAAAGAGGGGGTACGAGAGAGCACCCCCCTCCTGAACCGTACCAGGCCACATGCCCTCTGACGCTACGGGAAAGCCATAGGGATGTCCCCGTGCGTCAGAGGGGGCGGGGTCACCCGGCAATGTCATTGTGTGGCCCCGCCCTCAGTTATAAAAGAGCTGTTACCTGAGAGGCCGGTCATTACGCTGGGTGCCTCCCAGGGAGGCAGATCGTAGGCGGCATGCAGCTTTTTTTCTTTTTGTTTTTCAGTCCGTCAGAGCGAGAGAAGAAGAAGAAGACTTAGTGGGACAGTTTTATTTTTTTATTTATTAATAAAGGACTTGTCCCAAGGTGTGTATTTTCTTTTTTTTTTACTATTTTCACACATTTTTTGTGAAATGGTAGGGGTACATTTGTACCCCATTACCATTTCACACGGGGGGGCCGGGATCTGGGGGTCCCCTTGTTAAAGGGGAATTCCAGATTCCAATAAGCCCTCTGCCCGCAGACCCCCATAACCACTGGGCAAGGGTTGTGATGATGAGACCCTTCTCCCTTTCAACATGGGGACAAGGTGCTTTTGGGGGCTAGGAGGGGGGCGCTCTCTCGTCCCCCCCTCTTTTCCTGCGGCCTACCAGGTTGCGTGCTCGAAAAAGGGTCTGGTATGGATTTTGAGGGGGACCCCATGCCATTTTTTTTTAATCTTGGTGCAGGGTTCCCCTTAATATTCATACCAGACCCGTAGGGCCTCGTAATGGACTGTGGGGGAACCCCATGCCGTTTTCATCAATTAACTTTTATGTGTATTGCCGGGACCGACAATTCATTATAGCCGCAAGTACTTTTAAATGACTTTTTTCCTTTAGAAATGTCACTTTGCTCTCGGACTCTTGTAAACACGGGAAACATGCGCCACTTTACAGGCACCCTATAGACACCCCCCCCCGGTACGAAATTTTAAGGAATATTTCACTTTTATTGTTTCACTTTAAGCATTATTAAAATCACTGCTCCCGAAAAAACGGCCGTTTTTTAAAACTTTTTTTTGCATTGATACATGTCCCCTGGGGCAGGACCCAAGTCCCCAAACACTTTTTATGACAATACCATGCATATAAGCCTTTAAAATTAGCACTTTTGATTTCTCCCATAGACTTTTAAAGGGTGTTCCGTGGCTTTCGAATTTGCTGCGAACACCCCAAATTGTTCGCTATTCGATAAACAGGTGAACACCCGATGTTCGAGTTGAACTTACGTTGGACTCGAACATCGGGCTCATCCCTACCTACCAATGACATTGAGAACTTTCTTGCTAAGTTTGAGAGAGTTGCTGCATGAAAGTACTGGCCTAGGCACTGTTGGTCAGAGCTATTGCCAGGTATGCTGTTGATGGAGTTCCAAGTGACTTATGCCCCGTACACACGGTTGGACATTGAGAGGACATTCCGACAACAAAATCCATGGATTTTTTCCGACGGATGTTGGCTCAAACTTGTTTTGCATACACATGGTCACACAAAGTTGTCGGAATTTCCAATCGCCAAGAACGCGGTGACGTACACCACATACGACGAGACTAGAAAAGGGCAGGTCCGAACCAAGCGCAGCACCATTTGGGCTCCTTTTGCTAATCTCGTGTTAGTAAAAGTTTAGTGAGAGATGATTCGTGCTTTTTCAGACTCGTGGTTTTCAGATCGTTTTCTGCTGTTCAGTTTGTGCTTGTGGGTTTGTATCTGCTCTTCAGTGCGTGCAGTCAGTTCGTATTGGAGCTATCTGTGCAATCTTGTTCACTCGTTGCTGTTTTTCAGGTCGCTCTTCACAGGCCTTGCTGTTCTTCAGTGCGTTCTGTTACTTCGTTCTGAACAGCCGACCGTTTTCTAGCCATGTTGCGTATATGTACTCCTCGTAGAGTTCGTGCTGTGCGGGGGCTTGGTGTTGGGGTGCTTACCTTGAAACAAGCCCTGTCCATGAACAGGGTGGGGAGGAGGTTCATGGACCAAGAATTGGTTGCTCCAGCGTGACCAGTTCTGTCACATGCCTTTGCTCCGTGAGATCTGTGAGAATAATCTTGATGATTTCAGGAACTTTCTCCAGATGACTGACCCCGTATTTCACCGTTTGTTGGCTTTGCTAACCCCTTATATTAGCAGGCAGGATACCTGCATGAGGCAAGCCATCACTCTGGAGCAGAGGCTAGTCGCAACCCTGCGGTACTTGGCGATGGGGAGAAGACCTTAAGTTCTCGACAGGCATCTCTCCCCAGGCTCTGGGGATCATTATACCAGAGACCTGTTCTGCCATCATTCAGATCCTGCAGAAGGAGTATATTAAGGTAAGATTTTTATCCTTTAACATCACATTTTATTGTATTGAATGTTTGATAATATATTGCATTTCTTTCCTCATTCCCTAATTACCATGATTGTAATATGCTGTGAATGTCCCCTTTGTCCTCATGCATGCTGGATTTTTATGTAATTTTTTTTTGTCCTTCATACATATTTGCCTTCACTTACCTCCCCAGCATGGTCTCTTGGCCCTATATTCACCTCATGTAGTCACTTAACAATGTATTTTATCAGCTCCATAGTAGTGCTTTACCCCCAACACCCCCTAAAATGTTTTAAAATGTGATTTGTGCTTAAAATTCAGGCAGAGTCCAGAGGCTTTTTTTTGGGGGTCCCCAAATCATTTGGAACCCTCCCTCCCCCAACTGCTAAGTCAGCTGATACCAATTCTCTATCTATCCTCAATCATCTATCTGCTGACTTTGCCAAACCCATACACACTATACCCACCTCTTTAGTGGTCAGATTTATGGATGAATTCCCCAAAGCATGTAGTGCATCGGCCTGCCTGTATACTTTCAAATGGTACTGTTTAAAGTTTTTGTATCCTATTATTATCTTGATAGGTAATAGCAGAATGTCCAAATATGCTCAAATGTGTACAATGTGTATTTATATCTTTGTATTATGACACTTCTTACCTGTCCAGTGGTCTGCCAATAGTGTAACTAAGGAGGGGCTGGCCAAAGTAATACACATTATTTAGGCATTCATCTCTCAATGAAGTGGAGAGGGTTACCTGTGCAAGAGCTCCCCCCTATAATGTTAGAAATGGCCCATGAGAGGGGGGGGGGGGGAATTTGATAGGTGGACCTTATACCTTGGTTTTTCCAAACTCCATAGACTAAATGTTATACTAATGTTGGGCAAGAATATTTGTGTCTAATCTGCTTTCCCTGTTTATGTGCAAAATGATTCATTTATTTTTCTTGTTTGACTCCACAGTTTCCTTCCAACCCACAGGAATGGCAGACTGTGGCCTCCCACTTTGCCCAGTGGTGGGACTTTCCTAACTGCAGAGGGGCAGTTGATAGGAAATACGTCCACATCGTCCCACCACCCAACTCGGGGTCATACTATTTCAACTATAAGGGGTTCAATAGTATTGTGATGTTGGCAGTGTTGTTGGCTACTTATGAGTTCCTGTATGTGGACGTGGGGAAGAATGGCTGGATGTCCGATGGTGGAGTCATCGCCCAGACGGAGTTCTACAGGTGTCTCCAGAATGGCAGCTGGACTTGCCACCTCCAGAAGACAATGCGGAAGGACTCCCATTCGTCTTCGTTGCGGATGAAGCGTTTGCGCTGGGGGACCATCTTATGCGGCCATTCCCGATGAGGACCCTCACCCCGGACCAGAGGGTTTTTAAATACCGGCTGGCCAGAGCCAGAAGAGTGATGGAGAACACGTTTGGAATCATGGCCAGCCGGTTCAAACTGAACCATATCATCCTGGCGTGCTGTGTTCTACACAACTTTTTACGGCAACATTCTGCCAATTATGCTGGCTCAGTTGGGCCTGAGGCCAGAATTCCGAATGAACCAACCCTGATGGCGCTTGAAAGTGGCCGTCCTGGCCTGCCCCCCCCGAGTGCCCGTGAGGTCTGTCTAAGATACCTTGAATACTTTGCGGGTAGGGGGGCCATCAATATGCCAGACAATGTCTGAAACCTTTTTCAAATAAAAAAATCATTTTAACTACTAAAATCTTTGGTGACATTTACTGCTTGTGTTTCTTTTAGCTGACCCCGACAGAAATGTGGTGAGTCCTGAAAATGGCGTGATTGTGTAACATTACAAAGCACTGTTGGGTGTTATTTACTAAAGGCAAAGACACTTTGCACTACAAGTGCACTTGAAACTGCACTTGTAGTGCAAAGTGGATTTTACCTTAGGAAATAACCCCCATTGTCACAGTAAACACCAATTAGAGCACAACAAAAGTTTTGGAGCATTGAAACAATAATCCACACATTCTTGATTATCAATCTTTTTAATCCCAGCACAATCACATGTGCATTTGTAAAAGGTTTTTAAAACAAACCAACATGTTTGTTGTATAAAAATTTTTGGGGTCACATTTGAAAAAGTAGAAATGTCCATTTAAGATAAAACAGCCATTTTTAAAAACATCAAGAAAGACACAAATCTGGAACTTACAAAGTTCAACTTTTGTAGAAATTGAAGGCAATATCAGACACAAGTATTTACAAACTGTGTTTGATATTGCGTTCAGATGGGGTGAAGTCACCTCAGGAAAAGACAAATTTTGAAGATGCACACAAATTGCCGAATGTCAACATGTGCTAGCTGCCATCATGGGGGATCAAGGGACGTTTTTTGGGGGTGCAACCCCTTCCTCCCAGCTACTTTATTATTGAGGAAGGGGTTGCACCCCCAAAACGCGTCCATTGATCTCCCGTGATGGCAGATAGCACACACTGTGTGCATCTTCAAAATTTGGATTTTCGCGAATATGTCAAAAAATGTTAGAAATTTTTAGATCACCAAAAGCACAAAAAAGGAAAGGAATTTGGAGGGGTTTTAAACTCTCCCTAAAACATCAATGATGTTCTTCATTTTTTTTTTGTTTCAAAGATTTTATTAAAGATCATAAAGTCTTTACAGCATTTGTGTTACAATAAACAGTAAACATTGAACATGAGATTGTTAAAGTAAACAATTTTTTCCCTTAAGAGAATTCCCAGCCATGCTTGGAGATAACAAACTTGTTTACCTAGGTAATAAAGGGGTGTGTACCCCACAAGTATCCTTAGATAGGTCAGAGTTGCCCTAAAACTGAGACTCCATTGGAAGTGTGTTCTGCATTCTGTTATAGTTTTTGTGTGTAGTAGAAAGTTGGTGTGCAATTTATGGAAGAACTCTATTAGTGGAGTGATGTATTTATCATTTAATGTGTAAGGGACCGATCGTTTTTCGTGTTTGATAAGTTCGTTTGTTTCTAGGTAGTAATTCATGAGTTGAGTAGTTAATTGGTATGTGACGTGGGCGTCCTATATGCTTACCAGGATGTCAACATATCTGGCATGGGAAAAGGAGAGGGTGAAGAGGAAAGGGTAGAAGGTAGGAGAGTAGGCAAAGGGGTCAGCGGGGGATGAAGGTGGACAGGGAGGATGGGGAAGGTGGGGTGGGGGAATCTCTGACTTCCCTTTGTAAATGTAATATGGTTAATATATATTCTAGTCACTGAGGTGCTTTTAAAAGGGGATGAGTCATCATCAGGGTAGGGAGTTAAGCTGTATATATTTGGTTTGTGTGTGAGCAATATGACTGTCATCCACGACCCTTACGTAGGGGAATTCAGGATGGTCGTGTATTCCGGCAGAGTCTGGAAATGGGTCCAGCATGCCCATTTGCGGCTAAATTTTGTCGGTGTGTCTCTTGCGATATGTATTAATTTTACCATCTCTGCTACTCTGTTTATTCTGATGAACCATTCTTTCAGAGTGGGTATCTTGTTTGATTTCCAATGTATTGGGATGCATTGTTTTGCTGCATTTATCAAGTGCATCATTAGTGATTTGTGGTAGGTATTGTGTGGTAATGAGGAAAGGTGTAGGAGAAATTGGGCAGGGGTGAAATCTGGGTTGTAGGTGGTGACCTGCTCAATTATTCTGCGAACCTCAGACCAAAAAGCTTGTAGTGGGGCACAAGACCACCAAATATGGAGTAGCGTGCCCTTCTCTTGATGGCACCTCCAACATGTTTCAGGGATGTCAGCTTTAAATTTATGTAACAATGCTGGGGTATGGTACCATCTCGATTGGATTTTGAACCCATTCTCTTGAGTGGAGACATTGGTTGAGCCTTTGTGTATGTTTGAGTATATTCACTCCCAGTTCTCTTCCGAGATTTGTATGGTTAAGTCCTTTTCCCATTTCCTACAGTATTGACTGTCATTAGCTTTAAGGTCAGCAAAGAGAAGGTTGTGTATTTGAGAGATAAGGTGTGTTTGTTGTGTTGTTTTGGTACATAGTGTTTTGAAGGGAGTGAGCTGTCTAGAACATTGACCTTTTTTGTCTAGGATTTGGAGGTAGTGGGCTATCATTATGAATGTCCAGCATGGGATAGGTGTCTGTTCGAAACGTGCTGCGATTTGCGTTGCGGTGAGTAGTTTGCCTTGTTGGAGGAATTGGTGGACTCTGATTTGTCCCTGTGGTAGATTATCAGCTAGAAATTGATGGTGCATACCTGGTGGGAAGTCCGGATTCAGCTTTATAGGAGTCAATGGACTGGGGGAGGAGGAGATCGGGGTAGCCTTACATATCGCCTGAAAACAGCGCAAGGTGGGACCAATCGTTGGGTGAGCTTGGGTATCTTGTGGGATTTGCTTGGGGGAAATCCAAGGAAGGGAGTTCAGATCTAATTTCGTGAAGGAAGCTTCTAGGGAAACCGGACGTTCCAGTCCACTATCCTGGCTAGATGGGTGGCTGCATGGTAATTGAGGATGTTCGGAAGGCCTATTCCTCCCAGGTTTTTCGGGCGGGAGAGCATGTGTGACTGATTCTGTGTCTATGTTTGCCCCACAAGAAGTTGGAGCTGATCTGCCTATATGTTTTGAAGAACAGGGGGGGATCTGTATAGGGATCGTCTGTAGGAGGTATAATATTCGGGGGAGAGCATTCATCTTCAGGATAGCCGCTCTGCCGAACCATGAAAATGTGGGTTTGTTCCATGTTTCGAGATCAGAGGATAGTCTGTTTAGTAGGTGAGGAAAATTTCTGGCATATAAGTCCGAGAGTGTGGTTGGAATCTGAATGCCTAAGTATGATATCGAATCTTATTTCCATTGGAACGGAAAGTTATGCTTGCATTGGTTCACCAGACTTTGGGTTAGGGATATGTTAAGTGCAAAAGATTTAGAGAAATTGATCTTCAGATTAGATAGGGTTTGGAAGAGCTTAAATTCAGCTAGTAATGTTGGTAAAGTGGTTAGTGGTTGTGTGAGGAACAATAATATATCATCTGCGTATGCCGCATATTTGTATTCCTTTACAGGAGATTGAATTCCCTTTATGTCTGGGTTAAGTGTAAGTTTTCATAGGAAGGGTTCGAGGGTTAGTACAAATAAGATGGGTGATAGTGGGCATCCCTGTCTTGTTCCATTGCGAATGGGAAAGGCGTTCGACAGAGTACCATTGACCCTCACTTTAGCAGAGGGATTGATGTATAACGACATGATTAGTCCAATCATTTGGGGACCAAGTCCTATGGCTTGTAAGACTGCTGTCATGTAATCCCACGATACTCTGTCGAACGCCTTTTCGGCGTCGAGTGACAGGAAGAAACCTTTTTGCTTGGTATGGGTGATCAGGTAGTGCAGGTTAATCGCTTTGATCGTGTTGTCTTTGGCTTCACGGCCAGGGATGAAACCTACTTGGTCGTGGGATATGATTGAGGGCAGAAGGGTTAGTAGTCTGTTGGCTAATATTTTTGAAAATATTTTTATGTCTACATTTAACAATGAAATTGGTCTGTAATTGCTTGTGAGGGAAGGGTCTTTGCCTTCTTTGGGAATAACTGCTATATGAGCTTCTAGCATTCCGCCTGTAAGGGGATTTGTGGGAGAAATAGAGTTAAAGGTCGTAAGGAAAGGAGTTTGGAGGGTGTCGGAAAATGTCTTGTAGTAAACCGCTGGGAGGCCATCTGGGCCTGGGCTTTTGCCAGATTTGAGCTGACTAATTGCCTGTGCCCATTCCGTGGGCGAGATTGGTGCATCAAGAGTTGCCGCAACCTCTGAAGCTATTTTCTGGGGGGCATATTGATCTAGAAATGATTTAATGTTTTGGGCTCTCAGTGAAGCTGGGGTGTGGGTGGGTTCAGATGCGCGTAAATCATAGAGGGAGGAATAATATTTAGCGAATTCTTGTGCTATGTCATCATTGTGTGTGAGGGCTTTTCCGGAGGTGGATTGTATTTGGTGGATCATATTATTTGCTTTTTGTTTGCGTAGGGCTCGTGCGAGGAGTCGCCCGCTCTTGTTACCAAACTCGTAAAATAGTTTGTGTGAGAGAATGAATTTTTTCCTGAGAGTGAGGTGTAGTTCTTCTTTGATAAGTGTGCGGATCTCCATGAGTTCCATATGAGTTTGTTGTGCTAGAGTTTGTTTATGCGAAGCCTCGAGTTTCTTCAGTTTCATGAATAGGTTGGATAGATTAGTTTTCTTGGCTTTTTTAATAGAAGCTGTGAGGGAGATCAGTTTCCCTCTTATGACAAATTTGTGCGCCTTCCATTGTGTCAGGGGGGTCGTGTCCGGGGTGTTGTTTTCTATGAAATAGTTTTTTAGGCATGAATGGATTTCTTCTACCTGAAGTTCATCCGTTAGAAGTGTGTGGTCTAGTTTCCAAATGTAAGATCTGCGGGGGGTGTCTGGAAAAGTAAGCGATATAGAGATAGGATGATGGTCTGAGAGTGTCATGGGTTCTATGGTCGCTGTTATTAGGGTCGGAAGGTCCTGTTGTGAGAGAAACAAATAGTCAATGCGAGAATATTTGTTGTGAGGCGCAGAGAAGAAGGTGTAGTCTTTGTCTTTTTGGTAGAGGGTACGCCAGGCGTCATGTAATGACAATTCCTGTAGGCAGTTTTTGATCTGCTTTAGGGCTCTGTATGGTAGATGGGATTTTCCTGTAGAAGTGTCTACTAACGGGTCTAAGGGGACATTAAAGTCTCCCCCTAAGATCAAAAGGCCTTCTTGGAAGGTTGTCAATTCCCTTGTCACTGTACGGAAGAAGGGTACTTGGGAAGTATTGGGGCTGTAGATGTTTGCTAGGGTAATTGGCTTTTTTTTTAAAGTGCCTTTAAGGAAGATAAACCTACCCTGTTCGTCTGTCAAGGTGTCCGTTATTTGTAGGGGTACTTTTTTGGAAAGAAGTATAGAGACCCCTTTCGTCTTTGAATTTGGTGAGGTAGCATGATAGCAATGGGGGAAGAAATGGTTCGTCAGTTTAGGGGTATTTGTGCTACTAAAGTGAGTCTCCTGTATATAGATCACATCTGCCTTCGCACTACGCATATACGCGAGCAGCTGCGATCGCTTTTCAGGGATGTTTAAACCTTTCGCGTTGATTGAAATGACTTTCAGCGAAGTAGGTGTGGGTAATGCTTGACGAGAGGCCATTGTTGTCTAAATAGAACGTGAGTACCAGAATTTGTGGCTTTCCCAAAGGGAAGTCAGAGATTGGGAGGTAGTTGTGAAGAGGGCGGGGATGGAGGGGTAATTCAATGAAGAGGACAGGTGTTGTATAGGAGGAGGAGTAGAGAAGTGGGGTAGGGAAGAGGGGGGTGTGCAAGAGGGTGATGCGAGGGAGAATACAAAGGGATAACTGGTTGTGTGGGATTGCCTGCAAACCCACTTATCAAGTTTGTGGGGTACCGGTATGGATCAGCGGAATCTACTTGAGTCCGCTGGTTGCGGGAGTGGAAGGTGACGTTCAACAGAAGGTGGAAGTTCTGTGTCCCAAGGAGGTCATAAAAAGCTGATAATGAAGCTTCTTGATTAGTGGGTCAGGGTTCTGCTGTTTATGACATACGAACCTAACTGTGAACCCGACTAATAGATAGTGTATTTTCTGACTATGGTGATGTGCTATATACTCGTAGTAGGGAAGTGGAAGATCTGTATGTTGTGAAGGGTGTCCTGAGTCTTACATTTCTATATTGCGCTGGTGTAGAATGTTTTTTTAGAAAAATTGTCTGTTCTTTGTGTAGGTACTATTTGGCTGTGGAATGGTATAGAAGACAGCTTGCAACTTGTGTGAGATTTTGCGAAACAAACGGATGTCTAAACCACTACTATGATTTACACTTGGCAGAAAAAAAAGGCGTGGAGGATGATCCATGGATCCATAGTTTTCATGACCCAGGTTAAACAATAACCAAATATTGTAGTGAACTAACATATTTAACTTTAGCCTTAATAAGCTGAACTTAGTAATCGATTAACAATTATATTCATACCTGCAAAACTAAAGGTAAGTCCTCAATATTCTCTCTCTGGTGCCGATGGGGACGTGCTCTGAGGTATTCTGGGGATTTTTGCCCTGCTTTTTTGTCCCCCAGAAAATGGGGTAGGTGAGAGACATTAAGGTCTGAGTGGTAGGGACAACTTGTTCCACTGGGTAGTATGTGTGTGTATGTGTGTATTGTGTTGACGTTGTTCGCTTACCTGAGCACGCCCCTATCGGCTTCCAGACAGTCATGCGCATTCCGAAGGTCCTAAGGTTGAAATGATATAAGTTTTAAAAACCGTGAAGGGAGGAAGAGTTATGGCAGAAAACAACACAAGAAGAGAGAAAAAAAAAAAAAAGCTTTGTGTAAGTGCCTCAACGTAAATAATGTTAGGTTGATAGCGCTGAGACTGAGTATTAAAAGGCAGAGGCAAGTAGAGGGAGCATTTTAGATGTTTCTGAAAAGAGAGAAAGTAGGGAGGGTTCCCCAAAATAAGGGGAAGAGTGAGGGGAAAGAAGGAAGGGTATAGAGGGGGAGAGAAGGAGTCATAGATACATATATAGTTACTGCATGTGTTCTTAATATAATTTCAATGCAGCTCTCTTGGTCCTTCTTCTGCAGCGGTTGTGTGTGCTGGATGGCGGTAGGCTCTGCTGGGTGTTGAGGATGATCCGACTTGTTAGTTCAGCTTAAGGAGAGGTTTGCTTTCAAGCCAGCCGGAGCAGGCGGATAGAGTATCTGGAAGCAGGCATTAGATTTTGTCTCTTTAGAAATATAACAGGTGTATTGTAGATCTAAAGGAAGGGGTGTTATCCTCTTCGTCATTATGGAGTTGTCCTCAGCTGGGGGTAGTATCATATTCTCCCTTTGGCATATTATCGTGAGGTGATGGAAATATGAGTGGATTATTTTCCGTCGGCAGAGTAAATAGACTGTCTGGGTTAAGGGTGGAGTGCCAGAGAGTTTAGCAACATGTCTTGTCCTTTGCAGGTAACTGTGATCCTATAACGAAGATGAGTGCTGATCAAGGCAATTTTAGATCAACATCCTGGGTCAGAGGAGAATAGGGTGAAGGCATTGTCATTCCTTTAGATGATCCGGGCCCTGCGATGAGCAGGGGAGGCCGTGGGACTACCGTTCCGTGGCATGTTTGGGTCTCGTAGTGGAGAGTGGGGAGGCACTTGATGGTGTCGACGACAACCAAGATGGAAGTTGCCTGCTTCTGCGATGCCATCCATTGAAGTAGCTCTGTGCATCTGCGGTAAACGAAAGTCGCTATACCAATCTGGCAGTGCAATTGTTGGGATGTCTAGGGTGGAACAGAAATGTTCCAGATCTTCTGGAACTCTAAGAAGTGCAGTGTGGCCTTGATGCGTTGCTGAAAGGCCAAAAGTTAATTTCCATCTGTATACGATCGATCTGGCTCTTAAAGTGTCCAACAGAGGTCTTAACTCATGTCTCCTTTGCAGGGTGATATTGGAGAGATCTTGGTATATTTTGATGTTCGATCCCTGGTGAATTATTTGATTGCGAGACCTGGATGCCCTCAAAATTTCTTCTTTGAGGGAGAAGTCTATAAGGCAGCATACAATGTCCCTTGGGGGATCTGTGTCTCTCTCTCTCGGTCTTAATGCTCTATGAATATGCTCAAATGCGACCGGAGCATCTTGGGGTCTGTCTAATACTGTAGCTCATTGAAAATGGTGGTAACTGTTTGAGATAGTTGATGTGGGTCAATCGTGCGCGCCTGGGTTGTTTCTACCTCCTCCACTTTGAGAGAGATAGATTGCAGGTCAGACCTCATGTCTGAAATAGCTGCCATCAGTGTATTTTTGATGTCAGCAGCTACACTGTGAAGATCTTCCAGGTTGACTGCGGGTGAATGCCTCTGCTCCGACCCCGCACCTGACTGATTCAGAGTTCCAGAGCTGTGGGGGCTAGCGCTCTGGGGTCGCGTCTTACTCGAGGCGGCTGGATGAGCGGCCTGCATGGCGCCTCTGGGCCTGGATCGGAAGATCTCAGGAATGTGCCCTTCTCGTGTGTGATCTTGGTGCCGTGGGGACCGGGATCTTGATGCTGAGGTACTGCATGCTGTCCTCACCATAGCAGAGTGGTATCAGGTGCCGTTTCGCTAAAGAAGCTAGACCTCATGGACGGGAGCTTCAGAACAACACGTCCATCTTAGAGCGGCTCCAAACCACGCCCCCGTTCTTCATTTTTTTATGAACATCATTGATGTTTTTATGGATGTTTTCCAAGTCTCCCCATGATCTCCCCAATCAGGATCTGTGCACTTTCAGAGGTGAAATGATCTGGATCCACAACATCACGATCACCTAAAAAGATAGAAACAAAAACACACCATGTAATATAAATATGCTGGCATCCATCTCTTACCTGAGCCTGTGGTCGCAGACACTCACCTGATGTGGTGACTATTTCCACCACATCTCCTTCCTCCTCCTCCTCATGTTGTGTTTGGGGGATTTCTCCTTCTTCCAGAGGTGGGGGGTCTGTGGTCTCCACGGATGAGGGGTGTCCTCCGAGTCTTTTCCTGAGCTGATCTTTCGATCGTCGTACCCTGAAATTCCGGTGCAGACTCTTGACCACTTTCGCCATGATCTTGGCCTTTTGGACATTGGGGTTGGGGTAAGGTCCATACTTCCCGTCATAGTCGGCCTTCTTCAGGATGTCCACCATCTCCAACATCTCCCCAAAGGACATATTTGATGCCTTAAATCATCTCTTCCAGGATCGCGGCGTTTCAGGCTCTGGGCTTTCCTCCTCCTCGTGCTGTAATTAGCATGCACCTGCTGTGTCTCCGCCATGTGCTCTTCCCCCACTGCGCCGAACGAGAAGGGGCGGGGAATAGACTAGAAAGAACGTCAGGGGCGGGCGGAGTTTCATGCATGCGCAGAGTATATAAAGCGTAACACGCGTGCATAGTACGTATGATCTGTGAGTGGAGGAAGGAGTATCGGAGGCGCCGATCGTGATAACGAAGGTAAGATCTAAACTTGGGCCTATTCTGCTTCTAGATTGAGGCCTATATTATAACAAGATTAGGGGAGTTTCGCCTGACATTAGGGTTTGTCTTGTGTTGTGTCTTGCAGAGAAAATGGATGGCTTCAATGACCATAACTTCCTCCCCCTGTTCATAGACAAATACAGGGAGCTGCCCTGTCTGTGGCAGGTGAAATACCTGCATTATAATCATAAACAAAGAGGCAGACAGCGCTGCAGAAACTGCTGGAGTTGGTGAAGCCGGTGGTTCCCACGGCAACCATCCCCTATTTAAAAGCCAAAATTGGTGGCCTGAGGAGCACTTATCTTAGGGAGCACAAGAAGGTCACGGATTCCCAGAGATCAGGAGCTGCAGCAGATGATATGTATGTCCCCAGGCTGAGGTACTATGAGAGACTGCGATTTCTGTCAGACCAGACTGGAGTTAGGGAATCCCTTTCCACGCTTCCTTCCACTCATCCTTCCACCCCAGCTGAGGCTTCCAATGTCCAACCTGGGACTTCCAGCCAGGAAGAAGTGGAGGAGCCCAGCTTGAGCCAGGTATAGCATTTTTCTACAGATTTCTGGTCAATAAAGAAATGATGTTTACTAGATGTTATTATTGATCATTATTATTGTTATTATTGATCACTAATTGCTGATTTAATAAAGTGTTTTACATATCAATAGACAGTAGTGGGCAAAAATAATTGGGACAAGAATGAAAAATGCTGAGGTCAGAATGATAATCTGTTATATTTGTTAACATTCAATTTGCAACAATCATGAGGTGAAAATTGTGTGTGATTGATGACTAAAAAACTAAAACTATGTCCTTTTTTCATACACAGGAAGACCTTAGCCAGGAGGAGGAAGCTGTGGAATGTGCCACACAGGAGGAGGCTGTGGAATGTGGCAGTCAGGAGGAGGCGGGGGTTAGTGGCAGCCAGGAGGAGGCAGGGCTAAGTGGCAGCCAGGAGAAGCCTGGGCCCAGTAGGAGCCTGACTGAATCGCAGGTTCCTTCCCTCCACTTTCCAACCAAAAGACCCAGGAAGGGGAGTCACATGCAGGATTCAGCACTCAGGCTGATTCAGGAGGCTTCTGCGTCCCACAGAGCCACGCCCACTCCTGAAGAGGCCTTTGCCTGCATGGCTGCCATCAAACTGAAGGGCATGCAGGAGGGCCAACGCCTCATGTGTGAGGACCTTCTTTATAAAGTCTTAACTAAAGGGGTGAGGCACTCAATACCCACCTGAGTGAGTTGGACCATCCTCCTCCTCCTCTTGCCACAACTACTCCACCAGAGCCACAGCGTGGAAGGAAGCGTGGAAGGAAGACCAGAGAGTTATGATTTGGGTTCAGTCTGGTCTGGCAAAAGATGCAGACTCTTGTATGACCACAGCCTGGGGACATACATGTCATCTGCTGCTTTCAGGATCTCTGGGATTTCTGGACCAGACTGCACTCCCTTATATATGGACTCCTCAGGCCACCAATTTTGCTGTAAAATAATTGATGTCTGCCCTGGGGGCCAAAGGCTTCAACAATTTCTGCTGTTTCTCCAGCGTTGCCTCCCTCTTTGTTGGGTTGTGAGCCCTTAATAAAGGTTTTTTTGTTTCAATTATACTCACCTATGTGTGTTTTCCTTCAAAAAAGACAGTTTGTTTGTGAGGAGGCAGAGACACCAACACCAAACAATCTCCTTGAGATTAAAGATTAAATAATACAAGATAATAATGGTGTTGTGGTAACTTGACACACAAAACACACACAAAAATATTCAGAATGTAAAATAAATAAAACTAAAAAGTTACAAGATCAGCCTTGAAAAAAATACAAACCCCAAAAAAAAATTATATAGCTTTTTTGTCAGATGTGACAAATCAAAATATATTGAGGGAATCACGATAAATAATAAAGAAATAAGTTTGTGAGAAGTCTGTGTGAATATGAGCAGCAAAACTACTTAATTCTTCTAGCATTATAAAGAAGAAGAGAGTGCGCTGTATTAAACAATTTTAAATATTGCAGCCTGACGAAAGTGCTCTATCCATTCCGAACGCTAATTTTACCAGACCGAGCTGTTCCGTCTCGGAATTTCTTCTGAGCATGCATGGCACTTTGTGCGTCGGAATTGGCCACACACGGTCGGAATTGACGCGATCGGATTTTGTTGTCGGAAAATTTTATAGCCTGCTCTCAAACTTTGTGTGTTGGAAAATCGGATGGAAAAAGTCAGAGCCCACACATGGCCGGAATTTCCGACAACACGCTCCGATCACACATTTATCCGACTGTGTGTACGGGGCAATGCAGTTTGATGGGCTGATGCGGGGATGACTATCAAGGCACAGATTCTGTATGAAGAAGAGATCAAGCAGGAATGGAAAAATTGGCAAGCCTCAAGTGAAGGAAAATGCCATGTGGGGAACTCTGATAAGGAATGGTAGCAAGCAAGGTGCTTGCAGTGACGTAAATGGGGCCATGCTGTTGCTGAGTGTCCCAGGTCTCAGGATACTGCACCTGGTAATCCAGAGGAGCAGAAGCCTAGAATTACCTGCTCTGGTGTTTGTGCAAAAGTGTCTTGTCATCCCTGGCAACCAATCAGCCTGCAGAGGGTGGAAGAGAGCACTAAGAACCGGTGGTTTCATGTTAAGGCTGCTTATGTGAAGTGGTCAGTCCAAGAAGAGGGCACATTATCCAGCATCCTACAAAAGCTATGGCCATGTATTTAGGTCTCCTGTTACTCCTGGCAACAGGAAATGGGCTTGGCCAGTGGAGGGTTTTGAAGAGTCCAAGAAGATTGCCATGTTGTCCAATTGCCATGTGGGGGCATTAGCTTATGAGAAGGCAACAGAGAATAGACAATGCCCTCAACTGAAGATTGCAACACCTGCCAAGTGGAATAGTAAGACTTCTGCTGTTGCAAATGTGAGAGAGACTGGTTATGGAACTGTAACAAGCCCCTTGCTCGCTTGGTTCCACTCTCCCGACACTCCTCTGCAGCTATAGCATCAGATTGCAGATCGCAACATCTGATTGTTCGGTCATCCAAGGTTCCGGGATTAGAACTACAGCTCTGTGCCGTTCTAACCCAGTTGTGATAGCTCAGAACAAACACCAGGCAGGCTGTATGTAAGTTCAACCAGGAATCTATCTTTATTGACAAAATACAGGCTTTTATACACTCAAAGTGGAGGTGCAGACCTCCTGCTCATATTACTCTAACAATACAGCTGTAACCTAATTAACCTAATTAACATGAGCTAATTAACTAATCCCTTTAGACAGCCTAGATGACTCAGACATGACCGTTAGGCCAGACTGGCCGTCTTGTAGTTCAGAAAATCCAATCAACATTATCACAATCAACATAGACTCTTCTTCACACAATAGCAGAGTTAATTAACACAAATAACAATGGGGATCTAATGACTCTTAGATCCCATAGTAGACTTATTTACAATACACATTTTAGCAGACAATAGACAGACAGGTGTTGGAATTTACATCAGCATTTCCTAACAGTATCTGTCCCAGCACAAAGAACACCGTTCCCCAAAATGCAAGGGCCCCCGATCGATCGGCAAGAGGCTAGCATACAGTTCCCTCCAAAAGTCTCTTTCCTGGCTAGGTCTGTCACATTTCTTCCCTTTTGGCAGGAGACTAACACAGGAGGAGACACCAGACTGGTTGACTCCGAAGTTAGTCAGTAGTTCCCGTCCTCTAATGCCTGTACCCACACAGTACCCCAAACAAATTGTTCTAAACAAAGCATTACTCACCCAGCCAACCTCTGCCTCTCTCAGAGAACATAGCTGCCACTGGGGAGAGGCCTGGACTGGCCCTTCTCCCTGGAGTCCTTTCTGCCGCTGGAGAGAAGACAGGGTGTCTGGGCTCACTCCGTCATGCTGTTGGGGATCTGGGCCGACTGCCCAGCATCCCTGGGGTATACAGGTGGAGACTGAAGTCCCATCCACCTTCACAGGACATCCATGCTCTGTTAGTTGAGGGCAAAGTCCAGCAGTACTCGGCCCTGTTGCCAGCCCTTCTGCTGGAAACCCCACACCATCTGCTCCGGCTAACTGTTGGGGGGGGAGGATGAACACCTCCTCTCCCTTCTCCCCCTGTATCCTAAACTGCTGCTGGGAAGTGACCACCTCCTTCTCACCCTGAGCCTCCGGAACCGACGCAGGTGTAGGGCAGAGATCTTGGACCCTCTGTCCGGTTGCCAGCGCTTCAGCTGGGGAAGTTCCTTGTAACTTCACAGATACTTCTGTTGGTGCTGGGCAGAGCATAGTGAAGTTTGGCCCGAATAACAGCTCCTCTTCTGCTGGAGGCTCACCAGATTGTTCTTCCTCAGCAGAAAAGTCTATCAAATCCCCTGTCTCTGCAACTGGTGTCTGGGGATAAAGGTTCACCATTTCCTCTCCGTGGAACCCAGAAAATGCTATCAGTGCTGGGCAGAGGTTAGCAGAGCTCTGCCCTGTTGTCAGCACTTCAGGTTTGGGGACGGCAATCTTCAGATTTTCCACTGCCGATTCTCTGGCATTCTGCTGAACAGGCACATTCCTCCATCCAAGATCATCCAATGCAGAAACAGGTTCATCAAGGTCAGTCAGCACTTGCTGCATCCGCCATAAGAACTCTGCCTCCATAGCTGCGGGGGCAGGTTGGCAAAGTACACCATTACTCTGCCACATTGTCAACTCTTCAGCCAGGATTTCAGAGTTGTCACCTGGTATTTCATGATAGTCCCAGGCAAAGGGAGCACCACCCTGCTGCTGAGCAGAGTCTAACAGCTGTTTGTAGACGATCTCCAACTCCCATTCCTGAACGGCCAGAAATTCCAAATCTTCCAGTGCCCAGTGCACTTCTGAGACATTCAGTCTCCGCTCTCTGTGCTCCATTATTTCCTTCAAACGCCACTCCTGATCACTTCCAAAGTCAGGGTCCCTGGGCAGCCTCCAGTATAACAATCCCAGGCCATCATAGTCAAAGCCTTCCGTGGGGCTGTCATCCGCTGTCCATGGGCACACTTGGGCTACATACCACTGGAGGGCTCTGTAGCTCTCGTCCAACCGCATTTCTGCCCAGATCAGCTTGCTTAACTCGGCTGTCCACTCCTGGTTCAGCTGCTACCCCAAAAACAGCATTCGCACTTCATACTGCGACCAGTACCTCACATGGACGGAGGGGAGAACTTTTCCCTGGTGTCGCTGCTCGTGGGCTAGTGCTTCCTTCCAGAGCTCACAGCGGACAGAATCAAACCATCCTAGCAGGACCTGCTCTGATACTGGTCCTCTGTGCTGTATCTCCTCTCGCAACCTCCTTCTGAATTCCTCATCCATGGTGGCTGGTATTTCTCCTCTCCTGCTATCCTGCTACCTTGGATCCAGGTGATGGTTTGGATGTGTTCACGGCAAGGAAGCACGATCCCACCATTCCCTCCATGGCTCTCAAGTAAGTCTTTCGGTGTTGCTCTCCTGCAGGCTGGTTTGGAGTGTCCCAGTAACTGGAGAGCAAATCCCACTGCTGCCACCAATGTAACGTGCCCCTTGCTCGCTCGGTTCCACTCTCCCGACACTCCTCTGCAGCTATAGCATCAGATTGCAGATCGCAACATCTGATTGTTCGGTCATCCAAGGTTCCGGGATTAGAACTACAGCTCTGTGCCATTCTAACCCAGTTGTGATAGCTCAGAACAAACACCAGGAAGGCTGTGTGTAAGTTCAACCAGGAATCTATCTTTATTGGCAAAATACAGGCTTTTATACACTCAAAGTGGAGGTGCAGACCTCCTGCTCATATTACTCTAACAATACAGCTGTAACATAATTAACCTAATTAACATGAGCTAATTAACTAATCCCTTTAGACAGCCTAGATGACTCAGACATGACCGTTAGGCCAGACTGGCCGTCTTGTAGTTCAGAAAATCCAATCAACATTATCACAATCAACATAGACTCTTCTTCACACAATAGCAGAGTTAATTAACACAAATAACAATGGGGATCTAATGACTCTTAGATCCCATAGTAGACTTATTTACAATACACATTTTAGCAGACAATAGACAGACAGGTGTTGGAATTTACATCAGCATTTCCTAACAGTATCTGTCCCAGCATTATGAATCAGCCACTATTCCAATATGGCAAATCCAGGGTCCCCAGACATACAACTCACAAAGAACACCGTTCCCCCACACCGTTGCAAGGGCCCTCGATCGATCGGCAAGAGGCTAGCATACAGTTCCCTCCAAAAGTCTCTTTCCCGGCTAGGTCTGTCACAGGAACTATTCCTGGTTAAGTTCAGTGAGGAAATCTGCTTCTAGTGTAAAAAGAGACTTGCTGCAATATGATATCATAGCAAAGCACAGCTTAAAGCTGAACCTGTAGCAAAATTGAAGACTGTTAAGGACTTGTCTCTATACAGTGTCCTGTGTAGCAGGGAAGCAAGTGTTAAAACTAAATATGATGTTGTGTTACTTACTAATAAGTCTAAAAATTCTGACATGCATTCCCCTGTGTTTGAGTCTTAAGGCCCGTACACATAATCAGACTTTTTGACAACAAACATGCAAATTAACTGTTTTGGAGCAACATCTGACCGTGTGTATGCTCCATCGGAAATTTTTTTTCTGTTTCCAGGGTGTCCCCCTCCCCCAAAGCACCCACCCTCATGTTGAGGGCATGCGGCCTGGTACGCCTCAGGAGGGAGGAGTGCTCTCTCCTCCCCACCCCCTTTCCTGACCGGCCAGGCTGTGTGCTTAGATAAGGGTCTGGTATGGATTTGGGGGGACCCCCATGCCATTTTTTTGGCGTAGGGGTTCCCCTTAAAAGCCATACCAGACCTAAGGGCCTGGTATGCCCTTGGAGGGGAACCCATGCCAGTTTTTTATTTAAAATTTGGCGTGGAGTTCCCCCTCAAGATTCATACCAAACACAGTGCCTGGCATTGGCGAGGATCCAAGTTGGACCCCCGCACCAATGTGAACCTGGCTCACAAGGTGTCAATCTCGCCGATAAAAGTGGCGAGATTGACACAATATCAGACAACAATACAGAAGTTGACCAAAGGGTGGTGGTAAGGAGCTGAAAAACCACGTGATTTGGTGAAAGTTGGCTGGAAAAGTCCTGCCATCTATATGCAATACAAACTTATGGCCAACGCCCTTTGTGCAAAAATCCACAAGAAATTTTGTACAAAGTTCTATCGTGTATATGGGGCTTAAGAGTGAAATGTCTTCTGTGCATGAGACAGCAGAGTGCTGAGGCAGATATGTCAGGAGTGACCACTGAGGTATGCAAGACATTGCCCCTAACATCCATGACAGGTGCGACAGAGGTGTCCCTGATGACTTCCGAGGAGCTCATAAATGTTGCACTTGCTTAAGCTTGTGATAGGCTAAGACAGCCTGTTAAAGTCAGGAATGATGATGATGATGATGTTGTAAATTGTGTTGCTGTTAATGTTGATGATGAAGGTTGGATATCTGCCATGGGAACCAGAGGCAGTGCTGCAGAGTTGTCCCTGGAAATCTCACAAGAGCTCTGTATGTTAAAGCCAGCAGTATGGATGAGCTGAACACCCCCTGGGTTGGGTTCACACCAGAAACTGCAAATGGACCGAAAGTTTGCGCGAACTTTAGAACCCCATTAAAGTCTAAGGGACTCGAACGTTCTAAATCAAAAGTGCTAATTTCAAAGGCTAATATGCATGGTATTGTCCTAAAAAGGGTTTGGGGACCCGGGTCCTGCCCCAGAGGACATGTATCAATGCAAAAAAAGTTTTAAAAACATCAGTTTTTTCGGGAGCAGTGATTTTAATGACACTTAAAGTGGAAAAAAAAGTGAAATATTCCTTTAAATATCGTACCTGGGGGGTGTCTACAGTATGCTTGTAAAGTGGCGCGTGTTTCCCGTGCTTAGAACAGTCCCTGCACAAAATGAGATTTTTAAAGGAATAAAAGTCATTTAAAACTGCTTGAGGATTTAATGTAATGTCGGGTCCTGACAATATTGATGAAAATCAGTGAGACAAACGGCATGGGTACCCCCCCAGTCATTAACCAGGCCCTTTGGGTCTTGTATGTATATTAAGGGGAACCCCGCACCCAAATTAAAAAAGGAAAGGTGTGGGCCCCCAGGCCCTATATACTCTGAACAGCAGTATACAGGTGAACAAGACAGGGACAGGTAGGTTTGTTGTTAAGTACAATCTGTTTGTAATTTTGAACTGGTACATTTTTAAAGTGTAGCTCCAGCCAAAAAATCTATTTTTAAGCTTTTTGGAAAACATAGGGAAGGGTTATCACCCCTGTAACATTTGTTTTGCTGTCTGTGCACCTCTTCAGAAGATTTCACCTCACTTTCTGTCCCAATGACAAATGTTTTTTGAAAATGTGGGGGCTTTAGTGAAACAAGGATTGGTAATAAAGCATCAGTGAAGAGGAGACACGTTTTTCCTATATTAACTCTTACAGGAGAGAATTTCCCTTCCTAGGGGTAGATTTCATCTCACTTCCAGTTGTCTCCTTCCGTTTGCAAGTAGGAGTCATTTGTAAGTTGGATGTTTGAAAGTAGGGGCCTGCCCTATATACTCAGCAGAATTTGGGGCCTTAGGTGTTGGTGTTGCCACAACACTGTAAGTCCTCACAGTTACTCTTGGTGGGCGCTGGAACGGGCCCTGCTGTGAAATATTATATCAAGAATTGTAATTACATGCACCTGTTGAACAGGGGCAAAAAAATTGGGCCTTTGGTGGTGGTGGTGTTGCCACAACACTGTAAGCCCTCACAGTTACTCTTGGTGGGCGCAGGAATGGGCCCTGCTGTGAAATATTAGACCAAGAATTGTAATTACATGTCCCTGTTGAACAGGGACAGAAAAATTCAGCCTTAGGCACGGTGTCACAACACTGCAACCCCTCATAGATGCTATAGTTGGAGCGCAGGAATGAGCCCTGCTGCAAAGTATTGCATCAAAATTTGTAATTATACACCCCTGTTAAACAGGGGCTGAATATTTGGGCCTTGGGCACTGGTGCTGGTGCCACAACACTACAACCCCTCACAGAAACTCTAGTTGGAGAGCAGGAATGAGCCCTGCTGCAAAGTATTGCATCAAAAATTGTAATTACATGCCCCTGTTAAACAGGGACTGAAAAATTGGGCCTTGGGCACTAGTGCTGGTGCCACAACACTGCAACCCCTCATAGATATTCTAGTTGGAACTCAGGAATGAGCCCTGCTGCAAAGTATTGCATCAAAATTTATAATTACACGCCCCTGTTAAACAGAGGCAGAAAAATCGCCACAACACCGCAACCCCTCACAGATGCTTTAGTTGGAGAGCAGGAATAAGCCCTGCTGCAAAGTATTGCATTAAAAATTGTAATTACATGCCCCTGTTAAACAGGGGCTGAAAAATTGGGCCTTGCGCACTGGTGCTGGTGCCACAACACTGCAACCCCTCACAGATACTCTAGTTGGAGCGCAGGAATGAGCCCTGCTGCAAAGTATTGCATCAAAAATTGTAATTACATGCCCCTGTTAAACAGGGGCAGAAAAATTGGGCATTGGCCACTGGTGGCAGTGCCCAGAACCAAAAATGTTCTTACAAGCTATCAGCATGATAATTGAGGAGGAAGAGGATTGTCACTCAGCATAACAGGATAGTCACTCAGCATCAGCATAGGCAGTCTTGAAGGGATCTCACATTAAAAAAAAATCAATCGGTTACATCAGCATCAGGTGCTTGGTAGCTGGTGATCCAAGACTGATTCATTTTTATGAAGGTCAGCCGATCAACCGATTCGGTGGACAGGCGCACCTTGTGATCGGTTACAAAGCCTCCAGCAGCACTGAATGTGCATTCCGAAAGAACGCTGATGCAGGACAGGCCAGTAGGTCAATTTTCACGCTGTGTAAGCTCTGGCCAGTGATCCATCCTCAAGACCCAGTAACCCAGAGGATTTTCGGTGGTAAAGCTGTCTAAGTCTGATCTTGTGCCTAGGTAATCCTGCACCATGTGAATCAGACGCTGGCGATGGTTGCTGGAACCGATCAGGCCTTGGGGCTGCGGACTAAAAAATTGTCTGAACGCATCGGTCAGATGGCCACCTTCTCCACCCCTCCTTCTGTGACTGACCGAAGCCTCAGCAACACGTTGTCCAGGAGGACCAGGAAATTGTAACCTCCCAGGCTCTGGAAATGCGTTTCACAAACCTTTCTGCAAGGCCTCCCGAAGATGTTTCATCCTCTGCTATCTCTGCGATGGCACAATAAGGTACGCAACCTTACCCTTGTAATGTGGATCAAGGAGGGTTGCCAGCCAGTAATTATACCTCCCCTTAATACCACAAATACAAGGATCCTTCCGCAGGCTTTGCAGGATTAGGGAGGCCATGCAGAGAAGCTTTGCTGAGGCAATTGGTCTAGAGTCCTCTGGGTCACTAAGGACGACATGATCCGCAGCCACCTCCTCCCAGCCAGGTACAAGTCCATGGGTTTCTTTGGACTATAAATGATCCCTTGAAGACTGCTGCTGATGCTGAGTGCCAGGATCCACCTCCATGCTGATACAATCCTCCTCCTCCTCCTCCTCTTCCTGTGTGATCGGCGGGCATGCAGGAGCAATGTCTGGATAAAGGGGGCCTTAAGAGGTAAGGAAGTCCTCCTCTTCCTCCCTCTGTTCTGCCTCAAGTGCCCTGTCCATTATTCCATGCAGCATGTGCTCCAACAGGTGAACAAGAGGGACAGTGTCACTGATGCATGCACTGTCACTGCTCACCATTCTCGTGGCCTCCTCAAATGGTGACAGGACAGTGCATGCATCCCTGATCATAGCCCACTGGCATGGGGAAAAAAAACAAGCTCTGCTGACCCTGTCCTGGTGCCATAGTTGCATAGGTACTTATTGATGGCCCTCTGTTGCATGTGCAGCCGCTGCAACATGGCCAACGTTGAGTTCCACCTTTTGGGCATCTCACAGATTAGGCGGTTCTTTTGGCAGGTTAAATTCCTTTTGGGTCACTAAGGACGACATGATCTGCAGCCACCTCCTCCCAGGTCCAGGTACAAGTCCATGGGTTTCTTTGGACTGTAAATGATCCCTTGAAGACTGCTGCTGATGCTGAGTGCAAGGCTCCACCTCCATGCTGATACAATCCTCCTCCTCCTCCTCCTCCTCCTCCTCCTCTTCCTGTGTGATTGGCGGGCATGCAGGAGCAATGTCTGGATAAAGGGGGCTTTAAGAGGTAAGGAAGTCCTCCTCTTCCTCCCTCTGTTCTGCCTCAAGTGCCCTGTCCATTATTGTGGCAGAATCACCACTAGTAAAATTTCGGAGGCGTGGTGGCAGAACAACCTCCAACACTACTGTACCCTGTCCTGCATCCTTCCCAGCTGCCAAAAGTGTCACCCAGTGCGCGGTGAAAGATAGGTAACGTCCCTGTCCATGCCTGCTTTGACCATGAGTCAGTGGTAAAATGCACCTTACCACTGACAGCCCTGTCCAGCGAGGCCAAGACATTGCCTTCCACATGCCTGTAGAGAGCCAGAATCGCCTTCTGTGAGAAAAAGTGGTGTTTGGGAACCTGCCACTCAGCAACCACACATTATGGAAGGGGGCAGAGTCTACCAACTGAAAAGGCAGCAGTTAAAGTGCTAGCAATTTTGCCAAGCTAGCATTCAGCCGCTGGGCATGTGGATGGCTGGGAGCAAACTTCTTTCGGCGGTGGAGCAGCTGGGGCAGGGAAATTTGCCTGGTACAATCTGACATTGGTGTACCAATAGCAGATTGCCCGCAAGTACTTGGCTGTTACACACCTAATTCTACACCTTCGTTCCTCTCAGTGCAGGTTTTAGAGAGGACTGAAGGTATAGTGGGGTTGGAGATCCTAGCTAATGAGGAGCAAGGAGAGGTCCTCTTTGTTCTTTGGTGTGGGTCTTTAAGGTACGCTTGCCAATGAACTGCATGGCAGGTCGACATATGTCTGGTCAAGCATGTAATGCCCAAGCGGGTGATGTTTTGGCCATGCAAGAAATGCTTGAGACATATATTGCAAATAGCAGCGGTGGGATCTGATGCACTCGTCTCAAAAAAGGCCCACACCAAAGAACTTTTGGAAAAACGCACAGAGACAGCAGCGCCCTGCACATGCGGAGCTCTGCAGTGTGATGCAGACAGTGTGCTGCCCTTAAGCTGGTCCCTGGAGGGCATCCTACCTCGTTGGAGATGTGCTGCCTTCTCCTCCTCATCACTGGAGCAAACCTGGCAGAATGCTGCAACTGGGGGAACATAACTGCCAGATTTCTGTCTTTCTTGGGCACCCCCTCTCTCTGGGCTCATGTTACTGCCTTCCTCTAGCTGGGTACCATCATCAGAGCCTTCAAAATGCTGGGCATCCTCCTGGAGCATGTAACCAACACTGTGGTCAAACAATTCGGGGGACTCCTCGGGAGGACATGGTGGGGCTAGGGAAGGAGTGACTGATGCCATTGAGCCAAGGGAAGAGGCCGCATTGGCAGCTGCTTTGCCAGACAAAGTACCCTGAGCCTGGGTGAGAGAGGATGAGGAGGATGAGGATGGCTTGGTCATCCACTCTACTAAGTCTTCCGCATGTTGCGGCTCAACACGGCCAGCTGCCGAAAAAAAGGAAAAGCATGTTCCACGGCCACGTGCTGATGAGGATGCACCGTCTCCATGACCAGCACTGTTGCTTCCAGACATAGAGCCTTCTTGCCCTCTTTTATTGGCTTGTGACTGTCTGCCTCTCCTTGTTGGCCTTCCAGACATACTAATGACCTGCAGTGAGATGTAGCTGCACAAAGCTGGGAAGTATTTATATACTAATACTGCAGCTAGCAGAATCAACTACCTGCCTGTAGTATTATTAGTATGCGAACACCAGCAATTGTCTTCAGGTAGCTTTAGGTGCACAATGTGCAGAGGACACAGTACACTAACTGTAAATCCTGCAGCTGCCTGCCTGTGGTATTAATAGGATCAGAACAACAGCAATTGTCTTCAGATAGCTTTAGGTGCACACTATGCAGAGGACGCAGTACACTAACTGTAAATACTGCAGCTGGCTGCGGTACTAATACGATCAGAAGAACACCATCAATTTTCTACAGTTAGCTTTAGGTGCACACTGTGCAGAGGATGCACTACACTAACTGTAAATACTGCAGCTACCTGCGGTACTAATAGGATCAGAAGAACACCACCAATTTTCTTCAAGTAGCTTTAGGTGCACACTGTGCAGAGGACGCACTATACTAACTGTAAATACTGCAGCTGCCTGCCTGTGGTATTAATAGGATCAGAACAACAGCAATCGTCTTCAGGTAGCTTTAGGTGCACACTGTGCAGAGGACGCAGTACACTAACTGTAAATACTGCAGCTGCCTGTGGTACTAATACGATCAGAAGAACACCACCAATTTTCTTCAGTTAGCTTTAAGTGCACACTGTGCAGAGGACGCACTACACTAACTGTAAATACTGCAGCTACCTGCGGTACTAATAGGATCAGAAGAACACCAACAATTTTCTTCAGGTAGCTTTAAGTGCACACTGTGCAGAGGAAGCACTGCACTAACTGTAAATACTGCAGCTGCCTGCCTGTGGTATTAATAGGATCAGAACAACAGTAATCGTCTTTATATAGCTTTAGGTGCACACTGTGCAGAGGACGCAGTACACTAACTGTAAATACTGCAGCTGCCTGTGGTACTAATACGATTAAAAGAACACCACCAATTTTCTTCCGATAGATTTAGGTGCACACTGTGCAGAGGATGCACTACACTAACTGTAAATATTGCAGCTGCCTGCGGTACTAATACGATCAGAAGAACACCACCAATTTTCTTCAGGTAGCTTTAGGTGCACACTGTGCAGAGGACGCACTACACTAACTGTAAATACTGCAGCTGCCTGCCTGTGGAACTAATAGGATCAGAAGAACACCACCAATTTTCTTCAGGTAGCTTTAGGTGCACACTGTGCAGAGGACACAGTACACTAATTGTAAATATTGTAGCTGCCTGCCTGTGGTATTAATAGAATCAGAACAACAGCAATTGTCTTCAGGTAGCTTTAGGTGCACTTTGTGTAGAGGACTCAGTACACTAACTGTAAATACTGCAACAGCTTGCCTGTGGTACTAATAGGATCAGAACAACAGAAATTATTTTCAGGTAGCTTTAGGTGCACACTGTGCAGAGGACACAATACACTAACTGTAAATAATGCAGCTGCCTGCCTGTGGTATTAATAGGATCTGAACAACAGCAATTTTCTTCAGGTAGCTTTAGGTGCACACTGTGCACAGTATGCACTACACTAAGTGTAAATACTGCAGCTGCCTGCGGTACTAATAGGATCAGAAGAACACCACCAATTTTCTTCAGGTAGCTTTATGTGCACACCGTGCAGAGGACGCACTACACTAACTGTAATTACTGCAGCTGCCTGCCTGTGGTATTAATAGGATCAGAACAACAGCAATCGACTTCAGGTAGTTTTAGGTGCAAAATGTGCAGAGGACGCAGTACACTAACTGTAAATACTGCAGCTGCCTGCGGTGCTAATACGATCAGAAAAACACCATCAATTTTCTACAGGTAGCTTTAGGTGCACACTGTGCAGAAGATGCACTACAGTAACTGTAAATACTGCAGCTACCTGCGGTACTAATAGGATCAGAAGAACACCACCAATTTTCTTCAGGTAGCTTTAGGTGCACACTGTGCAGAGGACGCACTAACTGTAAATACTGCAGCTGCCTACCTGTGGTATTAATAGGATCAGAACAACAGCAACTGTCTTCAGGTAGCTTTAGGTGCACACTGTGCAGAGGACCCAGTACACTAACTGTAACTACTGCAGCTGCCTGCTGCGGTACTAAAAGATTTAGAAGAACACCACCAATTTTCTTCAGGTAGCTTTAGGTGTACACTGTGCTGAGGACACAGTACACTAACTGTAAATACTGTAGCTGCCTGCCTGTGGTATTAATAGGATCAGAACAACAGCAATTGTCTTCAGGTAGCTTTAGGTGCACACTGTGCAGAGGATGCACTACACTAACTGTAAATACTGCAGCTGCCTGAGGTACTAATATCATCAGAAGAACACCACCAATTGTCTTTAGGTAGCTTTAAGTGCACACTGTGCAGAGGACGCACTACACAAACTCTAAATACTGCAGCTGCCTGTGGTACTAATAGGATTAGAAGAACACCACCAATTTTCTTCAGATAACTTTAGGTGCACAATGTGCAATAGGACGCACTACACTAACTCTAAAAACTGCAGCTGCCTGTGGTATTAATAGGATCAGAACAACAGCAATTGTCTTCAGGTAGCTTTAGGTGCACACTGTGCAGAGGACACAGTACACTAACTGTAAATACTGTAGCTGTCTGCCTGTGGTACGAATAGGATCAGAAGAACACCACCAATTATCTTTAGGTAGCTTTAGGTGCACACTGTGCAGAAGACGCACTACACTAACTGTAAATACTGCAGCTGTCTGTGGTACTAATACGATCAGAAGAACACCACCAATTTTCTTCAGGTAGCTTTAGGTGCACACTGTGCAGAGGACGCACGACACTAACTGTAAATACTGCCGTTGCCTGTGGTATTAATAAGATCAGAACAACAGCAATCGTCTTCAGGTAGCTTTAGGTGCACACTGTGCAGAGGACGCAGTACACTAACTGTAAATATTGCAGCTACTTGCGGTACTAATAGGATCAGAAGAACACCAACAATTTTCTTCAGGTAGCTTTAAGTGCACACTGTGCAGAGGACGCACTGCACTAACTGTAAATACTGCAGCTGCCTCTCTGTGGTATTAATAGGATCAGAACAACAGCAATCGTCTTCATATAGCTTTAGGTGCACACTTTGCAGAGAACGCAGTACACTAACTGGAAATACTGCAGCTGCCTGTGGTACCAATACGATAAGAAGAACACCACCAGTTTTCTTCAGTTAGCTTTAAGTGCACACTGTGCAGAGGATGCACTACACTAATTGTAAATACTGCAGCTACCTGCGATACTAATAGGATCTGAAGAACACCATCAATTTTCTTCAGGTATCTTTAGGTGCACACTGTGCAGAGGACACACTACACTAACTGTAAATACTGCAGCTGCCTGCCTTTGGTATTAATAGGATCTGAACAACAGTAATCGTCTTCATATAGCTTTAGGTGCACACTGTGCAGAAGACGCAGTACACTAACTGTAAATACTGTAGCTGCCTGTGGTACTAATACAATCAGAAGAACACCACCAATTTTCTTCCGATACATTTAGGTGCACACTGTGCAGAGGATGCACTACATTAACTGTAAATATTGCAGCTGCCGGCGGTACTAATATGATCAGAAGAACACCACCAATTTGCTTCAGGTAGCTTTAGGTGCACACTGTGCAGAGGACGCACTACACTAACGGTAAATACTGCAGCTGCCTGCCTGTGGAACTAATAGGATGAGAAGAACACCACCAATTATCTTTAGGTAGCTTTAGGTGCACACTGTGCAGAGGACGCAGTACACTAACTGTAAATATTGCAGCTACTTGCGGTACTAATAGGATCAGAAGAACACCAACAATTTTCTTCAGGTAGCTTTAAGTGCACACTGTGCAGAGGACGCACTGCACTAACTGTAAATACTGCAGCTGCCTCTCTGTGGTATTAATAGGATCAGAACAACAGCAATCGTCTTCATATAGCTTTAGGTGCACACTTTGCAGAGAACGCAGTACACTAACTGGAAATACTGCAGCTGCCTGTGGTACCAATACGATAAGAAGAACACCACCAGTTTTCTTCAGTTAGCTTTAAGTGCACACTGTGCAGAGGATGCACTACACTAATTGTAAATACTGCAGCTACCTGCGATACTAATAGGATCTGAAGAACACCATCAATTTTCTTCAGGTATCTTTAGGTGCACACTGTGCAGAGGACACACTACACTAACTGTAAATACTGCAGCTGCCTGCCTTTGGTATTAATAGGATCTGAACAACAGTAATCGTCTTCATATAGCTTTAGGTGCACACTGTGCAGAAGACGCAGTACACTAACTGTAAATACTGTAGCTGCCTGTGGTACTAATACAATCAGAAGAACACCACCAATTTTCTTCCGATACATTTAGGTGCACACTGTGCAGAGGATGCACTACATTAACTGTAAATATTGCAGCTGCCGGCGGTACTAATATGATCAGAAGAACACCAAGAATTTGCTTCAGGTAGCTTTAGGTGCACACTGTGCAGAGGACGCACTACACTAACGGTAAATACTGCAGCTGCCTGCCTGTGGAACTAATAGGATGAGAAGAACACCACCAATTATCTTTAGGTAGCTTTAGGTGCACACTGTGCAGAGGACGCACTACACTAACTGTAAATACTGCAGCTGTCTGAGGTACTAATACGATCAGAAGAACACCACCAATTTTCTTCAGGTAGCTTTAGGTGCACACTGTGCAGAGGACGCACGACACTAACTGTGAATACTGCCGTTGCCTGTGGTATTAATAAGATCAGAAGAACAGCAATCGTCTTCAGGTAGCTTTAGGTACACACTGTGCAGAGGACGCAGTACACTAACTGTAAATACTGCAGCTACTTGCGGTACTAATAGGATGAGAAGAACACCACCAATTTTCTTCAGGTAGCTTTAGGTGCACACTGTGCAGAGGACACAGTACACTAATTGTAAATACTGTAGCTGCCTGCCTGTGGTATTAATAAGATCAGAACAACAGCAATTGTCTTCAGGTAGCTTTAGGTGCACACTGTGCAGAGGACACACTAAACTAACGGTAAATACTGCAGCTGCCTGCCTGTGGTATTAATAGGATCTGAACAACAGCAATTGTCTTCAGGTAGCTTTAGGTGCACATTGTGTACAGGACGCACTACACTAACTGTAAATACTGCAGCTGCCTGTGGTGCTAATATGATCAGAAGAACACCATCAATTTTCTACAGGTAGCTTTAGGTGCACACTGTGCAAAAGATGCACTACACTAACTGTAAATACTACAGCTGCCTACCTGTGGTATTAATAGGATCAGAACAACAGCAACTGTCTTCAGGTAGCTTTAGGTGCACACTGTGCAGAGGACGCAGTACACTAACTGTAACTACTGCAGCTGCCTGCTGTGGTACTAAAAGGTTTAGAAGAACACCACCAATTTTCTTCAGGTAGCTTTAGGTGTACACTGTGCAGAGGACGCAGTACACTAACTGTAAATACTGCAGCTGCCTGTGGTACTATTACGATCAGAAGAACGCCATCAATTGTCTTCAGGTAGCTTTAAGTGCACACTGTGCAGAGGACGCACTACACTAACTCTAAATACTGCAGCTGCCTGTGGTACTAATAAGATCAGAAGAACACCACCAATTTTCTTCAGGTAGCTTTAGGCGCACAATGAGCAAGAGGACACACTACACTAACTCTAAATACTGCACCTGCATGTGGTATTAATAGGATCAGAACAACAGCAATTGTCTTCAGGTAGCTTTAGGTGCACACTGTGCAGAGGACACAGTACACTAACTGTAAATACTGTAGCTGTGTGTCTGTGGTACGAATAGGATCAGAAGAACACCACAAATTTTCTTCAGGTAGCTTTAGGTGCACACTGTGCAGAGGACGCACTACACTAACTGTAAATACTGCAGCTGCCTGCGGTACTAATACGATCAGAAGAACACCACCAATTTTCTTCAGTTAGCTTTAAGTGCACACTGTGCAGAGGACGCACTACACTAACTGTAAATACTGCAGCTACCTGCGGTACTAATAGGATCAGAAGAACACCACCAATTTTCTTCCGATAAATTTAGGTGCACACTGTGCAGAGGATGCACTACACTAACTGTAAATATTGCAGCTGCCTGCCTCTGGTATTAATAGGATCAGAACAACAGTAATCATCTTCAGGTAGCTTTAGGTGCACACTGTGCAGAGAACGCAGTACACTAACTGTAAATACTGCAGCTGTCTGAAGTACTAATACGATCAGAACACCACCAATTGACTTCAGGTAGCTTTAAGTGCACACTGTGCAGAGGACGCACTACACTAACTCTAAATACTGCAGCAGCCTGTGGTACTAATAGAATCAGAACACCACCAATTTTCTTCAGGTAGCTTTAGGTGCACACTGTGCAAGAGGACGCACCACACTAACTCTAAATACTGCAGCTGCCTGTGGTATTAATAGGATCAGAACAACAGCACTGTAAATACTGCAGCTGCCTGAAGTACTAATACGATCAGAAGAACACCACCAATTGTCTTCAGGTAGCTTTAGGTGCACACTGTGCAGAGGACACAGTACACTAACTGAAAATACTGCAGCTGCCTGCCTGTGATACTAATAGGATCAGGAGTACACCACCATTTTTGTTCTGGTAGCTTTAGGTGCACACTGTGCAGAGGACACACTACCCTAACTTTAAATACTGCAGCTACCTGCAGTACTAATAGGATCAGAAGAACACCACCAATTTTCTTCAGGTAGCTTTAGGTGCACACTGTGCAGAGGACGCACTACACTAACTGTAAATACTGCAGCTACCTGCGGTACTAATAGTATCAGAAGAACACCACCAATTTTCTTCAGGTAACTTTAAGTGCACACTGTGCAGAGGATGCACTGCACTAACTGTAAATACTGCCGCTACCTGCTGTACTAATAGGATCAGAAGAACGCCACCAATTTTTTTCAGGTAGCTTTAGGTGCACACTGTGCAGAGGATGCACTATACTAACTGTAAATACTGCAGCTGCCTGTGGTATTAATAGGATCAGAACAACAGTGTCACGGAACGCCCCACACTCCGCTTGAGTGCTTCCGTCTGTATACCGCTTCCTAAGTTCTGGAACACGAGTCCAATGGATCTGGCTATAGAAACCCCAAGAACTAGACAACACCAGTCTTGGAGTACATCAGAACTGCCTTTATTTTGAGATCTCACAGACCTTTTTATATCAGGGATGACTCAAAGCTAACCTAATTAACATGACCTAATTTACTACAAAATGTACCCAGACCAGATGACAGTCTTGTGGGCACCGGGCTTCACACATTAATACAATTAACAATACAAACAACAATCTCCCCCCTCCTCAGCCTAGACCATTCGTCTATTAGCCAGGGCTGGTGGCTAATGTGATCAGCTCTCTCAATTAACATAAACACATGTTGATAACACCAGCATCTCCTCACAGGATGTGTCCCAGCAGAATGAATCAGTCTTATCAGCAGGGGGCTGCTGGAGGAATCCCCCCTCCCTCTTCAGGGACACAAATATACAGTAAGGAGTCCCCATACAATATATACATGACTGAGTCCGATTAATACAGTTCAGACTGGATTTCTCATTCACCTCAAATGCTAGGGCCCATAATCGGTGGGCAACAGGCTTGCACACAGTCCTCTCCAACAGCCTCCGCTCTGGCCATGCCCGTGACATTTCTCCCCTTTCGGCAGGAGACTAACACAGGAGGAGACCCCAGACGGGTTGACTCCGAAGTTAGTAAACAGCTCCAGTCCTCTACTGCCTGTACCCACACAGTACCCCAAACAAATTATCCCAAACAGTGCATTACTCACCCAGCCATCCTCTGCCTCTCTCAGAGAACATATCTGCCGCTGGAGAGAAGACAGGGTGACTGGGCTCACTCTGTCATGCTGTTGGGGATCTGGGCCCACTGCCCAGCATCCCTGGGGTATACAGGTGGAGACTGAAGTTCCATCCACCTTCACAGGAAATCCATCCTCTGTTAGTTGAGGGCAGAGTCCAGCAGTCCTCGGCCCTGTTGCCAGCCCTTCTGCTGGAAACCCCACACCATCTGTTCCGGCTAACTGTTGGAGAGGGAGGCCGACTGCCCCGCCTCCCTGGAACTCTGTAGTTGTTGCCGGTGCTGGGCAGAGGTTGGTAGCACTCTGCCCTGTTGCCAGCACTTCTGCTGGGGACTCCGCATCCTCTGCTCCGGCTAACTGTTGGGGCAGGCAGCTGGCTTCCTCCACTCCCAAACTGTGTAGCTGCCATTGGGGAGGTGAGCCGGCTGCTTCCTTTTCCATTCCCTCATCTGGCTGCTGGGACGACATGTCAATGGTACTGTCTCCCAGGTACACGGATCTTTGCTGGGGAGGAAAGCCCACTTCCTCCACCCTGGCCAACTGTTGGGGAGGGACAACACACACCTCCTCTCCCTTCTCCCCCTGTATCTGCTGCTGGGAAGTGATTGCCATCTTCTCACTCTGAGCCTCCACAATTGCTGCAGGTGTGGGGCAGAGGTCTTGGACCCTCTGTCCGGTTGCCAGCACTTCTGCTGGGGGTTTGCTAGGTGGTTCCTCCTCTACAGAAATGTCTATTAAATCCCCAGTCTCTGGAAGTGGTAAAAGTGTGGGACAGAGGTCTTGGACCATCTGTTCAGTTACCAGATCTTCAGCTGGAGAAGTTTGTTTTAACTCCATAGATGCTGCTGGCAGAAAATCACATGTCCCTGTCAGTGTTGTGGGAGAAAGGCCGACTACCTCTTCTCTCAGGAAGGCCGAAGCCACTGTTGGTGCTGGGCAGAACACAGTGAACTTTGGCCCTGATAGCAGCTCTTCTGCTGGAGGCTCATCAGGTTGTTCTTCCTCAGCAGAAAAGTCTATCAAATCCCATGTCTCTGCAACTGATGTCGGGGAATAGGGGTTCACCATCTCCTGTCCATGGAACCCAGAAGATGTTATCATTTCTGGACAGAGGTTAGCAGAGCTCTGCCCTGTTGTCAGCACTTCAGGTTTGGGGACGGCAATCTCCGGATTTTCCACTGCCGATTCTCTGGCATGCTGCTGAACTTGTTCTAGCAGTTTCCTGTATGCCCTTTCCAGATGCTGTTCCTTCCTTAGCAAATGGTCCAGATCAGGTTTGAGCTCTGAGACCCCTGCAAGACCGAGCATAGACTCTCTATAGTCCCTCATGTCCTCAAGGTCAGGTTCCCCCTCATCGCCAAACATAAAAAGATCTGTAAGGTTCTCCCACAGCAATCCAGGGCCGCCAAAGTCATATCCCTCCGGAGAGCATTCTGTTGTCTCCCCTAAATATCCCTCCTCTGCGTGCCATTGCAGAGCCCGATAACGATTGTCCAGCTCTATCTCCTGCTGGACCAACCTGTCCAACTCAGTCACCCATTGCTCCTGGGGCTGCTCTCCCAGGAATGCCATCCACAATGCCCGTTGGTCACTGGCCCGTTGCTCTTGGGTTGGAAAGCACTTGCCCTGTTTTATACCAGCGAGACGGAGGGCTGCAATCCAGAGCTCCACCCGAATCAGCTGCCTGAGCTCCAGGTATTCATCCTCAGACACAGTCCTGGTGTACGTTGAAAGGATGATCCGCAGCAGCCCCGGGAATTCTGATGCCAGGTCCATATCTCCGCTGGGGTGACTGAAGTCTGCTATGCTGATCTTGGATTCAGTTGGAGGTTTGGATGTCCCAGACTTCAGACTTCAGGAAGCTTTCCCGCTGCTTGCCACCAATGTCACGGAACGTCCCACACTCCCTCTTCAGGGACACAAATATACAGTAAGGAGTCCCCATACAATATATACATGACTGAGTCCGATTAATACAGTTCAGACTGGATTTCTCATTCACCTCAAATGCTAGGGCCCATAATCGGTGGGCAACAGGCTTGCACACAGTCCTCTCCAATAGCCTCCGCTCTGGCCATGCCCGTGACAAACAGCAATCGTCTTCAGGTAGATTCAGGTGCACACTGTGCAGAGGACGCAGTACACTAACTGTAAATACTGCAGCTGCCTGTGGTACTAATACGATCAGAAGAACACCACCAATTTTCTTCAGGTAACTTTAAGTGCACACTGTGCAGAGGATGCACTGCAGTAACTATAAATACTGCAGCTTCCTGCCTGTGATATTAATAGGATCAGAACAACAGCAATCATCTTCATATAGCTTTAGGTGCACACTGTGCAGAGGAAGCAGTACACTAACTGTAAATACTGCAGCTGCCTGTGGTACTAATACGATCAGAAGAACACCACCAATTTTCTTCCGATAGATTTAGGTGGACACTGTGCAGAGGATGCACTACACTAACTGTAAATATTGCAGCTGCCTGTGGTACTAATAGGATCAGAAGAACACCACCAATTGCCTTCAGGTAGCTTTAGGTGCACACTGCGCAGAGGACGAACTACACTAACTGTAAATACTGTAGCTGTCTGTGGTACTAATAGGATCAGAAGAACACCACCAATTTTCTTCATGTAGCTTTAGGTGCACACATTGCAGAGGAAACAGTACACTAACTGTAAATGCTGCAGCTGCCTACCTGTGGTATTAATAGGACAAAACAACAGCAATCGTCTTCAGGTAGCTTTAGGTGCACACTGTGCAGAGGACGCAGTACACTAACTGTAAATACTGCAGCTGCCTTTGGTACTAATACGATCAGAAGAACATCACCAATTTTCTTCAGTTAGCTTTAAGTGCACACTGTGCAGAGGACGCACTACACTAACTGTAAATACTGCAGCTATCTGCGCTACTAATAGGATCAGAAGAACACCACCAATTTTCTTCAGGTAGCTTTAGGTGCACACTGTGCAGAGGACGCACTACACTAACTGTAAATACTTCAGCTGCCTGTGGTATTAATAGGATCAGAACAACAGCAATCGTCTTCAGGTAGCTTTAGGTGCTCACTGTGCAGAGGACGCAGTACACTAACTGTAAATACTGCAGCTGCCTGTGGTACTAATACGATCAGAAGAACACCACCAATTTTCTTCAGTTAGCTTTAAGTGCACACCGTGCAAAGGACGCACTACACTAACTGTAAATACTGCAGCTACCTGTGGTACTAATAGGATCAGAAGAACACCAACAATTTTCTTCAGGTAGCTTTAAGTGCACACTGTGCAGAGGACGCACTGCACTAACTGTAAATACTGCAGCTGCCTGCCTGTGGTATTAATAGGATCAGAACAATAGCAATCGTCTTCATATAGCTTTAGGTGCACACTGTGCAGAGGACCCAGTACACTAACTGTAAATACTACAGCTGCCTGTGGTACTAATATGATCAGAAGAACACCACCAATTTTCTTACGATAGATTTAGGTGCACACTGTGCAGAGGATGCACTACACTAACTGTAAATATTGCAGCTGCCTGCGGTACTAATACGATCAGAAGAACACGACCAATTTTCTTCAGGTAGCTTTAGGTGCACACTGTGCAGAGGACGCACTACACTAACTGTAAATACTGCAGCTGCCTGCCTGTGGAACTAATAGAATGAGAAGAACACCACCAATTTTCTTCAGCTATCTTTAGGTGCACACTGTGCAGAGGACGCAGTACACTAACTGTAAATATTGCAGCTGCTTTGTGGTATTAATAGGATCAGAAGAAAACTACCAATTTTCTTCAGGTAGCTTTAGGTGCACACTGTGCAGAGGACACAGTACACTAACTGTAAATACTGCAGCTGTCTGCCTGTGGTATTAATAGGATCAGAACAACAGCAACTGTCTTCTGGTAGCTTTAGGTGCAAACTGTGCAGAGGACGCAGTACACTAACTGTAAATACTGCACCTCCCTGCTGTGATACTAATAGGTTTAGAAGAATACCACCAATTTTCTTCAGGTAGCTTTAGGTGTACACTGTGCAGAGGACACAGTACACTAACTGTAAATACTATAGCTGCCTGCCTGTGGTATTAATAGGATCAGAACAACAGCAATTGTCTTCAGGTAGCTTTAGGTGCACACTGTGCAGAGGACTCAGTACACTAAATGTAAATACTGCAACTGCTTGCCTGTGGTACTAATAGGATCAGAACAACAGCAATTATCTTCAGGTAGCTTTAGGTGCACACTGTGCAGAGGACACACTACACTAACTGTAAATACTGCAGCTGCCTGCCTGTGGTATTAATAGGATCTGAACAACAGCAATTGTCTTCAGGTAGCTTTAGGTACACACTGTGCACAGGACGCACTACACTAACTGTAAATACTGCAGCTGTGTGCGGTACTAATCGGATCAGAAGAACACCACCAATTTTCTTCAGGTAGCTTTAGGTGCACACTGTGCAGAGGACGCACTACACTAACTGTAAATACTTCAGCTTCCTGTGGTATTAATAGGATCAGAACAACAGCAATCGTCTTCAGGTAGCTTTAGGTGCTCACTGTGCAGAGGACGCAGTACACTAACTGTAAATACTGCAGCTGCCTGTGGTACTAATACGATCAGAAGAACACCACCAATTTTCTTCAGTTAGCTTTAAGTGCACACCAAGCAAAGGACGCACTACACTAACTGTAAATACTGCAGCTACCTGCGGTACTAATAGAATCAGAAGAACACCAACAATTTTCTTCAGGTAGCTTTAAGTGCACACTGTGCAGAGGACGCACTGCACTAACTGTAAATACTGCAGCTGCCTGCCTGTGGTATTAATAGGATCAGAACAATAGCAATCGTCTTCATATAGCTTTAGGTGCACACTGTGCAGAGGACGCAGTACACTAACTGTAAATACTGCAGCTGCCTGTGGTACTAATATGATCAGAAGAACACCACCAATTTTCTTACGATAGATTTAGGTGCACACTGTGCAGAGGATGCACTACACTAACTGTAAATATTGCAGCTGCCTGCGGTACTAATACGATCAGAAGAACACGACCAATTTTCTTCAGGTAGCTTTAGGTGCACACTGTGCAGAGGACGCACTACACTAACTGTAAATACTGCAGCTGCCTGCCTGTGGAACTAATAGAATGAGAACACCACCAATTTTCTTCAGCTATCTTTAGGTGCACACTGTGCAGAGGACGCAGTACACTAACTGTAAATATTGCAGCTGCCTGTGGTATTAATAGGATCAGAAGAAAACTACCAATTTTCTTCAGGTAGCTTTAGGTGCACACTGTGCAGAGAAAACAGTACACTAACTGTAAATACTGCAGCTGCCTGCCTGTGGTATTAATAGGATCAGAACAACAGCAACTGTCTTCTGGTAGCTTTAGGTGCAAACTGTGCAGAGGACGCAGTACACTAACTGTAAATACTGCACCTCCCTGCTGTGATACTAATAGGTTTAGAAGAATACCACCAATTTTCTTCAGGTAGCTTTAGGTGTACACTGTGCAGAGGACACAGTACACTAACTGTAAATACTATAGCTGCCTGCCTGTGGTATTAATAGGATCAGAACAACAGCAATTGTCTTCAGGTAGCTTTAGCTGCACACTGTGCAGAGGACTCAGTACACTAAATGTAAATACTGCAACTGCTTGCCTATGGTACTAATAGGATCAGAACAACAGCAATTGTCTTCAGGTAGCTTTAGGTGCACACTGTGCAGAGGACACACTACACTAACTGTAAATACTGCAACTGCTTGCCTATGGTACTAATAGGATCAGAACAACAGCAATTGTCTTCAGGTAGCTTTAGGTGCACACTGTGCAGAGGACTCAGTACACTAACTGTAAATACTGCAACTGCTTGCCTATGGTACTAATAGGATCTGAACAACAGCAATTATCTTCAGGTAGCTTTAGGTGCACACTGTGCAGAGGACACACTACAATAACTGTAAATACTGCAGCTGCCTGCCTGTGGTATTAATAGGATCTGAACAACAGAAATTGTCTTCAGGTAGCTTTAGGTGCACACTGTGCACAGGACACACTACAATAACTGTAAATACTGCAGCTGTGTGCGGTACTAATAGGATCAGAAGAACACCACCAATTTTCTTCAGGTAGCTTTAGGTGCACACTGTGCAGAGGACGCACTACACTAACTGTAAATACTGCAGCTGCCTGCCTGTGGTATTAATAGGATCAGAACAACAGCAATTGTCTTCAGGTAGCTTTAGGTGCACAGTGCAGAGGACCCAGTACACTAACTGTAAATACTGCAGCTGCCTGTGGTACTAATACGATCAGAAGAACACCACCAATTTTCTTCAGTTAACTTTAAGTGCACACTGTGCAGAGGACGTACTACACTAACTGTAAATACTGCAGCTACCTGCGGTACTTATAGGATCAGAAGAACACCACCAATTTTCTTAAGCTAGCTTTAGGTGCACACTGTGCAAAGGACGGAGTACACTAACTGTAAATACTGCAGTTGCCTGTGGTATTAATAGGATCAGAAGAAAACCACCAATTTTCTTCAGGTAGCTTTAGGTGCACACTGTGCAGAGAAAACAGTACACTAACTGTAAATACTGCAGCTGCCTGCCTGTGGTATTAATAGGATCAGAACAACAGCAACTGTCTTCTGGTAGCTTTAGGTGCAAACTGTGCAGAGGACGCAGTACACTAACTGTAAATACTGCACCTCCCTGCTGTGATACTAATAGGTTTAGAAGAATACCACCAATTTTCTTCAGGTAGCTTTAGGTGTACACTGTGCAGAGGACACAGTACACTAACTGTAAATACTGTAGCTGCCTGCCTGTGGTATTAATAGGATCAGAACAACAGCAATTGTCTTCAGGTAGCTTTAGGTGCACACTGTGCAGAGGACGCACTACACTAATTGTAAATACTGCAGCTGCCTGCCTGTGGTACTAATAGGATCAGAAGAACACCACCAATTTTCTTCAGGTAGCTTTAGGTGCACACTGTGCAGAGGATGCACTACACTAACTGTAAATACTGCGGGGGGCGTGGCCAAGACCGGCATGTGAGAAGACGCACTTCTCACAGCTCCTGCCTGATCCGTGTATTGATCCTTCCCCGGCATCGCTGATCCTGTTTTTTTCAGCCCCCCAACTGGCTACCGAGTCTCAGTACCCCCCGGACCCACCCCCGGCCCTCTGCACGAGGGGGAAAACCCGCCGAGGCCTGTGGGAGATGGCGGGACCGGACTCCCAAGATGGCACCGCCGTGCCTGCAGCCCTGCATCAGCGCGTTCCCCGGACGGTGGATAAGCTGAAAGACGGCAGCAATAAGAAAGCTCCGAAGACCCCGGGTAAGGAACAGTATAGAGATATCCTCTACTATGCTCAGAAACTACAGGGCCCCGGGACAGCAGACGAGGGGGGGTCAGCTTACAAAAGGGGAGAGGCGGACAAGACATTACAAGCAGACTGGGATATGGACACAGTGAGCACACCTAACCTCTTCATGGAGGAAGACACTCGCCCTCCCTCCCCCCCCCCCTCGGAAGACACCCCAGAGACTCTGGAGCAGCCTACACTAGCTGAAATCCTGAAAGCAGTTCATATGTGTACTGCTGCAGTTAATGTCATGAAAGACCAGTTGGGGGGTGTCAGAGAGGAGATGTCCTTTCTCAGACAGGATCTGCAAAAAGTCAGGGAACGGGCCACAGCAGTGGAAAGCAGAGTGAGCGATATGGAGGACAAAATCCCCCCACTTGCACAGGAAGCTAGAGCAGCACACCGCATGGCTCAAGAAACATACAACAGGGCTGAAGACACAGAAAACCGTTTACGCAGGAACAACGTCCGTATAGTGGGGCTCCCCGAAAAATCTGAGGGTAAGGACCCCACTACCTTTGTGGAGAACTGGCTCATTGAGATTTTTGGCCGGGATGCATTTTCCCCTTTTTTCACAGTGGAGAGAGCACATAGAGTCCCTGGCAGACCCCCCCCACAGGGAGCCCCTCCCAGGTCCATGTTGGCAAAGCTACTACACTATCGAGACAGGGAAGCTATACTACGATGTGCATGTGAGAAAGCAAATGTTAAGTTTAATGGAGTCAGAGTCTCATTCTACCCGGATTTCTCGGCGGAGGTGCAGAGAAGCAGAGCGAAATTCGGGGAAGTAAAGAAACGTCTGAGAGCCCTGCAATTACCATACGCTATGCTCTACCCGGCTACATTGCGAGTGACGGCGGATGGGCATGCACAGTTCTTTGAATCACCCAGAGATGCAATGATGTGGTTAGATCACAATGAACAAGCCCTGCGACACCGCCGGCCAGAGGCGGAAGGCGACTGACCCTGACACTCAGCCAAGGTTTCCTCTCAACACAGAGTATACTGATGCTGCTGTTTTTCCCACTGACTAAGCAGATGTCCATACCTACACCTTGTATGGTCATCCCTTGGCCTACTCAATTGTTCTTTTCCTTGTTTAGATGCCGGGAACACATTTCATGTATAGAAATGCTGGAGATAAAAGAACTGTGACTTTTCTAATTTTTTCTTTGTCCACGTGAATCTGTTTTGTTCGGGTGGCAATGCGAGCTCTTACAGTCAGCCAGTTTTTAGGCTGTGCTGCCAGGCTATGTTTGGCCTGGCCGATGAAACTATTGTGGGTGATCCTACTATCCTGCCCCGCACTGGCGGTCATTGACGTCAGTGGGGGATACCGATCATGGATCCGCCATACTACAATAGAAATAAAGTTTGTTGGCACCGTTGTGCCGGGTTATGGTTTACAGTTTGCACTATCTTACAGTCCAGAGACTTACCTGAATTTGCTTACTAGCCTCTTTGTCAATTTGCCACACATATGCAAGACTGCCTATCATTGTCTCCATAGTCTCACCATACAGATGACCACTGTTCACCCATGCCAACTGATGACTACACTTCCACCGTGGCGGGATCTTCGCTGATTTCTTGGAATGTTAGGGGCATGAACTCCCCCCTTAAGCGCACTATGATATTTACTTGTCTAAAGAAGTTTTTTCCTGCTGTTATATGTCTACAGGAGACACATCTGACTGCAGAGACCAGGGGCTGTTTGAGGCGCAGATGGATAGGTTGGGCCTATCACTCCACTCACACCTCTTTTTCTCGGGGTGTGAGTGTAGTGATACACAGATCCCTGGATTACCAGGAATTTGCCTCTAAGATAGATGCAGAGGGGAGATTTGTATTTCTGCATTGTCGCATTGGAATTTTGCATTGTATTCTAGCCTGTGTGTACATACCCCCCCCATTTGATGCACGGGTGCTTCGACTTTTCCTGGAATTTCTGACGGATAAGCCGAACCTCCCTATGCTCATTGTAGGGGATTTCAATAGTTGGTTAAACCCTGCTCTAGATAAACATCCACCTCCGGGAGTACAAGCCCCATGCAGGGCAACACCATTGGCTAGACTGTTGCAGGAGCTGGGATGGCTAGATATATGGAGACATAGAAACCCAGTAACTAAGCAATTCTCTTGCTTTTCAAAAACCCACGGATCTCTATCTAGGATAGACCTGGCTGTGGGAAACTCGAGTATGCTCCCCTCGGTCTCTGATGTTTCATATAAACCCAGATGCGTTTCAGATCATTCCTATATGGTACTAAAACTAGTCACAACACAGGGGTCCATGCTCCCTAAGGCACCCTGGAAATTTAATGCCTTTTGGCTTCAGCTGTTTGCATCTCCTGAGAGACTAGAGGGAAGCATCAGTGGGTTCTTTCAGATTCAGCCAAATCCAGCCGCCGTTGTGGCAGAGTGGGAGAAATTTAAACTATATCTCCGTAGACTGCTAAGCAATGAGGTTACCAAAGTTAAACAGCGCTCTGAAACTCTTAGGGAAACACTGGAGATGCAGGTCCATTCCCTGGAGGAGAAATATGTGCAGGATCCCACTGATTCCGCAAGGGAGGCCTGGCAGGCAGCTCAATCTGCTTATGGGCACCTCCTGGCCTCCTCGGCGGAAAAGAAAAGATTCTTTTCTAAAACTGCTTTTTTTGAGGAGGGGGAGACAACAGGCCGCCTTCTGGCTAGAATCGCTAACTCAGAACAGAAGTCCCCAGTAATCGGAGCCATAAAAACTAAAGGCGGACAGTTGGTACAGTCGCCCGATTTAATATTGAACACACTAGCCGAGTTCTATGAGACACTATATCGCCCAACCTCATTACAAGACCCGGGGGGGTTGGGCAATTATTTGGACGACATTGTTTTCCCGCAGCTTTCTGCATTACAATGCCGGGAGTTAGCCCCCCCGATATCCCTGGAGGAACTGCAGGTGGCTGTGGCTGCGTTTCCAAACTGTAAAGCCCCAGGGGGTGATGGTATCCCCATGGAGATATACAAAAGCTACTCCGAAGTATTGTTGCCCAAGCTTTTGGCAATGTTTAACGCAGCCAGAGACCAGTCTGCCCTTCCACCATCTATGTCTCAAGCCCATATTGTGTTGATTTTGAAACAAGGAAAAGACCCCGTAGATCCAGCATCCTATAGACCGATATCGTTACTCCAGTCAGACATTAAGATCCTGGCCAAAGTACTAGACCTTAGATTAAATAAGGTGGTCACCTCAGTGATACATCCAGATCAGGCGGGATTTATGCCAAATAAATCCACGGCGATAAACTTGAGAAGGCTATTTCTTAATATGCAGACACAGACTGACAATATGGGATCAAGGGCTCTTTTGTCACTAGATACTATGAAAGCCTTTGATAGTGTGGAGTGGCCCTATCTCTGGGAGGTGCTGAGGCGATTTGGCTTCGGGGACACATACATTACCTGGGTACGCTTGCTGTATCACTGCCCTCGGGCTGCTATAAGGGAGGCAGGTAGAATGTCGCTGTCATTTACTTTAGGCCGGGGCACGCGGCAGGGGTGCCCTCTGTCCCCCCTGCTGTTTGCCCTGGCAATAGAGCCCCTAGCAATTAAGATTAGAAATCATGGGGGTATCACAGGCTTCTGCTATGGAGATAGACAGGAAAAAGTGATGCTCTATGCGGATGACACCATGATACTATTGGGTGATATGGAGCAATTCCTGAGGAACACGATGGACACAGTGATTCGGTTTGGGGAATTTTCAGGCCTGAAAATAAACTGGGCCAAATCTGCTTTGATGCCCCTAGATGGTACCACAGTACAAGACGGTGAGAGAGTAGGAGAAATTCCCGTTACCAATTCCTTCAAATACCTGGGGATATGGATTACACCCTGAATTAGGGATTATGGCCAACTCAACATTTCCCCACTTTTAGCCAGGTTTCGACAGCGGGTCAAGACATGGAACGCTCTATGTATGTCGGTTGCGGGCAGAGTGAATCTAATCAAAATGATTCTGATGCCCCAACTGCTATACATGTTACATAATTCCCCAGTATTGATCCCACTGAAGACCTTTAGGATAGTCAACACCATATTCCGTGAACTTATCTGGAAAAATAAGCCCCCTAGGATAAAACTAGAACACCTGCAGCGCCCTAAAGACGAAGGTGGCCTTGCTCTCCCGAATCCATGGCTGTATTATCTGGCGTCCCAGATGCAACACTTGATAGGTACTATGGCCATGGAGGGAGTCGTGGGTGACAGATCTCCTAGTGCTTCCGAGGCTATTATGCTCCATGCAGTGGGTGGGCGATCAGTCCCGACTGCTCTTGAGGCATTGGCCTTTGGTAAACCTCAAAAAACCTTCCCCACATACAGTCTAATACAAAAAGTATGGAACAAAGTCAGCTATTTGCAGGGGGCCACGGGTTTCAATGAGTTTAGCCCGATTTGGGCTAATGGGGCCTACCCGGAGCTGGCTAAACTGCAGCACACGGACAAGTGGAAGGGACATGGTATCTTCTACCTGGCTCAAGTTATAAGTAATGGGAAACTGTTGTCCTTCGAAACTTTGAGAGAGAAATACGGGCTACCTCAACATATGAAGTTCTACTATATGCAACTCAGACATGCATTTATAGCCCAATCTAGGACCACTGAGTGGCATATGGACCCTAATCCCATTCTTTCCCAACTTAAAATTGCGGAGGTCTCCAAGGGATTTATCTCCCAGTGCTACGGCACATTATCTACTCAATATCTTTCCAAACACCCCCTTACGGTCAAAAGAAAGTGGGAAACAGACATAGGGCCCCTGGATGACGATCAGTGGGAGGAAGCCCTACAATCAGTGGCTATTTGTTCCCTAAATGTGACGCAAAGGTTGACTCAACTATACACACTTCTGAGAGTATATTACACGCCCCACAGACTCCATGCTATGGGACTGACGCCCACCCCGCTGTGTACTAGATGCAAAAGGGACCATGGTGAGTTGATACATATGCTTTGGCGCTGTCCCAAACTCCATGTGTATTGGAAGGGGGTGATAGAGGTTCTGTCAGCAATGTTTGGGGTGCAGATTCCTCTGGACCCTAGACAGTGTATTCTGAACTTACTGGACGAATTAGAATGGGAGACACATATTAGAGAAGCCCTTACACGGACCCTTTTCATGGCCCGTAAACTGATTATGATACATTGGAAGTCTGAGTCGCCCCCTACGGTTAAGGAGTGGATTACAGCAGTGGGCAACACGCTAAGGATGGAGAAAATCATATACCAGCATAGGGGTTGTGCCGCCAAATTCGAAAAATTGTGGGAGCCGTGGCTGGGAACTCTGGGATTGGCCCCGGAGGACCTGGTCATGGATAGACTCCTGAGACTTAATGCGGGCTGAGAGACCCCACGCCCTAATAATCTGACAGAGCATACATTTGAATGCAGATGTATTGGAAACCATGTAGGGTATCTTGATTGGGGGGTGTGTGGGGGAGAATGGCATGTTCTATTATTTTGCATGTTTGTGGCTTGGCTCTCAGGGAACTGGGGGTGATATACCTTGTTGTAATTGTAAGGCTTATGAATCTCTGGATTGTATGCTGTCAATTTTCAATAAAGAATTTTTTCTGGATAAAAAAAAAAAAACTGTAAATACTGCAGCTGCCTGCCTGTGGTATTAATAGGATCAGAACAACAGCAATCATCTTCAGGTAGCTTTAGGTGCACACTGTGCAGAGGACGCAGTACACTAACTGTAAATACTGCAGGTGCCTGAGGTACTAATACGATCAGAAGAACACCACCAATTTTCTTCAGGTAGCTTTAGGTGCACACTGTGCAGAGGACACACTACACTAACTCTAAATACTGCAGCTGCCTGTGGTACTAATAGGATCAGAAGAACACCACCAATTTTCTTCAGGTAGCTTTAGGTGAACACTGTGCAAGAGGACGCACTACACTAACTCTAAGTACTGCAGCTGCTTGTGGTATTAATAGGATCAGAACAACAGCAATTGTCTTCAGGTAGCTGGTGTTGGGCGGCTTTGCTTTGCAGTTCTCTGCGATTCTGGATGCTGTTTCACTGGATCAATGATACAGACGTGAGTTTGGATGCACAACCTTTAATTCATTCCATACAAGTAAAATATTTGTATACAAAACCTTTTTTCATTTCCTGTTTATTTACTGTTTCAAAATAAAAATATTTTTTAGAATCATTCCATGACGTATGCACCTGATGAGTGGTTGCAATACCGTGAAACGCGTAGAGCTTTGATTATTACCAATCTTCCCATATCATGGAATACCAAGATTTTAATGATTCCACTTACGTCCATAAGTATCTGTCATGGCATTAAATCTCTTTCACTATTATCATTATTTGTCCTAATTTTCATGGCTCTTTTTGGGTCTAATCACAGTAACAAATGTACACATGCATATTGATTGTTATCTGTGCTCTGTTTGTGACAATGGATCATATTGTAATTTATGTGTATTTTATGTATAATCAATCCATGGTTTGTTATATAGAGGCTTGATGCCCACAGCATTTTAGAGGTTGGATGCCCAAAATGTTTTTTACATACCATGGATTATACCAAATAAATGAATGTTGGTCACTTGACCTGCGTTGTGCTGCTGTGTGCTTCATTTAAAATCCCACTTCTCTCTCTTTTTCATTTTAAACAATCACCGGGATGGATCAATGGGGAGGACAAGGGATTATCACCCCAAATAAGGAGAGACAGAACAGCACCGTATTTATGTCTGCACGGGGCATATAAAAGACCTGGCAATCAAATATATTATAGATTAGAAAATATAATGACTATGCAAGCTTGTAGTGTGTATGAAACACACCATTTTGTAGAATATGTGTGGGGTTATGGACCGCACGTAAATTAAGTAGGGCATCAAGGCCTCAAAAAGACTCACGCTTTAAAAACAGATTAGTTGATAACACGGAAACGCCTGGGAATGGATTGAAAGACAAGCTTAGAAGACTGGTGAAGGTGATGGATAAAAATCTAAAAGAATGCATGAAATGGGGAGAGGTCAGAAATGAGCCCTATAACCTGAAAAAAGAGATTGTGGCAGCACTTTTATAACGGGGTAAGAAGTGATAATACAAACAGACTTACCCTGTAAGCTATTTGTAGGGCATGTAGCTATGCAGGAACGCTGCTCATATTGTGTATGAGAAATAATGGTTGAAAACTAATTTGTGGCAAGGGGTTAATGCGTCCTGATAGAGGATGAATGAGAGCAGAGTTAGAAATGTGGAGAAGGATTGATTGAGAGTGCTAAGAAATTAAAACCGATTGAAAGTTACCTTGCCAGTATGTGCAGAGCTTGTGCAGGCTTGTGAATTGTCCAGCTGAATGAAAGGACAGGCCGACTTTTATATCCCCCACACCTGATCAAGGCTGAATCAGGTGTGCGGACGCTGAGATGGGGCATCCGCACGTGCGCACACGGCAACAGACCGGAGCCTACAAGGTCCAGAATGCACCGTGGGCGCTAGCTCGGACCATTGGGCCCCAGTGTGGCCAATAGGAGGTGGGAGGCGCCATCAGAGGGTGATCCGATAGCACAGCCATTGCTCCATCAGCTGATGGATAGAAGGAGGCCAGGTGGCGCGAGCCGTGCACTGACGCCCAGGGCAGACAGTGAATGTGCTGCCCTGGGCGTCCATGCAAACAACAACAATGCAAGTCCCGCCACCAGCGTGGGGGACCGATGTCAGACCACCCAAGGGGAAGAAGGGAAAACAGGCAGTAATGGGAACTGGGGGATGGGACCCTTCAGTTGGGAAACTAGACGTGGAGAGAGGCGCCGGGTAGGGGAGGGAAAAATCCCCAAACTTCCCAGCCGTCCCGTGGGTCTGTAGGGGTGGAGGGGATCTCCCTGCGCCTCAGTCCACGTAGTCCAGCCACATAAGCCATGAAATGCATATAGAATAACATGGTCCCAGTGTGAGCATAAAAGGACAAAAGGGAACAAAAATCTGGGAGTACTGCTAAAGGGTATAATAAACTAATATAAGCCATCAAACAAGGAATCACTGAATATGTCAATGTCAATTATACAACATCACAAAATTAAAATATTAAACATCAATGGTAAATGTCAAAGTACAAGATACACAAGTAATTGTTTTTTTATGATAAAATGACTATGGCTGTGTGGGAAGGACACAATATCAAACCATGACAGGAAAATGGGAAAAGAGAACGCAGTAATGGGGAAAAAGTAAGAAAAGAGAGAAAATAGAGAAAATAAAGTATAAGTGGAAGGGGGAAAGGTGGGGAAAGGGGGGGGAATAGAAAAAAAGGGGGGGAAGGAGGGAATTAAGAAAAGTACTATACATGACGTGGATGGGAGGGGGACATGTATCAATTATGTTCATAGATAGAGATTCTGGAACAGAGAATGAAGGGTTAGAGAATATCTAAAGTCACAGAAAGGGTTTGAAGCTGATATGTTCATTGAGTCCTGGAAATTTGGTAGCCTGTAAGGTATGGATTCATTTTGTCTCCAAGTGTAGTAGTCTGTTATCAATGCTCCCGCCTCTAGCATGTGACGGAACATGCTCGAGTGAATTGAATAACATGGGGATCAAAATTGTGTTGGGTGGCAATATGCCTGTTAATGGCTGTGGTGGTAGTTTTTTTGAATAAGGGTTTAATGTGGTCTTAAATGCGAACCTGAAAGGGTCGCTTGGTTTTTCCGATGTAGTACGAGCCACATCGGCATTGAGCCAGGTATACGACTCCCACGGTGGCGCAGGTGACTCGGTGTCTAATACTGTGAGTCAATCCATTGGGAAGGACAAGTTCCTTGGAATTGGTTACAAAAGTACAAACGTCACAATTTCCACACTGATAGGTTCCAGTGCTGTTGGAAACATGTGGTGTGTCAGCCGAATGGTGGCTTTTGATTAGTCAATCTCGAAGTGAGGGGGATCTACGATAGGTGATGTCAGGGTGGACTTTGACATATTTAGAGATTGTGGGATCCGCAGTTAGTAAGGGCCAAAACTGGTTTAGGATATGTCTAATTTGAGTGTGTTGTTTGGAATATTGAGTAATTAGTTGTACAGGCTGCCTAGTGTCTGGAGATTTGTCTGAGAAGACTAGATCCTTTCTGTCATGTTTTTTGGCCTTGTTGAAGGCTTTTTTCAAAAGAGAATGGCTGTATCCTCTGTCTATGAGTCTGCTGTATAGTTCCTGTGATGCTTGAAGGAAATCTCCTTCAAGAGTACAGTTTCTTTTGAGTCTGAGATACTGGCTGAAGGGAATGCTTTTAAGGAGGGGCTTGGGATGGGCACTGCTGGCGTGCAAGATAGTATTTCCCGAAGAGGGTTTGCGATATAAGGCAGTATGTATCTGACCATTGGGATGCAGACTGATCCGAAGGTCCAGAAAGTGGATCTGGGACTGGCTGCACTCCATGGTGAATTTGAGATTATAAGAGTTCTGGGTTAGATGATCCATAAAAAGCATCAATTCATCTCTCGTACCTGACCAGAGGAGTAGTATGTCGTCTATATACCTGTACCAAGATATTATCTTGGACAGGAGAGGAATGGAATGGGCCGTATCAAATAGTTCTCTCTCCCACCCCCCAGGTACAGGTTGGTGTAGGAAGGGGCACATTTGGTCCCCATAGCCACGCCCTGTACCTGGAGGTAGTGGGAGGTGCCAAAAATGATGTAGTTGCGTGTCAGTATAAACTTGAGAAGTTCAAGAACAAAATCTCCATAAGCATCGTATTTTGGGCCTCTCTCTCGGAGTTCTTTTTCGATAACCAGGATACCTCTGTTATGTGGGATAATATTGTACAGACTTTCGACATCTAGGGCAACCAACCAAGTTTTTTTGGGTAGAAATTTGCCTTCTAGGATGCGAAGAAGGTGAATGGTGTCTTTTATGTGGGAGGGCAGAGAGGTAACATGAGGAGCTAAATACTTGTCAACTAATGCGCTAGCATGTTCGGTAAGACATTGCCGTCCAGAAACGATGGGTCGGCCTGGTGGATGGGTCATAGACTTGTGAAGTTTGGGTAAGGAATAAAAGGTGGGAGTTTTGGTTCCCTGACATTCAAAAAGTTCCATGTATTGGAATCAATCGTGCCTTTTTGATAGGCTGAGAAAATTAGCTGATTATATTCGGAAGTAAAATGATCGATAAGTGACTTGGATATAGGTCTATACCAGTCACGGTTATTTAGGATATCGTGACAAATCTGTCCATAGAAGAGCACAACCATCACTACCACCTTGCCGCCCTTGTCGGCAGGCTTTATGACTAGTTCAGGATGGTTTTGAAGAGATTTTAGTGCTTTGGTCAAAGCAGGGGATAGATTAGATGGAGAAGCGGAAGTGGAGTTCATCCCTTCAATAGCTATGGTGACTTGTTGCACAAATGCCCAAAGATTGGGGTTTGTGGAAAGGTTGGGAAAGTTACGGGATTTGGGCTTGAAGAAGGTAGAGGGGGAAGGAGACACCAAGGGCGACAACGCCCGAATCAGGGAGGTCCGAGAATTCGTCGCCGTCAGTGTCACCCTCCTCCCAAAGTGACATCAACTCTTCAAGGGCTTGTATCTCGGCCAAGGTAGGAACCTCTTGAGAAGAGGTGGTGGGTTCAGAAGGGGTTCCGGAAGGAGAGGATTTATTGTAAATTACCTTAAAGAGTAGTTTGCGTGCGAAAAGATGAATATCTTTAATGAGAGTAAATTTATCAAAATCGTTGGATGGACAAAATGTGAGACCGAGTTGTAGCACTCGGATTTGATCATGGCTAAGTGAAATAGATGATAAATTGATTACATCGAAGATAGGTGATCTTCGTTGATCACTGGGGTTTGTGTTTGTGGATTGGGAGTTGGACTCTGAGGAGAGTCCTGGCCCTGTACTTAAAAAAATCGGTGCAATTTTAGGATCCAGGGACTGTATACTAGCCGGAAACATAAAGGTGATCGTCGGTTCACTTACCCTTCTGGTGACAGTGTGCGTCTGGGAGTGAGATGGTGCTGATACTGTAGACGTCGGTGCCTTGATGGAAGATGATTTAGGTATAGACGACATCTTAGATTGTGCTTTAGTGAAGGGAGTGGAAACGTGAGTGGCTTTAGAGTGGGCCGTGGATGGGTGAGAAAGTGAGGTGGGTCCAAGGTTGCGAAGGAGTGATTCTGAGGAAGTGGCGGATAGGTCACCTTTTCTTTTCTTAGCGAGTTGTTCTTGAGTGAGATCGTGATACATGGTGGAGGTGCTGGAGGAAAAAGAGGCAGACAGGGTATTAGGGTCATGGTTATTAGAGGTAGGTGCATTGGAAGCAAACGGTTTGGTTCTAGATTTAGTTTCTTTAGTATTCTCCCATTTGTAAGCATAGCCATTTTCATAAGCTACTTGATCTCTTAGAAATTTTCCTTCTTTGTCATTTATTGTAGTTAGTGTGTATTCCTCCAGATGTGCGCGCAGGGCCTTGTCCCGTTTGCTATATCTAGAGGAAGACATACCCAATGCATGATCTGAATACCAGCGATTGATGGCAACATCAAGTTGTTCCAGCTCCGATTCGTATTCCTTGCAGAGGATGGAAAGCATGCTGAGAGAACACGTTTGAAGGTTATCCTCCCAGGATACTTTCAATGAGTCGTTAATTTTTTTGATGTTGGGGAATAGCTGGATTCTCAAACCCCAAGGTACTATCTTGTGTTCAGCATATTTTTCAAAATAAATTTTGTGCCAGTAGATTCTGACCTTTTTTTCCAAAAGGCGTTGTAATCTCATGAATGCCCTATCCAATTCAGCGTCAGTAATAGTGGAAGCATTTTGAGATGCCTGGATACGGGTCATAAGACCTTCCCAGGCTTCTCCACAGAAATCTGCCATGGTAGCTGTTATTGAGACCTTTAACAGTACTTATAGTCCAAGAAACAGTAAGGAAAGACAGGGAAAGAGAAAATCTTTGGATATGCAGAGAAACAGTGTTTAACAGGTTTGTCAATTGAGAACACTCCAATATAAAGAAACTATACTGCGTCTACATAGGTACTGTAAGGTAGTTTATGAAAACCGAGAGAAACCTATCAAGCCAGGAAGGTGGTGAGCATTAAAGCTCAAAATTCTTAGAAAATAAAGGTATGGCTAGACAGGTTAATTCAGATACAGCACCTCATCCCAAAGTAAATTAATAATAGATCAATGGGGAGGACAAGGGATTATCACGGTGCCAGGGAAAAGAGATATGAAAATATGGTAGTAGATATAAAATTACAAAAAATACTTTATTTCACAAAATTCAAAATACAATACATACAAAAAACGATAAAATCATTAGCTGAGATTAACACATATATTGTACATGACCACAATGCAGTAGGGTGGGCAAAGAATGGGCGGCCTTCAAAGCAAACGCTCAGTTTCCTACATGTTCCGCCAAGACATTGGCTTCCTCAGGGAATGGTGTGAGAGCTAGTTGCAATCAATAAGAATCTATGCATGGAAATACAAAAACATCATATAAACACACAGATAGATAGACATTGGGATATTAGTGTGAACAATAATATATGTTGGGGTACATGGCTGGACTAGTTCACAAGAGGAGGTGACCATAAGAGCCCTGGGATCCTGAACATACCTGAAAGCCAGACAACCGGGCAAGGCCCGGCAGGGGGTCCCCAAATGAGGAGAGACAGAACAGCACCGTATCTAAGTCTGCAGGGGGCATATAAAAGACCTGGCAATCAAATATATTATAGATTAGAAAATATAATGACTATGCAAGCTTGAAGTGTGTATGAAACACACCATTTTGTAGAATATGTGTGGGGTCATGGACCGCACGTAAATTAAGTAGGGCATCAAGGCCTCAAAAAGACTCACGCTTTAAAAACAGATTAGTTGATAACACGGAAACGCCAGGGAATTGATTGAAAGACAAGCTTAGAAGACTGGTGAAGGTGATGGATAAAAATCTAAAAGAATGCATGAAATAGGGAGAGGTCAGAAATGAGCCATATAACCTGAAAAAAGAGATAGTGGCAGCACTTTTATAACGGGATAAGAAGTGATAATAAAAACAGACTTACCCTGTAAACTATTTGTAGGGCATGTAGCTATGCAGGAAAGCTCATATTGTGTATGAGGAATAATGGTTGAAAACTAATCTGTGGCAAGAGGTTAATGCGTCCTGATAGAGGTGCGGTGCTGTTCTGTCTCTCCTCGTTTGGGGACCCCCTGCCGGGCCTCCCCCGCTTGTCTGGCTTTCAGGTATGTTCGGGATCCTGGGGCTCTTACGGTCACCTCCTCTTGTGAACTAGTCCAGCCATGTACCCCAACATATATTATTGTTCACACTAATATCCCAAGGTCTATCTATCTGTGTGTTTATATGATGTTTTTGTATTTCCATGCATAGATTCTTATTGATTGCAACTAGCTCTCACCATTCCCTGAGGAAGCCAATGTCTTGGCGAAACATGTAGAAAACTGAGCTTTTGCTTTGAAGGCTGCCCATTCTTGGCCCATACTACTGCATTGTGGTCATGTACAATATATGTGTTAATCTCAGCTAATGATTTTATCATTTTTTGTATGTATTGTATTTTGAATTTTGTGAAATAAAGTATTTTTTGTAATTGTATATCTACTACCATATTTTGATATCTCTTTTCCCTGGCACCGTGATAATCCCTTGTCCTCCCCATTGATCTATTATTAATTTACTTTGGGATGAGGTGCTGTATCTGAATTAACCTGTCTAGCCATACCTTTATTTTTTAATCACCGGGATGGTGGTGAGCATCCCTTTGGTGCTAGCCTCATTTAAAGTCCCAAAATTTTCCTTTTTTGAATACATAACACATCACACACAGCAGCAGTCACACAATTACTTCCTATATTTATGTGGGCCATTGGTATCAGTGGTCCCACAATCAACCCTTCATACTGTTGTTTGGTTGATATGTCCTGCTGGGTCTGCATCTGCGATCCCTGGACAGTATTTTTGATATCGCTGATCTCTCTGCATTTGCTCACCTCTGTTAGCTGCAGTGTTTCATGTGGGTCTCCTACCCCCCTCCCTGCCCTTGGGTGTCGGGGAGGGGGCGGATGCATGGTCCTTCCCTCTCTGCGTCACGTCACATCCACCTGTCGCAGGGCATCCTTGTGGCGCTATGTTTCCGGTGGTGTGTCGCTGTTCGGTGGACACACTGGGGAGATGGATTGGCGCTAATCGCCTGACGGCTGAGCCGCCCAGGTGAAAGTGCTCCACTCTCAGGCGTTGTCTGTAGACTTGATGTGGGAGGTTGGGCCATGATGGAACACCTATATATAGGCATCTCCAAGGCTGGCCTTCACACACACTCCACTTTCCTTCCTGTTCAGCATCACACTCACATGCTTGGAATTGTCCACTCTGTGCACACCAGGTATCATTCCTTTTTCCCTAATTTTTCTTTTTCATCAGTCTTTATTGTTCATGTTCTTTCTTGGCCTCATTTTTCTCTTTGTTTTTTTTGTTTTGTTTTGTTCTCCACTCCTTCCTATCCCACTCTCTCTCCTTATTTCCACATTGTCACCACATCACTCTTTTCACATTTTCTCATACTTACACATCAACACATATCACTATGATTTGTTTCATATAGGTTTCCCACATGGAGGTCCACATCCTACACTCATTGCACCCACCAGCAATGGTTTTGCCTATGGCCGTTGTTTCCATTCCCGCAGATCAACCTAGTGTTGGGCGGCTTTGCTTTGCAGCTCTCTGCGATTCTGGATGCTGTTTCACTGGATCGCTGATGCTGACATGAGTTTGGATGCACAACCTTTAATTCATTCTATACAAGTAAAATATTTGTATACAAAACCTTTTTTCATTTCCTGTTTATTTACTGAAAAACAATTTTTTTTGTTTAAAAATAAAAATATTTTTTTAGAATCATTCCATGACGTATGCTCCTGATGAGTGGTTGCTATACCGCGAAACGCGTAGAGCTTTGATTATTACCAATCTTCCCATATCATGGAATACCAAGATTTCAATTATTCCACTTACCTCCATAAGTATCTGCTATGGCATTAAATCTCTTTCACTATCATAATTATTTGCCCTAATTTTCATGGCTCTTTTTGGGTCCAATCATAGTAACAAATGTACACATGCATATTGATTGTTATCTGTGCTCTCTGTGTGACAATGGATCATGACCTATTGTGTAATTTATGTGTATTTTATGTATAATCAATCCATGGTTTATTATATAGAGGCTTGATGCCCACAGCATTTTAGAGGTTGAATGCCCAAAATGTTTTTTACATACCATGGATTATACCAAATAAATGAATGTTGGTCACTTGACCTGCGTTGTGCTGCTGTGTACTTCATTTAAAGTCCCACTTCTCTCTCTTTTTCATTTTAACCAATGACCGGGATGGAGGCGAGCATCCCTTTGGTGCTAGCCTCATTTAAAGTCCCAAAATTTTCCTTTTTTGAATTCAGGTAGCTTTAGGTGCACACTGTGCAGAGGACGCACTACACTAACTGTAAATACTGTAGCTAATAGGACTAATAGAATCAGAAGAACACCAGCAATTTTCTTCAGGTAGCTGTAAATACTGTAAAAACACCTGCCTGCCTGTCAGTAGGAAGAGAATAACAGGAACAGATCTAGCTAAACTGAATACAGTGTATATATATATATATATATATATATATATATATATATATATATATATATATATATATATATACACAACACCTAGGATGCATATATATATACACAATACACTGTAAGTGCAGCTAACTGACTCGCCTGCCTACTCTAATCTAACTTGAATCAAATTACACTGTCTCTCTCTCTCTCTCTATCTCTCAATGCCGGAACACACTACACAGGGCCGACGTGCAGGCGGCCTTATATAGTGTGGGGCATGTACTAAACCCCCTGAGCCATAATTGGCCAAGCCCACCCTGGCTTTGGCCAATTACGGCTCTCTGTACAGACGGCGCTGTGATTGGCCAAGCATGCGGGTCATAGGGCATGCTTGGCCATTCATCAGCCAGCAATGCACTGCGATGCCGCAGTGAATTATGGGCCGTGATGCACCACTCGAATTTGTCACGAATGACCCATATCTTTCGCAATTCGATGAACGGTCGAACATGCGATGTTCGAGTCGAACTCGAAGCTCATCCCTAGTCAGCAGTTGTCCAGAACAGCTTTGATTCTGCTCTGGTGAAACAGAATAGTAAATCAGCTTAAATGGTAAAACATATACAGTATTATCATAGTCTGATGTGGTTAAAAGTGATTTGTGCAAGCCACTCTGTCCAACTGTGTCTCCTTTGGCTGATGGAACTGTAGTGGTGACTGGAGCACAGTTGGGGTAGTTTGGCCAAAAAGTTAGTAACATTGTTGAAGGTAGCATTTATGTGTAACAGTGGGGTGGACATGACAGCTGCTGTGCCAAATGAATGGTCTGCAGTGCAGTCAGTGGTCAAGGGCACGTTGGATGCTGCAGAAGTCAGAACGACCGGATAACGGCACATGCTTGGCAGAGATTTTATCCACAACCCAACAGATGAAAAATGTTGAGTGTCAGAAGGACAGTGTATCTGATAATGACTTGGAATCGCTCACTGTTGCTGAAACAGTGGGGATGGGCATGAGACATGCATCAGATAGTGCTCTGGAAGAGCACCAGGCTATGATGTCAGTCCCCTCCAGTGAGGAGGCGGTTTCTTTAAATGTCTCTGCCACTCATGCCTCATTAAATGAGTCCTTCCAGGTTGGTATGGAGGAAAGAGACCCTAAAAAATGTCCTTTGTTTAGACATGGGGTGTATAGAGATGACGGATACATTACTGGAAATATTGGAGTTGGTGAAAAGACATTTGCTGTACACCTGGGTGCCAGCACTGCAGACAGACAAGCTCACACTGTGGAGTAGCAATCAGTGGAGCCAGATGATACAGGCGGTACTAAGCATTGTTGGTCAAAATTGAAACTGGTTACTACATGCTGGTTAATTGTATGGAAAGTGGTCTCAATGTGCCTGGAGGCACTCTGACAGAAAATGCTAACAGTATTGGTAACTGTAACAGGTGTGAACCCATTTTGAATGTAATTGCAAATGAGGTTTTGGTTGCCAATGGTAACCATAAAAGGGTTAAGGAACTCAGCACACAGAGAGTGGTTGAAGTTGGTACAAATGAGAAGGAAAGTGGCTCTGGGTTAAGCACAGGAGACTGCCTACATCTCCAGGACAGGAAGTTGGGAAAAGCAGCAGGAAAAGCAAAATACACCAAGAAAGTGAAAGTTCCCCCTATGCCACATACACATAAGCAGACTTTTCGGCAGACTTGGTCCGGCGGACCGGACTCCGTCGGTCAATTCGATTGTGTGTGGGCTCCAGCGGACTTTTTTTCACAAAAGTCAGACGGACCTAGAAATAAAACATGTTTCAAATGTTTCCGACGGACTTTAGTCCGGTCAAAAAATCCGCTTGTCTGTATGCTAGTCCGACGGACAAAAACCGACGCTAGGGCAGCTATTGGCTACTGGCTATCAACTTCCTTATTTTAGTCTGGTCGTACGTCATCACGTACAAATCTGTTGGACTTTGGTTGATCATGTGTAGGCAAGTCCGTTCGTTCGATAGTCCGTCGGAAAGTCCGTCGGACCAGTCCGGTCGAAAAGTCCGCCGGTGTGTATGCAGCATTAGATCATGTTAAGGTCTCAGAAAAAGTGCTTGTGGAAGCACACCAGAAAGAAGATTTGGGAAGGTCTAATTAGGTCATATAGAGCAGAGTCCCCCTTTAAAGGTAAAAGGAAAAAAAATAATGGCAGGCAGAAGATGACTGAGATGGTTCCAGGCACAGAGATGAAAGGGAGGTGTTTGAGTCCCCTGCCCTCCGGTTAGAAACCAAGGAGGGGAATATGTGACAGGATAAGACCCTCCCCCTGTGAAAATGGAGGAGAAGATGACACAGGATTCATATTAAGGGTTAATGTGAGGTTCCGGACTATCGCCTCTGAGAAGAGAAAGCTGTGCTTTTGGTATTCTTTGGATTCTGTATTTTGGATCTGAACTTTTAATCCTGTGTCCAGATTTTACAAGGTACCAAAGGTCTGTCTGAGTACCCAGTTGTGCATGGTCATTATATTCTCAGTTATAATATAATGAGCTCAGAATTCCCAGTTTGGATACAGCTCTTAGTGTGGATAAGGCTTAAGGAGTAACGGGTGCTGCTGAAACATAAATCAACCATGTACCAGCTAAGCCGAAGCAACTATCTTTCCTCAAGAAAACATGTAAGCGATAAATTGGAATTGAGCCAGTTTGGTTGTAATAAGTCAAGAGTGTAAATCCAATAGGTCTTACAACGCAGGAGGAGGCGGTCCCTGTCACTGCCTCTGGCTGGTTGTTTGATGTGCTCGATCACCATACCTCTTAGTTTGTGGGTTTAGTGTTTGTATACCACAAACTCTACTGCTACTGTTTTTTTTTCGGATCAATCTGTACACCTTTCTCTGTCTTTGTCAGGGCCATCCTAATGTCGCTCCTATGTTTTTGGAAACATCTCTTGAATGGCCCAGTTGTTTTGCCCACATAGGTTAATGCACATGGACATTTCAGGATGTAAACACAAAATTCAGTGTTACATTTCAAGTAATCATATATACGGTACTTGTTACCCTTATGTGGATGTGAAAAACATTCACCTCAGATAAATGAACTGCAAACATTGCAGTTGTGGCACCTATATCAGCCCATCCTCTACAAGATTCAAGAGACAGTTCCCAGTGTGGGAGACAGAAGGTCTCACCCAGGGATTAGAGGTGCCCGAGCCAGCATCCAGGAGACTAGAGGTTTCATTCCAGGAGTTAGATGGGCTCCTATTGGGGTGTCAGGAGAACCCCTATCCAGAAACCAGAATTGGGCTGTGCAGCAGAACTCAGCAACTAAAGGCTAAACGAGCCAAGGGAACCAGCACAACTGGACAACACATTCAGAGGCACTGATAAGAAGAGCAGCAGTACTGCCAACAAGGGAGCGAGGTGGCTCTCTATTTTTGTTTGATCACATTGAGGTGGAAGAACCCCTGCATAGGCATGTCTTGTGAACTTTCTTTTGATTTAATAAGAGTGGGCTGCCTTGCCCTTAAATGCAGTTTGGACTGATGCAACTCATTGGAAAAGCTCTTGCCACTTGAGTATAATCTACAAAACAATATGTTATACAGTATATGGAGCTCCTCATGTCATCATATCATGGGTCAGCTCCACCCCTCTGACCCCTCCAGGACCATCCATAACTAGTCCAAAAATTTAGCCTGAACTCCCCCTCAAAGGTTCTTTTTCCATCCTTGCTACAGAAACTCTGAAGCTTCAAGTATACTGGTTTTTTGTTCAACCTGCCCAAATTTGGCCTCTACTGAATGGAAGATCCCCTATGTTAGGCTATAAGGCTCCTATATGGTGGCTGCCTGCAATAAGCATATCAATAAGTACAGTATATCACCTAGACACCTGAAACATTCAAACTGGGATAACAGCTTGCAGGCAGGGCTTAATGCAGTAATTTGTCATTGCTTTTTTCCTTGTCAAAAGAAGTTTATTGAGTATACAATGTTATAAAGATACATAAAGATACATAAAGTAAGTTTACAAGGATCTATAAAGTAAGCTCATTGTTTTACAGTAGGGTTTATATAGGTAAATATCATGAAATTTCAAATATTAAACATTGGGTTCACGTAAACCTAAATTAAAGATATATATCATTTCCTTAGTTACTTTTGTAGGTATTTAAAAGATTTATACCTACTATACATATTGTTAACAAGTAGAGTGTATATAGGTCAAATAAATTCTGATAATGAGCTTTATTCGTAAGGTGGAGAAAAGGAAAGAGAAAGAAGAAAAAGGGTTGAAAGGTAGAGGTATGGTCCACAAGGTTGTCCCGCTCGTCAGTTTATTATTCTTTTTAGTTCTCTTTGAAGCCTTAGAATGGGTGTCTCTGTAAGTCATTTAATCTGTTACCATGGCAACAGGACAGAGTCATTGAAATTTGACAGGAACTGTTGTTTTATCCAAGGATGCCAAAGTTTTTCAAATTTTGGAATTTGATTTTGATCGATAGCTACCATCTTAGCATGGGACATTGTATTATTCATTCTGTGAATTGTTTCTGCTAGTACCAATGTAGGAGATTTCCATGCCTTGGCCACTGTTTGTTTTGCAGCCGTTATTAGTTGGATCATAAGTTTGAATTGAGAGAGTGTTAACCATTCCGGTTTTAGATTAAGTAAAGTTAAATATGGATCTGGTTGTATTATTTTTTTAAATATTTTAGATGCAATCACGAAGACTTCCTTCCAGAAGGTTTGGATTACTGGGCACGTCCACCATATGTGTAAATATGTGCCTATTTCTGGGCATCCTCGAAAACAAAGAGTTGAGGTATTAGGTGAATATTTTGCCACTCTAGCGGGTACAAGGTACCAGCGAGTTAGGACTTTATAATTTGTCTCCAGTGCTAAGATGTTGGGTGAAGATGACTTAAATGTGAGCCATATATTAGACCAGTCCGTGTCTTCTAAAGTTCGTCCCAGGTCCTCCTCCCACCTCTGAACGTAAGAGGGTCTATTAAGATTTGCTACTCCATATAATTGATTATAAAGTGATGAAATTGTACCTTTAGCAAATGGATCTTTTGTACAGATTGATTCAAAAATGGATAATTGGGATAATGGTGTATCCCCCTTTAGGAATGGTGTATAGAAATTTTTGATTTGGAGATATCTAAATATCTCAGAGTTTGGTAGATCATATTTTTCTCTAAGCGATGGGAATGAAAGGAATGATTTAGATGCTATGAAGTCATTTAGTGTCTGAATGCCTGATGTTGTCCAAGCTTTAAAAGAATTTGGGTAGATCCATGCCGGATAAAAGGCCGGATTTCTGATAAAAGAAAGGAGAGGATTGTGTGGAGATTGTAACTGATATTTGGTTTTTAGTTTATCCCAGAGAGATAAGAAGTGTTTAGTTATGGGATTATGAATTTTAAAGCGGTCTTTAGGATCAAGCCATAATAAATTTGATATTAATAGAGGGTCATTTTCTGAAGCCTCTATAAATACCCATAATGGGATTTCCTGTTTTGCATGGTATTTGGACAGACTGGCCAAATGTGCTGCTCTGTAGTAGTTAGTAAAATTAGGGTATCCCAGGCCTCCTTTATTTTTGGGAAGATGTAGTGTGTGTATAGGTATACGTGGTTTAGAAGAGCCCCATATAAACGAAGTTGCTCTTTTTTGTACTATTCTCAAAAAATAGGAAGGAATTGGAATAGGGAGGACTCTGAATAGATAAAGCAATTTGGGTAGAATAGTCATTTTGATTGCATTAATCTTCCCTATCCAGGATAAAGGAAGTTGCGACCATTGTTTTATTAGATTTGTGATCTGTCTTAATACAGGAGGATAATTGGTTGAGAATAAGTCAGAATGAGATGCTGTTAAATGAATTCCAAGATATGGGATTGATTTTTCTGCCCATGTGAATGGGAGTGCAGCCCTAGCCGGGATCAATTCCATGTTTGTGAGTGAAATATTAAGCACTAGGCATTTCTTAGGATTAATCATAAGGCCGGATAGGGCTGCAAATCCATCAAGAGCTGGTATTAAGTTAGGACCAGAGACCTGTGGTGATGATAGAAAAAGTAATATATCGTCTGCAAATATACATAATTTGTGTGTAATACCTCCTACTTCAATGCCAGTTATAGTTTGGTTTGTTCTGATGTATTGGGCCATGGGTTCGAGTATAAGGGCAAATAATAAGGGAGATAATGGGCAACCCTGTCGGGTACCTCTTTCGATATTAAAGGCTTCAGATTTGTATCCAGCATATTTTATATAGGCTTTGGGTTTATTATATAATGCTTTGATCCATGTTAAAAAGTGGGGTCCAAAACCCCATTTTTGTAATGAATATTGCATATATTGCCAGGATACTGTGTCAAATGCCCTCTTAATATCGAGAGATAGAAAACATAAAGGGATTTTCCGTTTTTTAGCAATATGTGCCAATAACACTGCCCTGCGTATATTATCGCCTGCCTGTCTATTTGGCATGAAGCCTACTTGATCTCTATGTATTAATTTTCCTATAATGCTATTGAGGCGTTTTGCTATTATTTTTGCTAATAATTTAATATCGAGGTTTAACAGAGAGATAGGCCGATAATTCACACAGGAAGTATCATCAGAAAGGGGTTTTGGGATCATACAAACAATTGCCATTAGTGTTTCTTGCCGAAAAGAATGTCCATCTAGAAGTTTGTTAAAAGTTTCAGTGAGAATGGGAGAGAGTATTTCTGAGAATGTTTTATAGTATAAAGCCGAGTAGCCGTCTGGGCCTGGTCTTTTGTTAAGTTTTAGGTCTTTTATGGCGTTAGCAACTTCATCTATAGTTATAGGCTCATCCAAACTGCTTTTTTGATTCTGAGATAACTCAGGTAAGGTTATTTTTGAGAAGAAGGATTCAGCTTCTGTAGGATTAAATTCATTGTTTGTCTTGTATAAAGTTGCGAGATGTGAGTGAAATTTATGGACTATTTTAACTGGATTACAAGTGTAAACATTTTTTGATAATTTCAAACGTATTGGTTTGAAAGATTTGTTAGTTGAATTTAATGCCCGAGCCAAATATGTACCTGGTTTGTTTGTATTCATGTAGAAATTGTGTTTGGAGCGTTTGAGGGATTTATCAACTGACTCAGTGAGAAATAGATCGTATTCCAATCTAGATTTTTCCAGATGAGATTTTGTACTCTGAGATGGATTATCTTGAAATGATATGTAGGCTGCATTAAAATTGAGTTCTAGTTTTTTTGCTAGATTTTTGCGTTCCCGTTTAAATAGTGCCATTTGTCGTTGTATTGTACCACGCAAGACAGGCTTATGAGCTTCCCACAGTGTTATTGGGGAGATGTCTGTTGTGTTATTAATTGATATGTATTCCTTTAAAGCTTGTTCAGTGGCCATCTGATGTAGTGGGTGTTTGAGCATTATGTCCGGTAAGTACCACGTTGGGTCATGCGCTTTTGGTATGGCTGAGGCTATAGTAGTGTATACTGCATTATGGTCAGACCACGGAATCGGAATTATATCTGATGCAATAATTTCTGGTATCATTCCTATTGTTAGAAAAATATGATCTATTCTGGTGAAGGTTTGATGAGGGTGCGAGAAATAAGTGAATTTCTTTTTCATTGGGTTACTTTCTCTCCATGAATCTACCAGATTGTATTTGGAAAGAAGTTGAGAAAAAGGTAATCTAGAGGTTATTTTGGATGGTGTAAAAGGTGATTTATCTAGAAATGGGAGGAGGACCTGGTTCGAATCCCCACACATTATCACTGTTCCTATTTTGTGTGTATTAATCACTTGTAATATATGTGAGAGGAATGGTGTAGGTTGTTTGTTAGGAGCGTAGTAGGAAATCACCGTGATTGCTGTATCCATTATATAACCCATGAGTATCAGGTATCTACCTTCTGGGTCTTTAATTTCTGATGATAAGGTGAATGGTGTGGATCGGTGAAATGCAATTAGAGTTCCCCTTTGCTTGGTACAGGCAGAAGCCGTGTAAATTTGTTGATAAAAAGGAGAAATATATTTTGGAGTAGAATCTTTGGTGAAGTGTGTTTCTTGGAGGCATACTATGTGAGCCTTCTTGTTATGGAAAGTACGGAAGGCTTTGGTCCTTTTTTGAGGGACATTTATTCCCTGAACATTCAGGGAAAGTATATTCAGTGGTGCCATGGCAATAGATCAAATAGTTTTGACTTACTTTTTGTTATGCAGAGCTGACTGCGCAGATCAACCTGTGTGGACTGAAGAGATGAATAGATAGAAAAGAAACCAGTGAATTCTGGAGTAAAGAGTAAACAAAAAACATATGAGATTAGATGATACATTGTATAAATTATTTTTTGCAAGTAATCACAATTTACCCGTGAAAGAGAATAAATATCTCTCTCAGGGGAATAAGTGCCTTCGTCACACTCCCACATAATATGGTTGGGAGAATGAGGAGGGCTAATGGGGGTACACGGATCTTCCGCTTACAGGAGAGAAGTGCTATGTCAAAAGACATCAAAATGATGTTTCATTAATTGGAGTGCAGAATATAGTTTTTGTTGAAATTATTTATTCCAGGGTGGTTGTATATGGTTAGTCTTGCCCTAGGCTAAATAATTCAGTTAGAAAGGCACTGTTAATAACTTTGGTATTGATGAAGATAGTTTGAATTATTTTGGGATTTTAACCCTTTTAGAGTAAACAATTACATATTTTATTCATATGTAACTGTTTAGATATGTTAACTCATAAAATTGAGGTTGTATTGCTTCAGATTAGAATAAACAAAAACATAATTCTAGGAACTAGTTAGGTAATAATATATTTGTTTTAAGAAAAGAAAGAAAAAGCTTCCATTACTTCTGGATTATTGAACATATTTGTCCTAAAAAGTAATAAATCTATTGTTATTACCTGATAATATATAACTGAACAAGAATTTCCTTATTTCACTTATATATTCTAAGGCTATATGAATCAGAAGTAATAAGAAATATAACTGGAATGTAACATGATCCCACACAGTGTGTGACTATCAGAATGCAGTTACATTCAGTTATAAATACAGGTTTTTTATAGAGAACCATCTCTTAGTATAATAAATGAAGAGATATCAGGAATTAGGATGTCAGTCCATTGAATCTTCTTGGTCCATGGATGATGTGGCATAACGGCCTCCTTTGTGAGAATGATGATTCCCATTTTGTTCTGAAATTTTCTGGGTGCTGCCTGAAGGTGAAGATGACGCCATTCTTCTGCGTGTGGGAGTGTTGCTGCTTGTGGGTTCTGTCAGATTTAATTTTAAAAGGGTTTGTTGTAGTTCATCTGCTGATCTGCTTCTGTAAATTGTACCTTGGTAGTTAAATCTGACTGAAAAGGGGAAGCCCCATTGATACATAATGTTGTGGCGTTGCAGTTCCATTAGTTGGGGTTTCATGGATCGTCTTTTAGTAATAGTAAGTTGGGATAGGTCAGCAAAAATTTGATAATTGTGTCCTTGAAAATTAAGTTCCTTTTTTTCTCTTGCAGCAATTAGTATTTGTTCTTTCGTTTTGTAATAATGAAATTTTGTGATTATATCACGTGGGGGTCCATCATTCTTTTTGGCTGTGAGGGCTCTGTGTACTCTGTCCAGTTCTAAACGTTCAATAGGGATATCTGGCTTTAGTTCTTGTAATAGAGCAGTAATAGTAGATTGCAGGTCTGTCACAGTTTCAGGTATTCCCCTTATGCGCAAGTTTGAACGTCTGGCTCTATTTTCGTAATCTTGGAGCTTAGTTTGAAGTATTAAATTCTCTTTTTTTAATTGTTCCAATTCTGTTATATTTTCTTGGGTTGTAATTTCAATTTCATCCATTTTTATTTCTAAGGCTGCGGTGCGGTTTCCCAGCTCTCTTATTTCTTTGGTTAGGCTTTTTGTTATTTGGTCTGAGGTTTGTTTTAAAGCCTTATGAAGCATCTTTTCAAATTGTAATAATATTACTGGGGATACTGAGGAGGCTTGTGGAGAAGTTTGTGAGAGGATTTGTTCTGTATCTGACTCAAATGGAGAGTCTTGCTGTGACATTTTCTGTCTGTGAGAGCGCCCTGATGCTGTATCTTGTGAGGTGACTGGAGCTGCTTCAGCTGCAGTGAGTGCCTGTGAGCTCTTTGTGAGGTGATTTTTATTTCTGCCACGGTTTCCTCCCAGTACCATATTTCCTGCCCAAACTTTCACAGTTTGTTCCCTGGGGCAAAAAGGTTCAAATGGATACCTTTTGAGCCTGCAGGCTCCGCTTTGTCCTTCTCTTCTCTCCTCAGCGGTGTGGAGCTCTAACAATGCATGTCTGCTCCGCTAGGCTCCGCCTCCTGCCCCTGTCATTGCTTTTTTCAAACTGCTTTGGGTCTTTGACACACATAGCTTGCATGTAGATTGGCCAAAATGTGAAAAGGCCAGTTGATTGTGTTTGTTCTATAAGCTACAAGTTCACATTCGTTTACCGTGTTTATGCCTGCCTTTATTCCAACTGAAAGAAGCAATATATTCTATATGTAAACCTGCTTTTTTTTTAATTGTTTTCTTTTCTTTTAATGGAGTTTGTATTAACCCAGGCAGTATAAACTTGATGACTAGAAGGAAACAATTTAAGATGTGATTTGTATATCTGGATGACATTTCAATTCTGAAGACTTGGGTATTAGTGAAAAGCTTTTTTGAAGACTGTATATACAGATATTTCTACAGTAAGATAAATCATTTTCTTTCTCTCCTTATCATAAATGTTGCACCTGCTAAACTGTATCATTTCTAAAGTTGTGTCTATAATGCATACAAAATAGCCATATTGCAAGGATGATCAGGCTTAGTTTAAAGCATATTTTTTTATCTAATGAAAATAGGAAATTATTTTCAGGTTGTCCTATGAAAGAAAACACACCTAATGATGTTACATACTGTATTTATCGGCATATAACACACACTTTCTACCCCTTAAAATCAGGGGAAAATCGTGGGCGCGTGTTATACGCTGATCCCTGCTGTCTCTGAGGGAAAAGGAGCGAGTGCCGCTGAATTACATAGAGCAACGATCTCCTGTGTACCCAGCACTCCATCACGCACAGCCAGGCTGCATTGTTGGTCAATTTATAGGTTGCAGGTGGGCACTGAACAGGCTGCATTGTTAGTCAATTTAATGGCTGCAGATGGGCACTGAGCAGGGTGCATTGTTGGGCAATTTAATGGCTGCAGATGTGCACTGAGCAGGGTGCATTGATGGGCAATTTAGAAGCTGCAGATGGGCACTGAACAGGGTGCATTGATGAGCTGTGACCCTAATTTTGCTTCAAAGTTCTTTATTTAAAATGTAAGTTTTTTTCCTTAAACATCCCTCATCATATGTTATATGCCTGTGCATGTTATACGCCGATAAATATAGTATTTATGGGTGTATGGAAAAACATAGCATAAATGTACTCAAATTAATCCATAGTCAAACAAATCTACCACAGCATTCAAGAGGAAACAACTTATCCTTGAAATATTAAAGTGGTCTGCATAAAAATAATAAATGCAACCATAATCTTGAACAATGAAAATCATATTTTGTTTTGAAAAATAACATTTACTGCTGCTTAAATATATTACTTTATTGATATGCAAATGTAAGCTAAGAGCAATAATTACACTGTAACATAATTAGGCTGAAAAACAGTGTCATAAAAAAACAGCTTCAATTTTCAGAACTCTAAACCTAGAGTTGATCCAGAGACAGGGAAAAAACCCTTGTAAAGTGTGATTCAATTTGTTGCAAGAAAGAAAATCTCTTCCTGCTCCTCACCAAAGGCAGTCAGATGAATTCCTGTATCAACATCTTACAAAATAATTTCTAAGAAATATTAGTCTACATTAATGTGTTGTACTTTCACATCCAGTCCTTTTCTGAAACAATCGGCTAGCACCAGTTCCTATGAGAAATAGTTTCACAAATCCACAGCGCTTAGGGCGCTTTTACACTGATGTAGTGTGGTTTTCCCGCACTGCAGGTGCAGCGCAATGTACGCATGAGTGACCTATGTTTTGCCATAGACTTCTATTACATTGGGTGGTTTTGGTACATTTTCTAAAAGTGCACCAAAAGTCCTGCATGCGGGAGTTTTGATAGGATGTGGGGTCAACTGCCCCCTTTCACCCCCTCATCTAAGCGTTGGTACAGGCTTTAGGTCATAGTCTACACCAACTCCAGTTATTTAGCATAACTCTTATTGAGCTGGTGGCCCATAGCATAATTAACTGTGCATGTACATTACACTGCAGCCTGCCAGTGTGAGAAAATAATCAACCACTGCCACGAGAGGAGGCAGTGGACTCTTTTAGTACAAAGTACATTTAAAATGTATTTAGGTAGATGATTTTCTGTTTCGATGTTTTTATCAAGCTTTTCAAAAAATACATTTGTTGTTGTGACATTGTAGAAATATTGTAAATGTTAAGTTGCACGTAAAGCAAAATTTGCCAATAAAGCAGAAGAAAAATAAGCTAAAAAATCACTATCACAGACATTTTCTAATAAAGCTAATATCTCAGTACTAAGAATATATATATAGATAGATAGATAGATAGATAGATAGATAGATAGATAGATAGATAGATAGATAGATAGATAGATAGATAGATAGATAGATAGATAGATAGATCGGGGAAGAATGAAAGGGGTTAGGGGAGAAAGGAGATGGGCCCATCTTCAAGGGTTCCATTGATGATGATTGGGTAAATGGGTCTGGATATAATTGTATAGGAGTTGGGTCAGCCAAACGGCAGTTTCCCCCACAACTGCTGTTTGGTCAAGGCTTTGATTTCACTGGTAATATTAATAGAGCCTGCCATGGATTTTTGGGACTATTAATAGGTATTAATAGGTGAAAGACCTTTGACCAGAAAAGCATGGTAAAAGGGAAATGACCACCAGATATGAAGAATATCTCCTGCAGTTGAGCAGTCATGGAAACATTTGTCAAAACTATTGGGATTGGGATGTTCTGGAGGGGACCATCTACCACCTCATCATGACCTTGTATGCTACTTCTGTGCTAGTAAAATTAAGGGAACACTTTGCCAAACCTTCCCAGATTGCTGGCCAGTCCTCAGCTGACTGAATTTGTTACAGATCTTTCTTCTACTTGCCTACACATATGTGTCTGGTATGTTGCAGCAGTGAGTTCTGTTTTGAATATAGAATTGATATTAGGTTTGGGCCACCAGGGGTATGTTGGCAAAGATTTTCAACATGAAATAGGGGTTTTGTCAGGACTCTATGTTTTATGTTTAATAATGTGACACCAGTAGATAATGTAAGAGGACATCAGAATTGGTGGACTTTGTGGAGGACTTTAGAGGACCATAAGATAAAGGCTTTAGGCAATTAGAAATGTGGATAATAATAGATAGGTATTGGGAGTGGTGTGTGAGAACAGTAAGTCACCCAAGTATTTCAGGGTGTGACCAAAGTTGTGTTGTTAATTCTGTAGGTCTGTGATATGGTGGGAGCCAAGAGTGGGAATAGATGTTAGTTGGGTGACCATTGGTTATATGGATGGTACTTAGAAGCAGAAGTTGGGAAGCATGATAATAATGTATAATGGTTGCCAGGCCTATGCCTCCTTCTTTTTTATGTTTATAAAGAATGGCCTGTTGGGTGCTATATGCACTTGGTCCCCTGGAGGATAAAACATTGAAATTTTTTGAAAGGATTATTCTTTAAGTTCTGTTCCTTCCCTTGTCATTTAAATGTCAGATGAAAAATGTCAGATGACAAAGCTGGCCATTTGCAATTCTCCAATATTTTGGTGAAAATCAGGGCATTTTGGTGAAATTCTGCATTTTTACAGAATTAATTTGGAGAAGGCAAAGTAATGTCCAGTTAAATGGGATTTGTAGTGAACTGCATGGAAGCATAAAGGACTCAAAGGAATGCAGCTCTGTATTCCTTAATGCATCATTAAATGTACAGTATATTTTAAAATACAAGCAGTGTAAGTACCTGAATTTAACTTGGTATCAGACTCTTGCAGTTCCTGTAAAGTAGAGTGCAGACTGAGAAAGAGAGAAGCAACACAAGTTGCCAATAAATTGTTATGCAGTGCATGGAGTATACAGATAGAAAGAACGGGAGTAACAAAGAAATGAGAGCAGGTGGGTCTATACCAAAAGCAATGTTAGAGGAATGTTTCATATGATGTACACACTTATAAGCACCATATGAGTGTTTAGAGTACTGAGTGGTGGGCTACCTTTCTGGGAAATGTTGGGACTGCTTCCTGGTGGAGAGGGGGAACTGTTGTCCCAACACTAAGAGCAGGATGCTGTGGGGAGATATCTCGACCTGTGTGAAAATTAGGTCTCTCTGCCTAGGATAATGATATTTGATAAGTTATGAAAGCATTTCATGGTGAAGAAACAGCTGTTTTCAGGCAACAGATCTCAAACTGCACTGAACAAAAAATAATTTGCTGCTCCTCAAGGAGCTAACTGCTCTCCATGTTACATGCAATTTAGTGAGCAAAGAACTCTCTTTTACAGGGATTAGAAATAAAAGAAATGTCCACTTAATATCTATGAGCAGTGAAGTGGTTCTAAGTTTTTTACCTTAAAGCATTACTAAACCCAAAAGAAAAAAATGTAATACATTGCAGCCTACCAATTCTTACATGTGGTGGCTGCATACGTTCTCTTTTTTTAGGCTTTTTTCCTTCTGTGTTTCACCTAGTGATTTGTCCAGTAACACACCTCCTGTATTAGAGTTCCCCCAATCTGGATGAAAAAGCACAGGGGCACCTTTGAACAGCAACATTTTCAGTCTGGCGGGAGGGGGGTGTTAGATGCACTAGCAGATTTAAATACACTAACAAATTGAAGCCAAACTCCAACTAACACTGCAGTTATACATGCAGTTGCAGCAACTGTTTTTTTCTTCTGGGATAAAGTTTACTTTACATGAATGAATAAAAACTGATCATTGTAAGCACCCCTCCCAGAGCTATATGGTTTGTCTCAACACTCTGTATTGCTACATTTATAGAAGAGCTTGTTCTGTTGAAGAACAACAGTCTTACTGGTCAGATTACCATCTGAAAATAAAGGAAAGAAAATCTAAAAGGGAAAACTAATGCAGACATCATATCTAAGAATTAGTAAACTGCAGTATAATAAATGTTTGCTTTTGGGTTTAATAGTGCTTTAATGCATTCCCTACATAAGATATAGAACTCTCCACTAACTGTTCCCCCCATCCCTAAACACTTACCGGCTTCCTCTCACTGATCCAGTGCTGTCCTGGCAGCAGCATCGCTCTGCTCTCTTTCTGGTCTTACTGGAGGCACTGATAGCAATGGGAGCTATATGCTCCTGCTGCTGTCAGTCAAACTCCTTTGAGGAGGGACTGAGGGTGGGGCATTCTGGTATTATGGACACACATAGGGAGGGATTTACTAAAGCTGATGCACACAGAATGTGGTGCAGCTGTGCATGGTAACCATTCAGCTTCTAACTTCAACTTGTTTAATTAAGGTTTGACAATGAAACCTAGAAGCTGATTGGTTACTATGATCAGCTGCATCAGATTCCGTGCGCACCAGTTTTTGAAAATCTTCCCCATAGCCTGGCTCAGGAGCATGCCCCAATTTGTTTCCCCATAACACATGGCTTGCTAAGGGGGGACTCATAGAGCGAAGAGGAGGACAGCATTGGTGGTGATTTTCCAGAAGAGGAGGTAAGGGACCACAATATCATTTCACAGAGCAGGTATGTATAAGCTCTTTTTTATTTTAATTTTAAACATAGCCTTTAGTAACACTTTAAAGAAAATAAAGCTGCTCGTAGAAAATAATCAGCTCTTATTTTTTTATAAAATAACATGTTGGTTTGGTTGGACAGTTTTCATAAATCTAAGCTATCACATGTAAATTTAATGTAACTATTTTGTCCTAAACCTCTGTTAATTGCAGGTGTAGATTCATTCTTTACCCGACTAGTGGTATTATGACTCTTTATTTTCAGCCTGACCACCTATGGAAACCATGCAGACCTATGTACAGTAGTCTCCTAGATGCAAATAGCCTTAAATGATGATGGAGTGTTCTGAACTGGAAAATATTTTACTTTTAATAATCTCATTAGAGGAAAGTGTAATGCAAATTAAGTTTTATGGTTTTGTGTCTTGACATAAAAAATATTCCTTTTCATTCCAATTGTACTGTATTTGTTAGTACCTGAAGAACATTTTAATACTACTATTTCTGTAATAATAATATCCTAGACCTACATTTTTTATTAACCAAAAATGCAGAGTGAGCTCACCAATTCTTTACCCCTAAATCAAACTCATACCTTATAGTACCAAGCACTGGCATTCACTCTGCATGAAGTAGTCATTAGACATGTACATAACAGAAAAATTTGTTTCGTTTTGTTTCGGATATATTTGTTATGTTACTAATTTCATTTTGTTGATTTGTTCCGGAATTTGTTTAAATTTGTTTCGTTGTGCTTTATTTTGTTTTGTTTATTAATTTTATAATGAATTCCAAATTTTCTGAACAATTTGAATTTGGATCGGTTCAAATTCTGTGCGAAGAATAGCTGGTTGTTAATGAGAGGATCGGGAAGCCGGCCACTGCATCCTTAACAACCAATCAGCTGTCAGCAGGCTTCCCGACTGATAGATGAAATGTAAACAAAAGAATGCGGTCAATGAAAAATACAGAAAAAAAAACAACCTGCCGCCCCAATCTATATCAGGCCTTTTTCGGAGCATGTGAAAAAAATGTAATGTGTACTCCGTGCCAAACCTAAATAGATAATAAACTACAAAAATGACCGTGCAATAAAAAAGCTGCTCCCCTGGTTAAGTAATGATAATACTCAAGATGTTGATAGATTGTAGTGAAGAGGGCGCTCTAGATTACTTAGTGATTAGCTAAACAAATTTGATCAATGAAAACCAATACTGTCATACAATAAACACTAAAGTGCAATGTGCCATAAATAGTTAAAAATATACACATGTGATATAAAAATAGTAATCGTAATAACATGTGAACCAGTAGGCCATGGAAAACAAAGGAAGAAAAAAGTCCCAATAACCACAAAGAAATCCAAAAAAAATCTTCTGTGTATAAATTCTTTCCAAAATGATTTTTGGGTTCCTTATATATACAGCTTCCACCACTGCAGCAGGTATTATCCTTCTAAAGCTTCTTCTGACTCGCTTTTTAATTAAAGGAGTCATTTCTCTCTAGTAAGCAGATTATTTATTAAGAGCACGTGGGGTGTATTTACAGCATCTGGTGAAGGAATACTCAGAAATCATTTTGGAAAGAATTTATACACAGAAGATTTTTTTTGGATTCCTTTGTGGTTATTGGGACTTTTTTCTTCCTTTGTTTTCCACGCCCTACTGGTTCATGTATTATTACGATTACTATTTGTATATCACATGTGCATATTTTTAACTATTTATGGCACATTGCACTTTAGTGTTTATTGTATGACAGTATTGGTTTTCATTGATCAAATTTGTTTAGCTAATCACTAAGTAATCCTTATCGGAGCATGCAGCCTGACAGGCCAGGAAAGGGGGGGGGGGAATGATCTGCGACATTATGGCAGACAGATCGGACACTATTAACACATTTTGGGTTTCGATTGACAATTATACAGCGATCAGTGCTATAAAAATGCACTGATTACTGTATAAATGTCACTGTCAGAGAAGGGGTTAACACTAGGGGGCGATCAAGGGGTTAACTGTGTTCCCTATGTGTGTGTTCTAACTGTGGGGGATGGGACTGACTATAGGAGATGAGAGATCGTGGTTTCCAGCTCATAGGATCTCACGCTCTCTCTTCTCTCCTCACAGAACTGGGATGTGTGTGTTTACACACACAGATCTCTGTTCTGCCTCTCGTGCCCATGTTCACTCATGGTCGGCGGTCGGCGCGACCGCCAGTCACAAGCATCGGCACCCCCGCTGTGCATTGGGCGCGCATGCTATCCCGCTTAAGGGGACTGACGTATAGCTATGACGGTTCGCAGGATCATGCCGACCTGTCACAGTATGATGGCGGCTGATCAGGAAGTGGTTAAATGTTGTGCCTGGGGGGTGTCCTTAGTATGCCTGTAAAGTAGCGCATCTTTCCCATATAACAGTACCACAGAAAAATTACATTTCTAAAGGAAAAAATGTCTTTCAAAACTGCTTGCAGCTGTAATGTATTGTCAGATCTATATATTTTTTTTTATATAGATAAAAATACCAAAAATACCAAAAAAAAACCTTCAGGTCTGGTATGGATATTAAGGGGAACCCCGCACCCAAATAAAAAAAAAAAATGGAGTGGGGGTCCTCCAGGCCCCCAGGCACTATATACTCTGAACAGCAATATATATACTATACGGCCTGCCCTATATACTCAGAAAATTCGGCCTTAGGTGTTGGTGGTACCAAAACACTGTAAGCCCTCACAGTTACTTTTGTTGGGCGCAGGAAAGGGCCCTGCTGTGAAATATTATATCAAGAATTGTAATTACATGCCCCTGTTAAACAGGGGCAGAAAAATTGGGCCTTGGGTGGTGGTGGTGGTGCCACAACACTGTAACCCCTCACAGATACTGACCCTGCTGTGAAACATGGCTGTCAGTTTCTTGTCCTTCTGTGGCACCCCTTCTCTCTAGGCTCACGTTACTCCCTTCCTCAACCTGGAAACCAACATTGGAGCCTTCAAATCGCTGCGCATCCTCCAGCAGCATATAAGCGACACTGTGGTTGAATAATTCTGGGGACTCCTCCGTGCATGATGGTGGGGCTACAGAAGGAGTGACTGTAGTCAAGGAGCCGGTGGAATAGGCCGCTTTGGCAGCTGCATTGGAAGGCAAACTTCTCTGAGCCTAGGTGACAGAGGGGGAGGAAGACAGCTTTGTTATCCACTCCACCAACTCTTCTGCATGTTGTGGCTCAATAACACAGCCAGCAGCAGCAAAAAAGGACAAGTGTGCCCCACGGCCACCTGTAGAGGATGCACCATGTCCATGATCACCACTGTTGACTGCAGACACAGAGGCTGATTGCCCTCTTTTAGTGGCCTGTGAGCATCTGCCTCTCCTTGGTGGCCTTCCAGACATGATGTATTTTTTGTTTTGCAACACCACACTACACTGTATTAGATACTGTGTACACCGCCTGAAGTGTATTAGCAACTGTACAATGGCTGCACTTTATTGTATACTGTGTACACCACCAGAAGTGTAGTAGAAACTGTACACACTGTATTAGATACTGTGTACGCCGGCTGCACTGTATTAGCAACTGTACACCATGGAATGCGCTGTAGATATAGGCTACACTGGATGCAGAGCATATATATATATATATATACATATATATATATATATATATATATATATATATATATATATATATATATATATGTATATATATATATATATATATATATATATATATATATATATATATATATATATATATGGCTGTGTATATATATATATATATATATATATATATATATATATATATATTAATATTTAATCAAAGGGATGAACAGCGCTGATCAGTAGGCATAAATAGGACCCTCAGAGGCAAAGTAAAAACTTTTTATTATTGTTAAAAAAAATAATAAAATGTTCACCAAGGCATACAGCAGTCAACTGATGGTCATGCAGAGACTTAGATTAAAAAACTGACAGTAGCTAGAGGCTGGAGCCGCATGGATGACACAGGGGCTTAGGGAAACCCAGCACAAAGCCGTTGGACAAAGAACACAGGAGCACCACTGGTGGGGGCCCGTCCAGGACTGTAAGGCCAGGGGTCCAATGAAGGGGGAACCAAACTACAGGCACAGGAACTGTTGGGGCCAGTATACAGTGGCCGCTCGCACTGTGTCCAAAGCCCGGAAGTGATGTCACATATACGAGACTGTATATATATATATTAATACACTGCCTGCACTGACCGAATATCGAGTAAACACTGAATATATGGTTTATGCTAAATGCAGAGTGTATATATATCTATATATATATATATATCTATCTATATATATATATATATATATATATATATATATATATATATATAGATAGATATATATAGATATATATATCTCAAATACACTGCCACTAACTGAATAACCTGCCTGATTAATCTAACTCAAGCTATCTCTCTGTCTACGCTAGGGACAGCTAGCTTGACAGAACCTGCGAACGGACCGAAAATTTGCACGAACGTTAGAACCTCATTGACGTCTATGGGACTTGAACATTCGAAATCAAAAGTGCTCATTTTAAAGGCTAATTTGCATGGTATTGTCCTAAAAAGGGTTTGGGGACCCGGGTCCTACCCCAGGGGACATGTATCAATGCAAAAAAAACTTTTAAAAACGGCCGTTTTTCGGGAGCAGTGATTTTAATGATGCTTAAAGTAAAAAAAAAAGTGAAATATTCCTTTAAATATCGTACCTGGGGGGTGTCTATAGTATGCCTGTAAAGTGGCACGTGTTTCATGTGTTTAGAACAGTCCCTGCACCAAATGTCATTTTTAAAGGAAAAAATCTCATTTAAAACTGCTTGCGGGTTTAATGTAATGTCCGGTCCTGGCAATATGGATGAAAATCAGTGAGACAAACGGCATGGGTACCCCCCAGTCCATTACCAGGCCCTTTGGGTCTTAAACCCCGCACCCAAATTAAAATAAGGAAAGGTGTGGGGCCACCAGGCCCTATATACTCTGAACAGCAGTATACAGGCGGTGCAAACAAGACAGGGACTGTAGGTTTGTTGTTAAGTAGAATCTGTTTGTAATTTTGAACGGGTACATTTTTAACGTGTTTAGCTCCAGCCAAAAAATCTTTTTTAAGCTTTTTGGAAAACATAGGGAAGGGTTATCACCCCTGTGACATTTGTTTTGCTGTCTTTCCTCCTCTTCAGAAGATTTCACCTCACTTTTTGTCCCAATGACAAATGTCTTTTGAAAATTTGTTTTTTTTTGTGGAACAAGGATTGGAAAGCATCAATGAAAATGAGAAATGTTTTTCCCATATTAACTCTTACAGGAGAGAATTTCCCTTCCTAGGGGTAGATTTCATCTCACTTCCTGTTGTCTCCTTCCGTTTGCAAGTAGGAGTCGTTTGTAAGTTAGATGTTTGAAAGTAGGGGCCTGCCCTATATAATCAGCAGAAATTTGGGCCTTAGGTGTTGTTGTGGCCACAACACTGTAAGCCCTGCTGTGAAATATTAGATCAAGAATTGTAATTACATGCCCCTGTTGAACAGGGGCTGAAAAATTAGGCCTAGGCACTGGTGCTGGTGCCACAACACTGCAACCCCTCACAGACACTTTAGTTGGAACGCAGGAACGAGCCCTGCTGCAAAGTTTTGATGCAAAAATTGTAATTACACGCCCCTGTTAAACAGGGGCAGAAAAATTGGGCCTTAGGCACTGGTGCTGGTGCCACAGCACTGCAACCCCTCACAGATTCTCTAGTTGGAATGCTGAAATGAGCCCTGCTGCAAAGTATTGCATCAAAAATTTTAATTACACGCCCCTGTTAAACGGGCAGAAAAATTGGGCCTTAGGCACTGGTGCTGGTGCCACAACACTGCAACCCCTCACAGATACTCTAGTTGGAATGCTAAAATGAGCCCTGCTGCAAAGTATTGCATCAAAAATTGTAATTACACGCCCCTGTTAAACGGGCAAAAAAATTGGGCCTTAGGCACTGGTGCTGGTGCCACAACACTGCAACCCCTCACAGATACTCTAGTTGGAATGCTGAAATGAGCCCTGCTGCAAAGTATTGCATCAAAAATTGTAATTACACGCCCCTGTTAAACAGGGGCTGAAAAATTGTGCCTTAGGCACTGGTGGTGGCGCCCAGAACCAAAAATGTTCTTACAGCTATCAGCGTGATGATTGAGGAGGAAGAGGATAATTTCTCAGGGATAGTCACTCAGCATCAGTATAGGCAGTCTTTGAAGGGATCTGAGATTTCAAAAAAAATTATTCGGTTACATCAGCATCAGGTGCTTGGTAGCTGGTGGTGATCCAAGACTGATTCATTCATGAAGGTCAGTTGATCGACCGAGTCGGTGGACAGACACACTCTGTGATCGGTTACAAAGCCTCCAGCAGCACTAAATGTGCGTTCCGAAAGAACGCTGGATGCAGGACAGGCCAGTAGCTCAATTGCATACTGTGCAAGCTCTGGCCAGTGATCCATCCTCAAGACCCAGTAACCCAGAGGATTTTCGGTGGGAAAGGTGTCCAAGTCAGATCCTACCCCTAGGTATTTCTGTACCATGTAAAACAGACGCTGGCGATGGTTGCTGGAACCGATCATACCTTGGGGCTGCGGACCAAAAAATTGTCTGAACGCATCGATCAGAAGGCCACCTTCTCCACCGCTCCTTCTTTGACTGCCCGAAGCCTCAGCAACACGTTGTCCAGAAACAGGAGTTTGTAACCTCCCAGTCTCTGGGAACGCGTTGCACAGACCTTTCTTCAAGGCCTCCCGAAGATGTTTCATCCTCTGCGCCCTCTGCGATGGCAAGATAAGGTCTGCAACCTTACCCTTGTAACGTGGATCAAGGAGGGTTGCCAGCCAGTATTGGTCCTTCTCCTTGATACCACGAATACGAGGATCCTTACGCAGGCTTTGCAGGATCAGGGAGGCCATGCAGTGTAGGTTTGCTGAGGCATTCGGTCCGGAGTCCTCTGGGTCACTAAGGAAGACATGGTCCGCAGCCACCTCCTCCCAGCCACGTACAAGTCCATGTGTTTCTTGGGACTGATCCCTTAAAGACTGCTGCTGATGCTGAGTGCCAGGACCACCTCCATACTGACACAATCTTCCTCCTCCTCCTCCTCTTCCTGTGTGATTGGCGGGCACGCAGGAACACTGTCTGGATAAAGGGGGCCTTGAGAGCTAAGGAAGTCCTCCTCTTCCTGTCTCTGTTCTGCCTCAAGTGCCCTGTCCATTATTCCACGCAGTGTGTGCTCCAACAGGTGGACAAGGGGGACAGTGTCACTGATGCATGCACTGTCACTGCTCACCATCCTCGTGGCCTCCTCAAATGGTGACAGGACAGTGCATGCATCCCTGATCATGGCCCACTGGCATGGGGAAAAAAAACAAAGCTCCCCTGACCCTGTCCTGGTGCCATAGTCGCACAGGTACTCATTGATGGCCCTCTGCTGCATGTGCAGCCGCTGCAGCATGGCCAACGTTGAGTTCCACCTGGTGGGCATGTCACAGATTAGGCGGTTCTTGGGCAGGTTAAACTCCTTTTGGAGGTCCATCAGCCGAGCACTGGCATTATATGACCGGCGGAAATGCACACAGACTTTCCTGGCCTGCCTCAGGACATCCTGTAAGCCCGGGTACCTGCCCAAGAACCGCTGCACCACCAAGTTAAGGACGAGAGAGGAGGTTGGTGTCATTGTCGCAAACCACCATTCCTGCCTTAAGTTGGCATGGCGTCAACCACCTCTGAACCTGCCCCTGCAGAGCTGACAGAACCTCTGCCCCAGTGTGACTCCTGTCCCCCAAGCACACCAGCTCAAGCACCGTTTGGCATCTTTTGGCCTGCGTACTTGCATAGCCCCTTGAATGGCTACGGAGCACCGCTGGTTCCGAGGACAAAGCACAGGAAGAGGCCATGGAGGAAGAAGAAGAGGAGGGGGTGGAGGAGAGAGGTGTGTCACAATCATTAGCATTTTGGAGGCGTGGTGGCAGAACAACCTCCAACACTACTGCACCTTGTTCTGCATCCTTCCCAGCTGCCAGCAGAGTCACCCAATGCGCCGTGAAACTTAGGTAACGTCCCTGTCCATGCCTGCTGGACCATGAGTCAGCGGTAATATGCACTTTACCGCTGACCGCCCTGTCCAGCGAGGCATGGACATTGCCTTCCACATGGCGGTAGAGAGCCGGAATCGCCTTCCGTGAGAAAAAGTGGCGTTTGGGTACCTGCCACTGAGGAACCGCACATTCCACAAAGTTCTTTGGTGTGGGTCTTTTAGATACGCTTGCCAACGAACTGCATGGCAGGTCAACATATGTCTGGTCAAGCATGTGGTACCCAAGCGGGAGATGTTTTGGCCACGCGAGATACGCTTGAGACATATGTTGCAAATAGCAGCGGTGCGATCTGATGCACTTGTCTCAAAAAAGGCCCACACCAAAGAACTTTTTGAATAACGCGCAGAGACTGCAACGCCCTGCACATGTGGGGCTTTGGGGTGTGATGCAGTCAATGTGCTGCCCTCAGGCTGGCCCCTGGAGGGCATCCTGCCTCGTTGGTGATGTGCTGCCTCCTCCTCCTCCTCCTCTTCCTCTCTCCTATCAGGCACCCACGTTGAGTCAGTGACCTCATCATCCCCTCCCTCCTCATCACTGAAGCAAACCTGGCAGTATGCTGCAGCAGGGGGAGCATGACTGCCAGATTGCTGTCCTTCTTGGGTACCCCCCCTGTCCGTGCTCATGTTACTGCCTTCATCAAGCTCAGTATCATCATCAGAGCCTTCCAAACGCTGGGCATCCTCCTGGAGCATGTACCCAACACTGTGGTCAAACAGTTCGAGGGACTCCTCAGGAGGACATGGTGGGGCTAGGGAAGGAGTCACTGATGACATTGAGCCGAGGGAAGAGGCCGCTGCTTTGCCAGACAAAGTACCCTGAGCATGGGTGAGAGAGGATGAGGAGGATGAGGACGGCTTGGTCATCCACTTGACCAAGTCTTCTGCATGTTGCGGCTCAACATGGCCAGCTGCCAAAAAAAAGGCCAAGCGTGTCCCACGGCCACGTGCTGATGAGGATGCACCGTCTCCACGACCAGCACTAGACACAGAGCCTGCTTGCCCTCTCTTATTGGCTTGTGACTGTCTGCCTCTCCTTCTTGGCCTTCCAGACATACTAATGGCCTGTAGCTGCACTAAGCTGGGATATATATATATATATATATATATATATATATATATATATATATATATATATATATATATGTACTGATACTGCAGCTAGCAAAATCAACTGCCTGCCTGTAGTATGAGAACACCACCAACCTTCTACAGGTAGCTTTAGCTGAACACTGTGCAGAGCTCGCAAAAAACTAACTTGTAGCTTTTTTAGCTGCCTGCGGTAGTGATAGGATCAGGAAAACACCACCAACCTTCTACAGGTAGCTTTAGGTGAACACTGTGCAGAGCTCGCAAAAAAATAACTTGTAGGTTTAGCTGAACACTGTGAGGTGGACGCACCACACTAACTTGTAGTTTTAGCTAAACACTGTGAGCAGGACGCACTGCACTAACTTGTAACTTTAGATGAACACTGTGCAGAGGTCTCACTGCACCAACTTGTAGGTTTAGCTGAACACTGTGAGCAGGACGCACAGCACTAACATGTAGTTTTAGCTGAACACTGTGAGCAGGACGCACAGCACTAACTTGTAGTTTTAGCTGAACACTATGAGCAGGACGCACTGCACTAACTTGTAGCTTTAGATGAACACCGTGCAGAGGTCTCACTACACCAACTTGTAGGTTTAGCTGAACACTGTGAGCAGGATGCACCGCACTAACTTGTAGGTTTAGCTGAACACTGTGAGGTGGACGCACCGCACTAACTTGTAGTTTTAGCTGAACACTGTGAGCAGGACGCACCCCACTAACTTGTAGGTTTAGCTGAACACTGTGAGCAGGATGCACTGCACTAACTGTAAATAGTCTAGCTGCCTGACTGTGGTACTAATAGGATCAAAATAACACCAGCAATTTTATTCAGGTAGCTGTAAATACTGTAACAAGACAAGCCTGCCTGTCAGTAAGAAGATAACAGGAACGGATCTAGCTGAACACTGTGAGCAGGACGCACTGCACTAACTTGTAGCTTTAGATGAACACTGTGCAGAGGTCTCACTACACCAACTTGTAGTTTTAGCTGAACACTGTGAGCAGGACGCACAGCACTAATTTGTAGTTTTAGCTGAACACTGTGAGCAGGACGCACAGCACTAACTTATAGTTTTAGCTAAACACTGTGAGCAGGACGCACTGCACTAACTTGTAGCTTGAGATGAACACTGTGCTGAGGTCTCACTACACCAACTTGTAGTTTTAGCTGAATACTGTGAGCAGGACACACAGCACTAACTTGTAGTTTTAGCTGAACACTGTGAGCAGGACGCACTGCACTAACTTGTAGCTTTAGATGAACACTGTGCAGAGGTCTCACTACACCAACTTGTAGTTTTAGCTGAACACTGTGAGCAGGACGCACAGCACTAACTTGTAGTTTTAGCTGAACACTGTGAGCAGGACGCACAGCACTAACTTGTAGTTTTAGCTGAACACTGTGAGCAGGACGCACTGCACTAAGTTGTAGCTTGAGATGAACACTGTGCAGAGGTCTCACTACACCAACTTGTAGGTTTAGCTGAACACTGTGAGCAGGACGCACAGCACTAACTTGTAGTTTTAGCTGAACACTGTGAGCAGGACGCACTGCACTAACTTGTAGTTTTAGCTGAACACTGTGAGCAGGACGCACTGCACTAACTTGTAGCTTGAGATGAACACTGTGCAGAGGTCTCACTACACCAACTTGTAGGTTTAGCTGAACACTGTGAGCAGGACGCACAGCACTAACTTGTAGTTTTAGCTGAACACTGTGAGCAGGACGCACTGCACTAACTTGTAGCTTTAGATGAACACTGTGCAGAGGTCTCACTACACCAACTTGTAGGTTTAACTGAACACTGTGAGCAGGACGCACTGCACTAACTGTAAATAGTCTAGTTGCCTGACTGTGGTACTAATAGGATCAAAAGAACACCAGCAATTTTATTCAGGTAGCTGTAAATACTGTAACAAGACAAGCCTGCCTGTCAGTAAGAAGATAACAGGAACGGATCTAGCTGAACACTGTGAGCAGGACGCACTGCACTAACTTGTAGCTTGAGATGAACACTGTGCAGAGGTCTCACTACACCAACTTGTAGGTTTAGCTGAACACTGTGAGCAGGACGCACAGCACTAATTTGTAGTTTTAGCTGAACACTGTGAGCAGGACGCACAGCACTAACTTATAGTTTTAGCTAAACACTGTGAGCAGGACACACTGCACTAACTTGTAGCTTGAGATGAACACTGTGCTGAGGTCTCACTACACCAACTTGTAGTTTTAGCTGAACACTGTGAGCAGGACACACAGCACTAACTTGTAGTTTTAGCTGAACACTGTGAGCAGGACGCACTGCACTAACTTGTAGCTTTAGATGAACACTGTGCAGAGGTCTCACTACACCAATTTGTAGGTTTAGCTGAACACTGTGAGCAGGACGCACAGCACTAACTTGTAGTTTTAGCTGAACACTGTGAGCAGGACGCACAGCACTAACTTATAGTTTTAGCTAAACACTGTGAGCAGGACGCACTGCACTAACTTGTAGCTTGAGATGAACACTGTGCTGAGGTCTCACTACACCAACTTGTAGTTTTAGCTGAACACTGTGAGCAGGACACACAGCACTAACTTGTAGTTTTAGCTGGACACTGTGAGCAGGACGCACTGCACTAACTTGTAGCTTTAGATGAACACTGTGCAGAGGTCTCACTACACCAACTTGTAGGTTTAGCTGAACACTGTGAGCAGGACGCACAGCACTAACTTGTAGTTTTAGCTGAACACTGTGAGCAGGACGCACAGCACTAACTTGTAGTTTTAGCTTAACACTGTGAGCAGGACGCACTGCACTAAGTTGTAGCTTGAGATGAACACTGTGCAGAGGTCTCACTACACCAACTTGTAGGTTTAGCTGAACACTGTGAGCAGGATGCACAGCACTAACTTGTAGTTTTAGCTGAACACTGTGAGCAGGACGCACTGCACTAACTTGTAGTTTTAGCTGAACACTGTGAGCAGGACGCACTGCACTAACTTGTAGCTTGAGATGAACACTGTGCAGAGGTCTCACTACACCAACTTTTAGGTTTAGCTGAACACTGTGAGCAGGACGCACAGCACTAACTTGTAGTTTTAGCTGAACACTGTGAGCAGGACGCACTGCACTAAGTTGTAGCTTGAGATGAACACTGTGCAGAGGTCTCACTACACCAACTTGTAGGTTTAGCTGAACACTGTGAGCAGGACGCACTGCACTAACTGTAAATAGTCTAGTTGCCTGACTGTGGTACTAATAGGATCAAAAGAACACCAGCAATTTTATTCAGGTAGCTGTAAATACTGTAACAAGACAAGCCTGCCTGTCAGTAAGAAGATAACAGGAACGGATCTAGCTGAACACTGTGAGCAGGACACACTGCACTAACTTGTAGCTTTAGATGAACACTGTGCAGAGGTCTCACTACACCAACTTGTAGGTTTAGCTGAACACTGTGAGCAGGACGCACCCCACTAACTTATAGTTTTAGCTGAACACTGTGAGCAGGACGCACTGCACTAACTTGTAGCTTGAGATGAACACTGTGCAGAGGTCTCACTACACCAACTTGTAGGTTTAGCTGAACACTGTGAGCAGGACGCACAGCACTAACTTGTAGTTTTAGCTGAACACTGTGAGCAGGACGCACTGCACTAACTTGTAGTTTTAGCTGAACACTGTGAGCAGGACGCACTGCACTAACTTGTAGCTTGAGATGAACACTGTGCAGAGGTCTCACTACACCAACTTGTAGGTTTAGCTGAACACTGTGAGCAGGACGCACGGCACTAACTTGTAGTTTTAGCTGAACACTGTGAGCAGGACGCACTGCACTAACTTGTAGCTTTAGATGAACACTGTGCAGAGGTCTCACTACACCAACTTGTAGGTTTAGCTGAACACTGTGAGCAGGACGCACTGCACTAACTGTAAATAGTCTAGCTGCCTGACTGTGGTACTAATAGGATCAAAAGAACACCAGCAATTTTATTCAGGTAGCTGTAAATACTGTAACAAGACAAGCCTGCCTGTCAGTAAGAAGATAACAGGAACGGATCTCACTGAACACTGTGAGCAGGACGCACTGCACTAACTTGTAGCTTTAGATGAACACTGTGCAGAGGTCTCACTACACCAACTTGTAGGTTTAGCTGAACACTGTGAGCAGGACGCACTGCACTAACTTGTAGCTTTAGATGAACACTGTGCAGAGGTCTCACTACACCAACTTGTAGGTTTAGCTGAACACATTGGCTTTGGCCAATTACGGCTCTCTGTTCAGACGGCGCTGTGATTGACCAAGCATGCGGGTCATAGTGCATGCTTGGCCAATCATCAGCCAGCAATGCACTGCGATGCCGCAGTGAATTATGGGCCGTGACGCGCCACACGAATTTGGCGCGAACGGCCCATATCGTTCGCAATTCGGCGAACGGGCGAACAGACGATGTTCGAGTCGAATATGGGTTCGACTCGAACACGAAGCTCATCCCTAGTCCACGCCAACAACACTACACACGGTCACTCTGTAAGCAGCCTTATATAGTGTGGAGCGTGGACTTAGCCCCCCTGAGCCATGATTGGCCACCCCACCTTTGGCCGATTATGGCTCGCTCAGCAGAGCGCGCTGTGATTGCCCAAAGCATGCAGATCAGATGCTTGCTTTGGCCAATCATCATACAGCAATGCACTGCAATCTCGCAGTGCATTATGGGGCATTCCGCGGCGCTCTAATTTTCTGTGAACACCCCATATGTTCGGTTCATTTTAGAACAAATGAATACCCGATGTTCGAGTCGAATTTACGGTCCACTCAAACCATGGGCTCATTCTTACTCATAAAGAGTCTTTATCAGGAGGTAAACAATAAAGTAAAAACCCAGTGATGCATTTTTAAAAGAAAAAAGTTAATGTCCAAGGAGAACCCTGAGGTGTAAATTTAGAGTGATGCAAGAGAAGCCAAACTCAGCCACACTCTCAACACAGAAAAGGAATATTCACCTGAAAAATAAGTGTGAGGAAAAAATTGAGAGGCCCAACAGGTGGTATCCAAACTCAGCAGAGCAAAGTATACTGTATACATAATAATTTTGCTACTCTTAATAACTATATTCTATATTGTATATAAGTTAAAAAATAAATGCAAACATCCCACTGGCAGTTGTGGGCATACTCGTGACTCATTCTTTGCTGTTGTGAGTTTAAATAGTATGTTCCTAAAAAAGACAAATTGAAGAGTATAAATGTGCTGGTACATAAAGCATACATTTTTATACAGATCTAAAAAACATTTCTAAAAAGAAAAAAAAAAAGTTAAGAAAATAGGGTAAGACTGGGTTCACACTTTTGCGGTGTGATAACACAAGTTTGCTGACTTGAATGAATCGGTGTGTTAATGTGCTTAGTGTTAGGGCAGACCTTTTGTTTCAAGGACTGATTAGTGCAATTAATAAAATGCACAAAAAAAGTGCATGTACCAGAAGGCATGATAGTGTGTTATGATGTAGTGTGGTGCTCTGCAACAGATGTTTCTTGACAAGGTGCAAGGAGTGCTGGGGTGATATTAAAAATGAATTCCACTATATCACCCCAAAGCTCAATCGTGGTGCTAAAGCGCGAACCTAGCATAGGAATTTTGGTCCAAAGGAGAGATTGTCCCTCTAAACAAAGGATAGCTGGAAGCTGTTAATGTATCATTCACAGCCACTCTCTTTCATTTGAAAAAGTCTAAAACTAGACTCAACCGGAGAAAAACATAATTATCCTCTAAAGTAATTGTAGGCTATTGTCCTTAATTCAATGAAAATAATAATTAATAGTGCGCTAGAATCTATAATACTAATCCACAGTGCAAAATAAAACATCCACGTATAATAAATTGTCCATAAACATATAATTGCTGAAAAAACTTTGATAAGTAAACTCTGTATCAAAAGTCCATATGCCGTGATAATGAAAAAGACTAAAATTGAAAAAGTGCAGACAGAAAGTCACCACCACCTCAGTGGGAACTGCCTGCTTACCTTCCAGAAATTTTCTGACAGAAATCCTTATAATCGTCAGCCTTTATGTGTTCCGATCCTGGGTAATGGTACAAACAATTTTCCTGGAATTCTCCAAAGGTGATTTAACTTCTCCAGGGTAAGTTAATTCTCAAAATAATTAACACAACATCATTGCGCAAGATTACCAACAAACTAATTGCTTCCACTTAGTATAAAATAAACACTCACATTTGACTCAATAAATACCGCATATTGAACGATCAGCATTAGAACGTAGCTCTCCTCCTCACTGCACACCCAGCATGTCCATTAAAACAAACACCTGGAAGTGTCGTCATGGCTCCTCCCAACGTGTTGCGTCACAGGTCACGAGACTTTCTCAAGGGAAATGAAGCCATGTGACGAACGTGACAGGTTATAAGCCACAGTTTGAGTATCGGTTGTCATGGTGATGTGGGAATCATTGGCTCATCATACCGCCAATCACGTATATAGATAAACTACATTGATTCACAGGTATAAGCGTATTATACAATATTATACATAAAAAAACTTTATAATCATTAAGACAATAATTATTTTAAAACTTTCTGCAAGGACCAATTATGAACCCACAAATTTCTACTTTGTGGTCGAAAGCAGAAATATAAAATAGAAATAAAAAATTAGATAGACTCCATCTAGTGGTCAATTTAAAATATGACAAAATAAAATAAGAAAAAAAATATAAAATACCATCAATTGAAATGAATAATAATATAAAAATCAGCCATTAATTTAAAAATCGGAAATAAAACAATTTAAATCAAAATCAATGTTCAATCCAGATGGCGAGAGAGTACCAAGCTCAAAAATCCATCTTGATTCACATTTACTTAGTTCTCTGACCCTATTACTCCCCCACCAATGAGGTTTATACTTATCAATTGCCCAAAACTTGAGACCTGTCGTATTTTTATTATAGCATTGTGTGAAGTGTCTAGAGACACTATGTTTTAAAAAGCCTTTCCTGATGTTCTGTATATGTTCTTGTATTCTTTTCCACATAGGACCTTTTGTTCTCCCTACATATTGCAATAAACATGGACATTGCAACATATATACTACTCCTTCTGTTCTGCGCGAAATAAAATCTTTTAAGTGGTATTCTTTTTTGGTGGTATTAGAGGTGAATTTGTTACATTTTTGGCCATTTTGATTGATATTCCTACATGCATAACATCTTTTGTATGGGAAAAAACCTTTCTCCTGAAAAAACGTAAATTCTTGTGATTTTGTTGGTGGATCTGGGACATTTTTTGCTATCTGATCCCTCAATGAGGGTGCCTTCCTATATATAAATCAAGTTTTTTCTGGTAGGATCATCCGTAATTGACTATCTGCTCTAAGAAGTGACCAATATTTTTTAAAAATATGTTCAATTTGTTTATGTTGGACATTATAGCTTAGAATAGCTTACAACAAGAAAATGAAGAATCCACAAGATATTATAAAAGGGATAAAAGAATTAGAGTATAATAAACATTTTGTGATAAGGCCTGCAGACAAGGGGGGAGCTATTGTGGTACTCTCAAAAGAGTACTACAATAAGGAACTCTTAGGAAATTGAATGCTATTGACACTTATTATATTGAATTAAAGGGAAATCGGACAAGATTATATAAGAGTGAACTACAAGAATTGATACAAAGGGGAGTAGTAAGAATCTACTAACCAAGAAGGAAGAAAAATATCTAATACCAGAAACTAATAACCCAATAATGTATACGGTGCCCAAAATACACAAGGATCAAGTTAACCCTCCAGGGAGACCAATAATTAATGAAATACAATCAATCAATGCAAGGCTGGGAGAATATGTGGATACGTTTGTAAAACCTTTGGTACCACATACATGCTCCTATTTAAGGGACACAAAACATCTAATCCAAATATTGAATACCACTGAAATTAATCCGCAACCGAAATATCTGATAGCCACAGCAGATGTATTATCATTGTATGCGATTATAAACCACAAGGAAGCTATCCAGGCCTCTAGATGGGCTATGAATAAATTTAGTAATCTTATCTCAAAACAAAAAAATATTTATTTTGAGATGTTTAGCCTTTGGATTACAGCACAATTATTGTTGGTTCAATTTTTCGATTGGAATGGGAGCGAAGTATGCACCAAGTATTGCTCACATCTTCATGGCAAAATGGGAAGAGGAAGCCATTTATTCCAATATCCCTACACAACTGGTGATGTATAAAAGATGTATAGATGACTATATTGTGATCTGGAATGGTGATCAGAATAGCTTGATTCAAATTTTTTTTAAATTAAATAGCAATCAGAAAAATATTAAATTATCGTATGAGGTTCAAGAGAATACTATCAACTTTATGGACCTGGAAATACATCTAGAAGGCAACTCAATAACAACTAAAACATTCCTCAAACCAGTAGATAGAAACAGCTACATACCAGTTGATAGCTGCCATTATGATCCATGGCTGATCAACATGCCTAAGGGACAAATGATACGTCTAAGGAGAAACTGCAGTAAACAGAAAGTCTATTTGGAACAAGCACAAATGATAGGAGACAAATTTATCCATAAATGCTATAATCAAGAATTTATAAAGAGAAGACACATGAATTATCAGAATTACCTTTAATTCCTCCTTTAATTCGAGATAAAGAAAGAAAAGTGATTCAATATCAAGAAGTCCCTATGGTTCTAAGCTATAATGTCCAACATAAACAAATTGAACATATTTAAAAAAAAATATTGGTCACTTCTTAGAGCAGATAGTCAATGTCAGGTTCCACACTTACCAGACAGGTGAGTCCACGTGGGCAGAGGGTAGGCTCCCTTACGTGTCCGATTCGGGGCCCCTGGTAGAGCAGACAGGAGGCCCGCGAGTGTGGAGTGGTATGAGAGCCTGAGGTAAAGTCCTGGAGCACAGTGGTCTGGCAAGCAACCGGTAAAGCTTGAGGCTTGGAGGTGCAGATGCTGAGCAGGAGTTAGTCAGACTTGGTCATACACAGGCAGAGGTCGGCAACGGGCTGGCAGCAACGGTACAAGGGAGCAGGCAGAAGCGAGGTCAGACAAGCCGGGGTCGGGAACAGGCAGCAATCAAGGGAGGTCCAAAGGTAGACGGGTCACAACAGGTAAACACTACGGAAGCACAGGAACACGGGATGATCACGGGACAAGACACGGAGCTGTTTGATCAGGCAGCACTGGGTGAGTGCAGAGGCAGGATTCAAATAGGCTGATTGGCGCCAAAACGCCGCGCACGTGCGCGCGCCGATTCGCCAAGGCGCGCCGCGCACTCGCGCGCGCCCGAGCGCGCCCCCGGAACCAGCACGCACGCCCACACCACCAGACATGTCAAAGGCAGCGCCCACAGGCGGACGCGCGCTAACGCGGACGCGCGCTAGCGCGAACGCGCGTACGCACAAACGCCCGGACGCCACCCCGCACGCCACGGCCAGTGAGCCCAGGCACGCCAGCGCCCACAGGGACACGCGCCCCAGCACGCACAGGGACACGAACGCCAACGCGCCCCGGCGCGCACCGGCGCCCAACCAGGTAACCTCTCTGACAGTGCCCCCTCCTCAAGGGCAGACTCCGGATGCCCAGCTGGGCCATCTTCGAGGCATGAGAGGTTTTGAAGGACTGCAGGAGTTCTCTGGCGTGTAAATTGTTTTCCGGCTCCCACGAATTATCTTCGGGTCCATAGCCTTTCCATTTTACCAGATATTGCACCTGATTGTGCCTTCTTCTACAATCTAGAATTGCTTCCACTTCGAACTCCTCTTCGCCATTCACCACAATAGGTTTGGGTGGACCAATGTTGCGACCAGAAAAGAAGTTAGGAGTGACTGGCTTCAGGAGAGACACGTGGAACACTGGATGTATCCTCAGAGAATTAGGAAGGTCAAGTTCGTAGGCCACGTTGTTGATCTTCCTTTTGATCCGGAAGGGACCCAGGTATTTGGGGCCCAGTTTCTTGGATGGGCAGGCCAACTTGAGATTAGTGGTAGACAGCCAGACAGAATTGCCAGGTTCAAGAACAAGTTCCCCCCGTCTCTTCCTATCAAAGATTTTCTTATAATCTTCCTGAGCCTTGGTCATGGTCTCCTGCAGCAATTTATTGTTGTTGGAGAAAAAGTCCAAAGTTTGGGATACTGCAGGAACAGGGCATTCGGGGACTGATCCGGGCAAGAAGGATGGATGGAAACCGTAGTTGGCAAAAAACGGAGACTGGTTCGTAGCTGAATGTAGGGAGTTATTGTAGGAGAACTCCGCGATGGGAAGCAGGGAGGCCCAATCGTCCTGGGAAAAGGCAGAAAAACAACGGATGTATTGCTCCAAAGTCTGGTTCGTCCTCTCGGTTTGCCCATTTGACTGAGGGTGGTAAGCCGAAGAGAAAGACAGCTCGATCTCGAGCGCGCCACAAAGGGCCTTCCAGAATCTGGAGGTGAACTGAACGCCCCTGTCCAAGACTATGTTGGTCGGGACTCCATGCAGCCTGACGATCTCCTTTATGAAGATGGAAGCGGTCTCCATGGCTGAAGGGGTGCCCTTCATGGGGAGGAAATGGGCCATTTTAGACAGCCTGTCAACCACAACAAAAATGGACGAAAAACCTTCTGATGGTGGAAGCTCAACAATGAAGTCCATTGATATCATGGTCCATGGCCTCTCTGGGACTGGCAATGGTCTCAACAGGCCCCATGCTCTTGTCCGGCTAGTCTTGTTTCTGGCACACGTGTTACAGGACTCCACATAGTCCTTGCAATCCTTAGTAAGACACGGCCACCAAAAGGTGCGTTGGACGAGGTCGGTTGTTTTTCGAGTGCCGAAGTGGCCAGCCAGTTTATGATCATGACATAAACTTAACACCTGTACCTTTAATTCCTCAGGGACCACAATCTTATTCTTGAACCAGAACAGTCCATCCTTGGTACAAGACTTGGCAGGTGGAGACATTCCCATGGAGGCGCGTCTGATTCGGGAAATTAGATCCTCCTGAAGGATTAGGAAATTTCCAGAGGGAAGGATAGTATCTGGGGACACGGTTCTTTCGGAATCGAGGAACATCCGGGAGAGAGCATCAGGTTTAACATTCTTGGATCCGGGCCTGAACGTAATGTGGAAGATAAATCTGGAAAAAAAAAGTGCCCATCTGGCCTGCCGGGGTCTCAATCTTTTGGCTGTCCTTAGATATTCCAAGTTCTTATGATCTGTGTAGATCAATATGGGGTGTGCTGCGCCTTCCAGAAGGTAACGCCATTCCTCCAGAGCCGCTTTAATGGCCAAAAGCTCCCGATCACCCACGTCGTAGTTTTTCTCGGAGAGAGAAAGTTTGCGTGAGAAGAATCCCACAGGGTACAGCAGTGATTTGGCACCCTGTCTCTGTGAAAGCACAGCTCCGACTGCAACCTCAGACGCATCCACTTCCAGGACGAAGGGCAAGGCAGGGTTGGGATGCTTAAGGATAGTGGCTGAGGTGAATAGCGCCTTGAGTTTTTCAAAGGCCTTTTGTGCCTCAGGTGTCCAGCGGAATCGGCATCCTTGTTTAGTAAGCTCTGTGATGGGAGTTATGATTGCAGAAAATCCTTTAATAAATTTCCTATAGAAATTGGCGAAGCCAATAAAGCGTTGTACTCCTTTTTTGTCGGTCGGTGCAGGCCAATCCAGAATAGCGGATACTTTCTGTGGATCCATTTTGATGCCATCGGGGGAAATAATCAGGCCCAGGAACTGGATAGATTGGAGCTCGAATTCACACTTCTCAAGTTTGGCGTACAGTCCATGCTGTCTGAGCCGGGAAAGTACATTTCGTACATGCTTACGGTGTTCCATCAGGGAGGCCGAGAAAACCAAGATATCGTCCAGGTAGACGATGACATAAAGATCCAATAGGTCGTGAAAGACATCGTTGATAAAATGCTGGAATGTCGCCGGTGCATTGCACAGACCAAAAGGCATGACGAGGTACTCGTAATGTCCGAATCGAGTACGAAAGGCCGTCTTCCACTCGTCTCCTTCTCTTATGCGGATCAAATTATAGGCTCCACGGAGGTCAAGCTTGGTAAAAACGGTAGCCGATCCCAGTCTCTGGAATAGTTCAGGAACCAAGGGTAGCGGGTATCTGTTTTTAATGGTAATTTTATTGAGCTCCCGATAGTCAATGCAAGGACGTAAGGAGTGATCCTTCTTTTCCACGAAGAAGATACCTGCCCCAGCTGGAGACGTGGAAGGACGGATGAACCCTTTCTTCAGGTTCTCGTCTATATAAGTCTTCAGGGTGCCCAACTCCTGCTCAGTTAGAGGGAAGATCCTCCCAAAGGGGACTTCGGTACCTGGTAAGAGTTCTATTGGGCAATCATAGGGCCTATGAACTGGAAGGGTTTCTGCTCCTTTTTTACTGAACACGTCCAGGAAATCCCGGTAGGGTTCGGGAAGATCTTGGCAGGGCTTAGCTTCAGAGTCTATGCGCAGGCATTGGGAGGAAGTTAATGGGGTCCCCCGTAAGCAATGTTGTCTGCAATATTCCGAGGAAAACTGAATCTTGCCTGTAGACCAGTTGATGCTGGGATTGTGGGCCTGTAGCCAAGGTATTCCTAGGATGACTGGGAAGAGAGGCGAGGAAATGACATCTAGGCGTAAAAGTTCCTGATGTTCCGGGCCAATGGTGGCCAACAGAGGAACCGTTTCTTGGGTGACGGGTCCGGAGCGGAGGGTGGAGCCATCCGCTAAGAAAACTGCCAGTCCTTGAGCTTTAGTCTGAGTGGGGATATGATGGGTTTCGACAAAGGTCCGGTCAATGAAACCACTACAAGCTCCAGAGTCAATGATGACCGGTACTGGGATGCTCCTTCCAGGTAACTGCAATACAATGGAGAAAGTTAAATGGTTACCGGCACTAGGTAGGACAGGTGCACACAGAGAAGAAGATGGCAGACACTTACGTCTCTTGTTTGGGCATACTCTTGCAAAGTGACCAGACTCCCCACAGTACAGGCACAGATTGAGTGTGCGCCTGCGTGTCTTCTCCTCAGAAGTCAGAGAGGGACGGAGCAGTCCCAACTGCATGGGCTCCGGGGCCTCCGGGCCCGGGGTAGAAGAGACCAGCGGAGCTTGGTTTGGGGCACAAGGAGCCCTAGGCAGCATCCAGGTAAGGCGTGGGTGACTAACAGACCTCTCAGCGCGTCTCTCCCTGAGGCGACGGTCGATCTGGATGGACAGATTAATTAACTCTTCCAGTGTCTGCGGTATCCCCACTCGTGCCAGTTCGTCTTTTAGCGGATCTGACAACCCCAGCCGGTATTGGTGACGCAAAGCTGCGTCGTTCCAGTCCGTATCCGAGCTCCAACGCCTAAACTCTACGGCGTAATCTTCAGCAGCTCTGCGACCTTGTTGAAGGGCATGTAAAGCGGTTTCTGCCGTGGTTGTTAGCTGGGGGTCCTCATACAGCTGAGACATAGCTAGGAAGAAGGCGTCTAGGGAATCAAGAGATTGGGCCTTCTGCTCCAATAGGCGGTGGGCCCAGGTTTGAGGCTCTCCGATCAAAAGGGATATGACGAACCCCACTTTAGTAGCTTCCAGGGAGAATGTTCGAGGCTGCAAAGCGAAGTAGAGCTCGCATGCGTTGCGAAACGCTCGGAACTTACTGCGTGCTCCGGAGAATTTTTCGGGTGTAGGCACCCTGGGCTCTGGTGGTAGCATTACTACAGAAGGTGCTGAGGCCGGGTTGGCGGAGACTGCCCCTGGTGGAGAAGCTGAAAGGGCCTGGACCTGTCCTTCCAATCTGGTATAGCCTTCCTGTAGGCTTTTAACGGCTTGAGTAAGGCCCGCTAGGTGCCTACACAGTTCATCCATGGGGGAGGCCCCCTGCCCGGACTCAGTCATGGCTGCCTGATACTGTCAGGTTCCACACTTACCAGACAGGTGAGTCCACGTGGGCAGAGGGTAGGCTCCCTTACGTGTCCGATTCGGGGCCCCTGGTAGAGCAGACAGGAGGCCCGCGAGTGCGGAGTGGTATGAGAGCCTGAGGTAAAGTCCTGGAGCACAGTGGTCTGGCAAGCAACCGGTAAAGCTTGAGGCTTGGAGGTGCAGATGCTGAGCAGGAGTTAGTCAGACTTGGTCATACACAGGCAGAGGTCGGCAACGGGCTGGCAGCAACGGTACAAGGGAGCAGGCAGAAGCGAGGTCAGACAAGCCGGGGTCGGGAACAGGCAGCAATCAAGGGAGGTCCAAAGGTAGCCGGGTCACAACAGGTAAACACTACGGAAGCACAGGAACACGGGATGATCACGGGACAAGACACGGAGCTGTTTGATCAGGCAGCACTGGGTGAGTGCAGAGGCAGGATTCAAATAGGCTGATTGGCGCCAAAACGCCGCGCACGTGCGCGCGCCGATTCGCCAAGGCGCGCCGCGCACTCGCGCGCGCCCGAGCGCGCCCCCGGAACCAGCACGCACGCCCACACCACCAGACATGTCAAAGGCAGCGCCCACAGGCGGACGCGCGCTAACGCGGACGCGCGCTAGCGCGAACGCGCGTACGCACAAACGCCCGGACGCCACCCCGCACGCCACGGCCAGTGAGCCCAGGCACGCCAGCGCCCACAGGGACACGCGCCCCAGCACGCACAGGGACACGAACGCCAACGCGCCCCGGCGCGCACCGGCGCCCAACCAGGTAACCTCTCTGACAGTCAATTACGAATGCTTCTACCAGAAAAATCTCAATTTATATATAGGAAGGCACCCTAATTGTGGGATCTGATTTTATTTCATGCAGAACAGAAGGAGTAGTATATATGTTGCAATGTCCATGTTCATTGCAATATGCAGGGAGAACAAAACATCCTATGTGAAAAAGAATACAAGAACACATACAGAACATCAGGAATGGCTTTTTAAAACATAGTGTCTCTAGACACTTTGCACAATGCCATAATAAAAATCCGACAGGTCTCAAGTTTTGGGCAATTGATAAGTATAAACACCATTGGACGGGGAGTAATAGGGTCAGAGAACTAAGTAAATGTGAATCAAGATGGATTTTTGAGCTTAGTACTCTCTCGCAGTCTGGATTGAACATTGATTTTGATTTAACCACTTCACGACCGCTCACTGTATATATACGTCATTTTTTTAAAGATGGATATCTCGGTAACGGCAGCAGCTGCTGCCACAACCGAGATATCCATCTTTACAGCGAGCGGTTCTGTACACGATAATGGTGGTCTCAGCGGCGGGTTCGCCACGAGATCACCGTTATCGGCGGCGGGAGAGGTGCCACCCCCCCTCCCGCCGCTCTCCCGCACCCTCCGCCGTTACCGACGGCTCCGGTAAGCGGCGGAGGGTGCGGGAGAGCGGCGGGAGGGGGGGTGGCACCTCTCCCGCCGCCGATAACGGTGATCTCGCGGCGAACCCGCCGCTGAGACCACCATTATCGTGTACAGAACCGCTCGCTGTAAAGATGGATATCTCGGTTGTGGCAGCAGCTGCTGCCGTTACCGAGATATCCATCTTTAAAAAAATGACGTATATATACAGTGAGCGGTCGTGAAGTGGTTAAATCAAAATCAATGTTCAATCCAGACTGCGAGAGAGTACTAAGCTCAAAAATCCATCTTGATTCACATTTACTTAGTTCTCTGACCCTATTACTCCCCGTCCAATGGTGTTTATACTTATCAATTGCCCAAAACTTGAGACCTGTCGGACCTGTCACCGCTGAGGTACTGAGACGAGTGAGGCCAAGATGGCCCCCACTCGTCTCTATACCATGTGACGGCCGGAGCGACGTCATTACGACGGCTCCGCCCACTTCTCTTAAAGGCACAATTTTTTTTGTGTCATTTTTTTTAAACGATTTTTTTTTTTTGCATTTTAGTCTAAATATGAGATCTGAGGACTTTTTGACCCCAGATCTCATATTTAAGAGGACCTGTCATGCTTTTTTTCTATTACAAGGGATGTTTACATTCCTTGTAATAGGAATAAAAGTGATCCAAATTTTTATTTTTTTTAAAACAGTGAAAAAATAAATAAAATAAAGTAAAATAAATAATACAAAAAAAAAAAAAAAATTTAAAGCGCCCTGTCCCGACGAGCTCGCGCACAGAAGCGAACGCATATGTGAGTAGCGCCCGCATATGAAAACGGTGGTCAAACCACACATGTGAGGTATCGCCGCGACCGGTATTGCGAGAGCAATAATTCTAGCTCTAGACCTCCTCTGTAACTCCAAACATGCAACCTGTAGAATTTTTTTAAACGTCGCCTATGGAGATTTTTAAGGGTAAAAGTTTGACGCTATTCCACGAGCGGGAGCAATTTTGAAGCGTGACATGTTGGGTATCAATTTACTTGGCATAACATTATCTTTCACAATATAAAAAAAAATTGGGCTAACTTTACTGTTGTCTTATTTTTTTATTCAAAAAAGTGATTTTTTTCCAAAAAAAGTGCGCTTCTAAGACCGCTGCGCAAATACGGTGCAAAAAAAAGTATTGCAATGACCGCCATTTTATTCTCTAGGGTGTTAGAAAAAAAACAATATATAATGTTTGGGGGTTCTAAGTAATTTTCTAGCAAAAAAACCTGTTTTAAACATGTAAACACCTAAAATCCAAAACGAGGCTGGTCTTTAAGTGGTTAAATTGTTTTATTTCCATTTTTTTAATTAATGGCTGATTTTTAATTATTATTCATTTCTAATGATGGTATTTTAATATTTTTTTCTTATTTTATTTTGTCATATTTGAAATTGACCACTAGATGGAGTCTATCTAATTGTATTTTATATTTCTGCTTTCGGCCACAAAGTAGAAATTAGTGGGTTCATAATTGGTCCTTGCAGAAAGTTTTAAAATAATTATTATGTTAATTAATGATTATAAAGTTTTTGATGTATAATATTGTATAATACACTTATACCTGTGAATCAATTTAGTTTATCTATATACGCGATTGATGGTATGATGAGCCAATGATTCCCATGTCACCATGGCAACCAATATGCAAACTGTGGCTTATAACCCATCACGTTCATCACTTGGCTTCATTTCCCTTGAGAAAGTCACCTGACCTGTGATGCAACGTGTTGGGAGGAGCCGGTGACGAAACTTCTGGGTGTTTGTTTTACTGAACACGCTGGGTGTGCAGTGAGAAGGAGAGCTACATTCTAATGCTGATCGTTCAATATGCGGTACTTTATTTACTATCGCTGGAGAGTGCAAAATCAGGCTTACTTCTGCATAGAAACCAATGAGCTTCCAGGTTTTATTAACAGGCTTAATTGAACAAGCTGGGGTTAGAAGCTCATTGGTTTCTATGCAGAAGTGAGCCTAATTTTGCACTCTACAGCGATAGTAAATAAACCCAATTGTGTACTTAAAAGTGGGGTATAGTTGTATTTATTGAGTCAAATGTGAGTGTTTATTTTATACTAAGTGGAAGCATTTCATTTGTTGGCAATCTTGCACGATGATGTTGTGTTAATTATTTTGAGAAACAACTTACCCTGGAGAAGTTAAATCACCGTTGGAGAATTCCACGAAAATTGTTTGTACCATTACCCAGGATCGGAACACATAAAGGCTGACGATTATAAGGATTTCTGTCTGAAAATTTCTGGAAGGATAGTAGGCAGTTCACACTGAGGTGGTGGTGACTTTCTGTCTGCACTTCTTCAATTTTAGTCTTTTTCATTATCACAGCATATCGACTTTTGATACAGAGTTTACTTATCAATGTTTTTTCAGCAATCATGTTTATGGACAATTTATTATATGTGGTTGTTTTATTTTGCCCTGTGGATTAGTATTATAGGTTCTAGCGCACTATTAATTATTATTTTCATTGAATTATATGTGGTGTTAGAGCACATTAGAATAGCTGCAACTGAATTTATGATTATTATTATTATTTTTATATTCATATTAGCGCTTGAGTTTCCCATTTTTGTATTGTCCTTAACTACAAACCACAGAACAACAGTAGAACAAGAGTTAAGACTTTCTAGTTGTTACAAATGTGTATTTTTTTTTTTCTTTCCTTGTCAAAAGAAGTTTATTGAGTATACAATGTTATAAAGATACATAAAGTAAGTTTACAAGGATCTATAAAGTAAGCTCATTGTTTTACAGTAGGGTTTATATAGGTAAATATCATGAAATTTCAAATATTAAACATTGGGTTCACGTAAACCTAAATTAAAGATATATATCATTTCCTTAGTTACTTTTGTAGGTATTTAAATGATTTATACCTACTATACATATTGTTTACAAGTAGAGTGTATATAGGTCAAATAAATTCTGATAATGAGCTTTAATCGTAAGGTGGAGAAAAGGAAAGAGAAAGAAGAAAAAGGGTTGAAAGGTAGAGGTATGGTCCACAAGGTTGTCCCGCTCGTCAGTTTATTATTCTTTTTAGTTCTCTTTGAAGCCTTAGAATGGGTGTCTCTGTAAGTCATTTAATCTGTTACCATGGCAACAGGACAGAGTCATTGAAGTTTGACAGGAACTGTTGTTTTATCCAAGGATGCCAACGTTTTTCAAATTTTGGAATTTGATTTTGATCGATGGCTACCATCTTAGCATGGGCCATTGTATTATTCATTCTGTGAATTGTTTCTGCCAGTACCAATGTAGGAGATTTCCATGCCTTGGCCACTGTTTGTTTTGCAGCCGTTATTAGTTGGATCATAAGTTTGAATTGAGAGAGTGTTAACCATTCCGGTTTTAGATTAAGTAAAGTTAAATATGCATCTGGTTGTATTATTTTTTAAAATATTTTAGATGCAATCATGAAGACTTCCTTCCAGAAGGTTTGGATTACTGGGCACGTCCACCATATGTGTAAATATGTGCCTATTTCTGGGCATCCTCGAAAACAAAGAGTTGAGGTATTAGGTGAATATTTTGCCACTCTAGCGGGTACAAGGTACCAGCGAGTTAGGACTTTATAATTTGTCTCCAGTGCTAAGATGTTGGGTGAAGATGACTTAGATGTGAGCCATATGTTAGACCAGTCCATGTCTTCTAAAGTTCATCCCAGGTCCTCCTCCCACCTCTGAACGTAAGAGGGTCTATTAAGATTTGCTACTCCATATAATTGATTATAAAGTGATGAAATTGTACCTTTAGCAAATGGATCTTTTGTACAGATTGATTCAAAAATGGATAATTGGGATAATGGTGTATCCCCCTTTAGGAATGGTGTATAGAAATTTTTGATTTGGAGATATCTAAATATCTCAGAGTTTGGTAGATCATATTTTTCTCTAAGCGATGGGAATGAAAGGAATGATTTAGATGCTATAAAGTCATTTAGTGTCTGAATGCCTGATGTTGTCCAAGCTTTAAAAGAATTTGGGTAGATCCATGCCGGATAAAAGGCCGGATTTCTGATAAAAGAAAGGAGAGGATTGTGTGGAGATTGTAACTGATATTTGGTTTTTAGTTTATCCCAGAGAGATAAGAAGTGTTTAGTTATGGGGTTATGAATTTTAAAGCGGTCTTTAGGATCAAGCCATAATAAATTTGATATTAATAGAGGGTCATTTTCTGAAGCCTCTATAAATACCCATAATGGGATTTCCTGTTTTGCATGGTATTTGGACAGACTGGCCAAATGTGCTGCTCTGTAGTAGTTAGTAAAATTAGGGTATCCCAGGCCTCCTTTATTTTTGGGAAGATGTAGTGTGTGTATAGGTATACGTGGTTTAGAAGAGCCCCATATAAACGAAGTTGCTCTTTTTTGTACTATTCTCAAAAAATAGGAAGGAATTGGAATAGGGAGGACTCTGAATAGATAAAGCAATTTGGGTAGAATAGTCATTTTGATTGCATTAATCTTCCCTATCCAAGATAAAGGAAGTTGCGACCATTGTTTTATTAGATTTGTGATCTGTCTTAATACAGGAGGATAATTGGTTGAGAATAAGTCAGAATGAGATGATGTTAAATGAATTCCAAGATATGGGATTGATTTTTCTGCCCATGTGAATGGGAGTGCAGCCCTAGCCGGGATCAATTCCATGTTTGTGAGTGAAATATTAAGCACTAGGCATTTCTTAGGATTAATCATAAGGCCGGATAGGGCTGCAAATCCATCAAGAGCTGGTATTAAGTTAGGACCAGAGACCTGTGGTGATGATAGAAAAAGTAATATATCGTCTGCAAATATACATAATTTGTGTGTAATACCTCCTACTTCAATGCCAGTTATAGTTTGGTTTGTTCTGATGTATTGGGCCATGGGTTCGAGTATAAGGGCAAATAATAAGGGAGATAATGGGCAACCCTGTCGGGTACCTCTTTCGATATTAAAGGCTTCAGATTTGTATCCAGCATATTTTATATAGGCTTTGGGTTTATTATATAATGCTTTGATCCATGTTAAAAAGTGGGGTCCAAAACCCCATTTTTGTAATGAATATTGCATATATTGCCAGGATACTGTGTCAAATGCCCTCTTAATATCGAGAGATAGAAAACATAAAGGGATTTTCCGTTTTTTAGCAATATGTGCCAATAACACTGCCCTGCGTATATTATCGCCTGCCTGTCTATTTGGCATGAAGCCTACTTGATCTCTATGTATTAATTTTCCTATAATGCTATTGAAGCGTTTTGCTATTATTTTTGCTAATAATTTAATATCGAGGTTTAACAGAGAGATAGGCCGATAATTCACACAGGAAGTATCATCAGAAAGGGGTTTTGGGATCATACAAACAATTGCCATTAGTGTTTCTTGCCGAAAAGAATGTCCATCTAGAAGTTTGTTAAAAGTTTCAGTGAGAATGGGAGAGAGTATTTCTGAGAATGTTTTATAGTATAAAGCCGAGTAGCCGTCTGGGCCTGGTCTTTTGTTAAGTTTTAGGTCTTTTATGGCGTTAGCAACTTCATCTATAGTTATAGGCTCATCCAAACTGCTTTTTTTATTCTGGGATAACTCAGGTAAGGTTATTTTTGAGAAGAAGGATTCAGCTTCTGTAGGATTAAATTCATTGTTTGTCTTGTATAAAGTTGCGAGATGTGAGTGAAATTTATGGACTATTTTAACTGGATTACAAGTGTAAACATTTTTTGATAATTTCAAACGTATTGGTTTGAAAGATTTGTTAGTTGAATTTAATGCCTGAGCCATATATGTACCTGGTTTGTTTGTATTCATGTAGAAATTGTGTTTGGAGCGTTTGAGGGATTTATCAACTGACTCAGTGAGAAATAGATCGTATTCCAATCTAGATTTTTCCAGATGAGATTTTGTACTCTGAGATGGATTATCTTGAAATGATATGTAGGCTGCATTAAAATTGAGTTCTAGTTTTTTTGCGAGATTTTTGCGTTCCCGTTTAAATAGTGCCATTTGTCTTTGTGCTTCCCACAGTGTTATTGGGGAGATGTCTGTTGTATTATTAATTGATATGTATTCCTTTAAAGCTTGTTCAATGGCCATCTGATGTAGTGGGTGTTTGAGCATTATGTCCGGTAAGTACCACGTTGGGTCATGCGCTTTTGGTATGGCTGAGGCTATAGTAGTGTATACTGCATTATGGTCAGACCACGGAATCGGAATTATATCTGATGCAATAATTTCTGGTATCATTCCTATTGTTAGAAAAATATGATCTATTCTGGTGAAGGTTTGATGAGGGTGCGAGAAATAAGTGAATTTCTTTTTCATTGGGTTATTTTCTCTCCATGAATCTACCAGATTGTATTTGGAAAGAAGTTGAGAAAAAGGTAATCTAGAGGTTATTTTGGATGGTGTAAAAGGTGATTTATCTAGAAATGGGAGGAGGACCTGGTTCGAATCCCCACACATTATTACTGTTCCTATTTTGTGTGTATTAATCACTTGTAATATATGTGAGAGGAATGGTGTAGGTTGTTTGTTAGGAGCGTAGTAGGAAATCACCGTGATTGCTGTATCCATTATATAACCCATGAGTATCAGGTATCTACCTTCTGGGTCTTTAATTTCTGATGATAAGGTGAATGGTGTGGATCGGTGAAATGCAATTAGAGTTCCCCTTTGCTTGGTACAGGCAGAAGCAGTGTAAATTTGTTGATAAAAAGGAGAAATATATTTTGGAGTAGAATCTTTGGTGAAGTGTGTTTCTTGGAGGCATACTATGTGAGCCTTCTTGTTATGGAAAGTACGGAAGGCTTTGGTCCTTTTTTGAGGGACATTTATTCCCTGAACATTCAGGGAAAGTATATTCAGTGGTGCCATGGCAATAGATCAAATAGTTTTGACTTACTTTTTGTTATGCAGAGCTGACTGCGCAGATCAACCTGTGTGGACTGAAGAGATGAATAGATAGAAAAGAAACCAGTGAATTCTGGAGTAAAGAGTAAACAAAAAACATATGAGATTAGATGATACATTGTATAAATTATTTTTTGCAAGTAATCACAATTTACCCGTGAAAGAGAATAAATATCTCTCTCAGGGGAATAAGTGCCTTCGTCACACTCCCACATAATATGGTTGGGAGAATGAGGAGGGCTAATGGGGGTATACGGATCTTCCGCTTACAGGAGAGAAGTGCTATGTCAAAAGACATCAAAATGATGTTTCATTAATTGGAGTGCAGAATATAGTTTTTGTTGAAATTATTTCTTCCAGGGTGGTTGTATATGGTTAGTCTTGCCCTAGGCTAAATAATTCAGTTAGAAAGGTACTGTTAATAACTTTGGTATTGATGAAGATAGTTTGAATTATTTTGGGATTTTAACCCTTTTAGAGTAAACAATTACATATTTTATTCATATGTAACTGTTTAGATATGTTAACTCATAAAATTGAGGTTGTATTGCTTCAGATTAGAATAAACAAAAACATAATTCTAGGAACTAGTTAGGTAATAATATATTTGTTTTAAGAAAAGAAAGAAAAAGCTTCCGTTACTTCTGGATTATTGAACATATTTGTCCTAAAAAGTAATAAATCTATTGTTATTACCTGATAATATATAACTGAACAAGAATTTCCTTATTTCACTTATATATTCTAAGGCTATATGAATCAGAAGTAATAAGAAATATAACTGGAATGTAACATGATCCCACACAGTGTGTGACTATCAGAATGCAGTTACATTCAGTTATAAATACAGGTTTTTTATAGAGAACTATCTCTTAGTATAATAAATGAAGAGATATCAGGAATTAGGATGTCAGTCCATTGAATCTTCTTGGTCCATGGATGATGTGGCATAACGGCCTCTTTTATGAGAATGATGATTCCCATTTTGTTCTGAAATTTTCTGGGTGCTGCCTGAAGGTGAAGATGACGCCATTCTTCTGCGTGTGGGAGTGTTGCTGCTTGTGGGTTCTGTCAGATTTAATTTTAAAAGGGTTTGTTGTAGTTCATCTGCTGATCTGCTTCTGTAAATTGTACCTTGGTAGTTAAATCTGACTGAAAAGGGGAAGCCCCATTGATACATAATGTTGTGGCGTTGCAGTTCCATTAGTTGGGGTTTCATGGATCGTCTTTTAGTAATAGTAAGTTGGGATAGGTCAGCAAAAATTTGATAATTGTGTCCTTGAAAATTAAGTTCCTTTTTTTCTCTTGCAGCAATTAGTGTTTGTTCTTTCGTTCTGTAATAATGAAATTTTGTGATTATATCACGTGGGGGTCCATCTTTCTTTTTGGCTGTGAGGGCTCTGTGTACTCTGTCCAGTTCTAAACGTTCAATAGGGATATCTGGCTTTAGTTCTTGTAATAGAGCAGTAATAGTAGATTGCAGGTCTGTCACAGTTTCAGGTATTCCCCTTATGCGCAAGTTTGAACATCTGGCTCTATTTTCGTAATCTTCAAGCTTAGTTTGAAGTATTAAATTCTCTTTTTTTAATTGTTCCAATTCTGTTATATTTTCTTGGGTTGTAATTTTAATTTCATCCATTTTTATTTCTAAGGCTGCGGTGCGGTTTCCCAGCTCTCTTATTTCTTTGGTTAGGCTTTTTGTTATTTGGTCTGAGGTTTGTTTTAAAGCCTTATGAAGCATCTTTTCAAATTGTAATAATATTACTGGGGATACTGAGGAGGCTTGTGGAGAAGTTTGTGAGAGGATTTGTTCTGTATCTGACTCAAATGGAGAGTCTTGCTGTGACATTTTCTGTCTGTGAGAGCGCCCTGATGCTGTATCTTGTGAGGTGACTGGAGCTGCTTCAGCTGCAGTGAGTGCCTGTGAGCTCTTTGTGAGGTGATTTTTATTTCTGCCACGGTTTCCTCCCAGTACCATATTTCCTGCCCAAACTTTCACAGTTTGTTCCCTGGGGCAAAAAGGTTCAAATGGATACCTTTTGAGCCTGCAGGCTCCGCTTTGTCCTTCTCTTCTCTCCTCAGCGGTGTGGAGCTCTAACAATGCATGTCTGCTCCGCTAGGCTCCGCCTCCTGCCCCACAACAAATGTGTATTTTAAGATCTGAGATGCTTGAGTAATTTACTAGTCGTAGGCCGAATTTTTACCACAGAGAAACTAATAGTTAAATTACACAAGTAGATTTGTAAGTAAATGGATTGAAGAAATTGAAAATGTAGCATGCCAAACTCCTCTCTAAAATGATTAGTAGAAAACAATCAGCCAGGAAAAACTCTAACCATGCATCAGCTAATCAATACCAACGTTCATTCTGTGCCAACATTTTCTAACACCTGTCAAGGTTGAGTAATCAGTCATTGTTCAAATCTTACATGGAAGAGAAAACCACAACAAAAAAAGAGGTTATCAACTACTGTGGATTTAGCACTCTCACTACCAAAAAAGAGATGCAGTTCTCTGCTAAGCCAATTATTGTTGTGGAAAGTAGTTTCAGTTTAATCCTTATGGGGGTATTAAGTTGTCATGACTGTTATTCATTGTAGCAGATTGCAAATAGATCAATGCATTTGTCTCTCAGGAACAAAAAAGTTTATTAAAAGTGCTTTCATAAATGTCTCTCCATACATACGGTTGAAAAAAATGTGGTTAGTTTCTGGATTTTATGGATTCTGTATGAAAGGCTGCTAAAAGGCAGTATTTTGTTTTAGCTAGCAAAAGACAAGAAAAAGTCTGGCAATTGCAGGTAAGGAGACATCTGCCTATCATTTGCATTACCTTTGTTTCTTCTGCAACTTGCACTACATACTGGAGCAGCACACATGCCATATTACATGAAGATTTTTTTGGAAATATCCCTGAGAGATAACATGATATTTGGAACTTTGGCATTGCTCATTATCATTTCCTAGGGATACTTCCTGGGAAAAATGTACCAAAAGAAATGAGGCGGATTTTTCCTGCATACCAGCCAAACGTATTTCATATTATCAAATATTTTTTTTTATATTATTATTTATTATTATTATTATTTTTATGTTACATGCCAATTTTATGTCCCTTAATCATCAAAAGTACAGCCATCTCAAATAAGTTAAATTACACAGTGGGGTTGATTTACTAAAACTAGGAGTGCGAAATCTGGTGCAGCTGTGCAAGGTAGCCAATCAGCTTCTAACTTCAGCTTGTTCAATTAAGCTTTGCTAAAAAAAACTGGAAAACTGGCGTATTGGCTTCTATGCAGAGCTGCACCAGATTTTGCACTATCCAGTTTTGGTGAATCAACCTCATTGTCTACAGGCTCTAGCAATGGAAATCTGGACCTGGACCTGAACATGTACGACAAGACTATAAAAAGGAAGTTCAATACCCAGTGCACCACCCTTTGGGCTCCTTCTACTAATCTCGTGTTTATCTCATGTTAGTAGTCTTTAGTGAGAGACAATTTGCGCTTTTCAGCCTCGTGCTTTTCAGTTCGTTACTGCTCTTCAGTTTGTGCTTGTGGGTTCGTATCTGTTCTTCAGTGCGTGTTGTCAGTTCGTATCTGTTTTTCAGTGCGTTCTTGTCCGCTCGTTTCTGATTTTCAGCTCACTCTTTTCAGGACTTTCTGATTTTCAGTGCATTCTGTTAGTTGGTTCTGACTAGGGATGGGCTTTATGTTCGGGTCGAACATGAGGCTGTTCGGCCATTCTCCAAACAGCGAACAATTTGGGGTGTTCGCGGCAAATTCAAAAGCCGCGGAACACCCTTTAAAAGTCTATGGGATAAATCCAAAGTGCTAATTTTAAAGGCCTATATGCATGGTATTGTTATAAAAAGTGTTTGGGGACCTGGGTCCTGCCCCAGGGAACATGTATCAATGCAAAAAAAAGTTTTAAAAACCTCTGTTTTTTTGGGAGCAGTGATTTTAATAATGCTTAAAGTGAAACAATAAAAGTTTAATATTAATTTAAATTTTGTACCTGGGGGGGTGTCTATCGCATGCCTGTAAAGGGGCGCATGTTTCCCGTGTTTAGGACAGCCTGACAGCAAAATGACATTTCTAAAGGAAAAAAAGTCATGTAAAACTACCATCGCTAGCGTCGGCTATAATGAATTTTCGGTCCGGCAATACACATAAAAGTTCATTGATAAAAACGGCATGGAATTTCCCCACAGGGGAACCCCGAACCAAAATTTTAAAAAAAAATGTGTGGGGGTCCCCCTAATTTCCATACCAGGCCCTTCAGGTCTGGTATGGATATTAAGGGGAACCCCACACCAAAATTTTAAAAAAATGGCATGGGGGTCCCCCTCAAAATCCATACCAGACCCTTCAGGTCTGGTATGGATTTTAAGGGGAACCCCATGCCAATTTTTTTTTTTTTAATGGCATGGGGTCCCCCCAAAAATCCATACCAGACCCTTATCCGAGCATGCAACCTGGCAGGCCTCAGGAAAAGAGGGGGGGTGAGAGCGGCCCCCCTCCTGAACCATACCAGGCCACATGCCCTCAACATTGGGAGGGTGCTTTGGGATAGCCCCCCAAAGCACTTTGTTGAGGAGGAGAAGGGCCTCATCCCCATAACCCTTGCCCGGTGGTTGTGGGGGTCTGCAGGCGGGGGGCTTATCGGAATCTGGAAGCCCCCTTTAACAAGGGGACCCCCAGATCCCGCTCCCCGTGTGAATTGGTTATGGGGTACAATTATACCCCTACAATTTCACAAAAAAGTGTCAAAAAGGTTAAAAAAAGTCCTTTATTAATTCCTTCTTCTTCCATCTTCTTTCTTCTGGTCTTTCTTTGGTGTTCTTCTTCTTCCTCCATCTTCTTCTTCTCCATCTTCTTCTTGTCCCGCATCTTCCTCTGGGTTCTTCTCCGCCTCAGTGGGAGTCTTCCGTGTGACGCTTCGGTTCTTCTGACACTTCTTATATAACGGAGGGCCCTGCCCTCCTCTGACACATGGGGACTTCACGGGGCCTTCCCTCTGGCTTTCCCTGTGTAGTCAGAGGGGGCGGAGTCACCCGTTTACCTACCTGAAGGGCCTGGTATGGAATTTAGGGGGACCCCCACGCATTTTTTACCATTTGTTGGCTTTGCTGTCCCCTTATATTATGAAGCAGGACACCTGCATGCGGCAAGCTATCACTCCCGAACATAAGCTCGTTGCCATGTTGCTGTACTAGATGATGGAGAGAAGTCTGCAGGACATCAAGTTCTCAACTGGCATCTCCCCCCAGGCTCTGGGTATCATTATTCCAGAGACCTGTTCTGCCATAATTCGGGTCCTGCAGAAGGACTATATTAAGGTAAGTTTTATCCTTTAACATTACATTCTATGTATTTAATGTTTGCTAATGTATTGTATTTATTTCATTATTCCATAATTACCATGATTGTAATATGCTGTGAGTGTCCTCTTTGTCCTCATGCATGCTGTAAGCTTTTAATGCTCCTTTTTTGTCCTTTATGCATATTTGCCTTCACTAACCTCCCCAGCATGCTATCCTGGGCCCATACACACATAGCCTACTCACTTAACAATGTATTTTGTCAGCTTCATTGTAGTGCTTACCCTAAACACCCCCTAAAATGTGCACACATGTTATTTTTGTCCTTAAATTCAGGCAGAGTGCAAGAGGCTTTTTTGGGGGGGCCCAAACTAATTTGGAACCCTCCCTCCCCCCCAACCGCTAAGTCAACTGATACCAATACTCTATCTGCTGACCTTGCCAAACCCATACACACTATACCTACCTCTTTTGTGTTCATATTTATGGATGAATTCACCAAAGCATGTGGTGCAAGGGCCTGCCTGAATACTTTCAAATGGTACTGTTTAAAGTTTTGTTCTCCTATTATCTTGATAGGTAATTGCAGAATGTAAAAATGTGCTTAAATTTGTACAGTGTGTATTCATATTTTTGTATTATAACACTTCTTACCTGTCCAGTGGGCTGCCAATAGTGTAATAAGGAGGGGCTGGCCAAAGTAACACACATTATTTATGCTTTCAGCTCTCAATGAAGTGGAGAGGGTTACCTATCCACCACATCTCCCCCTCCTAAAATTTTTACAATAGGCCATCAGAGAGGGGTGAGGAATCTGATAAGTGGACCTTATACTTTTGTCTTTAAATACTCCTTAAAATAAATGTTATACTTATTATGTTGGCCAAGAATGTTTGTGTCTAATCTGCTTGCAATGTTATGTGCAAAAGTACAAAATTTTTTTTCTCCACAGTTTCCTTCAAACCCACAGGAATGGCAGACTGTGGCATCCCAGTTTGCCCAGCAGTGGGACTTCCCCAACTGTGGAGGGGTAATAGATGGAAAGCACGTCCACATCTTCCCACCCCCCAACTCGGGGTGGTACTATTACAATTATAAGGGGTTTAATAATATTGTGCTGTTGGCGGTGGTGTCAGCAATATACAAGTTTTTGTATGTGGACATGGGGAAAAATGGCTGGATGTCGGATGGTGGAGTCATCACCCAGAGGGAGTTCTACAGATGGCTCCAGAATGGCAGCTTGGGATTGCCACCTCCAGAAGACAACGTGGCAGGACTCCCATTTGTCTTCGTGGCTGATGAAGCGTTTCGGCTGGGTAACCATCTCATGAGGCCATTCCCGATGAGGTCCCTCACCCTGCATCAGAGGGTTTTTAACTACCGGCTGGCCAGTTGGCACTGAGGCCGGATTTCAAAATACAAATCTGACGACACTTGAACCTGGTCGTCCTGGTTTGCCCCCCCAAAGCGCCCGCGAAGTTAGACAAAGTTATCTTGAGTACTTTGAGGGTAGGGGGGCCATTGATAAGCCAGAGAATCTTTAAAAAAAATTTAAAATACATTTTTTTTATAAACTGAACTAATATTTCATTTGATTTACTGCTTGTGTTTCTTTTAGCTGTCTCCCAGGTTCTCCAATGGCCTTTTATTTTTGGCCATTTTCTTCAATAGTGAAAACATAATTTATTTGATACATGAGGTGACAATCTCAGCACCATGAATTAATTGATTTGAGTCCCTAAAATGGCCTGATTGGGGCAAATTTTAGAGCACTGTGGGGTTTATTTTCTAAAGGAAAATCCACTTTGCACTACAAGTGCACTGAAACTGCACTGAAAGTGTACTTGTAGTGCAAACTGGATTTGCCTTTAGTAAATAACCCCCATTGTCACTGTAAACACCAACTTAATCCAAAAACTGGTATTGAGCATTGAAAGAAGAAGCCACACATTGTTGAGTATAAAACATTTTACTCTGTGCACGTTCACATGTGTGTTAGAAAAGGGTTTTTTAACAAACCAACATCTTTGGTGTATAACATTTTTATGTTTGACAGTAGAAATATTGTTTGCTGGTTAAATAGGCATGTTTAAAATCATAACCTACACAACTCAGGAACTTACAAAGTTCAACTTTGATAAATTGAAGGCAATATTCGACATTAGTATGTCAAAACTGTGTTGATCTTGCCTTCATCAGATGGGGTGATGTCACCCCCTGTAAAAGCCAAATTTTGAAGATGCACACAAATTGGGAGTCAAAATGTGGATTTCCCTCCTGATCCCATGCCTAATGTCACCATGTGCTAGCTCCCATCATGGGGGATCAATGAACGTGTTTCAGGGGTGCAACCCCTTCCTCTCATCTACTTTAGTTGAGAGGAAGGGGTTGCACCCACAAAACACGTAGATTGATATCCCGTGATGGCAGATAGCACATGTTGACACACTGTGTGCATCTTCAAAATTTGGCTTTCAAACGATTCAAATTTTTTTTTTTAATTCAAAAATATAACGACAAACTGTAAAAATGTTTGGGTGTTTTATATTCTGCCTAAAACATCAATAATGTTGTTGATTTTTTTTTTAACATCATTGATGCTTTCTTTTATCTCTAATTCTCAATTGCACACCATTATCTCCCCGATGAGGATCTGTGCACTTGCACTGGTGAAATGAGTTTCTTCTTCCACAACATCCACATCACCTAAAAATAAATAAAACACACCATGCATTATAATATGCAGGCATACATCTATTACCTAAAGCTGTGGTCTCAGACAATGACCTGTTGTGGTCACCATCTCACCCAATTCATTAACCTCTCCTCCCTCCACATCTTCTTCAGTGTGTGGGGGGATTTCCCCTTCTTTAGGAGGTGTGGTGTTCTTGGAGTTCTCAGATGTCCCAAATCTTTTCTCCCCTATGTGAATAAATAAAAAGGTATACTTAGCACACAGATATTTGAGGCAAGAAATAGGAATATGAAACATTGCTTGGAAGTGTCGTACAATTGTCTGTTTTGGCAGAGTTCCAAGCTGAAGACATGATTTTTTCCTTTTCTTCAAGCTGGAATACTTACCCTTTTTGGTAAAGTATCACACATGTAGCGACCCCTAGTATCCATTGGAGCACCTGTGTGGGACACCCTAAAAAGGGTGTTCTGGTGTCCTACACTAGTGCTCCTGCGTCCAGATGTGTAAACATCTGCCGAGTGTCCTCTCCCTACACTGAATCAAGTTTGCATTTCATTCTAGTTACAAACCCATCTAGACAACAATGTACTAAACTTATTTTAATACAAATAGGCATGAACAAATGTAGTTAACCTGCATCTGCCAAAAACATAGTTTTAGTGGGTGAACGAATTATATTTACTACGAACGATTACTGTGCCCACGAACCTGAAACTTGCCATTTTAAACTGTACAACAGTAAAGAAAAGCACATGGAGCAGCATGCAAGTAATAATAATAATAATAATAGGAACATACGACAAATACTTACTTATTAGAAGCAGTTTCCTGATCCTTCTGTACTGATCATGCTCCCTCAATTTCAGGTCTGAACAGCATTTCCTCAATTGATCCTTGGATCGTCATACCCCAAAATTCCTGTGCAGACTTCTCACAACTTTAGTTATGATCTTGGCCTTTTTCACATTTGAGTTTGGGTACAGTCCATACTTCCCATCATAGTCAGCCCTCTTCAAGATATCCACCAACTCTACAAAGGACATATTTGAGGCCTTATATCTCCTCCTGGATCGGGACGTTTCTGGCTCCGGGCTTTCGTTGTCCTCCTCGTTGCTGCTATTATCATCATTATCATCACCTCTTGTTTCTCCACCATGTGCTCTCCCACTGCGCTGAAAGAGAAGGGGCAGGGAATATACTAGAAAGAAGGTCAGGGGCGGAGTTTGACGCATGCGCAGTGTATATAAAGCATAACACGCGTGCGTCATACGTATGATCTGTGAGTGGAGGACGGAGTAGCGTAAGCGCCGATCGTGCTAATGAAGGTACAAGTTTAACTTGGGGCATGAGTGGTTAGTGGCCTATACTGCTTATAGATTGAGGCCTATATTGGGACAAGATTGGGAGAGTTTAGCCTGACATTAGGGTTTGTCTTGTTTTGTGTCTTGCAGTTAAAATGGATAAATTCAATGACCATGACTTCCTCCCCAACTTCATTGATATGTACAGAGAGCTGCCCTGTCTGTGGCAAGTGAAACACCAATTTTATACCAACAAACTAAAGAGGAAGGCAGCCCTGGAGCAACTGTTGGAATTGGTGAAGCCAGTGATTCCCACGGCAGACATCAAATATTGGAAGTGCAAAATTGGTGGCCTGAGGAGCACATATAATAGGGAGCGCAAAAAGGTCCAGGATTCCATGAGATCAGGAGCAGCAGCAGATGACATTTATGTCCCCAGGCTCTGGTACTGTGACAGACTACGGTTTTTGTCAGACCAGAGTGAACCCAGGCCATCACTCTCAAACCTTCCTTCCACACTTCCTTCCACTCTTCCTTCCACCTCAGCTGAGGCTTCCGATGTACAACCTGGACCTTCCACCCAGGAAGAAGATGTGGAGGAGCCCAGCTTGAGCCAGGTATAGCATTGTTTAACATATTTCTTGTCAAAAAATTAATGATGTTAACTAGATGCTATTATTGATCACTAATTTCTGATTTAACAAAGTGATTTACATATCAATAGACAATAGTAGCCAAAAATGATTGGGACAAGAATGAAAAATGCTGGGGTAAGAATGATAGTCTTTTCTATTTGTTAACATTCAATGTGCAACAGTCATGAGCTCAAAATTGTGTGTGACTGATGACCAAAAAACTAAAACTATGTCCCATTTTCATACACAAGAAAGTCTCAGCCAGGAGGAGGCCGTGGAAAGTAGTAGCCAGGAGGTAGCGGGGGAAAGTGGCAGACAGGAGGTGGCCATGCCCAGTAGCCTGACCGAATCCCAGGTTCCTCCCCTCCGCCTTAAAGTCAGAGTCAGTGACTACTTTGATTCGGCAGGCTACTGTGGTCCTCACAAACACCCCCAGTGTTCAAGAGGCCTTTGGCTGTATGACGGCCAGCAAAATGCAAGAAATGGAGGAGGGCCAATGACTCATCTGTGAGGAGGTCATATTTCAGGCCCTAAATAAGGGGGTGAGGGGCCAACTCACCAATAAAAGTCACGTATGTGAGTTGGACCATACTCCTCCTCCACCTCCTACAACTCCAACACCACAGCCACAGCCTGGAAGGAAGCGTGCAAGGAAGTCTTGAGAGTGATAGCCTGGGTTCAGTCTGGTCTGGCAAAAAACGTGGCTGTTGTAAGACCACAGCCTCGGGACATATGTCATCTGCTGCTCCCGATCTCTTGGAGTCCTGGACCGGATTGTGCTCCCTATTAAATGGATTCCTCAGGCTACCAATTTTGCCTGTCAAATAATTGATGTCTGCCCTGGGGTACAAAGGCTTCGCCAATTTCAACAGTTTCTCCAGTGTTGCCTTCCTCTTTATTTTGTTATGATCTCTAATGCATTTTTAATTTTTGTTTGGACAAATAATTGGCTATGTGTTTTACTTCAAAAAGGACAGTTTGTTTGTGAGTAGGCAGGTACATTTCAAAAATACAACGTCAAATTAACAAGGGACACCAACACTAACCAACCTCTTTGAGGTTAAAAAATACAAGATAACAATGGTGCTGTGGTAACTTGACACACAAAACGACAAAAAATATTATGGAGATCACTATAAAAAAAACAACAAAAAATTCAGGAGATCTTGATAAAAAAAAAGTAGATCACTATAAAAAAAAAATAATAAACATTTTTCTGGAGATCTGGCGAAAAAAAATAAAAAAGATTGTTCAGGAGATCACGAGAAATAATAAAGAAATCAGTTTGTCAGAACTCTGTGTGAATATCAACAGCAAAGCAACTTCATTATTCTAGCATTATAAAGAAGAAGAGAATGCGCTGCATTGAAAGATTAAAAAATTTGCAGCGTGACAAATGTGCTATCTCCATTACGAACGCTAGTTTTACCAGACCGATCGCTTCCATCTCATACTTGATTCTGAGCATGCGTGGAATTTTGTGCCTTGGACTTTCCGACAACAAAGTTTTTTGTCGGAAAATTTGAGAACCTGCTCTCAAACGTTTGTTGTCGGAAATTCCGACAGCAAATGTCCGATGGAGCATACACACGGTCGGAGTTTCCGACATTGAGCTCACATAGAAAATTTCCCATCAGGAGGCATGTGATTCACTATAATAGAATAAACCTGGGTACACATGGATCAAAGTTCAGCCGAATTGCAATCTGTGTGTAGCTCCTCCAAAGCTGCAGTGATGATCATCTCCCTTGTGTGGATGCAGTAATCTAATAACACACCAATAATTATACTCTGCCATGATTACACAATATATGAACCTTTTCATTTAAAGAAATAGAAAAACATTTTTTTAGCAGCAATAACCTCCACCAAATGTTTCCTGTAGCTGCTAATCAGACTTACACATTTGTTTTTTTTCAATTTAACCACTCTGTTGCTGCTTTAGGTTTTTTCTTTTTGTACCACCCAATTTCTATTAAAGAATATGTTACCCCAAAATGTCATATTCCTGATATGGGTGTGTTGTACCATGTACTTGTGTTAAAAAGTATCCTGTTCTCTTTGTATTGCTGCCTTTGTGTGAAATCCCTGGTGTTCCTGTCAGTCTCCCACCCCCTTGCACACTTTCCTTTTTTCAAACTGACCACACTAGGCATGAGAACACATATATCCCAGTGGGGCCAGTTTTCTGGCTATGCTGCAAGAACAGCCGGCCTGCCTTCCAATTTCCAAGTTCTCTCCTGACATGCCCCCCCCACAACCATTCACAGGAAAGATCAGTGTACTGTTTTCACCTCCCAGCTCTCCAAACACCTTATGGAAATGAGAATGGAGATTATGTGATCAAAAAAAGGTATGTTTAATGTTTTTTTTTTTACATATATACACAAATGTTTTGCATTTTATTTCTATTTTAAACTGAACGGGTTGATTTACAAGATGAGAGTTCATATATAATTTAATATTCAAATGATGAACTGCTACCCTGGCATTCTCCTGTAAAATGTATGGATAAAACTTGAATTCAATGTTGCCTCTATAAAAGCAATAGATTTTCCGGAATTACAGTGCCTTGAAAAAGTATTCATACCCTTTGACATTTTCCACATTTTGTCATGTTACAACCAAAAACGTAAACATATTTTATTGAGATTTTATGTGACAGAACAACACAAAGTTGCACATAATTGTGAAGTGGAATATGTGAAAAGCGTGGCGTGCATTTGTATTTAGCCCCCTTTACTCTGATACCCTTAACTAAAATCTAGTGGAACCAATTGCCCCCAGAAGCCACCTATTTTGTAAATAGAGTCCACCTGTGTGTAATTTAATCTCAGTATAAATACAGATGTTCTGTGAAGCCCTTTAGAGGTTTGTTAGACAACCTTAGTGAACAAACAGCATCATGAAGGCCAAGGAATGAACTAGACAGGCCAGGGATAAAGTTGTGGAGATGTTTAAAGCAGGGTAGGTTATAAAAAAATATCCCAAGCTTTGAACATTTCATGAAGCACTGTTCAATCCATCATCTGAAAATGGAAAGAGTGCAGCACAACTGCAAACCTACCAAGACATGGCCATCCACCTAACCTGACAGGCCGGACAAGGAGAACATTAATCAGAGAAGCAGCCAAAAGGCTCATGGTCACTCTGGTGGAGCTGCAGAGATCCACAGCTCGGGTGGGAGAATCTGTCCACAGGACAACTATTAGCTGTGCATGCCACAAATCTGGCCTTTGTGAAAGAGTGGCAAGAAGAAAGCCATTGTTGAAAGAAAGCCATAAGAAGTCGCATTTGCAGTTTGCGTAGGGGACACAGCAAACATGTGGAAGAAGGTGCTCTAGTCAGAGGAGACCAAAATTTAACTTTTGGGCCTAAAAGAAAAACGCTGTGTGTGGCAGAAAACTAACAATGCACATCATCCTGAACACACCCTCCCCACCGTGAAACATGGTGGTGGTAGCATCATGTTGTGGGGATGCTTTTCTTTAGTAGGGACAGGGAAGCTGATCAGAGTTGATGGGAAGATGGATGGAGCCAAATACAGGGCAATCTTAGAAGAAAACCTGTTCTGCAAAAGTCTTTAGACTGGAGCGGAGGTTCACCTTCCAGCAGGACAACGACCCCAAACATACAGCAAGAGCTACAATGGAATGGTTTAGATCAAAGCATATTCATGTGTTAGAATGGCCCAGTCAAAGTCCAGACCTAAATCCAATTCAGAATCTGTGGCTTGAAAAAGATTTCAAAATTGCTGTTCACAGACACTCTCCATCCAATCTGACAGAGCTTGAGTTGTTTTACAAAGAAGAATGGGCAAACATTTCACTCTAGATGTGCAAAGCTGGTGGAAACATCCCCAAAAGACTTGCAGCTGTAATTGCAGCGAAAGGTTGTTCTACAAAGTATTGACTCAGGGGGGCTGAATACAAATACACGCCACACTTTTTACATATTTCTTTGTAAACAATTTTGAAAAACATTTATCAGTTTTCTTACACTACTCAATTATGTGTCACTTTGTGTCGGTCTATCACAGAAAATCCCAATAAAATACGTTTATGTTTTTGGTTGTATCATGACAAAATGTGGAAAATTTCATATGAATACTTTTTTACGGCACTGTAAATATTTGTAGTGATACTCTTTATTGGCAAACTTAAAGCGTTTGTAACCCTAAAAAAAAAAAATCATTCGGCCTCTTGTATCACTTGGGGGGCACACCCTAAAAATGCGTTTACATTCAAGATGGTACTGCTATAGGACCGCAAACAGAACAAAATAGATTACAGTTCACACATACAATAATGACATTCCTGCAAGGCTATAATGACAAATCCTGCAAGGCTATTTAAAACACCTGAACACATTCAAAAATATCCTGACCGGATCCCTTGGGCCGGAGCACCCCATCCCCCCTTCATTACCTCTTATTAGTGTCCACCTGTGTTATAGGAGTAGTCCATATAGTTCCCCCATAAAGAGTAGTTTGTCTCCCATAGTTGAGATGCAGGACCTTTCATTCTCTGATTAGTGTAGGACGCACTGATAATGGGGTACTTTGACGTAGTAGTGGGCTTAGCACTATATGGCCATATGGTGTAACCAAATCCCCATATTTTTTAATATGTTCAGGTGTTTTAAATAGCCTTGCAGGATTTAAATGTAATTTTTGTATATGTGTGCTGTAATCTATTTTGTTCTGTTTGCGGTCTGATAGCAGCACCATCTTGAATGTAAATGCATTTTTAGGGTGTGCCCCCCAAGTCTGTTGTGTATACTACATTTGAGAATATGCAGCAAAAAGTACCCTGCATTTAATATTCTAGCTGTGACTATGGTATTAGCGATTTATCACCAATTTCATTGTTCTCCCCTTTCCCAGTAGAAAAACACATTTTGCTTCTTTACACACATTTCACTGCTACAGGTTTGGACCACAACCTCTCATACACCCACCTACTGGACTGTTTAAATACCTCCCCTGACCACACAGTGGCAAGATCACTACAGTCCCAACCTTTGTGTAAATCCAAATATTTAATCACAATCTTTAATTTTTTTTTTAATTTTTTAGGGATCTTCTACAGACCAAATGGTTCTTGTTTTTTTTCTGCTTTGTTGACAACATTTTGCACCATGCTCACTGATATTTACTTGGGACATTGCAGCAGATGCAGGGCTCTACATCGCAAAGAAACAAAACACTGCTTCAGATCAGTCTCCTGTTTCATCTCCACTATCACACTAATCGGCGCTAGCCCTCTTCACAGCAGTCTTCATAAAAAGAAAGAAATCTTCTGGTTAACAGCACTTCTAAAACAACACTTTTATTGAAAAATTCTTCAGAAAAATATATCTCCACAAAAAAAAGAAGGGGAATGCAGTGTCTGCAGCTAAATCAGTGCTTAATGATCGCTCACAGACTTACATCTCACACAGGTGTATAAACGTATATACTGTAAATGAAAAGCATTCTGTACCTTCAATCAAGTGAACCTGAATGAAATAATTGGATCTCAGCTGCCAATCATTAATGGCTGGACACTGTTCTCTACCACATAAAAACATAAAAGTGTTCAAATAATAAAAAAAGGGTAAAACTGTATATATAAAACCAAACAATAACATAATGGGTCACGTACCTGGTTGGAGGCTGACTTGATGAGAGGGCTTCCTTTGCAGCTGAGTGCTGAGCACCCTTGAAGGTGAAAACAGGGAGTACAAGACCCAAAGAAGCATCAGTGGCTTTTAGGTAGCTCTGCTGGTAGTTGCTGGCAGTAGAGTTCATTGGATAGTTGACAGCTGGTCTGTCAGAACTGATGGCAGGACCTCTTTTGCTTTTGGAGATGCAGTGAGACCAAGGCAGCGGCCACAAGCAAGTTAGCACCCTATGTGGTGGCATAGTCAGACTGGCAGGACCAGATAGAGGTAGCCTAGTCAGTATGGAAGCAAAGGTTATACACTGAAAGGCAAGCTAGAGAGTGGGCAGGAGCGTGGTCAGGAACAATAGCCAAGGTCATGCACAGGAATCCAGAAGAGCTTGCAGAAGAGTAGTCAGGTGACATGCCAGGGACATGCACAGTTAGGCAGATGAGGCAGAGTCCTTTGCGCAAGCAAGGGTCAAACTAGGAATCAGGCAGCAGGAGGGTCCAGAGACAAGCTGAGTCAGTATAAGGAGGTCCAAGGAATACAGGATACACAGGAGTAAGGAGTACTGATAACTGAAGATGATCCAGCAAACTCTAAGTTCAGCTACATGTTACCTTCCTCCTGTGAAAAAAAATGCCCTCTCTAACTGCCATGGACATAAGAGTTTTTAAATCTTTTTTGAAAGAATTGGTAGGATCGCTCCTAAGACTAAGGTACTATCAGAGAGTTGACACAAAGCCTCATTCCTATAAACCTCAGCATCCAGCGCTACCACTGATCCCCCTTTATCTGTGTTTCCGATGATAATGCTGGAATCATTGTTAAGATTTTTTTTAAACAAACCATTCCTCAGGGGTGAGATTGTCTGAGCAAGTAAACCTAATACCTGAAACCTTCAAAACCAAATGTGTGAGATCTCTATATCCTGCACTATGTTTAAAATATTGACTCATAGTGGTTGATTTACTAAAGGCAAAAAGACTGTGCACTTTGGAAAGTGCAGTTGCACATGGCAAGAGCAGTTGCTCCAGAGTTTAGTAAATGAGCAGAAGCTCTGCTGACTTTCATCAACCAATCATGTGCAAGCAAAAATGCTGTTTTTTTTATTTTCCTTGCATGTGATTGGGTAATCTTTTCAAAGTGAAGCTTTACCTCATTTACTAAGCTCTGGAGCAACTGCACTTGCAGAGTGCAATTGCACTTTCCAAGGTGCACAGTCTGTTGGCCTTTAGTAAATCAACCCCATAATGTCAAGGGACTGAACTCTATTAAAAAAAAATGCTTGATACCATTGAAGTCTTTCAGAGTCTGGAGCTGATATAATATTTATTTAGGTGACTTAATTTATCAGTAATGCCGTATACACATGAGCAGAGTGTCCGTCAGAAAAAGTCTGATGGGAGCTTTTCATCATATTTTCTGACCGTGTGTATGCCCCATTGGACTTTTTCCATCGAAAATTCTGACGGACTTAGATAGTGAACATGTTCTAAATTTTTACGACAGAACTAATTACTATCGGGAAACCCGCTCGTCTGTATGCTGTTCCGACGTACCAAAAATGACGCATGCTCTGAAGCAAGTACGAGACGGAAGCTATTGGCTACCGGCTATTGAACTTCTTTTTTCTAGTCCCGTCGTACATGTTGTACATCACCTCGTTCTGGACGGTCGGACTTTGGTGTGACCATGTGTAGGCAGGATTGCTTGAGCGGAATTCTGTCGGAGTTCCTTTGGAGAAACCTTCGGAGTTTATTCCGACAGCAAAACCGGTCGTGTGTACGTGGCATAAGAGTGCCTGTATGTTTGCTTCCAAGTATTGTGCCATCTCAGATTTGGCTTTAGATTCATTCGGCAAGGCTGGAGTAGCTGTCCTTATCAGGGAAATATGTAATAATATGGTGATATCTAGTAAACTTGAACCTTTTGGGAAATCTATCCCTTGAAAGGCAAGCTTGGGAAAGCCACCTTAATAATAAGGGATGTATATGAATGTATTTACTAGATTAAATACAATAAAATTAAATACATTTTTTCTTACGGTAACTTTACATAGGGTGATGCCAGATTCCACATCTATTGGCATAGTTTTCAAAATAATGTTACATTATAGAGCTAGAACCTCAATAGGTTTTAGACTGATGAACATTCAACTAGTGAACAACATATATAAGTATTTTCATTCATACAGGATGCATTCACTAACTCGACTGTGCACTTTGGAAAGTGCAGTTGCACATGGCAAGAGCAGTTGCGCCAGAGTTTAGTAAATGAGCAGAAGCTCTGCTGACTTTCATCAACCAATCATGTGCAAGCAAAAATGCTGTTTTTTTTATTTTCCTTGCATGTGATTGGGTATTCTTTGCAAAGTGAAGCTTTACCTCATTTACTAAGCTCTGGAGCAACTGCACTTGCAGAGTGCAATTGCACTTTCCAAGGTGCACAGTCTGTTGGCCTTTAGTAAATCAACCCCATATTGTCAAGGGACTGAACTCTATTAAAAAAAAATGCTTGATACCATTGAAGTCTTTCAGAGTCTGGAGCTGATATAATATTTATTTAGGTGACTTAATTTATCAGTAATGCCTCAATAGGTTTTAGACTGATGAACATTCAACTAGTGAACAACATACTGTATATAAGTATTTTCATTTACACAGGATGCATTCACTAACTCGCCAGTTACATAACGCAGAGATAGAAAGTATTTCCTAGCCTGATTATGACACTCTGACACTAGAAATGTCACTATCACCTCCTCTCATGATACCTATAATTAAGTGTGTGAATACTTTTCTTTTTGTACCTTTAAGGAGGGGTGGGTTCCCTCCAGGCATACCTGACCTTATTGTATCCATTATTATATACAGTATGTGTTCCAGCTTGGGTGATTCTTAAAATTATAGAGTTAGGACTGCAGTACACTGGGGTGCTGTGACGTGGTCACTGCAGCTTATGCATATATTTGCAAATGTGTGCAAATAAACCCCTTGTTTTTAACTTGCACTGTTAGACAGGAGTACTTTGGTTTGTTGCAGGCTGGCTAGTAAGTGAGCTGGGAATTTTTATTTGTTTAGTGAAGGAAATTGTTTGTTAGGACTAGTTTGGTCCAAATTAACTATTTAAAGTGACAGGAAACATGAAAATCAGCTTTAATACCTAAATATTTTCTAATGCACTTGGGCAGATTTTAACCAATAAAACAAAATAAAACAAGAAGGAGGGCTTATAGATCCCCAAACAGTAGAGGCCAGCTTCAATTGCTTTGTAAAAAATAGTTTAACCACTTCCCAGCCAGCCAAAGTACAAAAACGTCTGCGTGGGAGCTTTCCCGTTCTGAGCGGATGTACCCCTATGCCACTTAGAACTGGAGGCCCTGCAGCAGCATGATCCTGTGATGCCTGTGATCCTCGGACACAACCCATCACAGATGGGGACATGGGCACTGTAATTGGTGGGGATCAGGGAATGCTGCAGCCTGTGCTTACAGCTCTCTGTGTAACTGATGATTTTAGACAGAAAGCTGTCACAGATCACACAGACTACAGTTATCACCATACAGTACACCAAGCACCACTGTCCCTGTCACATGAACATCTGTCCAAGTGTCCAATGAACATCTGTACAAGTGCACAAAACATCTGTCAGAGTGTACCAGTGTCCCATCAACATATGAACCAGTGTACAAAAACATTTGCATCAGTGCAATAGTGTTCCATTGCAAAATCAACATCTGTCAGTGTCTGCCAGTGGACGATCAGCATCAGTCATAGTACATGTAATTTGTACAGGTGCACAAAAAAGTCTGTCGGTGTACAAGGTAACAAAAACATCTGTCAATGTCAAAGTGTCCTATCAATAAATAAATAAATAAATTTAAGCGCCCCATGTCCCCCCATGCTCACGTGCAAAGGCGAGTGCACACGTTCGCATTCATAAACGACAATCGCACAACACATGTGAGGTAATGCCGCGAACGTCAGAGCAAGAGCTATAGTTCTAGCCTCAGACCTCCTTTGTAACTCTAAACTGGTAACCAATAAAGACTTATAAAGCGTCACCTATGGAGATTTTTAAATACCAAAGCGCCATTTCATAAACGTGCGCAATTTTAAAGCGTGACATGTTTTGTATCTAGTTACCCGGCACAACATTATATTTTATATTTTACAAAAAAATTGGGTATTATAATGTCTTTGTATTTATATTTATATTATATTTATGTGTAAAATTGCATTCAAAAAACTTCTGTGCAAATACTGTGTGATATAAAAATTTGCAAAACCCACCATTTTAGTCTCTAGGGCCTCTGCTACAAAAATATATCATGTTTGGTGGTTCTATGTAATTTTCTAAAAAAAATTCAGATTTTTACAAATAGTGTCAGAAAAAGGCCTAGTTTTAGAGTGGATAATGCCTGAAGCACTCCTTGGATGTTGCGCCTCTCTAAGTGACTAGGCTGTGAAAAAGTCTCACACATGTGGTATTCCCATACTCAGGATGAGCAACAGAATGTGTTTTGGGGTATAGTTGCAAGTATGCCATGTGTGGAAAAAAACGTGTTAATATGACATTTTTGTGGAAATTTTTTAATTTAATTTCTTAATTTTTAATATTAGAATTGTGGGAAAAAATGACACTCACTGCTTTACTGACCGCACCTCCTACTAAATATTTTGGGATGTCTACTTTCCAAGAAGGGGTAATTTAGGGGTATTTGTACTGTCCTGGCATGTTAGGGCCTCAAGAAATGTAATGAGCTGTCAGTACATCAGGTATGATCAGGTGTGATAAATTTTCAGTAGATGGCACCATAGCTTGTAGACGCTATAACTTTCACACGGACCAAATAATATACACTGATTTGGGTTATTTTTACCAAAGAAATGTAGCAGTATAAATTTTGGTCAAAATATATGAAGAAAATGTACTTATTTGCAAAATTGTATAAAAGAAACTAAGAAAAACAAATTTTTTTCAAAATTGTGGGTTATTTAAATTTTAGTGCAAAAAATAAAAAATCCAGTGGTGATTAAATTCTACTAAAATTAAGCTCTATTTGTGTGAAAAAATTATAAAAATTTCATATGGGTACAGTGTTGCACGACTGAGTAATTATCATTCAAATCACGACAGCATTGAAAACTGAAAATTGGCCCGAGCAGGAGGGGGTGAAATTGTCCAGTATTGAGGTAGTTAAAGCTGATTACACAATTTAAACCCATTGGAACAGTAACCTTAAAGGATAAGTTCACCTTTAAAAAAAAAATGGAATGCTTAGAAAGCATTGCACCAGTGATCAGAAGATCACTGGTGCCATGCCAGTCTCCCGCAGACTGTCAGTGTAAGCTGTCTGCCTGTACATTATATAGGCAGGCAGTGTCACACTGAAAGGAAGAACCAATGAACTACAGCTGACAGCTGCAAAGGCTGTCGGTAGCTGGAGTCCATGCTTTCTAAAGAAGTAAAAGATATATAAAGCTAATCGTACCTTTATATAGGATATAAATGACTAGATTTAAGTAAATGGTAATAGATAGGAGTTGTTTTAAAATTGAAGAGTATTAGACAGCAAATGGGCCACCTAAAAAGATTGTATATTGTATAAATGTATGAGAATATAAACTGAGTTAGAGCAATAAAATGGTATGTAAGATTATTTGGGAGAATAAAACCTCTTTTTAAAAATAATGGTCTCACCTATAGCTTTAGTAATGATGTGTATAACACATGCCAGAATGATAAGGGAGCATAGATAATAGATCCAAACTTTAAAGAGGATACAGGAGAGGTAGTATGGATTTGTATTCAAGCTGCAACCAAAGCCAGCAGGCTTGGTTTGCACACCATCTAAAATAATATAGATGACAAATAATAAATGAATATTTATAAAGAGAGGAAAAGGGTAATGCAGTTTAAGCTGAAGCAAAGCATGGAGGTGTCATACCATTTAAAGTAGATCGACGAACCAACGGGTCCACAGTATGAGGATGGTGGGTAGGTGTAATGGCCGTGATTTAAGGCTGAATAAACAGCCTTATATGCACTTCCCAGTCAGGTGTGTGGTAATCACTTCAGCATCACCTGATTCAGCCGGGAGTGTGTGCGCACAATACCAACGTGATCGCGCATGCGCAGAACACAAAGTGACCGCGACAAGCGAGATCAAGAGGGAGGAGCATCACACTATGGAGCCCAGGACTGAGAGCTCCCCCTAGTGTGGACTCCGAGGTATGAACAGTGGCCACAGAGATGGAAAAAGGAGAAGAGGGAAGGGGAAAAGAGCTAACTCAGTACTAGTGCACCAAATTGCCGCAAAAATGCCCAATAAGGACCAGTGCATCTACCCGGCCGCACGTGAAATCCAGTGCAAACGATGTCCCACATGAATCAAATCAGACCTTGGCACCCCAGATGTTAGGGAACTACATTTCCCATGATGCTCATGCACTCTGCAGTGTAGGGGAGCATCATGGGAAATGTAGTTCCTAAACATCTGGGGTTCCAAGGTTCGCCATTCCTGACCTAGGGGGACGAGCCGGGACCAAAGGATACACAGCCACAGAAATCCAGGTGGATAGTAAATGAAGTAATAATAGCAAAAAGATTTAGGTAGATAAACTAATAACATTATAAAAATGATTTATATGATTGTACTTCATTAATGCCAGGCCAATAGGTGGCATTGAAGTGTTCAATCCACTTTGTTTCATGCTGCAATATCCTTCTATCCCAGTCGCCCCCTCTAGGGTCCCGCCGCACCACTGCCAAAACTGTAAAGGTAACAAAGGAAGTATCAAATCTATGATGTAAATCTAGATGTCTACTAACAGGCCTAAGCATCTTACCATTAGCAGAGGAGTAGATATGGTCATTGATTCTTGGACGTAATTGACAAATAGTCTTTCTGACATAGAATACACCTCACTTGCAATTCATGAAGTATATGACACCCTGGGTACTACAATCTGCTCAAAAATGAGGGTAGAACAATTCACCATTGGGTAAAGTGAATCTAGTGCCTGTCAAAATCCAAGGGCAAAACGCACAATGACCACATTTACCGACCTTCTGTTTGAATATTGTGTCTATGGGGAGGAATGTAGTGACTGTTGGTAAGTTTGTCACGCAATGACACGGCTCATTTAAAAACAATTTCCGGATGGTCAGAAATATATTTATTCAAAGTTGGATCATCATATGGAATATGCCAGTTTTTGGTCAATATATCCCTTTGTTGATGTTGTTGGTATGAATATTGCGTGATACATTTCACAGTGGAAACAGGTTCTGGTTTTGTCTTGGTTTTAAAGAGTAATATATTTCTAGGCTGCTGGTATGCCTTATTGTAAGCTTTTCGCAGTAATGACTTTGAGTAACCACACTGGAGGAGACGTCTCCTCAACAGATCTTCGTAGTATTCAAAGTCACAGTCTCTAGTACAGTTCCTTCTAAGTCTGATGTACTCAGTGTAGGGAATACTACAAACAATATGGCAGGGTGAGCGTTCGACGCATGGAGAATACTATTACCAGCTGTCTCCTTGCGATATAATGTAGTGGCCAAGCAATTGTCGTAGTCTTTAAAAATCAAGAGATCAAGAAATTACATTTTACGTGAATCAGAATTCACCGTAAATTTCAAATTATAAGTATTTTTGGGAGTATGACAAAGCCATCCAAGGCTTGTTGTGTGCCAGTCCAGATGATAAAAATATCATAAATGTATCTAAGCCACACCAATGCATGGCTGGTGTGGCTAGTCATACATTCCTGTGAAAAAAATGTCACACTCCCACCCCCGCAGGTACAGATTGGCATAGGCTGGGGCACAGCATGTGCCCATGGCCACGTCCTGCTCCTGGAGGTAGTGGGAGCCGTTAAACATAAAACAGTTATGCGTCAAGATAAAGGAAAGTTTCAAGAGAAATTCACCAAAAGGCCAAAGGTGGTGGTCCTGTTTTCTAAGAAAGGTGCATACCATCCCAACGCTCAGCTCGTGAGGAATGCTGGAGTAAAGTGCCTCCACATCCAAAGTCACGAGAAGGGTGTCAAGAGGGATCGCAAGCCCCTCAATGTGTTTGAGAAGGTCGAGTGCGTCTTGTACAAATGATGGTAGTCGTGTCACGTGTGGAGTAAGAAAGAAGTCAATTAGCCTACTGGCATTTTTGGTTAAGGATCCTATGCTGGATACTATAGGTCTCCCTGTGGGGGCACGTCTGTCTTTATGGATCTTAGGTAATGGGTAGAAAGTCGCTGTGCGAGGAAATTTGGTGTCAAGGTAAGCATAGGTATCCTGATGGATGAGCCCTGTGGAGTATGCCTCTCCTATTAAGGACTTGTATTCATTCACAAAGCGTTTGGTGGAGACAGCAGCAATTCTACGATCCAGGATTGATTGGACATTATGTCTAGACAGATCTTGGTGTACTGTTTGTTAGTGAGTAAAACAATGTTTCCACTAGGAATGAGCTTCGAGTTGAACATCGGCTGTTAGCCAGTTTGCCGAACAGCGAACAATTTGGGGAGTTCGTGGCAAATTTGAAAGCCACAGAACATCCTTTAAAAGTCTATGGGAGAAATCAAAAGTGCTAATTTTAAAGGCTTATATGCATGGTATTGTCATAAAAAGTGTTTGGGGATCTGGGTCCAGCCCCAGGGGACATGAATCAATGCAAAAAAAGTTTTAAAAATGGCCGTTTTTTCAGGAGCAGTGATTTTAATTGCGACAGACCTAGCCGGGAGAGAGACTTTTGTAGGGGACTGTATGCTAGCCTCTTGCCGATCAATCGTGGGCCCTGGCATTTGGGGGAACAGTGCTCTTTGTGAGCTGTATGCCTGGGGACCCTTGAGGTGGTATTACTGTGGATTCGGGTCCTGGTCCCCCAGAACACACAGACTCTGGGGACCCTGGATTTGCCATATTGGAATAGTGACTGATTCATACCATTGGGACTCCTACTGTTAAATGCTAATGTAATCAATTCCAGCTACCTGTCTGTTGTCTGCTAAAATGTGTATTGTAAACAAGTCTCTAGTATGGGATCTAAGAGTCATTAGATCCCATTGTTGTTTGTGTTTAATTAACTCTGCTATTGTGATAATGTTGATTGGATTTTCTGAACTACAAGACTGCCAGTCTGGCCTAAAGGTCATGTCTGAGTCATCTAGGCTGTCTAAAGGGATTAGTTAATTAGCCCATGTTAATTAGGATAATTAGGTTACAGGTGTATTGTTAAAGTAATATGAGCAGGAGGTATGCATCTCCACTGTTAGTGTATAAAAGAGCCTGTATTTTTGAATAAAGGAGATTCCTGCTTGAACTTACATACAGCTTGCCTGGTGTTTGTTCTGAGCTATCACAACTGGACTAGAACGGCACAGAGCTGTAGTTCTAATCCCGGATGACCGAACAATCAGATGTTGCGATCTGCAATCTGATTCTATAGCTGCAGAGGAGGGTCGGGAGAGTGGAACCGAGTGAGCAAGGGGCTCGTTACATTGGTTGGCAGCCGTTGGATTTGCTCTCCAGTTACTGGGACACTCCAAACCAGCCTGCAGGAGAGCTACGCTGAAAGACTTACTTGAGAGCCGTGGAGGGAATGGTGGGATCGTGCTTCCTTGCCGTGAACACATCCAAACCATCACCTGGATCCAAGGTCCAGATAGCAGGAGAGGAGAGATACCAGCCACCATGGATGAGGAATTCAGAAGGAAGTTGCGAGAGAAGCAGATACAGCACAGAGGACCAGTATCAGAGCAGGTCCTGCTAGGATGGTTTCATTCTATCTGCTGCGAACTCTGGAAGGAAGCGCTAGCCCGTGAGCAGCGAAACCAGGGAAAAGTTCTCCCCTCTATCCATGTAAGGTACTGGTCGCAGTATGAAGTGCGAATGCTGTTTTTGGGGGAACAGCCAAACCAGGAGTGGACAGCCGAGTAAAAGCAGGCTGATCCGGGCAGAAATGCGGTTGGACGAGAGCTACAGAGCCCTCCAGTGGTATGTAGCCCAAGTGTGCCCGTGGACAGCGGATGACAGCCCCACGGAAGGCTTTGACTACGATGGCCTGGGATTGTTATACTGGAGGCTGTCCAGGGACCCTGACTTTGGGAGTGATTGGGAGTGGCGTTTGGAGGAAATAATGGAGCACAGAGAGCAAAGACTGAATGTCTCGGAAGTGCACTGGGCACAGGAAGATTTGGAGTTTCTGGCCGTTCAGGAATGGGAGCTTGAGATTGCCTACAGACAGCTGTTAGTTGAACATCGGCTGTTAGCCAGTTTGCCGAACAGCGAACAATTTGGGGAGTTCGTGGCAAATTTGAAAGCCACAGAACATCCTTTAAAAGTCTATGGGAGAAATCAAAAGTGCTAATTTTAAAGGCTTATATGCATGGTATTGTCATAAAAAGTGTTTGGGGATCTGGGTCCTGCCCCAGGGGACATGAATCAATGCAAAAAAAGTTTTAAAAATGGCCGTTTTTTCAGGAGCAGTGATTTTAATTGCGACAGACCTAGCCGGGAGAGAGACTTTTGTAGGGGACTGTATGCTAGCCTCTTGCCGATCAATCGTGGGCCCTGGCATTTGGGGGAAAAGTGCTCTTTGTGAGCTGTATGCCTGGGGACCCTTGAGGTGGTATTACTGTAGATTCGGGTCCTGGTCCCCCAGAACACACAGACTCTGGGGACCCTGGATTTGCCATATTGGAATAGTGACTGATTCATACCATTGGGACTCCTACTGTTAAATGCTAATGTAATCAATTCCAGCTACCTGTCTGTTGTCTGCTAAAATGTGTATTGTAAACAAGTCTCTAGTATGGGATCTAAGAGTCATTAGATCCCATTGTTGTTTGTGTTTAATTAACTCTGCTATTGTGATAATGTTGATTGGATTTTCTGAACTACAAGACTGCCAGTCTGGCCTAAAGGTCATGTCTGAGTCATCTAGGCTGTCTAAAGGGATTAGTTAATTAGCCCATGTTAATTAGGATAATTAGGTTACAGGTGTATTGTTAAAGTAATATGAGCAGGAGGTATGCATCTCCACTGTTAGTGTATAAAAGAGCCTGTATTTTTGAATAAAGGAGATTCCTGCTTGAACTTACATACAGCTTGCCTGGTGTTTGTTCTGAGCTATCACAACTGGACTAGAACGGCACAGAGCTGTAGTTCTAATCCCGGATGACCGAACAATCAGATGTTGCGATCTGCAATCTGATTCTATAGCTGCAGAGGAGGGTCGGGAGAGTGGAACCGAGTGAGCAAGGGGCTCGTTACATTGGTTGGCAGCCGTTGGATTTGCTCTCCAGTTACTGGGACACTCCAAACCAGCCTGCAGGAGAGCTACGCTGAAAGACTTACTTGAGAGCCGTGGAGGGAATGGTGGGATCGTGCTTCCTTGCCGTGAACACATCCAAACCATCACCTGGATCCAAGGTCCAGATAGCAGGAGAGGAGAGATACCAGCCACCATGGATGAGGAATTCAGAAGGAAGTTGCGAGAGAAGCAGATACAGCACAGAGGACCAGTATCAGAGCAGGTCCTGCTAGGATGGTTTCATTCTATCTGCTGCGAACTCTGGAAGGAAGCGCTAGCCCGTGAGCAGCGAAACCAGGGAAAAGTTCTCCCCTCTATCCATGTAAGGTACTGGTCGCAGTATGAAGTGCGAATGCTGTTTTTGGGGGAACAGCCAAACCAGGAGTGGACAGCCGAGTAAAAGCAGGCTGATCCGGGCAGAAATGCGGTTGGACGAGAGCTACAGAGCCCTCCAGTGGTATGTAGCCCAAGTGTGCCCGTGGACAGCGGATGACAGCCCCACGGAAGGCTTTGACTACGATGGCCTGGGATTGTTATACTGGAGGCTGTCCAGGGACCCTGACTTTGGGAGTGATTGGGAGTGGCGTTTGGAGGAAATAATGGAGCACAGAGAGCAAAGACTGAATGTCTCGGAAGTGCACTGGGCACAGGAAGATTTGGAGTTTCTGGCCGTTCAGGAATGGGAGCTTGAGATTGCCTACAGACAGCTGTTAGTTGAACATCGGCTGTTAGCCAGTTTGCCGAACAGCGAACAATTTGGGGAGTTCGTGGCAAATTTGAAAGCCACAGAACATCCTTTAAAAGTCTATGGGAGAAATCAAAAGTGCTAATTTTAAAGGCTTATATGCATGGTATTGTCATAAAAAGTGTTTGGGGATCTGGGTCCTGCCCCAGGGGACATGAATCAATGCAAAAAAAGTTTTAAAAATGGCCGTTTTTTCAGGAGCAGTGATTTTAATTGCGACAGACCTAGCCGGGAGAGAGACTTTTGTAGGGGACTGTATGCTAGCCTCTTGCCGATCAATCGTGGGCCCTGGCATTTGGGGGAAAAGTGCTCTTTGTGAGCTGTATGCCTGGGGACCCTTGAGGTGGTATTACTGTAGATTCGGGTCCTGGTCCCCCAGAACACACAGACTCTGGGGACCCTGGATTTGCCATATTGGAATAGTGACTGATTCATACCATTGGGACTCCTACTGTTAAATGCTAATGTAATCAATTCCAGCTACCTGTCTGTTGTCTGCTAAAATGTGTATTGTAAACAAGTCTCTAGTATGGGATCTAAGAGTCATTAGATCCCATTGTTGTTTGTGTTTAATTAACTCTGCTATTGTGATAATGTTGATTGGATTTTCTGAACTACAAGACTGCCAGTCTGGCCTAAAGGTCATGTCTGAGTCATCTAGGCTGTCTAAAGGGATTAGTTAATTAGCCCATGTTAATTAGGATAATTAGGTTACAGGTGTATTGTTAAAGTAATATGAGCAGGAGGTATGCATCTCCACTGTTAGTGTATAAAAGAGCCTGTATTTTTGAATAAAGGAGATTCCTGCTTGAACTTACATACAGCTTGCCTGGTGTTTGTTCTGAGCTATCACAACTGGACTAGAACGGCACAGAGCTGTAGTTCTAATCCCGGATGACCGAACAATCAGATGTTGCGATCTGCAATCTGATTCTATAGCTGCAGAGGAGGGTCGGGAGAGTGGAACCGAGTGAGCAAGGGGCTCGTTACATTGGTTGGCAGCCGTTGGATTTGCTCTCCAGTTACTGGGACACTCCAAACCAGCCTGCAGGAGAGCTACGCTGAAAGACTTACTTGAGAGCCGTGGAGGGAATGGTGGGATCGTGCTTCCTTGCCGTGAACACATCCAAACCATCACCTGGATCCAAGGTCCAGATAGCAGGAGAGGAGAGATACCAGCCACCATGGATGAGGAATTCAGAAGGAAGTTGCGAGAGAAGCAGATACAGCACAGAGGACCAGTATCAGAGCAGGTCCTGCTAGGATGGTTTCATTCTATCTGCTGCGAACTCTGGAAGGAAGCGCTAGCCCGTGAGCAGCGAAACCAGGGAAAAGTTCTCCCCTCTATCCATGTAAGGTACTGGTCGCAGTATGAAGTGCGAATGCTGTTTTTGGGGGAACAGCCAAACCAGGAGTGGACAGCCGAGTAAAAGCAGGCTGATCCGGGCAGAAATGCGGTTGGACGAGAGCTACAGAGTCCTCCAGTGGTATGTAGCCCAAGTGTGCCCGTGGACAGCGGATGACAGCCCCACGGAAGGCTTTGACTACGATGGCCTGGGATTGTTATACTGGAGGCTGTCCAGGGACCCTGACTTTGGGAGTGATTGGGAGTGGCGTTTGGAGGAAATAATGGAGCACAGAGAGCGAAGACTGAATGTCTCGGAAGTGCACTGGGCACAGGAAGATTTGGAGTTTCTGGCCGTTCAGGAATGGGAGCTTGAGATTGCCTACAGACAGCTGTTAGACTCTGCTCAGCAGCATGGTAGGGCTCCCTTTGCCTGGGACTATCAGGAAATACCAGTTGACAACTCTGAAATCCTGGCTGAAGAGTTGACAATGTGGCAGAGTAACAGTGTGCTTTGTTAAAGGGGGCTTCCAGATTCCGATAAGCCCCCCGCCCGCAGACCCCCACAACTTCTTCTATCCTCTATCTTCCTTTGGTTTCTTCCTCCATCTTCTTCTTCTTCTTCTGGTTCTTCTGGTTCTTCCTCCGGTGTTCTCGTCCAGCATCTCCTCCGCAGCGTCTTCTTCTCTTCATCTTCTCCGGGCCCCTCTGCATCCATGATGGCATGGAGGGAGGCTCCCGCTGTGTGACGCTTCTCCTCTTCTGACGGTTCTTAAATAACGGAGGGCGGGGCCACCCGGTGACCCTGCCCCCTCTGACATCACGGGGAATGCCACAGGGAAGTGCCCGTCAAGTCCCCGTGCGTCATAGGGGGTGGGGTCACCGGGTGGCCCCGCCCTCCGTTATTTAAGAACCATCAGAAGAGGAGAAGCGTCACACAGCCAGAGCCTCCCTCCATGCCATCATGGATGCGGAGCGGCCCGGAGAAGAAGATGAAGAGAAGAAGACGCCGCGGAGGAGATGCCAGATGAGAACACCAGAGGAAGAACCAGAAGAAGAAGATGGAGGAAGAAACCAAAGGAAGATAGAAGATAGGAGATAGAAGAAAGAAGATAGAAGAAGGAAGAAGCATTTAAATAAAGGAATTGTCAAAAACTGTCTCTTGTCATTTTTAACATTTTTGACAGTTTTTTTGTGAAATGGTAGGGGTACTCTTGTACCCCCTTACCATTTCACACAGGGGGGAGGGCCAGGATCTGGGGGTCCCCTTGTTAAAGGGGGCTTCCAGATTCCGATAAGCCCCCCGCCCGCAGACCCCCACAACCACTGGGCAAGGGTTGTGGGGAAGAGGCCCTTGTCTTTATCAACATGGGGACAAGGTGTTTTGGGGGGCTACCCCAAAGCACCCACCCAATGTTGAGGGCATGTGGCCTGGTACGGTTCAGGAGGGGGCGCTCTCTCATCCCCCCCTCTTTTCCTGCGGCCTGCCAGGTTGCGTACTCTTTTTTTTTTAATTTTGGCATGGGTTCCCCTTAAAATCCATACCAGAACTGAAGGGTCTGGTATAGATTTTGAGGGGGACCCCACGCCTTATTTTTTTTTATTTTGGCCAGGGTTCCCCTTAATATCCATACCAGACCTGAAGGGCCTGGTATGGAATTTAGGGGGACCCCCACGTCATTTTTTTTTTAAATTTTGGTTCGGGGTTCCCCTGTGGGGAATTCCCATGTCGTTTTTATCAATGAACTTTTATGTGTGTTGTCGGACCGGCAATTCATTAATAGCCGCGAGTAGTTTTAAATGACTTTTTTTCCTTTGAAATGTCATTTTGCTGTCAGACTGTTCTAAACACGGGAAACATGCGCCCCTTTACAGGCATACTATAGACACCCCCCAGTACGAAATTTAAAGGAATATTACACTTTTATTGTTTCACTTTAAGCATTATTAAGATCACTGCTCCTGTAAAAACGTCCGTTTTAAAAACTTTTTTTTGCATTGATCCATGTCCCCTGGGGCAGGACCCGGGTCCCCAAACACTTTTTATGACAATAACTTGCATGTAAGCCTTTAAAATGAGCACTTTTGATTATTCATGTTCGTGTCCCATAGACTTTAACGGTGTTTGTGTGTTCAAGCAAATTTTTTGCCTGTTCGCAAGTTCTGGTGCGAACCGAACAGGGGGGTGTTCGGCTCATCCCTAGTTTCCACCTTTATCTGCCTGTTTAATTATCGGGTCTGGATGGTTCTGTAGTCTTGCAATAGATTGTATTTGTTGGAATGATATATTGTGAGAAGCTGGGTCCAATACCAGGTGTTTCATATCACTAATGGTAGACATCAAGAAAGCCCAAATGTGAGGGTTGGTAGTTAAGTCAGGGAATTTATTTGATTTTTGGTCTAAATTTGTTGCTGGATATAGGCGCCGGAGGAGGTGGCGGTGCAGCAGCATCCAGAGTGGGTGTTTGGGGTTTAGAGGTATTACTCTCCTCCAAAAGGAGGATGAGGTCTCTGAATGCCCAGAATTCATCCATAGTAAAGTGTTTTATACTTTCAGAGAGGTCCCTCTCTTGCCTGGAATGTATTTGATCATGATCGAGATCATATGTATCCAGCTGGAATGTGGGACAAAAGCTTAGTCCATATCTTAGGAGGTTGAGGTCGGCCTCTGGAAAAGTATATGGGGTAAGATTAATGATGGTTGTTTCTACGTGTGAAGATTGGGGGTCACTGTCAGGGGAAAATTTGAAGCTTGTGATCCAGTGGGTGGCAGGTGTGAATCAAGTGTACTTTGTCTACTTGATATTGATAAAGGTGTCATAGGGTTAGGTAGTAACAGTGACGTGTTTAGTAATGAACACACTGCAGAATTGTCAATGTTAGAGCCTCCAGCCAAACTAGGGTTCATGATGGACAAAGATAAATTTGTTGAATTATGATAAAGTAGATTCAATGCATGGGCTGCTATTGGCCCAGTTGTGGAGTGTGGTGAGCAACAAAAGAGCCATGGACAGTATGACTCTGTGATTGATCGTGTTGATGTTTGGAAGAAAGTGAAGTGTGTTTACTAGAATCGTCAGGGCATTTTTTAGGGTGTGGGGTAAAGGGTTGATTGCCATTGAGGCCTCTTTTACGTGCACCTAGGTTGGGATTAAAATGTTCCGGATTGGATGGTGTAGGGATAGGACGCGTGAATGTGGAAGAAGTAGAGGAGTCGGATTCAGTGTCCTCCTCTCTAGAGGAGTAGGCCAGTCCATTGCTAGCAGATCTAGGACCTTGTCTAGACCTTTTGTTTTGAGGCAAGAGATGCCAACGATAGGCATAACCTTCCAGGAATGCCATCTTATCCCTGTACATTTTAGTCTGTTTTTTAGAAATGATATCCTTATTCAGTTTGTTTAGATATTTCCTAAGTTCCTGCCACTTCTTTTCAAATTGGGTGTGTCCTTTAACTAGTTTGTGCTGTGTATAAAGAGAAATGAGTTCCTGGTCCAAAGAGAGCAAGTCAAGTCTGTATTGTGCAACCAATAGTTTAATCAATTCAGTACTACATTTAGTAAGTTCCTGCTCCCAGTTGCTTTTTAGTTGGGGAGTAACATTTTTAAACGAAGAAAACAATTGTATTCTGAGGCCAATAGGGCAGATATTGTCATGTATGTACTGCTGAAAAAACTTGGTGTGCCAATAAAGATTAGACTTCTTTTTGAGTAGTCTCCTTGCTTTAGATATATACTGGTTGAGACCCAAATCGTCTCTAGTGGTCGTATTACAATTTGTATGAATTTCATTAATCTAGCCAGACCAGGATTCTCCTACAAAGTCCATCTTTACATGTAACTCAATTTGAGTCGATTGCTAATGCCTTGACTCAAAAAAAATAGTAGTAGTAATAGTGGGTCAAAACATTCAATATGTACGCATATAGAGCCCAAATATTGATCAGCAATTTTTTTGAAATAGTAATAATAGAGTAAAAATTCATATTAAATCCATCAAAAATGATAATAGGGGTGCTTCCACCCAGTCAGTATGAATCAAACAAGCTAGGGAAGCTCCAACACAGGCTGGATCTGTGGGAGCCTAAGATAGTGCAGTGCCATGTCCTAGGTAATAGTAATTTGAATAAAGCATATGGAAAAATGGACTTTAGAGGCACCAATTTTAGAAAAAATAAAGTAAATTTTGTTACATATATATTACATAAAACACATTTAAAATACCGCCAATTGCAGTGATGACTAAACCTCTCCAATGTGGATCAAACACATCAAAAACATGTCATGTAGGACATGTAAATCTATACTGAATAATAATGTAGCAATAACTCTTGGTGGAGCTGCTGGTTTAAGCGGGCTTATTACCTTCACTCTCGATACCTCTGTTTCACCGGCACCGGGTCTAGGGTTCCGTTGAGTTTACCTCTGGACGATATAAGCACCAAACAATTGAGTAGGTTTTCCAATCCTTTAATAGCATAAACCAGGGAAGTAGCAGGAAAGAGGTAGCAGGAAAGCTGCAGGGAAGCTCAAATACTTTTCTGTTGTATTTCTTCAGCAATATTCTTTGTAATTGAACACTTGCAATCGAAGGGTCCCCCCTTTTTCTAGGATTCAATCTTTGCCCGTCTGGATAGACATCTCTCACTTGCCTAGCAGTCAGCACGTAGCACGAACAAAAGTCTCTGCCACAGACTTATCTGGAATAAAACCCGTACGATCCTCTGCCACAGGATGTATTGGTTTGTGGTGAAAGTCAGATACAGTACTTGAACCTTTAAGCCAACCAGGCAGTACTATACTGTAAGATTACTTCGGAATGCATCCTCCAACTGAGTCACCAGGCCCCTCTCCAGACCAGCACTCTGCATGATCCTTCCATGACAGGTCCTCCCCTGGGATCTTCTCAGTTTTCCAGCTTCTTTACTCAGGAAAGACAGCTCAGGACCATTTCTCTGCCGCTGTGGTAGGCCCCAGACAGGCTTCTCTGGGCCGCTCCGCATCCATGATGGCATGGAGGGAGGCTCCGTGGTCCGGAACGGAGGACCGCGAGGTGGTATTCCTAGTGCATACCTGTCGGCCAGGAGGGCCAGCAGGTGGCTGAAAACGAACCCTAAAACATGGCGTCTGTCCCATAAAATCCCTCTCTCAGAATGCAACTCGGAGGACCACCTCCACCGAGTTATCTCCGGGACAGAGGAACACTCATTCGCTTCAACACTTCAACACGTTGCTTTTCCAACACCTGCCGATGGTGACAACGACACCCACCGGCACAATGCGGAACTGCATGCAACGTCAGCCAAGCTGGAACAGAGGCAAATCTAACTTCCTATAATAAGCGACCCACTAAATGTACCTATCAGCGGTAGATAAAAATCTAACAGCGCTACAAAAACATAAAACAATAGCTCTACATGTTTCACGAAAGAACGCTTCTTCAGGAGCTGAGTAATTTCTAAGAGAGGAAAAAGAAGCAGTCAATAATAAATATAATGATGTACATCAATCATAAAAAATGTGTCTCAAGGAACCAAAAGAACCCCATGGCATCAATCCGAAAGGACCAGGAACGGGACATGCAAGTGGTGCAGTGGATAACACATGGGGACATGCCTGATGGGAATAGTAGAGAAATGTAGCGGGGTAGAAACACCATGTAAACGTAGGCGGTGCAATCTGACACTATATAGATAGTATAGCCAATGTAACTGTAAACGATGTAAACAGCCAACACCACATACACTAAGGGACCCATAATGATATCTCTAAAGAAGTAAAAGATATATAAAGCTAATTGTACCTTTATATAGAATATAAATAACTAGATTTAAGTAAATGGTAATAGATAGGAGTTGTTTAAAAACTGAAAAGTAAAAGACGGCAAATGGGCCACCTAAAAAGATTGTATTTTGTATAAATGTATGAGAATATAAACTGAGTTAGAGCAATAAAATGGTATGTAACGTTATTTGGGAAAATAAAACCTCTGTTTGAAAAATAATGATCTCACCTATATCTTTAGTAATGATGTGTACAATACAGCCAGAACGATAAGGCAGCATAGATAATAGATCCAAACTTTAAAGAGGATACAGGAGAGGTAGTATGGATTTGTATTCAAGCTGCAACCAAAGCCAGCAGGCTTGGTTTGCACACCATCTAAAACAATATAGATGACAAATAATGAATATTTATAAAGAGAAGAAAAGGGTAATGCAGTTTAGGCTGAAGTAAAGCATGGAGGTGTCATACCGTATAAAGTAGATCGACAAACGAATGCGTCCACAGCATGAGGATGGTGGGTAGGTGTAATGGCCGTGATATAAGGCTGAATGAACAGCCTTATATGCACGTCCCAGTCAGGTGTGCAGTAATCACTTCCGCATCACCTGACTCAGCCGGGCGTGTGTACGCACACAATACCAACGTATGCAAAACGACCGCGACAAGCAAGATCACGAGGGAGGAGCATCACACTATGGAGCCCAGGACTTTTCCCATGTAGAATGCGCCACAGACACACGTCATGGGGTAAACCACTCCAACTGTGGAGCAATCCATGCGGTACAAACATCTCTTCATTTGAAAGCACACAAGTAGTATTCTCTTTAATGTATGAACGTTTAGGATATCTACCACATTTGAAAGTGCCAAATGATCCTTCACTTTGCTTTGTTTCCTTAGCAATATTACTTCTAACTAATTTAGCTCTCAATTATGTACTTTTCTTGGAAACTACTTTGAAACAAGATCTAACATATTTCCTCACTCATTCCTCAATCTCATCAGTACTCAAAAAGTATCAGAATTTTCCAAGAGCCTTCACAATCTGCTGATGATTGTCAGTATACCTAGTAATGAATTTAACTGTGTCTGTCTCCCCCTTCTGCTGATGACTGTAGAGGAGCTTAGAACATGGCCTACCTGCTTCTTTTTAATATGCTCTCTTGATGGATTTCTTGCTATAGCCATGTAGCAATAAATGGTCCCTCAAAGAGGCTGCCTTCCTCTAAAAAAACAGATTTTTTAAACAGTTTCTCTTAATTCTTAGATACTGCCCATATGGTATACTATGTATTAATACTTTTGGGTGCAAACTGTTTGCCCTCAAAATATTATTGCAAGCGCTTTCTTTCCTTTCGTTGTCATCCAGCATATGCAAAAACATATTCAGTTCCTGCCTAGGAGCAGTCCACACTATGAGGATGTTGTCTATGTACCCGTGCCAAGATAAAATATGGCACAGGTACATAGACAAGTCCTCCCTGGTGATCCCTGGTACCCACCCCCCAGGTACAGATTGGCATACGATGGAGCAAAACATGTCCCCATCACAAAACCCTGCACCTAAAGGAATTGAGAGTCAGAATAGGTGAACACATTACAATGTAAAATATGTTTGTAAATGAAATTATTGAAAGGCAACAAATCACTTCTGATCAGCAAATCATTTCCCATCAACCTCAAAAAGAAATGATTGCACCAAGTGTAGGCAATTATTATCTAGTGGAATGCTGGAATACAGCACATCCACATCGATCATGACCAAAAGTGCCTCCTTAGGTATCAACACTCCCTCAAGTATCTAAAAGAAAGTCAGGTGTAACATGAGGTTAGAGAAAAAATAAGCACTTCTTAACTCAGACTACATAATATTTTCAAAATACCTAGCCTATCAATTATCTGAGATCATTCCTTGGTTGATTAATAGGTATAAAGTAGGATTTGTTGCCTTCAGACAGACTGGAGACACTATGAAGGGAACAATTGACCTTACTCATATTGCCAATTGAACCAACACTCCAATGCTTCTAAGTCTGGACACCGAGAACGCATTAGAAAGGCTCACTATATATATGGTGACTGTTTTGCAAAAAATTGGATTTTAAGGTTTGTTTTTAAAAAGTGATGCAAACGTTATACTTTCACCTCACAGCTAAGGCCAAAGTCCTCCCGTCCCCTTCAATACATTTCCTAGGTCCAATGACACTTGCCAGGGATGTCTGCTATCACCATTAATGTTCATGCTTAGCATAAAACCCCTGATGGAGAGCTTTCACAATAATGTAAAAAGGGTTGTCACATAAAGATAAAAATGTAACCTTTATTTATTCACGGACAATATTTTACTGACATTAATGAATCCCCATATTTCTTTGCTGAATCTCCAGTAAACTACAAAAAGTTAGCGCCCTCTCAAAATGTAAAATAAATCCAAGCATGACAAAACTCTAACATTTAACATTGCTTGAGAACCACTTATTAAACCTTTAGAGAGATTATAATTATAATTGATGTACTCACTCCTGGAAGTATTTTGTGCATATCACCAAGTCCTTACTATACTAACTAATTACTAAAAAAATAAAAAAAATGTCCCCTGCTGTAGATCCATCTTCAATAATGATGCCCGCCACCACCACCGGACCAGAAAAAAAGAATAAAAAGGCTCTGACTGAGAGGAAGGCTGACCGCCGAATGCCTGCTCCGCTGGTGACAGTTCTTAAATATGTAAGAGGTGGGGCCATCTGGTGATGTCATATGGTGCCTTTGCCCCGTATGGCATCACCAACCCAGCATGCAAGAGACGGTGATGTCACAATGGGGTGGGGCTACCAGGTGATTTTACCAGATGCCACCGCCCCTTACCTATTTAGGAACTGTATCAATAGGGAGATAAGTACAGCGCTGCGCTAAAAACGCAAACAAATATATATATATCAATTAGCAGCTAACACACCTATAGACTCAGGTTAGGGTTCAAAATAAAATAAACGTGTAGCACTATATATATTAATCAAGAGGTCTTACATGCATAGAAACAGTGAATAAAACCTAATCATCCCTTGTAGACCAAAGTAGACATGTGCAGGATGAAAAAATTTGTTCAGTTTAGTTTCGTTTCGATACGTTATTTAACTAAATTCGTTTAGTTAAATTCGTTGCATTTGTTACATTCGTTTTCGGAATTCGTTTCGTTTCGTATTCGAATTAGAAAAATTTCGACCGCATTCGAAAAAATTCGACCGTATTCGAAAAAAACTATCAAATTCGAAAAAATTCTACCACATTCGAAAAAAAACTGTCAAATTCGAAAAAATTCTACCACATTCGAAAAAAACAATCAAATTCGAAAAAATTCTACCACATTCGAAAAAAACTGTCAAATTCGAAAAAATTCTACCACATTCGAAAAAAACTATCAAATTCGAAAAAATTCTACCACATTCGAAAAAAACTGCCAAATTCAAAAAAATTCTACCACATTCGAAAAAAACTATAAAATTCAAAAAAATTCTACCGCATTCGAAAAAAACATTAACTGAATTTTAAAAAGTGAACTATATATAACCATTTTGCGAAATTTGAAATTCGTATAGAATGAAATTGAATTCCAATAGAAAAGATTAGGATAGAATAGAAAGTATAAATGAATAGCATAGAAAAACAATAGAACAGAATAGAAAAAAAATATAATATATTGTATTCTAATCTTTTCTATTCGAATTCGAATTCATTCTGTAACAAATTCCAATTTTGGAAGATGGTTATATATATATATATATATATATATATATATATAATATTTTTTTTCTATTCTGTTCCATTGTTTTTCTATGCTATTCTTTTCTATTCTAGTCTAAACTTTTCTATTCGAATTTGAATTAATTCTATGCGAAATTTGAATTTCGGAAGATGGCTTCTAAAATTAGAATTTCGTATAGAATGAATTCAAATTTGAACAGAAAAGATTAGAATAGAAAATAATAGAAATAGAATAGACTAGAAAAATAATAGAACAGAAGAGAATAAAATATAATATATCCCCTTCCCGCCGACCGAACGCACATATGCGTACTCGGCTTTCCGGGGTTATACCGGGATGATGCCCGCAGCTGCAGGCATCATCCCGGTACCGTTGTTTACAGCGGGCGATCTGCTACCCGTGTATAACAACCGATGTGGCTAAAAGCCGCTCGGCTGTTATACCGGAGGAGCGGGAGGGGACATCCCCCCCCTCCCGCCGCCTCCCGCCGCTGTTACCGGGCCTCCCGTGCGATCGGCTTCGTTCCAGCCTTCTTGTTGTAAATGCGGAAGCGACGTCATGACGTCACTTCCCGTTTACTCGGCTGCCAATGGCGTCGAATTTAAAAAAGTACACAGTATTCAGAATCGCCGTTTTCGGCGATCTGAATACTTTGAAGTGTAAAGGAGGGATGGGGGGTCTTTTAGACCCCCCATCCCTCCATAAAGAGTACCTGTCACCACATATTACTGTCACAAGGGATGTTTACATTGCTTGTGACAGCAATAAAAGTAAAAAAAAAAAAAAAAAAATTTAAACACAATTTATAAAGTACAAAAATAAATAAATTAAAAAAAAAAAAAAAAAATTTTTAAAGTGCCCCTGTCCCCGCGAGCTCGCGCAGCGAAGAAAATGCATACGGAAGTCGCGCCCGCATATGTAAACGGTGTTCAAACCACACATGTGAGGTATCGCCGCGATCGTCAGAGTGAGAGCAATAATTCTAGCCCTAGACATCCTCTGTAGCTCAAACCTGGTAACCGTAAAAAAAATTTTAATCGTCGCCTATGGAAATTCAAAGGTACCGTAGTTCGTCGCCATTCCACGAGTGCGTGCAATTATAAAGGGTGACATGTTTGGTATCTATTTACTCGGCGTAACATCATCTTTCACATTATACAAAAAAATTGGGGTAACTTTACTGTTTGGATTTTTTAAAATTCATGAAAGTGTCACTTTTCCAAAAATTTGCATTTAAAACACCGCTGCACAAATACCGTGTGATAAAAAATATTGCAACAATCGCCATTTTATTCTCTAGATTCTCTGCTAAAAAAATATATATATATAATGTTTGGGGGTTCTAAGTCATTTTCTAGCAAAAAATACGGATTTTAACTTGTAAACACCAAATTTCAAAAATAGGCTTAGTCATGAAAGGGTTAAATTTTATTCTATTCTGTTTCATTGTTTTTCTATGCTATTCTTTTTTATTCTATTCTAAACTTTTCTATTCGAATTTGAATTCATTCTATACTAAATTCGAATTTCGGAAGATGGCTTCTGAAATTCGAATTTCGTATAGAATGAATTTGAATTTGAATAGAAAATAATAGAAAAGAATAGACTAGAAAAACAATAGAACAGAACAGAATAAAATATAATATATATATTATATCTTATTCTATTCTGTTCTATTGTTTTTCTAGTCTATTCTCTCTACTCTATTTTAATCTTTTCTATTCAAATTCAAATTCATTTTATACGAAATTCGAATTTCAGAAGATGGATATATATATATATATATATATATATATATATATATATATATATATATATATATATATATATATATATATATATATATATATATATATATATATTTCTATTCTGTTCTATTGTTTTTTTTATTATTTTCTATTATATTCTGATCTTTTCTATTTGAGTTCAAATTCATTCTATCCAAAAGTTGAATTTCGGAAAATGGTTATATAGAAATAGAATGAAATCAAATTCTAATAGAAAAGAATAGAATAGAAAAACAATAGAACAGTAGAACAGACTAGAAAGAAATATTATATATATATATATATATATATATATATATATATATATATAAAACATCTTCCAAAATTCGAATTTCATATAGACCGAAATCAAATTTGAATATAAAAGATTAGAATAGAATAGAAAATAATAGAAAAGAATAGACTAGAAAAACAATAGAACAGAATAGATTTTCTTTTATTCTGTTCTATTGTTTTTCTAGTCTATTCTTTTCCATTATTTTCTGTTCTAATCTTTTCTATTCAAATTCGAATTCATTCTATACGAAAATTCAAACTTCAGAAGCCATGTTCCAAAATTCGAATTTTGTATAGAATGAATTTGAATTTGAATTGAAAAGACTATTATAGAATATAAAATAATAGAAAAGAAAAGCATAAAAAAACAATAGAAGAGAGTAATAAAAAAAAATTATATATATATATATATATATATATATATATATATATATATATATATATATATATTCTATTGCTTTATTATTTTATATTCTATCTTATTTTTTTTTTAGAAAAACGTTTTCTATTTTTTTCGAATTCGATTCGAATTTGTCTTCGAATTCGATTTGAATATGTTTTCGAATTCGATTCGAATTTGTCTTAGAATTCGATTCGAATATGTTTTCAAATTAGTTCGTTTTTTTTTGCGGATACGTTTCAATTCCTTACTTTTGTAATTCAGAAATTCGGAAGCATCCGAATTTCCGAATAATGAAAAATTTGTCCGAATTTCGATTCGGTACGAAACGAAATGCACATGCCTAGACCAAAGGTATGAAGTGCATAGTAAGGTGATACTGTGTAATTCAAAACAGCAATTGAAATACAATATACATATTGGTGACCGATTATAAAAAATAATACGTTATATCTGGAAAACCATAAAGGTTCGGCAGATCAACCACTCAAATCCATATAAAAACTTTTTTTTTTTTCCATTCAAAAGTTTTATTGAAGACTAATTACAGTTAACATACATAGCTATTCGTCAATGTGTAACTGCAAAACATATTCATGACCTTTGATTAATAATGAGTACAGCTGTTCGCATCCAGGTACAAGTATAATGCATAGGGTATCAGCCCTGACAGCCTGTGTTAGTACCGTAGAGGTATGCATGAATGTTCATGGTTAAGGCAACTGTTTCTATGATTATATAGTAAATTGTAACAAATGAAACACTTAAAGTTGAAGATCTAGTCAACTGTTAGCTTTGAGAGCTATGTAAGTCGCTTATTTTCATATACATTGAAGTTCAAAGAAAAGAGAAAGTAAAGGGAGTGAAGGAGAACCCAGCCATGGGTAAAGGGTTGACGGAGAAATGAAGAGAGAAAGAAAAAAAAAAAAACCCTAGAAAAAGAAAGAGAAGGGGAAAAAGATATAATCCGACTGTATCCCAGTGGAGCCCCCCCCCGTACCCCATGGTCTCACAGAGGGAGGGCAAGAAGCCTCCAAATTCAGAGATGTTTTAAATGTTCATTAAGTGTTCATGAGGAGTTCATGTGTCGAAGAGAACCTGAAGAGAAGCCACGGGGTCCAAATTTTATGATATCTTTCTATACTATCTGAGGTTTGGGCTAGAAAGTCTTCCATGCGACAGATCTCGGAAACTTTCTGGAGCCACTCCTTAATCGAGGGAGCTTGGGTGCTTTTCCAGCGTAGCGGAATTAGTGCTTTAGCTGCATTCAGAAGATGTATCGTTAGAGATTTTTTATATCTTTTGTAGGGGAAATTTGAGATATGGAGTAGGCAGCATGCTGCATCCAAGTTAATTTTTGTCTCCGTTATCTGTCGTATAATGTTCCTTACCTCTGTCCAGAAGTTTTCGAGAACAGGGCACTGCCACCATATATGAATGAGAGTACCCGGCTCTTTCTCACAGCGCCAGCATCTATCTGAAGCCTCAGGGAACCATTTATTGAGTTTATGTGGAGTGATGTACCAGTGTGTCAGCAGTTTATAAGCCGTCTCTTGTGTTTTGGTGCTAATGGAACATTTATGTGCTAGGGAACAGGCCGTCAGCCATTGATTATCAGTGATGTCTTTCTGTAGGGCTTTAGCCCATTCTATTCTGAACCTGTCGTCCGTGACAGTGGTAGGGTTCTGAAGCCAGGAATAGGCAACAGAGGTTGTCCTGACAAATTCCTCTCCTCTATGGCAGACTGTCTCTAATTGGGTCATAGGTCTCTGGAAGTGGGGTAGTTTGGTCTTATCTGTGATAAAACTACGGATTTGAAAATAGGACCATCTGGATAGGTGTGGGGTATCTATCTCCTCTTTCAGCACTATGTAGTCTTTAATCTTTCCATTTCGTATACAGTCTCCTGCAGTTAGTAATTTAGAAGTGTCTAATGCTTGGAACTCCCTACCTGCCAGGCCCGGAGCGAATTCAGGGTTATTTTGAAGTGGAGTCACAGGGCACCACTGCGTTGTCAGGTCAAATTTTTTAATTATCGTCTGAAAGGCCTTCAAGGTAACTCCCGTCATTGGGTGTTTCTGTGTGGATTTGTGTAGCCCTCCCCACGGAATCCAGGGGGAGAACCTAAGACCTCCTGAGGTCAGTGACTCCTCGAGCTGTACCCAGTGCTTTGATTTTCTGTGGCAATGCCAGTCAATAACCCTAGTGAGGTGAGAGGCTAGATAGTAATTATAAAAGTGCGGTAATCCCATGCCTCCACGCTCCTTGGGTCTGGTTAGGAGAGAAAATTTGATTCTAGGCCTCCCTTGACCCCACAGAAATCCCGTAAGAGTGGCTTGCAGTTGCTTGAAATATTTTAATGCGATCCCCACAGGCAACGACCTTAGTAGGTAAAGTAGCCTCGGAAGGATGACCATTTTGAGGATAGCCGCCCTTCCGAACCAGGAGAAAAATTTAGAATTCCAACCTTGTAAGTCCGAGGCAATATTCCTCAGCATAGGGGGGAAGTTTTTCTCGAAGGTCTTTGACAGATTCGAGGGTAGCCAAACCCCTAGATATTTGAGTTCGCTTGTTACCCAACGGAACTTACAATTTCCCTGAGTTCTGGCCAACGTGTTTTCTGGTAGCGTTAAGTTCATTGCCTCAGACTTAGAGTAGTTGATTTTGAGATTTGATATGTATCCATAATTTGTGAATTCCTCCATTAGGTTTGGGATTGTGGTATGTGGTTTGGTGAGAAAAAACAAAAGGTCGTCCGCGTAATCGGCTATTTTGTAAGTTTTGGTATCCACTTTGAAGCCGGAGATGGATTCGTTCTTGTTAACCTTTCTGATAAAAGGCTCCAAAGAAAGGATAAACAACAGCGGCGACAGGGGGCAGCCCTGTCTGGTGCCATTGGAAATCATAACTTTGTCTGACAGTGTGCCATTAACCTTAATCCTAGCGGACGGGTTTTGGTAAAGCGCCGTAATCCAAGTCAACATGTGTGGTCCCAACCCCACATGGCGACACACCTCTAACATGTAGTCCCATGAGACCCTATCGAAGGCCTTCTCCGCGTCCGTGGACAGGAGAAGACCCTCGATTCCCTGAGAATGTGCCGCGTGTGTTAGGAGCAATGCCTTCATAATGTTGTCTCTTGCCTCTCTTCCCTGCATGAAACCCACTTGGTCATGGCCTATCAGATGGGAAAGAAGTGGCTGCAGTCTATTGGCTAGTATCTTGGTTAATATTTTGAGGTCTAAGTTTAATAATGAAATGGGCCTGTAACTGGGGCACTCTGTGGGGTCCTTACCAGTCTTATGAATTACTGTTATGTGAGCTGCTAGGAAATCGGTGGGTATTTGTCTAGGTACGGAAAGGGAGTTCAAGGCCTTCATCAAAGGGTCAGACAATATATCACTAAAGGTCTTGTAGTAGGCGGATGAATAACCGTCCGGCCCCGGGCTCTTTCCAGGTTTGAGTCCTTTAATGGCCCCAAGAATTTCAGTCAGCGATATCTGTTCCTCTAGAGGAGTCGTCTCTTCAGTCTCTAATCTCGGTAAGCCACTGTCTGTCAGGTAATCATGTATGGCCTGCGATCTATCGGTTGGTACCGTGGGGGGTTTATTTTGTCTCGTCAGGTTGTATAGTTTGGAATAATATTTATGGAACTGAGAAGCTATGGCATCCGAGGTTACCTCCATAGCTCCCTCCGGGGACCTAATCCCAGAAATCACATTAGTGAAGTAAGCCTCCCTTAGGGCCCTGGCTAGGAACCGTCCGGTCTTGCCCCCCGATTCGTAATATATTCGCTTTTTAAAAAAAAGGGATCTCTGTGTTTTAATGTGGAATAGGTCTTGCAACTTTTTCCTGGCTTCTAGCAATTCTGTGGCTGTCTGAATCGCCAGAGATTGCTTGTGTGCAGTTTCTAGAGTGTATATTTTGTCAGTTAAGTCTCTTAATTCTTTTTCTTGTTTTTTTTTACGTTGTGCCCCTAGTTTGATTAGTTCTCCCCTGATCGTGCACTTATGTGCTTCCCAAATCGTCATCGGATCCATGTCTGGGGTGTTGTTGTGGGAGAAAAACTCAGAGATAGCTTCTTGTATACGCGGCAGTAAGTCAGGGTCTGTTAATAAAGAGGTGTTTAGTCTCCATGTGTTGGCTCTGGGTGGAGTGTTCAATAAGTCTAAACCCAAGGAGACAGGTGCATGATCAGAGATCGTCTGAATGCCAATGTGTGCCTCCTTCACCTTCTGTAGATCCCTCTGGGAGATGTATATATGGTCAATGCGGGAGTATCGATCATGGGGGATAGAATGAAATGTGAAGTCCCGAGTGTTTGGATGTAAAAATCTCCATGAATCTACTAATTGTAAAGAGTTTAAGTGTCTTTTAATTGTTTTGAGAGCTCTGTAGGTGATACAGGACTTTCCAGTGGAAGAGTCTATGATTGGATTTAATGGGACATTAAAATCTCCCCCCATGATCAACGTTCCCGCTGCAAAGCCCTTCAGTTCATGTGTGACCTTTTGGCAAAAGGCGACCTGGGCGACATTTGGGAAGTACACATTGGCCAGCGTCACAGTCCTATTTCCGTATTTGCCTTTAATGAAAATAAATCGACCGTCCGGGTCTGACAGTCGGTCAGTTAGGGTAAAGGGGTTGTCTTTGCTGAGTAAGATGGTCACTCCTTTGGTTTTTGCTAGGTCATTGGTGGCGTGGCATGCCCTGTTGAAGTATGTGTTGGTAAGTCTAGGAATTTGGTTGGTGCGGAAGTGGGTTTCCTGAAGGAAAACAAATTGAGGCCTACCTTTTTTCAGTTCTCTGAGGAGTGAAGCCCGCTTCTCTGGGATGTTCAATCCCTTAATGTTGTGGGAGATTACCATATATAAAAACTTTTTATATGGATTTGAGTGGTTGATCTGCCGAACCTTTATGGTTTTCCAGATATAACGTATTATTTTTTATAAATGGTCACCAATATGTATATTGTATTTCAATTGCTGTTTTGAATTACACAGTGTCACCTTACTATGCACTTCATACCTTTGGTCTACAAGGGATGATTAGGTTTTATTCACTGTTTCTATGCACATAAGACCTCTTGATTAATATATATAGTGCTACACTTTTATTCTATTTAGGAACTGTGCAATGGCAGAGCAGGCATTTGGCTGTCAGCCTTCATCACAGGTGGAGCATTTCTTTTTTCTTTTTTTTGGGTCCATAGTGGCATCAGGCATCATGATTCACAATTTTTTTTTTTTTTATATAGGTATTGTCAAAAACTGTGTTTGTGTTTTTTTCTTATTGACACTTTTTTGGTGAATAAGTAGGAGTACAATGAACCCCTACTCATACACATGGGGGGCAGGATCTGGGGGTCCCTTGTTAAAGGGGTCTTCCAGATTCCGATAAGACCCCTGCTTACACAACCACCGCCCTGGGCACCCCTCCATGTTGAGGGCATGTGCCCTGGTATGGTTCAGGAGGGGGGTGCTCCCCCTTTCCCGGCCTGCTGGGCTACATGCTCGAATAAGGGTCTGGTATGAATTTTGGGGAGACCTCATGCCATTTTTTTTATTTTGGCATAAGGGTCCCTATAAAATCTATACCAGACCACTTTTTTATATTGCCAGCAATGTTTTTTTTTTATTTAGCTGTCAGTGGGGAAGCCAGCTGATGGCTCAACTGTTGTTAAGGATGCAGCGGCCAGCTTCCCAGCCCCGCTCCTTAACAACAGCTATTCACTGTGCCCTGATTGGGTGAAGCTTTGCGCAATCAGGGCTTAGAATGAACTGTGCAACGCACAGGGCATTGTGGGGTGCTCAGCGGGCAAAAATCCCACCGAGCGCCCGCAAATTTGGGTGTTCGCTTAACGAGTGAACAGGCGATGTTCGGGCGGAAGTTTTGCTCGGCCCAAAGCATTTGACCAACTCTAACTGATATATTAGGAAACAACTACAAAAATGAACAACATATAAACTGCCCCTCTTAGGATGGATTGCTAGCAACTTAATCACCATTCTCCTGAGGTTGCTTTATTTATTTGAAGCCTTAACTATACCTGTCCCAATGTCAATATTACGTAAATTCCAGATAGACCTCCACACATTTATATGGGAATATAAGACATAAAATAACCAAATCAGTACTCCATGTAAAACCGTAGAAGGTTTAGCTAACCCCCTGATAGTCTTATGCCGAATACAGACGATCGGACATTCAGACAACCAAACCGTGGATTTTTTTCCAACGGATGTTGGCTCAAACTTGTCTTGCATACACACGGTTGCACAAATGTTGTCAGAAGTTCTGATCGCCAAGAGCGCGGTGACATACAACACGTACGACAACACTATAAAAAGGAAGTTCAATACCAAGTGTGCCACCCTTTGGGCTTCTTCTGCTAATCTCTTGTTTATCTCATGTTAGTAGAAGTTTGGTGAGAGACGATTCGCACTTTGCAGCCTTGTGCTTTTCAGTTTGTTACTGCTCTTCAGTTTGTGCTTGTGGGTTTGTATCTGTTTTTTAGTGCGTGTTATCAGTTTGTATTTGTTTTCCAGGGCATTCTTGTCCGCTTGTTTCTGATTTTCAGCTCACTCTTCTCAGGACTTTCTGATTTTCAGTGCGTTCTGTTAGTTTGTTCTGACCAGCCGACTGTTTTGAACCATGTTGCGGGTATGTACTCATCTTAGAGTTCGTGCTGTGCAGGGGCTTGGTGTCCAGTCCAGTCCATGAACAGGGCGAGGAGGAGTTCATGGAGGAAAAATTGGTTGCTCCAGCGTGACCAATTCTCTCACATGCCTTTGTTACAGGAGATCCAGGAGAATAATCCTGATGATTTCAGGAATTATCTCAGGATGACGGACCCCGTTTTTCACCGTCTGTTGGCTTTGCTGTCCCCTTATATTATGAAGCAGGACACCTGCATGCAGCAAGCCATCACTCCTGAGCAGAGGCTCGTTGCCACGTTCCGGTACTTGGCGATGGGGAGAAGTCTGCAGGACATCAAGTTCTCTACAGGCATCTCCCCCCAGGCTCTGGGGATCATTATTCCAGAGACCTGTTCTGCCATAATTCAGGTCCTGCAGAAGGACTATATTAAGGTAAGTTTTCTCCCTTAACATCACATTCTATGTATTTAATGTATGCTAATGTATTGTATTTAATTCATCATTCCCTAATTACCATGATTGTAATATGCTGTGAATGTCCCCTTTGTCCTCATGCATGCTGGAAGTTTTTTAAGTTCCATTTTTGTCCTTCATGCATATTTGCCTTAACTAACCTCCCCAGCATGCTGTCCTAGGCCCATACACATTTGCCTAGTCATTTAACAATGTTTTTTGTCAGCTCCATTGTAGTGCTTACCCTAAACACCCCCTAAAATGTGTTTAAATGTTATTTTTGTCCTTAAATTCAGGCAGATTGCAAGAGGTTTTTTGGGGGGGCCCAAACTCATTTGGAACCCTCCCTCCCCCAACCGCTAAGTCAGCTGATACCAATCCTCTATCTGCTGACTTTGCCAAACCCATACACACTATACCTACCTCTTTTGTGTTCATATTTATGGATGAATTCACCAAAGCATGTAGTGAAAGGGCCTGCCTGAATACTTTCAAATGGTACTGTTTAAAGTTTTGTTCACCTATTATCTTGATAGGTAATTGTAGAATGTAAAAATGTGCTTCAATTTGTACAGTGTGTATTCATATTTTTGTATTATGACACTTCTTACCTGTCCAGTGGGCTGCCAATAGTATAAGTAAGGAGGGGCTTGCCAAAGTAACACACATTATTTATGCATTCAGCTCTCAATGAAGTGGAGAGGGTTACTTGTCCAAAACATAACCCCCCCCAAAATTTTTTACAATGGGCCATCAGACGGTGTGAAGAATCTGATAAGTGGACCTTATACTTTTGTCTTTAAATACTCCTTAAAATAAATGTTATACTGATGTTGGTCAATAATGTTTGCGTCTAATCTGCTTGTAATGTTATGTGCAAAAGTACAATTTTTTTTTTCTAGTTTGACTCCACTGTTTCCTTCAAACCCACAGGAATGGCAGACTGTGGCATCCCACTTTGCCCAGCAGTGGGACTTTCCTAACTGCGGAGGGGCAATAGATTGGAAACACGTCCACATCATCCCACCCCCCAACTCGGGGTCATACTATTACAGCTATAAGGGGTTTAATAGTATTGTGATGTTGGCAGTGGTGTCGGCGACATACGAGTTTTTGTATATAGACGTGGGGAAGAATGGCCGGATGTCGGATGGTGCAGACAAAGTTTTACGGGCGGCTCCAGAATGGTGGCTTGGGCATGTCACCTGCGGAAGACAACGTGGCTGGTCTTCCATTTGTGTTCATCGCTGATGAAGCGTTTGGGCTATGTGAACATCTGATGAGGCCATTTCCCATGAGGACCCTAACCCCGGACCAGAGGGTTTTTAACTACTGGCTGGCCAGAGCCAGAAGAGTGGTGGAGAATGCTTTTGGCATAATGGCCAGCCGGTTCTGCCTATTTTATGACACTAATCCACTTGGCGGAATATAAACTGAACCATATTGTGCTTGCCTGCTGCATTCTGCACAATTATCTACGCAAAAATGCAACAAACTATGTGGCCTCAGTTAGGACTGAGGCCGGATTTCCTGATCATTCAACCCTGATGGCACTTGAAGCTGGCCGTCCTGGCTTGCCTCCCCAAACCGCGAAGTCAGACAAACATATCTGGAGCACTTTGCGGGTAGGGGGGCCATTGATATGCCAGCAAATGTGTGAAACATTTTTAAAATACATTTTTATTTTAAACTGAACTAATATTTCATTTCATTTACTGCTTGTGTTTCTTTTAGCTGTCTCCTAGGTTCCTCAATGGGCTTTTCTTTTTGGCCATTTTCTTCAATAGTGCAAACATTATTTATTTGATGCATGAGGTGACAATCTCTTCTTCAGCTAACTATTATGCTGTGGGTCTGCTACACACACATTGTTTTTGTTGTTAATGTATGTAATGCATTAATGATAACAATAAGCATGCTTTTCAGCACCATGAATTAATTGTCCCTAAAATTGCCTGATTGGGGCCAATTTTAGAGCACTGTGGGGGTTAATTACTAAAGGCAAATCCACTTTGCACTTGAAAGTGCAAAGTGGATTTGCCTTTAGTAAATACCCCCGTTCTCACTGTAAACACCAACTTACTCCCAAAACTGGTATTGAGCATTGAAAGAAGAAGCCACACATTGTTGAGTAGAAAACATTTTACTCCGTACACATTCACATGTGCGTTAGAAAAGGGTTTTTGAAAAAACCAACATCTTTGGTGTATAACATTTTTATGTTTGAGATTAGAATTATCATTTTTTGGGTTAAACAGGCATGTTTAAAACCATAACATACACAACTCAGGAACTTACACAACTCAGGAACTTACAAACAACTTACAAACTCCAACTTTGAAAAAGTGAAGGCAATATCAGACATTAGTATGTCAAAACTGTGTTGATCTTGCTTTCATCAGATGGGGTGATGTCACCCCTGTAAAAGATGCACACAAATTGGGAGTCAAAATGTGTATTTCCCTCCTGATCCCATGCTTAATGTCAACATGTGCTAGCTCCCATCATGGTGGATCAATGGATGTGTTTCGGGGGTGCAATCCCTTCCTTCCTTTCATATACTTGAGTTGTGAGGAAGGGGTTGCACCCACTAAACACGTACATTGATATCCCGTGATGAAAGATAGCACATGTTGACACACTGTGTGCATCTTCAAAATTTGGCTTTCAAAATACTTTTTTTTTTTTTTTAATTCTAAAATATCACGACAAACTGTAAAATAAGATTTTTTTTAGGTGTTTTAGATTCTGCCTAAAACATCAATGACGTTGTTGAGCCTTTTTTCAACATCATTGATGTTTTCCTTTATCTTCTCTAATTCCTTTTGCACACCATTATCTCCCCGATAAGGACTTGTGCACTTGCACAACATCCACATCACCTAAAAATAAAAAAACACACCATGTATTATAAATATGCAGGCATACATCTATTACCTGAAGCTGTGGTCTCAGACACTGACCTGTTGCAGTCTCTATTTCAACCACTTCCTGAACCTCAGAATCCACATCCTCAGGTTGTGGTGCGGGGATTTCTCCTTCTTTAGGAGGTATGGGGTTCCTGGTGTCCTCAGATGTCCTGAGTTTTTTCTTCCCTATGTGAATAAAAAAAAAATAATAATATGAAACATTGCTTGGAAGTGTCGTACAATTGTCTGTTTTGGCAGAGTTGCAAGCTGAAGACAGAGATTTTTTCCCTTTCTTCAAGCTGGAATACTTACCTTTTTTGGTAAAGTTTCACACATGGAGACACCCCTAGTATCCACTGGAGCACCTGTGTGGGACACCCTAAAAAGGGTGTTCTGGTGTCCCACGTCCAGATGTGAATCAAGTTTGCATTTCATTCTAGATACAAACACATCTAGACAACAATGTAATAAACTTCTTTTAATACAAATAGGCCTGAAGAAATGTAGTTAACCTGCATCTGCCAAAAACATTGTATTAGTGGGCGAACAAATGATGTTTACTACGAACGATTATTGTGCCCACAAACTTGAAACTTGCCCTTTTAAACTGTACAACAATAAAGAAAATCACATGACATTGCATAAAAAGTTATCGGCCAGTTGATGGTCAGTTGTCAGTTATTAGCTAACAGTTTTGACCTATTTTTCTAGAAAAAGTTACACTATATACTTTTGGTTGTATTATTTTTGATTATCAAAAAAAAGAATAAAAAAAATCAGAACTTTATTGTAATGAATTTTATTTAAATTTAGTTAACTTTATTGAAACGAAAAAACATATGCACATTTATTAATGTCTGAGAACATTCAAGGTGAGTAAAGGCTAGTATCAAGAAAAAGTAAACTAAATATATTGGTCTTGCCAGGCCAAACTATCAGCAGGGAAAACAAAAAAATTGGCAAACTGATTACGGATGTTTATAACTCTAGCAGTGCTGCGCAAGTCCCTGAATTGAATATCATGTCCTGGGTTTGGGGGTGCAGGTTATGTGGAGACTCTCTCATTGACAATTAGAAAGTTATGCAACACACAGCATGCTAGGACGACTTTTATAGCGTTCTCTACATCAAGCTACATGGCGGAGAGAAGTACACGCCACTTTGCTGTGCATACTCCAAAGGCGCACTCCACAACACGTCTGGCTCGACTTAATCTATAGTTATAGATTCTCTGCTGGTAAGTAAGTCTACCTCCACTATATGGGGCATTAGATTTTCTGTTAAGCCAAAAGCTTCATCGGCTATCATCACCAGTGGAAGACTGGGCTCGATTGTGCCCGGAAGTGGTGTAGAAGAAAGAATCCCTAGCCGTCCTTCATGCAGCCGACGACCCAGTGCAGACTCCGGAATATTCGGGCATCCCCCTGACTCCCATAGGCCCCCACATCCACAAATATGAAGCTCAGATTTGCATCCGCCAATGCCAGAAGTAAAACAGAAAAGTACTTTTTATAATTGAAATAACGCGACCCGGAGTTAGGTGGTTTTTTGACTCGGACATGCTTTCCATCCAGAGCTCCTATACAGTTTGGAAACTGTGTATTTCCCAAAATTCTTTAGCCACCTGTTCCCACGTTTCTTCTGTAGGCTCAGGCATCATATTGGTTTTTAACTCCTCCCACAGAGCAAGGCAGGTCTCCCGGGTCACTTTTGCTACTGTGCTTACATCCATCAGAAAATAATGATGCAGCGAGACAAACGATTGTCCTGTGGCCAGGAACCTACAAAAAAAATTTTGTCAATAAAATTTTAAAATTGGGTAAAAGTTACAAACTAACATTTTTTATATACAATAATTTAAATTTTATAAAAAAATATTTTTTATCAAAAAATAAAAAAGTCAACAAGCCAGCAAATTTGTTGTGGATAAAACATTGTCCAAGCAAAAAAATTCTGCATTAAAAAAAATTGGTTATGTAAAAAAGGAAAATAATATTTTTAAAAAATTGTATATTTTTTAACCACTTGCCGACCAGCCGCCGTAAGTTTTACGGTGGCAGAATGGCACGACTGGGCGAAACAACGTTATGTTACGTTGCTTCGCCCTGTGGCCACTAGGGGTGGGCTGACACGAGTGCCTGGCAGGCACGATGACCGCCAAGCTCCCATGATCACTGACACACCGAGAACTGGGATCTGTGTGTGTAAACACACAGATCCCAGTTCTCTGAGGGGAGAAGAGACTGATCGTGTGTTCATACAAAGCATGAACAACGATCTGTCATCTCCTCTAGACAGTCCCATCCCCCCTTCAGTTAGATCACACAATAGGGAACACAGTTAGCCCCTTGATCGCCCCCTAGTGTTAACCCCTTCCCTGCCAGTGACATTTTTACAGTAATCAGTGCATTTTTATAGGACTTTTTATAGCACTGATCGCTTTATAAATGCCAATGGTCCGCAAAATGTGTCAAATGTATCCGATGTGTCCGCCATAATGTCACAGTCCCAATAAAAATCGCAGATCGCTGCCATTACTACTGAAAAAAAAATGCTATAAATCTATTCCCTTTTGTAGACACTATAACTGGTGCAAACCAATCAATATACGCTTATTGCAATTTTTATTACCAAAAATATTTAGAAGAATACATATTGGCCTAAACTGAGAAAAAATTTGCTGTTTTTTTTAAAAAATGGGGATATTTATAGCAAAAAGTAAAAAATATTGTTTTTTCAAAATTGTTGCTCTTTTTTTGTTTATAGCGCAAAAAATAAAAACTGCAGAGATGTTCAAATACCACCAAAAGAAAGCTCTCTTTGTGGGAAAAAAAGGACATCAATTTAGTTTGGGTGCAGCGCAATTGTCAGTTAAAGCGACGTAAGTGCTGTATCTCAAAAAATGGCCTGGTCATTCAGCAGCCAAATCTTCTGGGGCTGAAGCAGTTAATGACAATTGCGGAAAACATGACTGCTTAAAAAAAAGTAACATTTTAATTACACATGACTAAATTAATGAATTACCTGAGTGTCACCAGGAGACGTTCCTCAGGAGACACGCTCATCCTCATCTGGGTGTCCATTCGAGTGAGACGTGGTCGCATATGTGCCAACAGACATCCTTGTAAAGTTAAAAAACCTTTCAGGATAGTTACACAGCTGAACGTATAGGCTGGTGAAATATCCTGAAGAGATGCATTGGCCCATCAACAGATGGGTCCAGTATCGATGAACTCTGGTCCTCCCATTCATTTCTCTCCGTCTTCTGATCTGACGCAACAAAATCAGGAGGAGTATTTCCTGCATCGTCTTGACGGCTGGATCCATAGTCAACGCAGCTAGCAACAGTAGACAGCTCTCTGCTGAAGACAGTGTTCTTTCTGGTCTAAAATGGCTGCTAGGGTAAAAAATTCAATTTTTTTCAATTCATTGTGGGAGTTTGAGAATGCATTGTGGGAGTTTGGGAATGCGTTGTGGGATTTTTGTAGTGTTCTCTGTATATTTTTATAAAAAATGTCCACTAACGCTAATGCTAAAAAACGCTCATAAATGCTAGTACAAAACGCTGTTTGAAGCTAGTTTTTCAACCAGCATTTTCTGCCAACAATCTGGCATCAAGAAAAAGCTTTTTTGAGCTCCAGTGTGCATGGAGCCTTAATGTAATATTGGGTGAAATGTGCAACGCTTATGTGATCATATAATCCATAACAAATAATATGAGTACAAAAAACGTGAATAATAAATGATGTGCTCAAAAATACTCCAAGGAGTCCTCTATTATAATATGTGATGTCTATAAACAGAGGAACTTGGACGTGTGATGTCCAAAAAAGAAAAAAGTCAGTGACAAGCTTCAATCATGTGTGATGATAATCCTCAACCACATGTGGATATAATATAGTGACAGTCTTTAACTTCAAATATGTATGATGTAATAACAGTTGATAGTAGATCCACCACCAAAGACACCAGAAGCTGCTTACCAGAGGGATTGAACTCAAATAGGTGTACACCTAGTGAGTATAATATACCAAGGGGATCAGATGCTCTATCCAGATATGACCTCCAGATGGACCTCCGAACAGGTGTAAGGTATGGATGGACTCAGTAGATATAGGCAGTCAGCCCCACCATTAAAAGAAAGCGGAAGGCATATAGCGTAACTCCATATGGAAATTTTAATACATGAAACGCAAAGGAAATACACTCACGTGTTTAGCAGTAAAATCAAGCGCTTGTATAAAAGAAGACAGTGGTCTCAGCATATCCTCCCGATGCGTTTCGACTTAGAAGTCATCATCTGGCGTGCTGGACCACTGTACTGGCTGAGTATTTATAGATACTGGTTACCCCCATAACAAGTGGCAGCTCCATCTGATTGAAAGTGCAAATTATGGAGATTACTTCCTGATTCCTCCAAAATGGCACCAGGGCTTGCATTCCAAGCCTTGTTTTCATATGTAGAGGAGGATTACTTCCTAGTTCTGCCAAAATGGCACCCAGACAAAAGTTCCAAGCCTCATTTTAACATGTGAAAGAGGATGTGACATCATGTGGAACAGTGACTGGTTTAAACAGCCAAAAACATGGCATCGCTATTCTGGGGGACATATAGGAGCAGATGTGGCTTAAAACGGCACAATGTCCGGTGTATATAACCTACAACATGGCGCCAGTTGTCATAAGGACATGTATATTAATACACTAAGTCACAAGGTATCGCCCTTCTGGCAGCAAAAATGAAAAACAATACAATACATCCAAACATTGCTCTAGCCTGAACATGGGCAGTGATGTAGTCGCCAGCACTCCCACCCAGCAGCAAAAGGGTTGCCAGTTCAAATCCATGTGGGTGTAGAAAAAAAATATAAAAATTATGTAATATATATGAAAAATATATGATACTAAGGTGTGACAAATGATGGCACCCCTCAAAAAGGACACGTTATTGGTTGGATCGAGCTGATATTTGTGATAGGGACCAAACCAGTATATATTCAAATAAGAAATCCAAAATGCATTCTAAAATATATGTTATCAGAAAAATTAATAAAATACCCTCATAAAAACATTTAAAAATACTTATAAAAAACCTCTCATAAAAGATATTCTAATAGATACCAACTGAACCCTAAAGTACCAGAAATAGAGAAAAGGCATCATGCTTGGTTGATAAAAGCATTGATGTCCCATTCTATGTTTAACCCAAAAGGGGAGTAGGTCTGCAATTGGTGGATCCAATATGTCTCCAAGCGAGAGACTCCCCTTGTCTTAGCTCCTCTCACCAAGGAGGTGTATATTTATCTATGACAAGAAATTGAGAACCAGTAGGGTCTCGTCTGTGATGCTCTCAATAATGTCGAGGCACATTATGTTTGACATCACCACTTTTTATTTTAGCGATATGCTCGCTGACTCTAACAGAGAAAGCTTAAATTGTACGGCCCACATACTGCTTCCCACAGGGGCAGGTAATCAGATAAATGACATGTGTGGTAGCACAAGTGCAGAATGTATTAATGAGATATTTACAGTTTGTAGTGTTCGATTTAAACTTAAGGCTTTTACGTCTACCGCAGGAATTGTATTGACATACAGTGCATTAATTAAGTGCCTTAATGTAATGTCGGGGCCCGGCAATATGGATGAAAATCAGTGAGACAAACGGCATGGGTACCCCCTGGTCCATTACCAGGCCCTTTGGGACTTGTATGGATATTAAGGGGAATCCCGCACCCAAATTAAAAAAAAAAAAAAAAAAAAAAGGCGTGGGGCCCCCAGGCCCTATATACTTTGAACAGCATTATACAGGCGGTGCAAACAAGACAGGGACTGTAGGTTTGCTGTTAAGTAGAATCTGTTTGTAATTTTGAACTGGTACATTTTTAAAGTATAGCTCCAGCCAAAAAATCTATTTGTAAGCTTTTTGGAAAACATAGGGAAGGGTTATCACCCCCGTAACATTTGTTTTGCTGTCTGTGCACCTCTTCAGAAGATTTCACCTCACTTTCTGTCCCAATGAAAAATGTTTTTAGAAAATTTGGGGTTTTTAATGAAACAAGGATTGGTGATAAAGCATCAGTGAAGAGGAGACACGTTTTTCCCATATTAACTCTTACAGGAGAGAATTTCCCTTCCTAGGGGTAGATTTCATCTCACTTCCTGTTGTCTCCTTCCGTTTGCAAGTAGGAGTCATTTGTAAGTTGGATGTTTGAAAGTAGGGGCCTGCCCTATATACTCTGCAGAAATTGGGCCTTAGGTGTTGGTGAGGGCCTTAGCCCTCACAGTTACTCTTGGTGGGCACAGGAACGGGCCCTGCTGTGAAATATTAGAAATCAGAATTGTAATTACATGCCATTGTTGAACAGTGGTAGAAAAATTGGGCCTTTGGTGGTGGTGGTGCCACAACACTGTAAGCCCTCACAGTTACTCTTGGTGGGCACAGGAATGGGCCCTGCTGTGAAATATTAGATCAAGAATTGTAATTACATGTCCCTGTTGAACAGGGGCAGAAAAATTGGACCTTAGGCACTGGTGCCACAACACTGCAACCCCTCACAGATGCTATAGTTGAAGCGCAGGAATGAGCGCTGCTGCAAAGTATTGCATCAAAAATTGTAATTACACGCCCCTGTTAAACAAGGGCTGAAAATTTGGGCACTGGTGCTGGTGCCACAACACTGCAACCCCTCACAGATACTCTAGTTGGAGCGCAGGAATGAGCCCTGCTGCAAAGTATTGCATCAAAAATTGTAATTACACTCCCTTGTTAAACAGGGACTGAAAAATTGGGCCTTAGCCACTGCTGCCACAACACTGCAACCCCTCACAGATGCTATAGTTGGAACGCAGGAATGAGCCCTGCTGCAAAGTATTGCAGCAAAAATTGTAATTATACGCTCCTGTTAAACAGGGGCTGAAAAATTGAGCCTTGGGTGCCACAACACTGCAACCCCTCACAGATACTCTAGTTGGAGCGCAGGAATGACCCCTGCTGCAAAGTATTGCATCACAAATTGTAATTAAATGCCCCTGTTAAACAGGGGCAGAAAAATTGGGCCTTGGCCACTAGTGGCGGTGCCCAGAACCAAAAATGTTCTTACAAGCTATCAGCATGAAAATTGAGGAAGAGGATTGTCACTCAGCATAACAGGATAGTCACTCAGCATCAGCATAGGCAGTCCTGAAGGGATCTCACATTAAAAAAAAAAAACAATTGGTTACATCAGCATTAGGTGCTTGGTAGCTGGTGATCCAAGACTGATTCATTTTTATGAAGATCAGCCAATCGCCTGATTTGGTGGACAGGCGCACCCTGTAATCGGTTATAAAGCCTAAAGCAGCACTAAATGTGCGTTCCAAAAGAACGCTGGATGCAGGACAGGCCAGTAGCTCAATTGCATACTGTGCAAGCTCTGGCCAGTGATCCATCCTCAAGACCCAGTAACCCAGAGGATTTTCGGTGGAAAAGGTGTCCAAGTCTAAACTTGCCCCTAGGTAATCCTGCACCATATGAATCAGATGCTGGCGATGGTTGCTGGAACTGAACAGACCTTGGGGCTGCGGACTAAAAAATTGTCTGAGCGCATCGGTCAGACGGCCACCCTCCCCACCGCTCCTTCTTTGACTGACCGAAGCCTCAGCAACACGTTGTCCAGGAGGACCAGGAAATTGTAACCTCCCAGGCTCTGGAAATGCGTTGCACAAACCTTTCTGCAAGGCCTCCTGAAGATGTTTCATCCTCTGCTCCCTCTGCGATGGCAAGATAAGGTCCGCAACCTTACCCTTGTAACATGGATTAAGGAGGGTTGCCAGCCAGTAATGATCTCTCCCCTTGATATCACAAATACGAGGATCCTTCCGCAGGCTTTGCAGAATCAGGGAGGCCATGCTGTGTAGGTTTGCTAAGATATTTGGTCCGGAGTCCTCTGGGTCACTAAGGATGACATGATCCGCAGCCACCTCCTCCCAGCCACGTACAAGTCCATGTGTTTCTTGGGACTGTAAATGATCCCTTTTAGACTGCTGCTGATGCTGAGTGCCAGGCTCCACCTCTATGCTGACTCAATCCTCCTCCTCCTCGTCTTCTTCCTGTGTGATCAGAGGGCACTCAGGAAAACTGTCTAGATAAAGGGGGCCTTGAGAGCTAAGGAAGTCCTCCTCTTCCTCCCTCTGTTCTGCATCAAGTGCCCTGTCCATTATTCCACGCAGCGTGTGCTCCAACAGGTGGACAAGAGGGACAGTGTCACTTATGCATGCACTGTCACTGCTCACCATCCTTGTGGCCTCCTCAAATGGTGACAGGACAGTGCATGCATCCCTGATCATAGCCCACTGACGTGGGGAAAAAAAACAAGGTCCCCTGACCCTGTCCTGGTGCCATAGTCGCATAGGTACTCATTGATGGCCCTCTGTTGCGTGTGCAGCCGCTGAAGCATGGCCAACATTGAGTTACACCTGGTGGACATGTCACAGATTAGGCAGTTCTTGGGCAGGTTAAATTCCTTTCGAGGTCAGCCAGCTGAGCACTGGCATTATATGACCTGCATAAATGCACACAGACTTTCCTGGCCTGCCTCAGGACATCCTGTAAGCCCGGGTACCTGCCCAAGAACCGCCAAGAAAAGCTATTTCTGAGGGAAACAGACACAGTATGGTCAATAGAAGCAGACTCCACCTGCACTAGACTTTTGGTGTTTCCTGGTTTATTAGGACAGCCAGCGACAAAGTGGCCATGGTTGTCACAATATAAACAGAGTCCCTGAAATCTCCTTCTAGCCTTTTCCCCAGGGGATAAATGGGTAGCACCAATTTGCATGGGTTCATCATCCTGGAGAGGTTGAGACGTAACGGGTGACCCCACCCCCCTCTGACCTCACAGAAAAACCCATAGGGAAGTTCCCATCAAGTCCCCGTGCATCAGAGGGTGGCGGGGTTACCGGGTGGCCTTGCCCTCCGTTATTTAAGAAATTTCAGAAGACGAGAAGCATCAAACAGCGGGAGCCTCCCATCATGGATGCGGAGCGGCCCGAGAATGAAGAAGGGAAGAAGACGCCGCAGAGGAAGATGCCGGACGAGAGCACCGGAGCAAGAAGCAGAGGATCGGAGGAAGAACCAGAGGAAGAAGAAGATGGAGGAAGAAACCAAAGGAATATAGAAGAAAGAAGATAGAAGAAAGATGGAAAGAAGAAGACTTTAAATAAAGGAATTGCCAACAACTGTCTCTTGTCATTTTTAACATTTTTGACACTTTTTTTGTGAAATGGTAGGGGTACTTTTGTACCCTCTTACCATTTCACACAGGGGGGGCCGGGATCTGAGGGTCCGCTTGTTAAAGGGGGCTTCCAGATTCCGATAAGCCCCCCATGCCATTTTTATCAATTAACTTTTATGTGTATTGTCGGACCGACAATTCATTAATAGCCGCGAGTAGTTTTAAATGACTTTTTTTCCTTTGAAATGTCATTTTACTGTCAGACTGTTCTAAACACAGGAAACATGCGCCCCTTTACAGGCATACTATAGACACCCCCCAGGTACAAAATTTAAAGGAATATTACACTTTTATTGTTTCACTTTAAGCATTATTAAAATCACTGCTTCCGAAAAAACAGCCATTTTTAAAACTTTTTTTTGCATTGATCCATGTCCCCTGAGGCAGGACCCAGGTCCCCAAACACTTTTTTATGACAATAACTTACATATAAGCCTTTAAAATTAGCACTTTTGATTATTCATGTTCGAGTCCCATAGACTTTAACGGTGTTTGCGTGTTCGAACAAATTTTTTGCCTGTTCGCATGTTCTGGTGTGAACCGAACAGGGGGGTGTTCGGCTCATCTCTACCCAGCAGTGCATTTACCCTGACGTAATGACCTAAGATTAGCTTCTGCTGAGTGGGCACGATCAGGATAATCATAGAGTAACCCCAGAGCCTTGAAGAATTCTTCAACTGACACTCTGGCTGGGTCATCTGTGGAGAGACTAAAAGCCCAAGACTGGGAATCCCCCTGCAGCCATGTAATAATCAGGCTGACCCGCTGTGCTTCAGAACCAAAAGAGTAATGTTTGAGCTTAAAATATAGCATACAACTATTTTTAAAGTTAGAAAACACATGGGGGTCATCAGAAAAATGCTCAGGCAGATTTACTTTGGACTCCAGCCCCTGCGTTACTGCTGAAGGTACGTTTACATGCAAAGACAATTCCTGGACTTGGCGTGTCAGTTTGCACATTTCCTCAGCAAATAAACGGGCCTGTGCAGAGTTCATCTTGACAGAAAATTTTGTTAAAGGCTTGTGATCATTTTTTTAATGAATGTCACATCTAGCTCAATGCAGGTAACTGTCTTTATAACAAGCAAGGGATAGAGTGTTCGGTTTGCTTATATCAGGTAACTGATCAGATCAATCGTCTTGCAGGTGAACATAGACAGGGGAAAAGCAAAAGCCATGTGCTGGAATGAGGAACAGGGGCACGAAGTGATCATGACACTGAGAAATTCAGACTCCCAAATTTCCCATTTTCTTCATTCCAGCTAGCTTAACAAACCTGAACCCCCTATTCATACAGCATATGAACAATGGTGTTTCAAGATCATGGATCAAATGGGAGGTATCTCCTCTATATAAAGTGGTATACCGCGCTAAAGTGCAAAAAATACTTAAAACAACAGTGACAAACCATGTGATATCATCATAGTAAACATAAATAAAAAACAAAATAGTCACGCTCAATTAATAATAAACTGCAAATGTACCATAGAATAATGACTTAGTGCATATTGAAAAAACAGAACACTGATATTGAAAAATTGAAAATATATATATGTATGTGAAAAAATATATTTTTTGATAAATTTAATTGAAAATAAAAGTTCTAAAAAGTACAAGAATGTTCCCAAAATGTAAAATCCAACAAGATATTTTGATTCAAGAAGTTCCACCAAAAAAAAAAACAGGCAACTCTTCCCGTGAAAATCACTGTGTAAATGGGGACTCTTACCAGATAATGTGAACCTTGCATTGCTAGCGAGGTAACAAATGCTTGCAGATATAGCCCTCTGCAGGGTCAAATGGTCCACCTTGTCTCTGGGACTCACTGACGGTCAGAGATATCCAGTGCTCATCTAGGGATCTCGATCTTAACTTAAGCTGCCTGCCTGTGGTATTAATAGGATAAGAACAACAGCAATTGTCTTCAGGTAGCTTTAGGTGCACACTGTGCAGAGGACACAGTACACTAACTGTAAATACTGTAGCTGCCTGCCTGTGGTATTAATAGGATCAGAACAACAGCAATTGTCTTCAGGTAGCTTTAGGTGCACACTGTGCAGAGGACACAGTACACTAACTGTAAATACTGTAGCTTCCTGCCTGTGGTACTAATAGGATCAGAATAACACCAGCAATTTTCTTCAGGTAGCTTTAGGTGCACACTGTGCAGAGGACACAGTACACTAACTGTAAATACTGTAGCTGCCTGCCTGTGGTACTAATAGGATCAGAAGAACACCACCAATTTTCTTCAGGTAGCTTTAAGTGCACACAACACCTAGGATGCATATATATACATAATACACTGTAAGTGCAGCTAACTGACTCGCCTGCCTACTCTATCTAACTTAAATCAAATGACACTGTCTCTCTGTCTATCTCTCTCCGCCGCAACACACTACACAAGTCCACCATGCAGTCGGCCTTATATAGTGTGGGGCATGTACTAAACCCCCTTAGCCATAATTGGCCAAAGCCACCCTGGCTTTGGCCAATTACGGCTCTCTGTACAGACGGCGCTGTGATTGGCCAAGCATGCGGGTCATAGTGCATAAAAAAGAATATATAAGTGCGCTTACAATCAAGTGACATAAATAATGCGTGACAAAAAATAGTGATTAAAGTTCATAAACTGCTTATAAGTATATGATAAAGTCCATTCATAAACAAAACTTGATGAGAACGGGCAAATCCAGTGGGGAGGAGTCACACATGCAAAGTTCATCAATCTTAGCCAGTTTGAGAGGAAAGGGGAAGAAAGAAATGTGAAGGAAACAGTCAGGCTGAAGGTGAATCGAGATGACAGTAAGATTATGCCCTTACTGGAACCGGTGGACCTCCTTTATAGCAAGGTCATATGCACAGGCAGATACAGCCCTCTGCGGGGATAGAGGGATTCCAACGTCTGGATCCTCAGATGTCTGTGACGTTCCTGGGGCGAGCAAATCCAAAGTGTCAACCTAGGGAGAGGCACTCACTGGTCTGAGGGGCCTGATATTAGGAGAAAGTGTAAACTCCTTGCTGTACATCCATTCATCATGTGCGATTTTGTAAGCAATATCATTGAAACGTAAGTTAGGATCCTTTGTGAGCCCCCAGGAGAATAATGCAGTGTGCACACAGCCAGGTACGTCACCATACAACTTAATAGAGCTGTTTTAATTACGGAGAGCCCATTTCCCATTCAAGCTGTACACCTGTACATTGGCATCACGGTTCCGCAATCTGCCTTACGTAACCTGCAGCAGTCCCAAAACCATCCACCACTTGGCACATTAGTCATATTGCATGCTTGGCCAATCATCAGCCAGCAATGCACTGCAATGCTGCAGTGAATTATTGGCCGCGACACGCCACTCGAATTTGGAGCGAACAACCCATAACATTCGCAATTCAACGAACGGTCGAACGGGTGATGTTTGAGTCGAACATGGGTTCGACTCGAACTCTAAGCTAATCCCTAATCAATAGACAATAGTAGCCAAAAATGATTGGGACAAGAATGAAAAATGCTGGGGTCAGAATGATAGTTTTTTCTATTTGTTAACATTCAATTTGCAACAGTCATGAGCTCAAAATTGTGTGTGATTGATGACCAAAAAACTAAAACTTTGTACCATTTTCAAACACAGGAAAGTCTCAGCCAGGAGGAGGCCGTGGAATGTGGCAGCCAGGAGGTGGCAGGGAAAAGTGGCAGCCAGGAGGTGGCCGTGGAAAGTGGCAGCCAGGAGGTGGCATGTCCAGTAGCCTGACCGAATTGCAGGTTACTCCCCTCTGCCTTCCAACAAAAAGGCCCAGGAAGGGGAGGAATGTGGAGGAGTCTGTACTTGGTTTGATTCGGCAGGCTACTGCAGTCCTCACAACAACCCCCAGTGTTCAAGAGGCCTTTGCCTGTATGACAGCCAGGAAGATGCAGGAAATGGAGGTGGGCCAACGCCTCATCAGTGAGGAGCTCATATTTCAGGTCCTAAATAAGGGGGTGATGGGCGAACTCACAAAAAAAGCCATGTATGTGAGTTGGACTATACTCCTCCTCCATCTCCTGCCACAATTCCAACACCACAGCCACAGCCTGGAAGGAAGCGTGGAAGGAAGACAAAAGTGTGATGGCCTGGGTTCAGTCTGGTCTGGTAAAAGACGCAGGCTGTTGTAAGACCACAGCCTCGGGACATATATGTCATCTGCTGCTACTCCCGATCTCTCGGAGTCCTGGACCGGATTGTGCTCCTTATTAAATGGACTCCTCAGGCTAACAATTTTGCCTGTCAAATAATTGATGTCTGCCCTGGGGTACAAAGGCTTTGCGAATTTCAACAGTTTCTCCAGTGTTGCCTTCCTCTTTATTTTGTTATGACCCCTAATAAATTTCTAATTTTTTTTTTCAAAATTCTTGGCTATGTGTTTTACTTCAAAAACTACAATTTGTTTGTGAGTAGGTAGGTACATTTCAAAAATACAATGTGAAATTAACAAGGGACACCAACACCAACCAATAAAAGATAATAATGGTGTTGTGGTAACTTTTTTTTTTTTTTAATTCTTTATTTATGTTTTACAGATACAAAACCTCAGATAGTTCCCTAAATTTAAGCCCATTAGGCTTTAACCAACAATCTCCTTGGCATAACTCCACGTATTCTTAAGCCTCCGCCACCCTGCCCATTTGTCTTTTCATTCAGCCGCCTCATCTAGGTCTATTCCTGCACCATCCAAACTCTTTATATTATAGATTTCATTAACGCAGAAAAGCCATTCTCAAGTTTTAGGACTCTCTGATTCCTGACATTTTTTTGGAATCTGTTCAATAATAAAGGGATAATAGATGTTTGATATTGCTTAATTGATTCCTCTGTCCCATGGAATAAACATGTCCATGGATCTTCCGATATATTTTTTTTAGTAATTTCCTTTATTAGCTGTATAATTTTCTTCCAATATGCTTTAATGATGGAACACTCCCACCATATATGAGCCATTGTTCCAATATTTTTATACCCTCTCCAACATTCCACAGATTTTTAAGGTTGGAATTTGCTAATTTTGTCTGGTGTTGCATACCACCTTGCTAAACACTTAAAATTTGTTTCCATCATCTTGGTGTCAACTGAAGAACCATATATAATTTTCAAAATTTTTCCTAGAGTGTGTTTACGACATTGTATCCCGAATTCCCTTTCCCATATATTGATAAAGGAAGGCACATCCAGTTCCTCTTTAGACATTAGGATTTTATAAAGTCGAGAAATATTATTTCTTGATTTTTCTCTCTTACAGAGCTGCTCAAGTGGCCTATAGTTTTCTTCACCTCTAATTGGCTTCGGAAGTTTCTCGACAAAATGCGACAACTGGATGTACCGCCATGAATCAATCACCATTAAATCTGTCTCGTTTCTCAAGTCGTGAAATGTGCAAATTTTTCCTTCTCGAATTAAATCTTTTATTTGTGTATTTCCATTCTTTATCCAATTCCCTCCCACTTCCCTCATCCCCGGTTGAAAAAATGTATTATCCTTTAAGTAAATCAAAGGAGAGTTATAGTACTATTTATTTTGTGTGTGGATCTGATCCCATAATTTTAGCATATTAAGTGTTAAATCCGGTGTCTTTGTGCTGAGTGATCTGTATTTTGGAGGGTTCCATATTATGTGACCTAAATGTGCGCTACTATGTTCAATACTAACCCATCTCTTGTCCGAAACCTCCCTTGACCATTCCATTACCCGTGAAAGTGTTACTGCAATGTAGTATTTATTAAAATCCGGTAGAGCTAATCCTCCTGGTTCTTTCCCCCTAGTCAAAACCATGTATGCAATTCTTGGCTTATTGTTACACCAGACAAACCTTGCAATTAGACCTCGTAAGGCTCTCATATATGGCCGTGGGAGGGGAATCGGAAGCATCTGGAATTTATAAAGGATTTTTGGAGCCAGCACCATTTTTACTGTGTTGATGTGTCCGATCCAAGAAAGGGGGCGCATTGACATATTTTTTGTTACTTGCTTAATTTCGTCTAATAAGGGTATGTAGTTTATTAGATACATTTTCTTCAGAGAATTAGCCAGTTTAACTCCTAAATATTTTATGTCCTTTCTCCAGGGGAAATGAAATTCCCTTGAAAGTTTTTCTTCTTCCTGCTTGTCTATATTTATGTTTAAGACTTCAGATTTGCTGAGATTTATCTTAAAGTTTGAGATATCACCATATTTTTTTAAAATCTGCAGCAAATTTGGAATCGTAATCCTAGGATTAGTACTATAAAAAAGGACATCATCAGCAAACGCTGCGAGTTTATGTTCCTCAGTTCCTATCTTTACCCCGCTACAGTCTGGGTTATCTCGAATAAAGGCCAGCAGGGGTTCCAAAGTTAATACAAATAAGAGGGGAGACAATGGACACCCCTGTCTAGTTCCATTCTCCATCTTAAAAGGTCTCGAAAGGACCCAATTCACTTTAACGGATGCCGGGGGGGTGATTGTACAATATTCTTACCCATGTAATAAATCTTGGTCCGACTCCCATAAATTCCATTGTTTTTATCATGGGTCCCCAGTCTACCCTGTCAAATGCTTTTTGGAAATCCATCGACAGGAATTGAGCTGGGGAACCACCGGATTTAATGGACTCGAGAAGGAGCAATGATCGCACTCCATTGTCCCTACCCTCTCTTCCCGGTATAAAACCTACCTGGTCTGGGTGCACCAGGGTTGTCATTTTGTCCTTCAACCTGCCCGCTAAAACCTTGGCATATAATTTGGTGTCAGCATTTAATAGGGCAATAGGTCTATAGCTGGAGCACAGCATGTTATTTTTGCTCTCCTTTAATATCAGGGTGATGGTTTGAGATAGAGCGTCTGCCCCCATTTCACAGTTGGTACCCAGATTGTTCCAATAATGGCAGAGCTTCGGAACCAAAGTTTTATTATATTTTTTTAAATAGTAAGTAGTAAACCGTCTGGGCCCGGACTTTTTCCCAAGGGAGAGTCCTTTAATGCAGTATATATTTCGTCTTCTGTTATAGGTATATCCAGGTCAGCTCTGTCTCCCTCAGTCAGCCCTACCGCACCTGCTCCGTTCAAGAATTCTTCCACCTTCCTGTCCTCTATTTGTTCCGGACGTCCCTTTTGACCTACAGTATAAAGGGCTTTGAAGTACTTCCTGAACTCTTCTGCTATCCCTTTAGTTGTAAATACTGCCTCACCCTTTTTATTTTGAATTTTCTCAATAAAATTCAAGTCTCTTTTCTTTTTCAATAACCTCGCTAGATGCTTGCTTGACTTGTTTCTTTAAAGATATCTATCTCTTATTATTTTGGTTTAGGGACCTCCTAGAATCCTGCTCTATGCTGTCCCTTAATTCCTCCCTTTTAACGGTCAGCTAGTGAAAGCTTTCCCGATGATGTCCCTTGTATTTTTTGTGTTCTTGTTCTAAGTAAGTATGTAAGTGTATTTCCTCAATAAGTTTTCCCCTTCTTTTTAATCTCTCTTTTTTTTCCCCGGCCGCGATGGATATGAGGACCCCCCTAATGTAAGCTTTGTGAGCCTCCCAAAGTGTGGAAGCAGCTATTTCACCTGTGTCATTAACCTTGAAAAATAATTAAATTTCTTTCTGCACTGTCTCTGCCACTTTATCATCTTTTAATAGATTTTCATTTAGCTTCCATGAGAATAGTGGTCTTTGGAACCCCGGTAACCTAATCCTCATTGAAATCGGAGAATGGTCAGATAGCGTGGTTATTTCTATTCTAGTTTCCGCCACAAGGTCCAGTAGGCTATGGTCAGTCATAATATAGTCTAGTCTTGAGTACGTCCCGTGCACAGGGGAGAAGAAGGTATAGTCGTATATTTTTGCATGCTTCACTCTCCACACGTCCATAATATGGCATTGATGCAGCTTTCGCCTGATCATTTTTAATTGAACCTTACTTGTCCCCTGTGCCCGGGACGTACTATCCAAGGAAGGATTAAGACAAAAATTGAAGTCCCCCGCCAGGATAACCTCCCCCGTCTTGAACTCTATCAACTTATCCAGTACTTGCTTTAAGAAAACAGTTGGGTTTTTGTTCGGACAGTAGACATTTGCTAGAGTAAAAATTTTATTCCCCAGCTTGCCCTTCAGAAAAATATAGCAGCCCTCGGGGTCCATCAATCTATTGGTCAGAGAGAACTTAGACATTCTAGAAAACCCTATTGCTACCCCCTTAGCTCTTCTCATAGGTGTATTGCTATAGAACCAGATAGGGAATGCGGGAGAATATAACTTTATTATTTGTATCCAGAGTTAGATGGGTCTCCTGAAGGAATACCACATCTGCTTGGTAATGTTGAAGTTCTTTTAATACTTTATGTCTCTTAACTGGAGAGTTCAGGCCCTTAACATTATATGATAAAAACATTTAAATCTGTCATTTATTTTGGTCTATTAAGGAATTTTGTCTAACTGACATAATCAGTCTTCCAAAGGAAATTTGTACCCATCCCTGCAGGATAGAACTCTCACCCCTTCCTCCCACCCCAACCCCCCCCCCACTCCCCTCCCTCCATCCCTGGCCATGATCCAGCCCTAAGCCCGCAGATGTGAATCAAAACTGATCTCATACTGCACACTTCTTCACCCAGGTGAGACTCCGGTCGCAGCCACCGGTGCCTCCACCCCCCCGCAAAAAGCAGGGGGAGGGGCAAAAGCGGGTGGACCAAACCGAACCGCACCTTTCCCTAAGGCCCACCTCCACAACATCACATTTTATCTATATTAATTTAGCACCCCCACACTCACCCACTTGCCCCCTCTCCACCCAAATTCAGGATATGTATGATTTAGATCCAAATAAACCCTTTAAGAGTAGGAACGATAAGAAAAAAAGAAAAATCCTCTCTAGGATCCAAAAAACTTGTAACTCTTATCTAGGAATGTCCGGTATGGGAATGCCCAAATTTTCACAAAAATCTTGGAGGTCTTCCAAGAACCTCAACCTGGTCGATCTCCCCTCTCTCAGTACTACTAGTGATGTAGGAAACCCCCAGCTGTACTTTATGTTGGCCTTTCTCAGTTGTTCAAGCAGTGGTCTTAGCTGCCTTCTCCGCGCCAGGGTTCCTGCTGATAGGTCAGAGAATATTTGTAATTCCGTACTCTCAAAACGAACTGGGGGGGCTCCCCGAAGTCTATTCCAAATCTTTTCTTTATCTTCATATGAGTGGAATTTAATAATTACGTCTCTGGGTGTGTCCTGTCTCAGATTTAGGGGTTTTCTAATCCTGAGTACCCTGTCTATCTTTAGGGCCTCATCTTCCCGTCTGCCCAGGATTGGATTAAAGATTTTTTTCATTTTAATCACCAGTTCTTCACCCTGTTGTTCAGGTAGGGATCTAATCTGCAAGTTTTGGCAGCGACTTTGGTTTTCTTGCTCTTCCAATTTATATGACAAATTTCGGTAGTCGCTTTGCATTTTCCTCATTTGCGTTTTTAATTCTAGTATTTCTTTAGCCTGATTTCCTGATACTTCCTCTGCCACCTCAACTCTCCGCAGCAAGTGGCCCATGTCAGTCCGTACATTCAGTATCTCTGACTTTATAGAATTTTCTAACTTGGAGAACATTTCCAGCATTTCTAATTTAGTTGGAATTAATGCAATATTTCTTTGCTCATCCATGTCACTGAGATCAGGCTCTCTTTCCTGTTCCAACTCCTCCCTGGGCCTCTCCCCTTGTTCCCCCTTTTGTTTCACCAGGTCCTTCTTCTTATCCTTTGCTCCTGTTTGTTTCTTTTCCGGTCTGGGGCTTTTTGAACTCACGTCTTTAAGATATTTCTGAATTGTGCTGGTATTTAGACTCTCTCTTGGGGTCTTTGGTTCTGTTGCTCTTTGTGATCGGCCTCTCATATTACCTCCTTAATCTCTCCCCTTCCTTTTTATTAAACATGCACTGTACTTTTTCTCAACAAGGAAAGATAAAGGAAAGCAAACTGTCCAGCTGTTCTTACGACGAACTAGGCAACAGCTAATAATATGATCTTTCTTCTAGAGCCTATTAACTCAGTGCTATAATCTCAATATGGTAGCATGTAATATGTTTGTCAATATTCCACATAAATATCCTTCCTGATATGTATTAAGTGTAGTTTGCTAGCTCGAGAAGTTGGGTAGATGGAAGAGCAAGAAACAGCTTGAAATATACCATATAATCAATAACCAAAATTAATTAAGCAAGTCTCTTTAAATCTCTTTAAGGATACTTTAATAGTGCTTAACACTGCAGTTCTTCAAGGTAAGTAAGGGTGAAATTTCATACCTGAGGATGGCTCCTTCTCCTATCTCCATACCTCCCGGAATGATCTATGCCAAATGCTTGTCTTCTGTGGAATACCAATCACGCAGCTATTAGTTGCAAAGCGCCATAGACGTCCTGGTCCGCTGATTACACTAGCTGTCGGTGTATATAGTATCCATTCATCTTATCCTCATTCAACCAGGGTCAGCTCCGGGTTGCTTGCTAAGATGTGAGAAGGGCTACGGGGGGGTAACAAAGGAGAGAATGCCACGCTTCAAACTGTACCGCAGTGAGCCTCATCCAACCCAATGGGCTATTTCAAAAGTTTCACTTCTCCTCGGATAGTGCTCAATGTACTTGCGACTTCACTCCCGTGCTCCTCTCCCATCTGCTCCCGCCCGGCTCAGGCGAGGACCGGCAACCTCCAGCTGCAGTAGTGGGGGGTTGTTCTGGGGCTTCCTTAGTCGGTATCACATCGGGCTCTGACCCCGCTTTGCATCCAAGCCGTTCGATCCGTCCAGCCCAGCTCCGCTCCCTCACAGCAGCGCCACCATCAGGCCCCTCCCCTTGCTTTGACGTGTCACGTCAGCATCACTCCGAACACACGTGTGTTGTGGTAACTTGACACACAAAATGACAAAAAATATTATGGAGATCACTAGAAAAAAAAATTCAGAAGATCTTGTTAAAAAAAAGGAGATTACTATAAAAAAAAATAATAAACATTATTCTGGAGATCTGGTGAAAAATAAAATAAAAGATTATTCAGGAGATCACAAGAAATAATAAAGAAATCAGTTTGTCAGAACTCTGTGTGAATATCAGCAGCAAAACAACTTCATTATTCTAGCATTATAAAGAAGAAGAGAATGCACTGCATTGAAAGATTTAAAAATTTGCAGCGTGATGAATGTGCTATCTCCATTACAAACGCTAGTTTTACCAGACCGAGCGCTTCCATCTTGTACTTGATTCAGAGCATGCGTGGAATTTTGTGCATTACAATTGTGTACACACGCTCAGAATTTTTGACAACAAGTTTTTTTGTCGGAAAATTTGAGAACCAGCTCTCAAACATTTGTTGTCGTAAATTCCGACAGCAAATGTCCGATGGAGCATACACACGGTCGGAATTTCCAAAAACAAGCTCACATCGAACACGTGTTGTCGGAAATTCCGATCGTGTATATGCGGCATTACTACAACTGTCAACCCTTGGGCCACAGTAGGGGTGTTTCAACTTAGGCATCTGATTTACCTACAAATCAAATCAGACATTTTATGTATAATAAACCCCCACCCAACAGTTGTCAAAACCTACATAATCTGAAAGATTATGTCCTCTGAGCCCTGGTCAAAGATATTTGATATATGAACTTCATATCAGGCAGTTAACAGAACCCCTATGAAAATGCAAATATATTTTAAAAAGGGTAACGCATTTTCAATCAAGACATTCCTATTACACTACAGAAAAAAAAATTGGGGACAATGCCTCTAAAACATCTATTTATCTATTTATAGAAACCAAAAACAAAATCATGATGGCAATGGTCTCCCATATGGACTGACATCTGAAAAACTTACTGCCAAAAATCTGATCACATAACCATTCATTGGGATGAATCCTGGAATCTTGCTATTATTTTTATGAAAACCTAGACAAGGTCTACAGAATGTCCTCTTCCATATTACAAAAAATACCAAATGATATCCATACACAGCTTTCTTCTAAAGGTGGAATTTTGTTTTTTTATGAAAATCTGTTGTTCATTTCTTTCCATTCATAGAGTATTATTCTTTTTTGCTTTTTCCTATATTGTTATTATACAAAACATATACAGTACATATTTTATAAAAACATAAAATGGTGCTGCGGGTGACATTTTCTGTAATATTTTAACATGTAGTCCTTTCCTGAATCCTATTCTAAACAACAACCAATGTTTTTTTGCATTTGCTTCCATTATCTGCAATCTCATATTGACTATAAATGATGTTACCAACCATTGTATGCATAGGTAAATGTACAAGGTATCTAAAAACATTAAGGTAATAATAGACATTGTGGATTTAGCATACGTTAGTTACTGTTTAAAGAAAATTTGTCAACTGCTTCACTTAAGTCATCTTCCTCCACTCTCTTCTAAGCACTACTTTAAGACCTAACAAAGAGAGTGGAACTCTTGAAATTCTGACCTCAGCACGAACAGTTGAAATTGAAAAAATATATGCAGATGCATCTGTACTTCTTGCCTTGTTGAAGGTGAAATATCCCTTTCTGTAACCTCTAAAAATGGTTGTTTGTTTCCACATTGTTCATGATTAATAAGTCCTTGGAGAGTTCTTTGTATGGATTGCAAATATATATAATTATCATATTGTTTTACATGTGCCTATTTTGCAATGCAAAGAATCACAATCTGTCCATCGTTTCAGTATAAAAGAAAAAGACAACAAATTGTACAGATCTGTTGAATTGCTACTATTCTGTGCCTTTTTTCATGCACAGTGTTAAATAGAATTCCAGATATGGCATTTTTACATTTCACATTGGTCACTACTGAAAAGACAAAGACTGGAGCAGAGATCTGCAGCTTCCCCAGCCGCCTTCTCACTGCTATATTCTTAGTACACTGCCACAAAATGCCTGAAATATTGATGGAAATAGAGGAGGCAAATGTTCTTTTCCTTAATCGAAGGGCACTGATAACTGGAGCAACTGGTCTATTGGGCCATGCTGTGTACAGAGAATTCAAGGACAACAACTGGCATGTTGTGGGATGTTGATATAGCTGGGCGCGGCCTCGCTTTGAGTATCTTAATTTACTGGATACATCTGCTGTGAAAGAGTTTATCTGCAAATTCAAGCCACATGTGATTGTTCATTGTGCAGCAGAAAGAAGACCAGATATTGTTGAGAATCAACCTGAGTCTGCCACCAGGCTGAATGTGGAGGCATCTGCAAATCTTGCCAAAGTAGCAGCTGCATCTGGAGCATTCCTGATCTACATTAGTTCAGACTATGTCTTTGATGGATCAAATCCCCCTTACAGAGAGGATTCTGTGCCAAATCCCCTGAACCTATATGGTAAAACCAAACTAGAAGGAGAGCGAGTAATCCTGCAGAACAGCAATAATGCTGCTGTACTCAGAGTTCCTGTGTTATATGGGGATGTGGAGAAATTAGGGGAAAGTGCATTTACAATTATGTTTGACAAGGTACAGTTCAGCAACAAATCTGCTAATATGGACCACTGGCAACAGAGATTTCCCACCTATGTCAAGGATGTAGCCAGTGTCTGCTTCCAAATAGCTGAGAAAAAATTGCAGGAACCTTCTCTGATAAAGGGAATTTATCAATGGTCAGGGAATGAACAAATGACAAAGTATGAAATGGCTTGTGCTATGGCTGATGCTTTCAATCTCCCCAGCAGTCATCTGAGACCAATCACAGATGAACCCGTTGGCCCAACTCCTCGACCCTGGAACCCACAGCTTGATTGTTCCAAGCTGGAGGGCCTTGGCATTGGACAGAGGACACCATTTAGAGTTGGCATTAGAGAATCATTGTGGCCATTTTCCGTGGAGAAAAAAACGTGGCAAACTGTCTTCCATTAGTTTTGTTTTTTTTTTGTATGTCCAACTGATTTCTGTTTGTTTTTGCTCTTTTATTAAAATAAATTTAGTTTTGTATCGGTGTTATAAAAAAAATATACAATGTGAACAAAGGTGTCAGTGACAGAATGCTAGGCGTTTTGAAAGATCTATATTTTTTTTTTTTCTTATTTTTTTTTTTTTTGCCATACAAAGACCATAAAAGAAATTGGTAAGTCACTGGTCAGCTTAAACTTTGTTCAAATTACTTTTTTCTAATCGTCAGCTTAGGTTTTAGGCTTTGAGCAGCATGGAAGTGAAACCGATATTTGCCAGTTGAGAGTTGTAGTCTGCTGCCAATTGGAATAGTACCACTTATTTTTGTATTATTGGCAGAAAGGTGCTTAGATTCAGCATCCGAAGTTCAGCTTTTGGCAGCGCTTAAGCACATGTGTTAATCTACATAAAAATAAAATGCATACAGTAAATCAAAGCAATGCTATATAATGCATTTACTGTTAATTAAAAGTTGATTTTTAAGTTGCTCTGTCAGGTCCATTTTGAGCTAGATTTTGCACTATAAAGGGAATGCATACACAGGTGCTGTCATGCTGCGTTTGTGTCCAGTAATGCTGGTAGTGGTTGCTTTAATCCCTACAAGAGTATAGCTGATGATGTGTACAGACATCATGGCCACCACTGCACATATTGCAACAGGACATATCATGCGCTCTTCATTTGCTGCCAGTTGCCCATGCAGAATGATTGCAATATTGTTGGCTTCTAAGCTTTTTTTTTCAAGCTATGAACGCTTTGCCCCATGGCTTGATGAGCACTTAAAGATCTGTGTATACACATGCAAAAGCTGCACTGATCTAAAATGTCTTGGAACAGCTTTAAAAACCAAGATTATATTTCCAAAAAAAATATGAAGGGCCCCATTACATTTTATTGTGTTAATATTGCACGCTAGATATTCACCTGACATTTCTTTTGTATTTCACATTTTCCTATTAATTGAATCACTTGAACTGACACTTTTTGCCTGCGGTATGTTTATGATTAGGGCCAAAGTATTTACATTTTTTTTTTTACTAGGTACAGCAAGTAGCACTCCTCACCTCACTCGATCCTCATCCTCCAAAATCCCTCAATCCTTTCTGTGCCACAACTGCCAGCTCCCTATTGGAACCTTGTTCAGTGTAATTTTTACACTCTCCAGTACACTCCTCACCTCTTGCAAGCTGCACCCTGTCATTTAATACACGGGAAATGGGATCCACCACATTTCTCAAGTCCTCAATCACTTACTATTATTTGTAATGTCTATTACGATGATCACCATCCATATTCTGTGTATGCTCCTCTATTCACCTCTCCTCCAATCTCCAGTCTTCTGCTTACCATACTACTATCCTCTCTTCCCCCAAACCTGTGTCAGGTGATTTGCAACATGCCACATTCTACCTTTACCGGCTTCCTTTTACAAGATGCTATTTTGGCAGTCTTTTGCTTCATTACTTGAGATCTTGACCTCCCAAGCAAGCATGCAAATAATGAAAGTCAAAGTGGAATCAGTACAATTGATCTGAATACTTCTTCCAGGTCTGTGACTTTCGAAGTACTGAAGTCTTTGAATCCACATTTGAATGAGGCCCCAAATATTACATTTCACACAGAGTAGCATGAAGCAGTAATGATTTGACTATTTCATAAACTATCTTTCAGGGCTGGTTCATACCGGGATTGTATGGGAACACAAGCATTCCCGTGCTGTGTACTTTGACAGCCCATTCATTTTAATGAGCTGCAAAATGCACTGGACCTCAAGAAAAATATATAGTGCTTGATCGCAAGGGCAGTTTGCGCACCTGCGGTCCTGGAAACTTGCGCAGAATACTCCTTTCCCGAACTGCATATTGGTGTGTCAACTGGCCCTCTAATCAGACTGAAAGCTCTAAGTTTCTATCCTTCCAAATCTTTACTGGCCCTTGCTCTGATGTGCTTAGTCATTTGTTTTTTACGCGGTTAGCTCTGGTTATGTAGGGGGTTTTTTGCATGTTTCTGAAGAGTTTCAGGCAAATGGTTCTTTGGTATCTTTCCCACTAAAAAAAATGTATAAAGCCTTACAGCATATTTCTCCATATTTCTTTAAGTCTGTGACTGTATACTGTTAATTGTAATTTACACACACAAAATATTCTGCTGGGTAATCTATGTTCATTGCAAGGATTTTAAGAAACTTTTGCAGATTTACCCCAATTTTCTGTTCTGAAGGAATAGTTGTTTGTATCACTATGTTCTTTCCAGGCTGAATTCTAATTGGGAGTGTGTGGTTCAATATAGCCACCAAGTGAAATCTTAGTGTTCCGGAGAGGAAATCTGAAAATCTTTACTACTTGTACCATGTTTTCAAACGGTTGCCTATTGACTGTAGCATTTGTATCCCTGAATCTAAAAACATTCAGACTTGGGTAAAAAGTGTGCTATTTTGAAACACATTTGGGATGGTTTAATATAACAGGTAAGCAAAGTGCAGTAATCAATACAACTAGTTAAAAATCATCTTTCATTGGTCAGACTTGACGTGAAATATGATTGGCTGCTACATCCCTTAGAACATAATTGCTTTTTGCACTTTTTACAGCGAAGACTACTTAATACATAACAAAAATAAATACAGCATCCAACTGTGTTAACTTGGCCTCTCCTAACCTGTGGCCATGTCTTCACAACCTGTAATCCTTCACAGAACATTCCTCTCTACTCTTTTGGCCAGTCTACTACACAGCTAATTTCCCACAAGCCCTCTCTGGTCACCTCCACTAACTAATTATTCCCAACATAATACTCCCAAGTAGTCCTCCATTCAAAGCTTCATGATAAGAGATAGGATTCTTCCATGTACCATCTCCGGGTCATTCATTTATACTCCTCTCCTCCAATAATTTGTGTCCGCTTTTTTAAAAGCTGTCATCTCTCTCCCTGTCAAAATGGTCAACTCCTCCTCAAATCCTTGTACAATGTGCTTGCCAACTCCAATACACTCTGCACCTCCCACAATCTGTGCCCCCTCATTCGATACATGCAATCCCCCTGCCTGCCACATCTCTCAAGTACTTGGTTACTTGCTATTCTATGTTTTGGTCACTCCATTGCACTCCTCATCTGCTGTAATTTGTGTATGCTCCTCCACAACCTCTCAACCCTCTCCCTGCCAGACCTCCAACATCTCCTCTGTTTACTCTTCTGTATATACTCTCCTTAGTTACTTCAAATTGTCTGCTGATCTGCAACATGCCAGCCATCTTCCTCCATGGATGTTTACTCATTACCTTCCCACTAAACTTTGCTTCTCCTGCCATGAGGGTCCCGACTCTTGCAGTCATATCATTCCACTTTCTCACTCCAACTGTGATGTCATCTTCAGATCCTTTGGCAACTCACTATTGGACCCTTTACCACTCATCTCACGCCAACTATTGTCCATCAATCGTTCCTCTCATAGCACATTTGTAATGTGTCAGATCCTTGTTCTCTGCTTTGCAAGCTCCTCAAGTACAATTTTTATCCCCCACTTAAGTTCTCCATCCCTTAAGAACTGCTGTCCATTTAGTACCTCCTGCTATCAGTGGCTGCTTCTGGGAAACCTGTGACCCTAACCTCTGGTACACCTGTCCACTCCACCTTAGATCCTTGGTCAACCGTTTCCTATATCTGCCACACCTCTTTCCTCAAAACCAGCTCCCTACTCTCCTCAGATTCTTAATAGTTTACTCTTTGGTCTCCTGGCCATTCCACTAAACTCTTCATCTTGCACTATCTTAGCTCGGTGCTGTTTTTATGCTTTTTACATTTAGTAACATGAAGTCCTGAGTTGCTTAGCTTAAAGGGAGGAATGGGATTGCCTCACTGTTTTGATTAAGATGCTAGAAGGTTTACATTTTGTGTCCTTTGTTTACAGCAGGGTGGAGTCCTGGTAAATTTTGCAGTGTAAACTTTATTTGCACATGCTAAATTCTTAAACTCCCTGGCTAGTTAATGCATTAGTTTGACTTTTTTTTTTTTGCTAAGACTACTTGACAGAAATGCTACAGGATGCCACCTGTTCATGTTTTTGTGATGTACAATGTCAGATGGCGTGTGTGTTTCGCATTAACCCAAATAATGTTTTGTATGTTACAGAGTTGTAGACATCATAAACAAATCATTGATGCTTCCCATTCATGTACAATGTACTTTTTTCCTCCCAGAATTGTGAGAACATTCTTGTATTTTTAACAAGTGTTTGTTGAGTAAAAAAATAAAGTATATTTCTGAAAAAAAAAAAAACATTTCATATTGGTCTAGTTTGGAGCAATGAAGCAATGCATATACCATACCTGTTGGATCTCTCTAGAAGCTGGAAATCACTGTGGTAGACACCACCACTCCAGTGATCTTCACTAGCTTTCAGGTCCCATGCCAAGTGGCTGCTCTGCTGCATTGTGAACACAAGTGGTCAGCATGGATGTCATTCAGAGTTCATTTTGCATTTTTCCAGTAAATGCAAAGTATTCTCTGATTGGATAAGGTAGGGAAGGTGACATCACAACCCAGCGCCTCCACCATGTTTTATCAGAGAACACTTTGCATTCACTGAGAAAATGCAAACTGAACTCTGAATAGTGTCCGTGCTGACCTCCTGTGTTTATAATGCAGCAGGGAGCTGCTCAGCATGTAACTCAGAAACTAGTGAAGATCACTGGAGTAGGGGTGTTTAATGCAGCGATTTCCAGCTTCTAGAGCAAAGTAACTATGTAAAAAATGCCCTACCTGAAATTCTTCTTTAATCAAGAGATATTTTAGCAAATAAAATAATTATTAAATAGGAAAATGTATGTATCATAGGAAAACAAAAGACATTGGGACATACTGTATATACTATATGAATAGTATTCTAAAAAGAACATTTACCTATTGGAACCAATCAGCTCCATTTCTGCAGTAGGGAATTGTCATTTCTGCAGTATTTCCTTTTAAAATGAAATAATGATTTTGAGTGCTATTGGCAATAAAAGAAAATGACTTGCACATTTTCCATACTAAAGATTCATAGTTTTGAACTAACTGAACCTTGGGGAAGGAATACACTAGGCCCAGTTAAGGCAATTATAAAAATTAAAATGCTATTTTTTTTTATAATTTTACTATATTTAGCAGACATATTGAATGTGAATTGAATCTTTGCTAGATACCTTCTCTACTACTATATATACAAAACAAATTTAGCTTTGGAATTCATGACCACAGCTGCTAAAATGAGTTTTGTAATTATCTCATCCATAAACAGCAACCGCTCCTGACCATCACTAGAGGGAGCTGAAGGTAACACAAAATACAAACTTTTTATTGGGATAAAGGAGTAGTCTGTCCTTTGTAATTACTTCAGCTTTCTATGGTGATATTCAGGAGAATTTGTTGCAGGAAGAGAGTTTATAAACACAACTGCTTCTACACTGGTGCTCCCACGTCTGGAACTCCAAATGTCAGCCAAATAGGTTTCCTTTGCAACTGACTTTTAAGCAAACTGCAAGAAAAAGTAGGAATAAATAAACATACAAAATGAGGATTCAAAAACATGGAAGAATTTTTCATTTTTAATGTTGCCCTTTAAGCATTATTAAAGTTGTTTAAAGTATTTTCTTTTATTTGCTTTAATACTTATTCCCCAGGGCAGTATCCAGTCCCTCAAGCAATTCATTTGACAATCCCTTGACAATTAGCCTAGAAAATGTCCATAATGCCCCGTACACACGGTCGGACTTTGTTCGGACATTCCGACAGCAAAATCCTAGGATTTTTTCCGACGGATGTTGGCTCAAACTTGTCTTGCATACACACAGTCACACAAAGTTGTTGGAAAATCCGATCTTTCTAAAAGCGGTGACGTAAAACACATACGTCAGGACTATAAATGGGGCAGTGGCCAATAGCTTTCATCTCTTTATTTATTCTGAGCATGTGTGGCACTTTGTCCGTCAGATTTGTGTACACAGGATTGGAATTTCCAACAACGGATTTTGTTGTCGGAAAATTTTATATCCTGCTCTCAAACTGTGTCGGAAAATCCGATGGAAAATGTGTGATGGAGCCTACACATGGTTAGAATTTCCGACAACAAGGTCCTATCACACATTTTCCATCGGAAAATCCGACTGTGTGTACAGGGCATTACTGTTTTTTTAATGTTTGGCTTGAATCAGATTCAGATTTGATACCCAGACTACAGTAATATTCACCAAACCTGCCTTAAACTGGTATATTTTGATCATTCTTAGTCAGTAGTTTAGAGTTAATTATGAATGATGGCCCTAGAATTATTGGTCTCACTCCAACATGTGTGTCAATATCTAATATGTATTGTCATTTTCACATGTGGGCACACTGACACTACATGTCTCTGCGTATGTATGTGCATTTATGTGGGCTCAGGCTGCATGGTAAACACATACTCAAATCTACCACATCACTCCAAAACACCTCCACTCATCATTTAACCACTTCAATACTGGGCACATTCACCCCCTTCCTGCCCAGGCCAATTTTCAGCTTTCAGTGCTGTCACACTTTGAATGACAATTGCACAGTCATGCAATACTGTTTTGGTGGTATTTAATCACCACTGGGTTTTTATTTTTTGCTAAAAAAAACAAAAAAGACCCAAAAGTTTGAAAAAAAAAAGTTTTTCTTAGTTTATGTCAGTAAATTTTGTAAATAAATTTTTCTCCCTCACTGATGTGCGCTGATGAGGCTGCATTGATGGGCACTGATAGGCTGCATTGATGGGCACTGATGAGGCGGCACTTATGGGCACTGATGAGGTGGCACTGATGAGGAGGCACTAATATGCCGCACTGATGGGCACTAATAGGTGCCACTGATATGCTGCCCTTATGAGCACTGATAGGCAGAACTGACTAGGCAGAAAATGACTTGCACATTTTCCATACTAAAGATTCATAGTTTTGAACTAACTGAACCTTGGGGAAGGAATACACTAGGCCCAGTTAAGGCGATTACAAAAATTAAAATGCTATTTTTTTTATAATTTTACTATATTTAGCAGACATATTGAATGTGAATTGAATCTTTGCTAGATACCGTCTCTACTACTATATATACAAAACAAATTTAGCTTTGGAATTCATGACCACAGCTGCTAAAATGAGTTTTGTAATTATCTCATCCATAAACAGCAACCGCTCCTGACCATCACTAGAGGGAGCTGAAGGTAACACAAAATACAAACTTTTTATTGGGATAAAGGAGTAGTCTGTCCTTTGTAATTACTTCAGCTTTCTATGGTGATATTCAGGAGAATTTGTTGCAGGAAGAGAGTATATAAACACAACTGCTTCTACACTGGTGCTCCCACGTCTGGAACTCCAAATGTCAGCCAAGTAGGTTTCCTTTGCAACTGACTTTTAAGCAGACTGCAAGAAAAAGTAGGAATAAATAAACATACAAAATCAGGATTCAAAAACATGGAAGAATTTTTCATTTTTAATGTTGCCCTTTAAGCATTATAGGTGGCACCAGTGGGCACTGATGGGCACTGATAGAAGGCACTGATAGGAGGCACTTATGGGTAATGATATGTGGCACAGATAGATGGCACTGATGGGCAGCGCTGATGGGCAGCACTGACGGGCAGCACTGATGAGCAGGCATCGATAGGCAGCACTGACTGGCATCACTGATGGGCATTGATTGGTGTCACCTCTGGGCACTGATTGGTGGCACTGCTGGGCACTGGTTGGTGGCACTGCTGGGCACTGATTGGTGGCACTTCTGGGCACTGCTGGGGTTACATTGATAATCAGGGAACTGATGATCATTGCCCTGATTACCTCTACACTCTCTGCTGCAAGGAGATGTCGCTGATCTGCTCTCCTCTCCTCACACTGACAGAGTGTGAAACAAGGAGAGCCGAAAAACCTCACTTCCATGTTTACATGTGATCGGCTGTGATTGGACACATGGTTAAAGAGCTGAGTCATCAGCTCTTTACCCAGATGGGGGTCGCGCTGTGTCCTAGGAACATGGCGAGAGCGCAATTGCCGCACTGCATGCCCCCTGCTGGTGCACAAGAGCGGTGACACTGGGGCGATGTCATATAATGTTGCCCCAGAATGAGAGGGGATCCCGCCTGCCGTCATTTTACTATACGGTGGGCGAGAGGTAGTTAAAGTGGTTCTGCAGGCTGAAGGATTTTTACCTTCAAGCAGCTTGCTATGGGACATTCAGTAGGGAGAAGGGGCCAGGAGCGTCGGCGGGGGACCCGAGACGAGGTGGATTGGGACTGATAAGTGCAAAACCATTGCACAGAACAGGTAAGCATAAATTTAAAAATATTTTTGTTATAAAAATGAAAAAAATATTTTTTTCCATATTGTCATCAGTCAGTGCCCCTGATCCCCACCACACCCATTATATGATAATCCTGTACTGCACTGGTGACAGTATGTAAAAAAAAAAAAAAAACTTTTTTTTAATTACTTAATTTTCCAAAACATTTTGAGAAAAAATTACAACTTCAGAAAACTTGTCATGTGTCTTACTTAATACCTTGGACTGTCTACATTCCAAAAAGGGGTAATTTGGGGGATATCTGTACTGTCCTGACATTTTTGGGCCTCAAGAAGTAAGAAAGGCCATCAGTACATTAGGATTGATCAATTTTTAGATATATTCAATAGTTATATACCACAGTTTGTGGACTATATAACTTTCACACACTAAATAATATACACTGATTTGGGTTATTTTCACCAAAGAAATGTAGCAGAATACGTTTTGGCTCAAATCTTTCTTTTTTTCTCAGGCTTTTGTATTTAACTTTTAGATAGTGGTTATTTTTACATTACTGAGTAAAATAAATACAGTCTAAATATCAATAAAACTACTTTAACCACTTACGGACCGCTGCGCGCCGATATACATCCTAAGTTTGAAGAGGAATATCGTTGTGATGGCAGCAGCTCGCTGCCATAACCCCAGTATCTTCTTTTTCGGGAGGCAGTCCGCTTTCCGATAAGAGTGGTCTCTGTGGCGGATTTGCAGCAAGATCACTTTTATCGGTGGCGGGAGAGGGGCCCCCCTCCCACCGCGCTCCGGTGCCCTCTGCCGCTTACTGGAGCTGTCGGCAGATCGGATGTTACCCCTTGCTGGGTATGGAGACAAGTAAGGGGAAGATGGCCCCCACCCGTCTCGATAATATTGCAGGGCGGAAGTGACGTCAAAACATCACTTCCGCCCATAGCTCTTAAAGGGCCATTTTTTTTGCATATTATTGTAAATATGAGATCTGAGGTCTACGAATTTACTGGCTCTCTCTGTTTTTGAGCCCACGCCAGACACTATGGGACGCCCTGGAGGGTTTTTGGAGTGTTTTTGTATTTTAGGGATGGAATAAAAAGTTGGTATTCTAGGGTAGGGAACTTGTACTCCCTCAAAAATCTCCCTGGTGATCAGGCCGTCAGCAAAGGTGGACTGTATCATGCCATCATATTGTTGGTTAAATTTGGTAATGATACTAACAGATATTGGTTTGTACTATAGTCTATTTTTGAGAATGTCCCAGTACATGTTCCTGTACTGAAGTTCATCCATTAGTACCACATTACCGCCCTTGTCCGAGGGCTTGATCACCAGGTGAGAGTTATTGCTGAGATCGTCAAGGGCTGCTTTCTGGGCTTCACTTAAATTAGGGTTGACATTCTGTTACTGTGGGCGGGACCACCATCAGCACTTGATGAGTTTATGGCCATCCTATGTCACAATGACTACAATTTGAAATTCACTATGCAATCTAGACTCACCACTATTGCATATCACTATTAATATCACCACAGATGGCCTTATTAATACGTCACTATACCGGAAACCCACTACGGGGAACACAATTTTGCACGCGCAAAGTGCACATCCCCAGCCCCTCATTCAAAGAATCCCCTTTAGCCAATACTGTACTTGCGCCTCAAATGCAATTGCTCCAATGATCTTGATTTTAAACAGGAGGCAGATCGCCTGTACGAGCGATTGTTGGCCAGGGGTTATAGCAAAACCAGCCTCAAAAAAGCCTTCAAAAAAGCTGTGGTTAAGCCTAGGAATACTATCCTTTTTCCACAACCCAAACGAGCAGACTCCAATGTACTAAGGTTTATAACTACTTACCTCTGATCATCATCAGGAAATACGGTCAGTAGGGATGAGCTGAACACCCCCCTTTTCGGTTCGCACCAGAACCTGCGAATGGACCGAAAATTTGCGCAAACTTTAGAACCCCATTGAAGTCTATGGGACTTGAACATTCAAAATCAAAAGTGCTAATTTAAAAGGCTAATTTGCATGGTATTGTCCTAAAAAGGGTTCGGGGACCTGGGTCCTGCCCCAGGGGACATGTATAAATGCAAAAAAAGTTTTAAAAATGGACGTTTTTTCGGGAGCAGTGATTTTAATGATGCCTAAATTGAAAAAAGAGTAAAATATTCCTTTAAATATCATACCTGGGGGGTGTCTATAGTATGCCTGTAAAGTGGCGCGTGTTTCCCATACTTAGAACAGTCCCTGCACAAAATGACATTTTTAAAGTCATTTAAAACTTCTTGCGGCTTTAATGTAATGTCGGGTCCCGGCAATAGGGATGAAAATCAGTGAGACAAACGGCATGGGTACCCCCCCATCCATTACCAGGCCCTTTAGGTCTTGTATGGATATTGAGGGGAACCCTGCACCCAAATTAAAAAAAGGAAAGGCGTGGGACCCCCAGGCCCTATATACTCTGAACAGCAGTATACAGGCGGAGCAAACAAGATAGGGACTGTAGGTTTTTTGTTAAGTATAATCTGTTTGTAATTTTGAACTGGTACATTTTTAAAGTGTAGCTCCAGCCAAAAAATCTATTTTAAGCTTTTTGGAAAACATAGGAAAGGGTTATCACCCCTGTGACATTTGTTTTGCTGTCTGTGCACCTCTTCAGAAGATTTCACCTCACTTTCTGTCCCAATGACAAATGTTTTTTGACAATTTGGGGTTTTTAGTGAAACAAGGATTGTTGATAAAGCATCAGTGGAGAGGAGACACGTTTTTCCCATATTAACTCTTACAGGAGAGAATTTCCCTTCCTAGGGGTAGATTTCATCTCACTTCCAGTTGTCTCCTTCTGTTTGCAAGTAGGAGTCATTTGTAAGCTGGATGTTTGAAAGTAGGGGCCTGCCCTATATACTCTGCAGAAATTGGGGCCTTAGGTGTTGGTTTTGCCATAACACGTAAGCCCTCACAGTTACTTTTGGTGGGCACAGGAACGGGCCCTGCTGTAAAATATTAGATCAAGAATTGTAATTACATGCACCTGTTGAACAGGGGCAGAAAAATTGGGCCTTTGGTGGTGTTGGGGGTGGTGATGCTGGTGCCACAACACTGTAAGTCCTCACAGTTACTCTTGGTGAAATACTCTTACTCATAGAATGCATTAAGGTGAAAAACCTTAAGGCTTTAGAACCACTTTAAGACTTCAGACCAGAACTCAAAAGCAGTGCCCTCCAGCAAGGATAATCCTCTGGCAGGCCAGGCCCTCAGCCCAGTAACTGCTGAGACAAAAACTGCAGCCTCTTGTCTCATTGTTTCCTCTCCTAGGGGCAAAAGCCCCAGGAGAACTAGAACCTTATATGCTAAGGATAGAACATGCTGCACAGACCTCCTAAACATTTATCACCCTTCCAGCCACCTTCTGGACACCTCCCTCAAGGGTTTGGATGGGACATAATAAAGAAAGAAAGAAGAAATCAAACACGTAACTTCAGAAAACCTGAGCAGGCAAAAACAATCAATCCCTGCTCCATAACTACAATGATAGCAAAAACAAAATACGCCTAGCTACCTAACTTGAAGAGGGTGCTATACCTAGATTTAAAAGTAGTTTTAAAATATTCAGAGACACAGTCATTATTAGCAGACAAACTGAGCATCATTTACCTGCCTAGAATTGCCTTAAATGTTTCCCAGCCGCAGAGAGGGAATGCCAGCCATGCATTAGACCTGATATGGTGAATGTGCAAATAACCAAGCAATAAAAAAAAAAAGTGCTCCAAATGATAGGCAAATGAGTGGTTAACTGATCATTCAGCATTTTTTAAATATTAAAGATGATTTCTAATAAGCAGCTGAGATTACAAAGCCTTCTTCTCGGTCGGTGCCTGTTTTTTGTCTACAGAGATGAAGGGCACAAAAAAAGTATGAATTCCCCATACGAGCCAAAGTCAAAATCAGAAAGCTTGACATTTTTATACCAAGATTAAATTTTAAAAAATTGATGATGGTCTTTAAAGGCACCACAGTAACAATGTTAATAAAATTAAATTATCTATATTACATGTTATAAAAAATTGACAATGTTAAAAACGTTTTCCATTCACAATAAAGAAATGTTGCCTAATAGGCACATTGCACACCGCCTAATACATCAACAATAATATTGAACTGTCTATTCATCAAAAACCATATACTAGGCACATTTGATAATATTACATCAGACTCAGTGTTGGATGGTGGGAGGTGTGCTGTAGCATGTTGCGTGTGAGAAGTGTGCGGCGTATGGTCTGAGCACTAACAGGCTGACCCCCCAACTCCTTCAACCTCTGCAGCAATGCTGGCAGCACTCATTCGTCTACTTCCCAAAGACAACCTCTTGGTTATGATGCTGAGCACGTGCATTCAACTTCTTTGGTCGAACATGGCGAGGCCTGTTCTAAGTGGAACCTGTCCTGTTAAACCACTGTATGGTCTTGGCCACCGTGCTGTAGCTCCGTTTCAGGGTCTTGTCAATTTTCTTATAGTCTAGGCCATCTTTTTGTAGAGCAACATTTTTTTTTCAGATAGTCAGAGAGTTCTTTGCCATGAGGTGGCATGTTGAACTTCCAGTGACCAGTATGAGAGAATGGGAGCGATAACACCAAATTTAACACGCCTGCTCCCCATTCACGCCTGAGACCTTGTAACACTAACGAGTCACATGACATCGGGGAGGGAAAATGACTAATTGTGCCCAATTTGGACATCTTCACTTAGGGGTGTACTTTTGTTGCCAGCGGTTTAGACATTAATGGCTGTGTGTTGAGTTATTTTGAGGGGACAGCAAATTTACACTGTTATACAAGCTACATTGTAGCAAAGTGTCATTTCTTCAGTGTTGTCACATGAAAAGATATAATAAAATATTTACAAAAACGTGAGGGGTGTACTCACTTTTGTGAGTTACTGTATATATATATATATATATATATATATATATATATATATATATATATATATATATACAGTTGTGTGAAAAAGTATTTGCCCCTCCCTGATTTTTATTTTTTTTGCATATTTGTCACACTTAAATGATTCAGATCATCAAACAAATTTTTAAATTACACATAGATAACCCAAGTAAATACAAAATGCAGTTTTTAAATGATAATTTCATTTATTAAGGAAAGGTGTTCAAACCTGCCTGGCCCTATGTGAAAAAGTAATTCCCTTCTCTTGCTAAATCATGAATGAACTGTAATTAATCACATTTTTTGGAAAGCTGAGTTAAACTTGCCACACCCAGGCCTAATTACTGCCAGACCTGTAGAATCAAGAAATCACTTAAATAGAAGCTGTCTGACAAAGTGAAGCATGCTAAAAGATCCAAAAAAGCAACACATCATGCCAAAATCTAAAGAAATTCAAGAACAAATGAGAAACAAAGTAGTTGACATGTATCAGTCTGGAAAGGGTTACAAAGCCATTTCTAAGGCTTTGGGACTCCAGCCAACCACGGTGAGAGCCATTATCCACAAATGGAAAAAACTTGGAACAGTTTTGAACCTTCCCGGGAGTGGCCGGCCAACCAAAATTACTCCAAGAGCACAACAATGACTCATCCAGGAGGTCATAAAAGAACCCAGAACAACATCTAAAGAACTGCAGGTCTCACTTGCCTCAGGTAAGGTCAGTGTTCATGATTTAACAATAAGAAAGAGACTGGGAAAAAATGGAGTCCATGGGAGAGTTCCAAGGCCAAAGCCACTGCTGACCAAAAAGAACACACAGGCCCCTCTCACATTTGCCAAAAAAATCTTGATTATCCCCAAGACTTTTGGGCAAATATTCTGTAGACCGATGAGACAAAAGTTGAACTTTTTTGGAAGGTGTGCGTCCCGTTACATCTGATGTAAAACTAACACAGCTTTTTATAAAAAGGAACATCATACCAACAGACACACATGATGGTGGTAGTGTGATGGTCTGGGGCTGCTTTGCAGCTTCAGGACCTGGACGGCTTGCTGTCATTGAGGAACCATGAATTCTGCGTTCTACCAGAAAATCCTGAAGGAGAATGTCCGACCATCAGTTCCAGACCTCAAGCTCAATCACACTTGGGTTATGCAGCAGGACAGTGATCCAAAAACACACCAGCAAGTCCACTTCTGAATGGCTCGAAAAAAACAAAATTAACGTTTTGGAGTGGCTTAGTCAAAGTCTGGACTTAAACCCAATTGGAATGGTGTGACATGACCTTATACAGGCTGTTCATGCTGGAAAACCCTACAATGTGGCTGAATGAAAACAATTCTGCAAAGAAGAACAAAATTTCTCCACAGTGATGTGAAAGACTCATTACCAGTTATCGCACATGCTTGATTGCAGCTGTTGCCGCCAAGGGGGGCAAATACTTTTTCACATAGGGCCAGGCAGGTTTGGACAGCTTTTTTCCCTTAAAAAATGAAATCATCATTTAAAAACTGAAAAAAAAAAAAGAAAATACGCTGCGCTAAAGTGTAACCAATGATATAAATTATATATTGAATGTTTCAAATAATAATCTAAAGAGAGAATATTTAAACCATAAATATATAGTATGCTGAAAATCACACAAAATAGTGATAATGCATCAGTGCAATATAAAAATTGTAAAACTATATAATCAAATACATGTGTACATAATAAATATAACATAAAGTGCAATGTGCATGATATAACACAGTAAATATGTCTTAAGTGCAATATACAAAAAGTGCCCAGTGCCACACAGCAGTGTGATATACGATCAAAAAACAATATTAAAAGTGATCCGTGAATCCAGTAATCAATAACATAGGTGTGTTAAAATAATGTCCATAAATAAAAATCCAGCATGCTCCAAATGATCTCAGTGCTTTTAAAACCATGCTCCAGTGTCATCCAGTGACCCCCCAGGAATGCCGCTCACCTCAGAGCGTGTGACTCAGAAATATAAAATCACTCCCCACAATGGGGTACTCACAAATTTGAGGTGCGTAAGTGCACCAACCCAAGGGGAGGGGCCAGGACGGAGCACGGAGCTGTCTGTTTGCTGTGATTATCTGGAGTCTGTTGCTAGGTTGGTGCCCTTACGCACCTCAAATTTGTGAGTATCCCATTGTGGGGAGTGATTTTATATTTCAATAAAACCTTTTTAAACGTTATTACACCATCAAGTTTTTTTCTCTCATTTATCTTTGGAGCTGCTATTCATACTGTACACCTGGATATCATCATTGGGCCGTGGGATGGCTCCAAAGCGTGTTTAGACTTAGTTTCACAGCTGAGTCACACGCTCTGTACACTTGTATTTGATGATATAATTTTACAATTTCTTATATTGCACTAATGCATTATCACTATTTTATGTGATTTTCAGCATATTATATATTTATGGTTTAAATATTCTCTCTTTAGATTATTATTTGATACATTCAATATATCATTTATATAATTGGTTACACTTTAGCGCAGCGTATTTTCTTTTTCTTATTGATGCATGGTATATGAGACGTGCTCTACGCAGGCAGCTAGGTGTTTTTTACTTTTTACTCTTTAGGCATTAGATCATTGTGGCTCGCAAGGTTTCTCTCTAATTGTATCATTTAAAAACTGCATTTTGTATTTACTCGGGTTATCTTTGTGTAATATTAACATTTGTTTGATGATCTGAATCATTTAAGTGTGACAAATATGCAAAACAATTAAAAATCAGAAAGGGGGACAAATACTTTTTCACAGCACTGTATATATATATATATATATATATATATATATATATATATATATATATATATATATATATATATATATAGTGAGAGTCCCTGTCTCTGAGAAAAGGGGGTTAAAAGGGACACAGAGTTTGCATATCTGCAGATTGCAGAGCTACAGAGCGTAGGTTTGAAAAGGAGAGGACTGATCTGGCAGCTTTCTCCAGATCTTGCTATTTCCGGATGGGGTTCTGTAGTTTGGAGATCCCTCAGAGTCTTGGGTGGGACGGGATCTCCAACCCTGTGTCCAGGTCTTATGGATAGCCAGTAGGGTGTGTGCCCAGGTGCACACAACCCATATAATGAGAGCAGTGAGGGAAGGAAGGTAAAGTGTGAGCAGCTTGCTGCTGCTGTTTGAAGACAAACCTGTGTTTGGAGAGTGGTCTGCCCTGTGGAAGACTGTAGCCCGTGTAAGGGGGATTCTTTGCCCAGGGACTGGGAAAGGCTGGCCAGCTTTGAGAGTCAGGAAGACTATGGAAGCCAATGAGTCCAGGGGGCTGTAAAGAATTAACTCTGTTGAGAAAAAGCAGAGGAATTGCTGACAAGAGAGAGCCAGGTGGCTTGGTATGTTATCATTTATGAGTGCCTAATGAAATTAAACCCCTGTGTGGGATTTCTGGATGGACTTTTGTTTTGTTTTTTCCCTTTAATAAATGTGGGCTACCAGGCCCTTAACAATAAATGCCCGTCTGATGTGGACTCGCTACACAAAAATGCGTCTATCCACTTGAGATAAACACCCCAATATCACAATATATATATACATATGTTTTTAGATATCAATGTTTGTGAGTTTCACTGTTCATTTTCTATCCATGTAGAATATATGCCTAAACTCACGCGCAACATGTAGAGCTGAGCTACAGCACACCTCTCACCATCCAACACCAAGTCTGAGTATATGGTTCTTGATGAATAGACAGTTCAATATTATTGTTGATGTATTAGGCGGTGTGCTATGTGCCTATTAGGCAACATTTCTTTATTGTGAATAGAAAATGTTTTTAACATTGTCATTTTTTATAATATGTAATAAAGATAATTGAATTTTATTAGCATTGTTGCTGTGGTGCCTTCAAAGTCCATCATCAAACTTCTCCATTTAATCTTGTAATCATATCAGGATGTGGCACTTTGTATTGTCCCCTGTATCCACAGTACCACTCTGTGATGATACAATTAAACTTTCTCTATATTCCTTAGAGTAGAAGCACCCATCAGTATCTGTAAGTAGTTTTTATTAATACTATTTAAATAAAACAATATTCTCTTTTGAAGAGAATATTCTTTTTTGAACCCCCCCCCCCCCCCAGCACATTGCCCAACTACATTTTGATTATGGACTTTGTAGATACAGCCTGGTTAGGCTATATGAATGTGATTCAAACTATGTGAATGCCAGTGCAGGACATGAAATAGGTATCAACCAATATATGGCTAAAATGAAGAGATTGCTTAAAAATAAGTCCAATCTACATTGGCATTTTGATTTTTTACAACAATATGTAAGGGAGATAATCACTCCCATAGGACAAAGTTGGAGAGAGCACCACTCCCCCATGAGGTGATGGGACTTTCCCGGATATTTCACTGTCTCTGCGGTAAGCACATACACAATGGATGATAGGATATGATCCGATGCCCACCAGACCGTTATGGTGACTCTGACATCACCATTCAATTACTGGATAAGGGTCCGTTCACTATTTTTTATCCTGCAGTCGGTACAGAGTTAATGTGAGTACATTTATTGTAATTGATACTAATGTTATCTTTTTGTAACTGGATTGAGTATCATTTTTGGTCAATTTTGTATTTGGCCTAATGCTACCAAACAAATTTTTATACTGTGTAAACTTTGTAATAAATTCATATTTCATTATCATCCATTGTGTATGTGCTTACCTCAGAGACAGTGACATATCCGGGAAAGTCCCATCACTTCAAGGGGGAGTGGTGCTCTCTCCAATGTTGTTCTAATTGATTTCTCAGGGATGTGGATATGACAGTCTGTCCCTAGAACTGGTCCAACAATTTCCAATATACAGTTGTGCTCATAACTTTACATACCCTGGCAGAATTTATGATTTCTTGGCCATTTTTCACAGAATATGAATGATAACACAAAAACATTGCTTTCACTCATGGTTAGTGTTTGGCTGAAGCCATTTATTATCAATCAACTGTGTTTACTCTTTTTAAATCATAATGCCAACAGAAACTACCCAAATGAACCTGATCAAAAGTTTACATACCCTGGTGATTTTGGCCTAATAACATGCACACAAGTTGACACAAAAGGGTTTGAATGGCTATTAAAGGTAACCGTCCTCACCTGTGATCTGTTTGCTTGTAATTAGTATGTGTGGACTCCTGACAGACCCTTGCATCCTTCATCCAGTGCTGCACTGACGTTTCTGGATTCTGAGTCATGGGGAAAGGAAAAGAATTGTCAAAGGATCTGCGGGAAAAAGTAGTTTAACTGTATAAAACAGGAAAGGGATATAAAATGATATCCAAGGAATTGAGAATGTCAATCAGCAGTGTTCAAACTCTAATCAAGAAGTGGAAAATAAGGGGTTCTGTTGAAACCAAACCACGGTCAGGTAGACCAACTAATCTTTCAGCAACAACTGGCAGGAAAATTGTTTGGGATGCAAAGAAAAACCCACAAATAACTTCAGGTGAAATACAGGACTCTCTGAAAATATGTGGTGTGGCTGTTTCAAGATGCACAATAAGGAGGCACTTGAAGAAAGATGGGCTGCATAGTCGAGTCGCCAGAAGAAAGCCACTACACAAATGCTACAAAGTATCCTGCTTACAATATGCCAAACAGCACAGAGACAAGCCTCAAGCCTTCTGGCACAAAGACATTTGGAGTGATGAGACCAAAATTTAGCTTTTTGGCCACAACCATAAATTCTACATTTGGAGAGGAGTCAGTAAGGCCTATGATAAAAGGCACATCATTCCTAAAGTGAAATACAGAGGTGGGTCGCTGATGTTTGGATGATGTGTGAGCTACAAAGGCACAGGAAATTTGGTCAAAATTGATGGCATGATGAATTCAGTATGTTATCAAAAAATACTGGAGGAACATTTGCATTCATCAGCCAGAAAGCTGCGCATGGGACGTACTTGGACATTCCAACATGACAATGATCCAAAACACAAGGCCAAGTTGACCAGTCATTGGCTATAGCAGAATAAAGTGACGGTTCTGAAGTGGCCATCTCAGTCTCCTGACCTCAATATCATTGAGCCACTCTGGGGAGATCTCAAACGTGCAGTTCATGCAAGACAGCCCAGGTTCATGCAAGAATTTACAGGAACTGGAGGCTTTTTGCCAAGAGGAATGGGCAGCTTTACCATCTGAGAAGATAAAGAGCCTCGTTCACAAAAGACTTCAAGCTGTCATTGATGTTAAAGGGGACAATATACAGTAATAAGAAGTGGGGTATGTAAACTTTTGGTCGGGGTCATTTGGTTAGTTTCAGTTGTGATTATGATTTAAAAAGAGTAAAAACAGTTGATTGATAATAAATGGCTTCAGCCAAACACTAACCATGAGTGAAAGAAAAGTGTTTTCTGTTATCATTCATATTCTATAAAAACTGGCCAAGAAATCATAAATTCTGCCAGGATATGTAAACTTGCACAACTGTGTATATAAAATCACTCCCATAGGGTTGCAAGTACAACTACTTCCTTCCTTCCAAAACTTTTCCCCAAAATTTAAAACATCCTGGGAAAAGATCTTAACCCAATGTAGCATTGAGCTCATGAAGTTATTCATTATACAATATCAGGCTGAACTTAACAGCCCTGACCAAGACATTTTAATGTTGCAGTCTGCAAATGATACAATAAAAAAATCATGCTCAATTTGCCAAGTGTTGGCAAGAAGTCAAGGATTATATAACTAGAATCACCAAAAATATCATTTTTAAAAAACAAAACAAACTGTCCAAAGACAGAATAGCTTTCCTGGAGGGCTTTGCATATAGATGGCAGACCCCTTTTCAAGGTAGAGGCCCTAAAAATGGTTATGGGATCAAACATAATGGTAATGATTTTGGGATTACCGATGATGATATTGAATCTGATTCTTCGGTTTCTGCTTTCTCTTCACAGCCATCAACAAATAAAGGAACAAATGAACCCTCTAACACAAATCTAGGACCACGAATCATGGTGGTGGCTACTATACACCCTATTCCAAAAAATGACCCACTGATGCAGACACTATACCCACCAATCACACACAAATAATGGGTGCCATGTCTAACACTGGTGTTGGTATTGTTTAACAAGATAAATATTTAGGCCCCATAGCCCACCAGGCTTTACAGATACTGAATGCACAATCACATATCCCTAATACACCTCACAGGATATATGTATAAAGAAAGGTTCCCCTAGGAGGCCTTTAAAGGCACTTAATATTGTCTTATGTAAAAATATATAGGAGTATACAACAATATAATAATAAACAAATTTTATTTAGAATCAAAATTTAGAAATAATAACGAAACAGTAGTTAGTTTCTATCACCATACAAGATATATACATGAAAAGGGAACTCGCCTTACACCCAACGCGTTTCGGGATATAGTTTAGTCCTTCTTCAGGGGTGCAGAAAAAAGAAGAGAGGGGTTCATCTAAGATACAATTGAAATACACAATCAATGGGTTACCATAACATGTGAGGCATAACGCTACATGCTTGAGATAATATAATCAAAACACTTACAATAGTATTGAATGGTGAGGCAGTTGTTACAGTGTTTCGTTAAATCACATTAAAAGCTTGGAGTCAACATAGCACCGGGTATTGATGCTGGTGGGATTGCTGTCTTACGACAAAATGGGCATCAGAAAGGTCTGTGGGTATACACTGGATAGTATTGTTGTCAGAGAGGTTACCTTGTTGGGCGTCGTTGTGCGCGGGGCACATTGGTGAGCGTGTTCCTGTGTGTGCTGGGGCGCGTGCTTCTGGGGGCACTGGCGTGTCTAACCTGGCTGGCCGTGCTGTGCCTGGTGGTGCTGGTGTGCGTGCCGGTGTCCGGGGGGGTGCGTGCGGGTGCGTGGGCGTCTGTGCGTATCGGTGTGTGCACGAGCGCGGCGTTTGGCGCCAATCAGCCTATTTAGGTCTGCTGCTATCTCTGATCGGTGCTGCCTAATCAACAGCTCTGTGCCTAGTTCCTGTTTCCTGTTCCTAGTTCCTGTGTTCCTGAGTTCCTGATCTGTTGATGACCTGGCTTGCCTTTGGATTCTTCTGACCTCCGCCTGCATCTGACCCCGGCTTGTTTTGACCTCGCTTCTGCCTGCTCCTCCTGTACCTCTGCTGCCCGCCTGTTGCCAAACCCAGCCTGTGCATTGACCTGTCTTTAGCTCCTGCTCAGCATCCGTTGCCTGTGCCTCTGACTATCATCTGCTGTCTGAAGACTGCTAGCTTCCGGAATACGGACTCCTGCACAGGCTCTCATACCACTCCGCAGTCGTGTGCTTCCTGTCTGCTCTACCAGGGGCTGCAAGTTGGATACGTAAGGGAGCCTACCCTCTGCCCAAGTGGACTCTCCGGTCTGGTAAGTGAGAGACCTGACAGTATCAGGCAGCCATGACCGAATCCGGGCAGGGGGCCTCCCCCATGGATGAATACTGTAGGCACCTAGCGGGCCTCACCCAGGCAGTCAAAAGCCTACAAGAAGGCTATACCAGATTAGAGGGACAGGTCCAGGCCCTCTCAGCATCTCCTCAAGGAGCAGCGTCTGCCGGCCCTTCCGTAGCACCCTCTGTAGTAATGCTCCCCCCGGAGCCCAGGGTACCCACACCCAAAAAGTTCTCTGGAGAACGTTGCAAGTACCGGGCATTCCGCAATGCATGTGAGCTTTATTTTGCCTTACAACCCCGCACGTTTTCTCTGGAAGCCACAAAGGTGGGGTTCATCATATCACTACTGACCGGCGAGCCTCAAACTTGGGCTCACCGTTTACTGGAGCAAAAATCCAGATCTCTGGATTCCTTGGATGACCTCTTCCTAGCAATGTCTCAGCTATACGAGGACCCCCAACTAACGGCTACTGCTGAAGCCACCTTGCACTCGCTGCAGCAAGGTCGCAGAGTGGCCGAAGACTACGCCGTAGAGTTCAGACGTTGGAGCTCTGATACAGAGTGGAATGACGCTGCCTTGCGTCACCAATATCAGTTGGGGTTATCTGATCCCCTCAAAGATGAACTGGCACGTGTTGGGATACCTCAGATGCTGGATGAGCTCATAAACTTGTCAATCCAGATTGACCGCCATCTGAGAGAGAGACGTTCAGAGAAGCCCGTTAGCCACCCACGTCCCACTTGGATGTTGCCCAGGGTTCCTAGTGCTCCGAATCAAGTTCCACCTGCCTCTTCTGCTCCGGCCACAGAAGCTCCAGAACCCATGCAGCTCGGTCTGCTCTGTCCATCCCTGACCCCAGAAGAAAAGACGCGCAGACCTACGCTCAATTTGTGTCTGTACTGCGGAGAACAAGGACATTTTATGAGGGCCTGCCCCAACAAGAGACGTAAGTGCCTGCCGTCCTCTTCTTTATGTGCACCTGTCTTACCCAGATCTGGTAACCATTTGACACTTTCTGTTATGTTACAGCTTCCTGGAAGGAACATCCCGGTATCGGTCATTATTGACTCAGGAGCATGCAGCGGCTTCATTGACCGAACCTTCATTGATAACCATAGTATTCCTCTCCAACCCAAGGCCTAGGGACTTGCAGTATTCTTAGCAGGCGGTTCCACCCTCAGCTCCGGACCAGTTACCCAGGAGACCATTCCCTTACTGGCCACTATTGGCCCGGAACATCAGGAACTCTTATGCCTGGATGTCATCTCCTCTCCCCTCTTTCCAATTATCCTAGGAATGCCTTGTCTGCAAGCTCACAATCCCAGCATCGACTGGTCCACAGGAAAGATTCAGTTTCTCTCCAATTACTGCAAACAACACTGTCTACTGGGAACACCCATAACACTATCTCAGTGTCTTTGCTTAGACTCTGATACCAAGCTTTACCAACCCCTTCCCGAGCCCTACCGGGATTTCCTGGATGTGTTCAGCAAGAAGCGGGCAGAGACTCTCCCGGTACACAGGCCCTACGACTGCCCAATAGAACTCTTACCCGGAACTGAAGTTCCCTTCGGAAGGATTTTTTCTTTAACTGAGCAGAAGCTGGGCACCCTGAAAACCTATATTGATGAAAACCTAAAGAAGGGATTCATTTGCCCCTCCACATCTCCTGCAGGTGCGGGCATCTTCTTCATTGAGAAGAAGGATCATTCCCTACGTCCCTGCATCGACTACCGGGAATTAAATAAAATTACCATAAAAAACAGATATCCGCTACCCTTAGTACCTGAACTGTTTCAAAGATTGGGGTCCCCTACAGTTTTCACCAAGTTGGATCTCCACGGAGCCTACAATTTGATCCGCATAAGATAGGGGGACGAGTGGAAGATGGCTTTTCGTACTCGATTCGGGCACTTCGAGTACCTCGTCATGCCCTTTGGCCTGTGTAACGCGCCAGCCACCTTCCAACACTTCATTAATGATGTCTTCCGTGACTTTCTGGACCTGTACGTCATAGTCTATCTGGACGATATTCTGTTTTTTTCCGCTTCCCTGATCGACCACCACAGACATGTACGAAACAAACTTACCCAATTCAGGCAACATGGGCTTTATGCCAAACTCGAAAAATGTGAGTTCGAGCTCCAATCTATTCAGTTTCTAGGCCTGGTCATATCAAGATGGACCCTCAAAAAGTATCCGCTATCCTGGATTGGCCTGCACCTGTAGATATGAAAGGAGTACAGCACTTTATTGGCTTTGACAATTTCTATAGGAAGTTCATCAAAGGATTTTCTTCGATAATAACCCCCATCACTGAACTCATCAGACAAGGGACCCGGTTTTGCTGGACTCCTAAGGCGCAGCTGGCCTTTGAAGTAATCAAGTCTTTGTTTACCTCAGCCACCATTCTTAAACATCCCAATCCAGCCCTACCTTTCGTATTGGAAGTTGACCCATCCCAAATTGCGGTAGGAGCTGTGCTCTCGCAAAGACAAGGCGCCAAAGCCCCCCTGTACCCTGTGGGGTTTTTCTCACATAAACTTTCATCTTCAGAAAGGAATTACGACGTGGGAGATCAGGAACTTCTAGCCATCAAAGCAGCTTTAGAAGAATGGCGTTATCTTCTGGAGGGTGCTGCTCACCCCATTTTGGTCTACACAGACCATAAAAATTTAGAATACCTGAGAACGGCTAAGAGACTAAAACCTCGGCAGGCCAGATGGGCACTTTTTTTTTCCCGATTCCAATTCCACATTACCTACAGACCCGGATCCAAGAATGTCAAGTCTGACGCACTCTCTAGCATGTTCCACGACTCAGAAAAAGCCCTACCTCCAGACACCATCCTCCCTTCTGGGAATTTCCTGCTGCTTCAAGAAGATCTTGTCTCTCAAATTAGACAGGCCTCTATGGGAATGACACCACCTGCTGAAGCTCGTGCCAAAGATGGGCTGATTTGGTATGAAAACAAAATTGTGGTCCCTGAGGAGCTAAAAGTACAGGTGTTAGAACTTTGCCATGATCACAAGTTGGCTGGACACTTTGGCTCACGAAAAACAATCAATCTAGTAAAACATACCTTCTGGTGGCCTCATCTTGTTAAAGATTGCAAGGAGTATGTTGATTCTTGTAATACCTGTGCCAGAAGCAAGAATAGCTGGGCAAGGGCGTGGGGTCTGTTAAAACCTTTACCGGTCCCAGAGAGGCCGTGGACCATGATTTCAATGGACTTTATCTTTGAACCCCCCCATCAGAAGGGTTTTCTTCATCTTTGTTGTGGTAGATAGGCTGTCTAAGATGGCCCATTTCCTTCCCATTAAGGGTACCCCCTCGGCAACAGAAATAGCTACTATCTTTATCAGAGAAATTATCAGATTGCATGGAGTGCCAATGAACATAGTTTCTGACCGTGGTGTCCAGTTCACCTCCAGATTCTGGAAAGCCCTCTGCGGCTCCTTGGAAATTGAATTAGCATTCTCCTCGGCCTATCATCCCCAGTCAAATGGGCAAACTGAAAGGGCGAATCAGACCTTGGAGCAACATCTCCGCTGTTTTTCTGCATTCTCCCAGGATGATTGGGCCTCCCTGCTCCCTATCACAGAGTTCTCTTACAATAATTCATTGCACGCAGCTACCAATAAAACACCATTCTATGCTAATTACGGCTTCCATCCGTCCTTTTTGCCTGGGTCAATACCCGAGTGCTCCGTCCCTGCAGTGTCTGAAACTTTGGATTTCTTTTCAACAAACATTAAACTACTACAGGACACCATGGCCAAGGCTCAGGAATACTACAAGAGGATGTTCGACAGGAAGAGGCGTGGAGAGCTTGTCTTGGAACCTGGCAACCCAGTTTGGTTATCCACCGCTAACCTGAAGTTGGCCTGTCCGTCCAGGAAACTAGGCCCTAAGTACTTGGGTCCTTTCTTGGTTAAGAGGAAGATTAACAACGTGGCCTATGAACTTGACCTGCCTAACTCCCTGAAGATACATCCAGTCTTCCACGTGTCTCTTTTGAAACCGGTTACTCCCAATTCCTTTGTTGGCCATAGTATCGGTCCACCCAAGCCTATCCTAGTTGACGACGAAGAGGAGTTTGAGGTGGAGGCAATTTTAGATTGAAGAAGAAGACGCAACCAAACCCATTACCTCGTAAAGTGGAAGGGCTATGGGCCTGAAGACAACTCATGGGAGCCAGAAAGCAACTTGCACGCCAGAGAGCTCTTGCAGTCATTCAAAGCTTCTCATGCCTCAAAGTTGGCCCAGCCAAGCAGGAATGGGAACTAGGAGAGTATCAAGCATTTCACCATGGAGAACTTTCAAGCCCTCCGTGATTTGATGCTACTCCTGGAGGAAAACAATTAGCTGACTACTGAGTACATGTGCCGACTCATCACCTTCATTCATACACCTATCAACAAATTCAAACTCAAATCCCAGAGGTTTCCAGACTTAACCACAAACATTTGGGCATTCTTACTGAGCACAGTCAGTGACGTCAATTGTATGAAATGTATTCCCAAAAAGAACAACCTCACATATTATCAACAACAAGCTATTTTGAAATTACAAAACCATCCTGATCTGGTGATCAAGTCATCAGATAAAGGTGGGAATATTGTTCTTATGGCCCAATTATGAGAAAATGTGTTCTGACATTTTGACTAATAAAGACTGGTATCGGCCAATTAAGGAGTCATGCATCTCCTCCTCTAAAACGGAATACTTGACAATTATTAACACCACCTACCAGAAAGGTCTGATTGACCAAGACACCTACAATTATCTTAACGTTCAATCCCCCAGGGATGCAACATTCTAAGCACTTCCCCAAAGTGCACAAGAATCGCTTATCGCCAACTGGTAGACCGATAATATCAGGGATCGGTTCACTGACTTGTCCCTGGACGGGTAGGACAAGACTTTAAAAGGTGACCTGCCTGGCCACAATAAAGGCACAATCTCTCCCTCCTCCTAAAGGTTCTTTCATCCACAGAGAGATGCGTGAAACCCAAGTGTATGGGTTCACCTTCACTGACCGACTCGGTACCAGGAGGCATGGGAGGTGAGGGAGGCATGGGTGGGACCGCAAAGCTCGGAGACAAACGTACAGGAGGCTTCAGCAAGCGCTCCTTAAAAGAGAGTCTTTCTCTGAGTCTGGAGTCAATGAGGATGGCAAACGTGATCAACTTCTCCAGCTCAGTGGGTATATCTTGGGCTGCTATCTCATCCTTGATGGTATCCGAGAGACCATGAGAAAAAGCAGCTACGAGGGCCTCATTGTTCCACGCAACCCCTGCTGCCAGAGTACAGAATTCAATGGCATAATCGGCAACAGTTCTCGTACTCTGTTCAATGGACATGAGGCACTTGGCAGCAGAAGTGGAGCGTGCGGGAACGTTAAATACCCTTTTAAACAAAGCCACAAACTCAGGGTAACTCAACACAACAGGTTTTTGCATCTCCCATAGAGGGTTTGCCTAGGCCATGGCTCTCTCAGAAAGCAAAGATATCATGAAACCTACTTTGCTTCTGTCCGTGGGAAAACGCCTGGGGCAGCATCTCAAAGTATATCTCAACCTGGTTGAGAAACCCTCTGCATTGGACTGTATCACCCCCAAATCGCTGGGGAAGCGGAACGGAAGCAGACATACCTCTTATAGAGGTAATACTTAAGGCGGGTGCCTGCACAGAGACTGGAGCAGCAGCAAGGACAGCCTGCAACTCAGGTTGTACCGGAGTGGCCACAGTGGGAGATTCCAGATGAGCCATGAGCCGAGAGTGACTCGGTTGCATTTGTAACACCATGGCAAACTGATCCATGTGGTGATCCAGTTCATCCAATCCGGAAAAAATATTACCAACAAGTGGATTGACTGCATCTTCTGAATTCATGGCCTTCGCCTACTGTCAGGAACCATGAAATCAGATCGAGACAGAAGTAGAGTTAAATCACACTTGTTTATTAACCACTTCCTGCCCGCCCTATAGCGGATTGACGTCCGGGAAGTGGTTGTGTTATCCTGACTGGACGTCATATGACGTCCAGCAGGATAACATGCCACAGCGCGCCCCCGGGAGCGCGCATCGCGGCGATCGGTGGAGCGGTGTGTCAGTCTGACACACCGCTACACTGATCTTGGTAAAAAGCCTCCGGTGGAGGCTCTTTACCACGTGATCAGCCGTGTCCAATCACGGCTGATCACGCTGTCAATAGGAAGAGCCGTTGATCGGCTCTTCCTCACTTGCGTCTGACAGACGCAAGTAGAGGAGAGCCGATCGGCGGCTCTCCTGGCAGGGGGGGGTCTGCGCTGATTGTTTATCAGCGCAGCCCCCCCTCAGATCACCCCACTGGACTACCAGGGATGCCACTAGGACCACCAGGGAAGGGGCAACGTGGATGGCCAGGTATGTACCCCATTGCCATCCACATGTGCCCAATCTGTGCCAATCAGTGCCCACAAATGGGCACTGATTGGCACTATTATGTCCATGATATGCCCAGATCTGCCCAGCAATGCTCTATCAGTGCCACCTGTCATTGCCCATCTGTGCCACCTGTCATTGCCCATCTGTGCCACCTGTCATTGCCCATCAGTGCCACCTGTCAGTGCCCATCATTGCCCATCTGTGCCCATCAGTGCCCACCTATCAGTGCCCATCAGTGCCACACATCAGTGCCACACATACGTACCCATCAGTACCACCCATATATACCAATCAATGCCACCTACGAGTGCCCATCAGTGCCGCCTATGTGTGCCCATCAGTGCCACCTATGAGTGCCCATCAGTGCCGCATACCAGTGCCACCTATCAGTGCCCATCAGTGCCACCTATCAGTGCCCATCAGTGCCGCCTATCAGTGCCCATCATCAGTGCCCGTTAGTGCCACCTCATCAGTGCCACCTCATTGGTGCCACCTCATCGGTGCCCATCAGTGCCGCCGTATCAGTGCCCATCTGTGCCGCCGTATCAGTGCCCATTATTGAAGGAGAAAGCGTACTTATTTACAAAAAAATTTAACAGAAACAAAGAAATACTTGTTTTTTTTTCGAAATTTTCGGTCTTTTTTTATTTGTTGCGCAAAAAATAAAAACCGCAGAGGTGATCAAATACCACCAAAAGAAAGCTCTATTTGTGGGAACAAAATGATAAAAAATTTGTTCGGGTACAGTGTAGCATGACCGCGCAATTGTCATTCAAATTGCAACAGCGCTGAAAGGTGAAAATTGGACTGGGCGGGAAGGTGTCTAAGTGCCTGGTATTGAAGTGGTTAATAAAAGTAAATAAAACAAACATAGTCGAAACATAGCCAAAGTTTGGTAACTGGAACGGATAGTCAGCCAAGCCAGGAAGTCAGGGATCAGTGAGTGGAACAGCAAGCAGGATCTGGAGCCAAAAGGGATGTCAGCCAAGCAAGTCTTTAACAGGCACGCAGGAGATAGTCTTCTGTGATGTTGACCAAGGTGAAGGCAGAGATCCTCTGGGCTGGACGGCTTAGGTAAGGCAGGAATGATGAGCAGGATATCAGCAACAGGTGATTAACTATGGAGAGATAGGAGCTGGCAATTAGCCGACATCTGCGCGGCCAGCTGTATGAGTTGATGGTCTGGCAGCTGTCTGAGTGGTCAGTAAGTACAACACTTTGCACCCCTTTCTGGGCTATCAGTCCTGGTCCACATACACACAATCTGAATATTAATGTATGGCCCTATGTTTTACTGTTCTAGTTTGATGTCTAGATATCACTATATTTATGCTTTTTTATACAAGGACATTTTTTTCCTTATTCAAACATATCTGTATTGCTGGTTGTCGGTCTCCTTTAAGTAGCCGGCTACAGTCTTAGTCCCTGTGTTTGACTGGGCACCAAACCCAAAGCTATGCGGCCTTAAAGCACTGTTCTGACTGGCTATCCCATTTTCGATGGGTGGTTAATCTGCGGCGTTTGGAAGACCGGCTAGGCAGCATTCCCCAATCCCCCATGCTAGGTCATTCCTCAACCGCTGCATCATTCCCAGGGGACTTTGTGCTATCTCCTGCCCCCTCTTGACTGTGGCACATGCATGGGTCTTGGGCGCATGCGCAGTGGTTAGCGGCTGGGCCGTTTGACATAATTTCCAGAAACGCCATCATGACATCTCGGCCGGGACATCTGTACAAGGGGATGCAGTTCAGCGTCTCACACAGACACCATTCACCACGCTGGATGACCTAGGAACAGTGGAGTTTTGCGACAGATGCCTGTATATGGGATATGTTATCTAAATGGCTGTCCTATAGGGGCTTTTTCTGCTATAAGGCAGTACAATTGTTATTGAACAATTTTGTTTATGTTTATACTTATCCCTTGTTAGGTACTGTATGTAACCTTTTCCATGGTGAAAGGAATCTAATGGATGAGTTGAGAAACTACCTATAACTTCAGCCACCAAACTGTACCCAAGCCAGATTTACTTATCTTTACCCTGTGTTTGTCTTATTATACAACTACATGAAAAATAAGGAGCTGGGTACGCTGTGTAATCTTTGCCATATATAGGTGAGCCACACTTTATTATTATACATTTTTTGATAACCCCTGCCTTTTATATCATCAAAATATACTCTTTGTATTTTTGAGTAAATATCTACTTCTGTGTACAGATCACTTTAATAATTGGCAATACATCCTTGCATCCTCCGCTGTGTTCTGGACACCTGTTGTACAATTTTTGATCAGCGAATCTCTACTATGATTATAATGATGTACATTTTCTCCCTAATCCCCCAGTTTTTTTCTATAATAAACAGCCCTCTTGTTTATATACAGGTGTTATGGTGCTTATGAGTAGGGATGAGCTTCGAGTTTGAGTCGAACTCATGTTCGACTTGAACATCGGCTGTTCGCAAGTTCGCCGAACAGCGAACAATTTGGGGTGTTCGCGGCAAATTCGAATGCCGCGGAACACCCTTTAAAAGTCTATGGGAGAAATCAAAAGTGCTAATTTTAAAGGCTTATATGCAAGTTATTGTCATAAAAAGTGTTTGGGGACCTGGGTCCTGCCCCAGGGGACATGTATCAATGCAAAAAAAAGTTTTAAAAATGTAAAAACGGCCATTTTTTCGGGAGAAGTGATTTTAATAATACTTAAAGTGAAACAATAAAAGTGTAATATCCCTTTAAATTTCGTAGCTGGGGGTTGTCTATAGTATGCCTGTAAATGGGCGCATGTTTCCCGTGTTTAGAACAGTCTAACAGCAAAATGACATTTCAAAGGAAAAAAGTAATTTAAAACTACTCGCGGCTATTAATGCATTGCTGGTCCGACTATACACATAGAAGTTCATTGATAAAAACGGCATGGGAATTCCCCACAGGGGAACCCCGAGCCAAAATTTAAAAAAAAAAATGACGTGGGGGTCCCCCTAAATTCCATACCAGGCCCTTCAGGTCTGGTATGGATATTAAGGGGAACCCCGGCCAAAATTTAAAAAAAAATGACGTGGGGGTCCCCCTAAATTCCATACCAGGTCCTTCATGTCTGGTATGGATATTAAGGGGAACCCAGCGTCAAAATAAAAAAAAAAGGCGTAGGGTCCCCCAAAATCCATACCAGACCCTTATCTGAGCACGCAACCTCTGACGCACAGGGACATGACGGGACTTCCCTGTGGCATTCCACGTGACGCCACAGGGAAGTCTAGTCAAGTCACCATGCGTCAGAGGGGGGCGGGGTCACAGGGTGGCCCCGCCCCCCATTATTTAAGAACCGTCAGAAGAGGAGAAGCGTCACACAGCGGGAGCATCCCTCCATGTCACCATAGATGCGGAGCGGCCCGGAGAAGAAGATTAAGAAGAGAAGAAAATGAAGAAGAGAAGAAGATGAAGAGAAGAGCGGGAGCCTCCCTCCATGCCATGGATGTGGAGCGGCCCGAGGAGAAGAAGGGAAGAAGACGCCGCAGAGGAGATGCTGGACGAGAACACCAGAGGAAGAACCAGAAGAGCCAGAAGAACCAAAAGAAGAAGAAGAACAAGAAGAAGATGAAGGAAGATAGAAGAAAGAAGAAGCATTTAAATAAAGGAATTGTCAAAAACTGTCTCTTGTCATTTTTAACATTTTTGACACTTTTGTACCCCCTTACCATTTCACACAGGGGGGAGGGCCAGGATCTGGGGGTCCCCTTGTTAAAGGGGGCTTCCAGATTCCGATAATCCCCCCCGCAGACTCTCACAACCACCGGCCAGGGTTGTGGGGGTGAGGCCCTTGTCCTCATCAACATGGGGACAAGGTGTTTTGGGGGGCTACCCCAAAGCACCCTCCCAATGTTGAGGGCATGTGGTCTGGTACGGTTAAGGAGGGGAGGCGCTCTCTCGTCCCTCCCCTCTTTTCCTGCGGCCTGCCAGGTTGCGTGCTCGGATAAGGGTCTGGTATGGATTTTTGGGGGGACCCCATGCGTTTTTTTTTTTTTATTTTGGCGCTGGGTTCTCCTTAAAACCCATACCAGACCCGAAGGATCTGGTATGGAATTTAGGGGGACCACCCACGTCATTTTTTTTTTTAATTTTGGTCGGGGTTCCCCTTAATATCCATACCAGACCTGAAGGGCCTGGTATGGAATTTAGGGGGACCAAACACATCATTTTTTTTTTTAAATTTTGGCCGGGGTTCCCCTTAATATCCATACCAGACCTGAACTTCTATGTACATTGTCGGACCAGCAATGCATTAATAGCCGCGAGTAGTTTTAAATGACTTTTTTTCCTTTGAAATGTCATTTTGCTGTCAGACTGTTCTAAACATGGGAAACATGCGCCCCTTTACAGGCATACTATAGACACCCCCCAGGTATGAAATTTAAAGGGATATTACACTTTTATTGTTTCACTTTAAGCATTATTAAAATCACTGCTCCCGGAAAAATGGCCGCTTTTAAAACTTTCTTTTGCATTGATCCATGTCCCCTGGGGCAGGACCCAGGTCCCCAAACACTTTTTTATGACAATAACTTACATATAAGCCTTTAAAATTAGCACTTTTGATTATTCATGTTCGTGTCCCATAGACTTTAACGGTGTTCGCGTGTTCGAACAAACTTTTTTCCAGTTCGCATGTTCTGGTGCGAACCGAACAGGGGGGTGTTCGGCTCATCCCTACTTATGAGTATATCTGTTCTATGTGGTAGTCTTAGTTGTTCATACTCTATACTTTCTCTCTACTTTTGTACTAATATATTCAAGCGGAAGTAAACCCATCGTTTAATAGTTTAAAAAGACAGTACCATTCCTGGCACGTGCCGGAAATGTAGTGGTCAGATTGGTAGCGCTCTCAACCAAACTGTCAAACCATCCAATGGCTAGTGTCATAACTGATCACATGTGCAGTATCATAGCAGTTGAAGATTAAGGGAGACCAAGATGGCAGCTTCCTTGGCTGAAAAGAAGAGAAGTGTTTACTTTCACTTTAATGTTGCATGGTTCCCCATAGCTGTGGTGTGCGTTTTCTACACTTGGGCTGTGTGTTTTGGCCTTCTGCATGATAGGTGATGGATAACCAGCATGTTATACTTGGTTTTATATGTGTGTGTGTATATATATATAAACCTACTTTGCTTCTGTCCGTGGGAAAACGCCTGGGGCAGCATCTCAAAGTATATCTCAACCTGGTTGAGAAACCCTCTGCATTGGACTGTATCACCCCCAAATCGCTGGGGAAGCGGAACGGAAGCAGACATACCTCTTATAGAGGTAATACTTAAGGCGGGTGCCTGCACAGAGACTGGAGCAGCAGCAAGGACAGCCTGCAACTCAGGTTGTACCGGAGTGGCCACAGTGGGAGATTCCAGATGAGCCATGAGCCGAGAGTGACTCGGTTGCATTTGTAACACCATGGCAAACTGATCCATGTGGTGATCCAGTTCATCCAATCCGGAAAAAATATTACCAACAAGTGGATTGACTGCATCTTCTGAATTCATGGCCTTCGCCTACTGTCAGGAACCATGAAATCAGATCGAGACAGAAGTAGAGTTAAATCACACTTGTTTATTAACCACTTCCTGCCCGCCCTATAGCGGATTGACGTCCGGGAAGTGGTTGTGTTATCCTGACTGGACGTCATATGACGTCCAGCAGGATAACATGCCACAGCGCGCCCCCGGGAGCGCGCATCGCGGCGATCGGTGGAGCGGTGTGTCAGTCTGACACACCGCTACACTGATCTTGGTAAAAAGCCTCCGGCGGAGGCTCTTTACCACGTGATCAGCCGTGTCCAATCACGGCTGATCACGCTGTCAATAGGAAGAGCCGTTGATCGGCTCTTCCTCACTTGCGTCTGACAGACGCAAGTAGAGGAGAGCCGATCGGCGGCTCTCCTGGCAGGGGGGGGTCTGCGCTGATTGTTTATCAGCGCAGCCCCCCCTCAGATCACCCCACTGGACTACCAGGGATGCCACTAGGACCACCAGGGAAGGGGCAACGTGGATGGCCAGGTATGTACCCCATTGCCATCCACATGTGCCCAATCTGTGCCAATCAGTGCCCACAAATGGGCACTGATTGGCACTATTATGTCCATGATATGCCCAGATCTGCCCAGCAATGCTCTATCAGTGCCACCTGTCATTGCCCATCTGTGCCACCTGTCATTGCCCATCTGTGCCACCTGTCATTGCCCATCAGTGCCACCTGTCAGTGCCCATCATTGCCCATCTGTGCCCATCAGTGCCCACCTATCAGTGCCCATCAGTGCCACACATCAGTGCCACACATACGTACCCATCAGTACCACCCATATATACCAATCAATGCCACCTACGAGTGCCCATCAGTGCCGCCTATGTGTGCCCATCAGTGCCACCTATGAGTGCCCATCAGTGCCGCATACCAGTGCCACCTATCAGTGCCCATCAGTGCCACCTATCAGTGCCCATCAGTGCCGCCTATCAGTGCCCATCATCAGTGCCCGTTAGTGCCACCTCATCAGTGCCACCTCATTGGTGCCACCTCATCGGTGCCCATCAGTGCCGCCGTATCAGTGCCCATCTGTGCCGCCGTATCAGTGCCCATTATTGAAGGAGAAAGCGTACTTATTTACAAAAAAATTTAACAGAAACAAAGAAATACTTGTTTTTTTTTCGAAATTTTCGGTCTTTTTTTATTTGTTGCGCAAAAAATAAAAACCGCAGAGGTGATCAAATACCACCAAAAGAAAGCTCTATTTGTGGGAACAAAATGATAAAAAATTTGTTCGGGTACAGTGTAGCATGACCGCGCAATTGTCATTCAAATTGCAACAGCGCTGAAAGGTGAAAATTGGACTGGGCGGGAAGGTGTCTAAGTGCCTGGTATTGAAGTGGTTAATAAAAGTAAATAAAACAAACATAGTCGAAACATAGCCAAAGTTTGGTAACTGGAACGGATAGTCAGCCAAGCCAGGAAGTCAGGGATCAGTGAGTGGAACAGCAAGCAGGATCTGGAGCCAAAAGGGATGTCAGCCAAGCAAGTCTTTAACAGGCACGCAGGAGATAGTCTTCTGTGATGTTGACCAAGGTGAAGGCAGAGATCCTCTGGGCTGGACGGCTTAGGTAAGGCAGGAATGATGAGCAGGATATCAGCAACAGGTGATTAACTATGGAGAGATAGGAGCTGGCAATTAGCCGACATCTGCGCGGCCAGCTGTATGAGTTGATGGTCTGGCAGCTGTCTGAGTGGTCAGTAAGTACAACACTTTGCACCCCTTTCTGGGCTATCAGTCCTGGTCCACATACACACAATCTGAATATTAATGTATGGCCCTATGTTTTACTGTTCTAGTTTGATGTCTAGATATCACTATATTTATGCTTTTTTATACAAGGACATTTTTTTCCTTATTCAAACATATCTGTATTGCTGGTTGTCGGTCTCCTTTAAGTAGCCGGCTACAGTCTTAGTCCCTGTGTTTGACTGGGCACCAAACCCAAAGCTATGCGGCCTTAAAGCACTGTTCTGACTGGCTATCCCATTTTCGATGGGTGGTTAATCTGCGGCGTTTGGAAGACCGGCTAGGCAGCATTCCCCAATCCCCCATGCTAGGTCATTCCTCAACCGCTGCATCATTCCCAGGGGACTTTGTGCTATCTCCTGCCCCCTCTTGACTGTGGCACATGCATGGGTCTTGGGCGCATGCGCAGTGGTTAGCGGCTGGGCCGTTTGACATAATTTCCAGAAACGCCATCATGACATCTCGGCCGGGACATCTGTACAAGGGGATGCAGTTCAGCGTCTCACACAGACACCATTCACCACGCTGGATGACCTAGGAACAGTGGAGTTTTGCGACAGATGCCTGTATATGGGATATGTTATCTAAATGGCTGTCCTATAGGGGCTTTTTCTGCTATAAGGCAGTACAATTGTTATTGAACAATTTTGTTTATGTTTATACTTATCCCTTGTTAGGTACTGTATGTAACCTTTTCCATGGTGAAAGGAATCTAATGGATGAGTTGAGAAACTACCTATAACTTCAGCCACCAAACTGTACCCAAGCCAGATTTACTTATCTTTACCCTGTGTTTGTCTTATTATACAACTACATGAAAAATAAGGAGCTGGGTACGCTGTGTAATCTTTGCCATATATAGGTGAGCCACACTTTATTATTATACATTTTTTGATAACCCCTGCCTTTTATATCATCAAAATATACTCTTTGTATTTTTGAGTAAATATCTACTTCTGTGTACAGATCACTTTAATAATTGGCAATACATCCTTGCATCCTCCGCTGTGTTCTGGACACCTGTTGTACAATTTTTGATCAGCGAATCTCTACTATGATTATAATGATGTACATTTTCTCCCTAATCCCCCAGTTTTTTTCTATAATAAACAGCCCTCTTGTTTATATACAGGTGTTATGGTGCTTATGAGTAGGGATGAGCTTCGAGTTTGAGTCGAACTCATGTTCGACTTGAACATCGGCTGTTCGCAAGTTCGCCGAACAGCGAACAATTTGGGGTGTTCGCGGCAAATTCGAATGCCGCGGAACACCCTTTAAAAGTCTATGGGAGAAATCAAAAGTGCTAATTTTAAAGGCTTATATGCAAGTTATTGTCATAAAAAGTGTTTGGGGACCTGGGTCCTGCCCCAGGGGACATGTATCAATGCAAAAAAAAGTTTTAAAAATGTAAAAACGGCCATTTTTTCGGGAGAAGTGATTTTAATAATACTTAAAGTGAAACAATAAAAGTGTAATATCCCTTTAAATTTCGTAGCTGGGGGTTGTCTATAGTATGCCTGTAAATGGGCGCATGTTTCCCGTGTTTAGAACAGTCTAACAGCAAAATGACATTTCAAAGGAAAAAAGTAATTTAAAACTACTCGCGGCTATTAATGCATTGCTGGTCCGACTATACACATAGAAGTTCATTGATAAAAACGGCATGGGAATTCCCCACAGGGGAACCCCGAGCCAAAATTTAAAAAAAAAAATGACGTGGGGGTCCCCCTAAATTCCATACCAGGCCCTTCAGGTCTGGTATGGATATTAAGGGGAACCCCGGCCAAAATTTAAAAAAAAATGACGTGGGGGTCCCCCTAAATTCCATACCAGGTCCTTCATGTCTGGTATGGATATTAAGGGGAACCCAGCGTCAAAATAAAAAAAAAAGGCGTAGGGTCCCCCAAAATCCATACCAGACCCTTATCTGAGCACGCAACCTCTGACGCACAGGGACATGACGGGACTTCCCTGTGGCATTCCACGTGACGCCACAGGGAAGTCTAGTCAAGTCACCATGCGTCAGAGGGGGGCGGGGTCACAGGGTGGCCCCGCCCCCCATTATTTAAGAACCGTCAGAAGAGGAGAAGCGTCACACAGCGGGAGCATCCCTCCATGTCACCATAGATGCGGAGCGGCCCGGAGAAGAAGATTAAGAAGAGAAGAAAATGAAGAAGAGAAGAAGATGAAGAGAAGAGCGGGAGCCTCCCTCCATGCCATGGATGTGGAGCGGCCCGAGGAGAAGAAGGGAAGAAGACGCCGCAGAGGAGATGCTGGACGAGAACACCAGAGGAAGAACCAGAAGAGCCAGAAGAACCAAAAGAAGAAGAAGAACAAGAAGAAGATGAAGGAAGATAGAAGAAAGAAGAAGCATTTAAATAAAGGAATTGTCAAAAACTGTCTCTTGTCATTTTTAACATTTTTGACACTTTTGTACCCCCTTACCATTTCACACAGGGGGGAGGGCCAGGATCTGGGGGTCCCCTTGTTAAAGGGGGCTTCCAGATTCCGATAATCCCCCCCGCAGACTCTCACAACCACCGGCCAGGGTTGTGGGGGTGAGGCCCTTGTCCTCATCAACATGGGGACAAGGTGTTTTGGGGGGCTACCCCAAAGCACCCTCCCAATGTTGAGGGCATGTGGTCTGGTACGGTTAAGGAGGGGAGGCGCTCTCTCGTCCCTCCCCTCTTTTCCTGCGGCCTGCCAGGTTGCGTGCTCGGATAAGGGTCTGGTATGGATTTTTGGGGGGACCCCATGCGTTTTTTTTTTTTTATTTTGGCGCTGGGTTCTCCTTAAAACCCATACCAGACCCGAAGGATCTGGTATGGAATTTAGGGGGACCACCCACGTCATTTTTTTTTTTAATTTTGGTCGGGGTTCCCCTTAATATCCATACCAGACCTGAAGGGCCTGGTATGGAATTTAGGGGGACCAAACACATCATTTTTTTTTTTAAATTTTGGCCGGGGTTCCCCTTAATATCCATACCAGACCTGAACTTCTATGTACATTGTCGGACCAGCAATGCATTAATAGCCGCGAGTAGTTTTAAATGACTTTTTTTCCTTTGAAATGTCATTTTGCTGTCAGACTGTTCTAAACATGGGAAACATGCGCCCCTTTACAGGCATACTATAGACACCCCCCAGGTATGAAATTTAAAGGGATATTACACTTTTATTGTTTCACTTTAAGCATTATTAAAATCACTGCTCCCGGAAAAATGGCCGCTTTTAAAACTTTCTTTTGCATTGATCCATGTCCCCTGGGGCAGGACCCAGGTCCCCAAACACTTTTTTATGACAATAACTTACATATAAGCCTTTAAAATTAGCACTTTTGATTATTCATGTTCGTGTCCCATAGACTTTAACGGTGTTCGCGTGTTCGAACAAACTTTTTTCCAGTTCGCATGTTCTGGTGCGAACCGAACAGGGGGGTGTTCGGCTCATCCCTACTTATGAGTATATCTGTTCTATGTGGTAGTCTTAGTTGTTCATACTCTATACTTTCTCTCTACTTTTGTACTAATATATTCAAGCGGAAGTAAACCCATCGTTTAATAGTTTAAAAAGACAGTACCATTCCTGGCACGTGCCGGAAATGTAGTGGTCAGATTGGTAGCGCTCTCAACCAAACTGTCAAACCATCCAATGGCTAGTGTCATAACTGATCACATGTGCAGTATCATAGCAGTTGAAGATTAAGGGAGACCAAGATGGCAGCTTCCTTGGCTGAAAAGAAGAGAAGTGTTTACTTTCACTTTAATGTTGCATGGTTCCCCATAGCTGTGGTGTGCGTTTTCTACACTTGGGCTGTGTGTTTTGGCCTTCTGCATGATAGGTGATGGATAACCAGCATGTTATACTTGGTTTTATATGTGTGTGTGTATATATATATATATATATATATATATATATATATATATATATATATATATATATATATATATATATATATATATACAGTGGGGACGGAAAGTATTCAGACCCCCTTACATTTTTCAATCTTTGTTATATTGTTATATTGCAGCCATTTGCTAAAATCATTTAAGTACATTTTTTTTCTTCATTAATGTACACACAGCACCCCTTATTGACAGAAAAACACAGAATTGTTGACATTTTTGCAGAGCTATTAAAAAAGAAAAACTGAAATATCACATGGTCCGAAGTATTCAGACCCTTTCCTCAGTATTTAGTAGAAGCACCCTTTTGATCTAATACAGCCATGAGTATTTTTGGGAAAGATGCAACAAGTTTTTCACACCCGGATTTGGGGATCCTCTGCCATTCCTCCTTGCAGATCCTCTCCAGTTCTGTCAGGTTGGATGGTAAACGTTGGTGGACAACCATTTTTAGGTCTCTCCAGAGATGCTCAATCGAGTTTAAGTCAGGGGTCTGGCTGGGCCATTCAAGAACAGTCACAGAGATGTTGGGAAGCCAGTCCTTTGTTATTTTAGCTGTGTGTGCTTAAGGTCATTGTCTTGGAAGGTAAACCTTCAGCCCAGTCTGAGGTCCTGAGCACTCTGGAGAAGGTTTTCATCCAGGATATACTTGGCCGCATTCATCTTTCCCTCGATTGCAACCAGCCGTCCTGTCCCTGCAGCTGATAAACACCCCCACAGCATGATGCTGCCACCACCATGCTTCACTGTTGGGATTGTATTGGACATCAGACCAGAGAATCTTATTTCTCACCATCTTGGAGTCCTTCAGGTGTTTTTTAGCTAACTCCATGCAGGCTTCCATATGTCTTGCACTGAGGAGAGGCTTCCGTCGGGCCACTCTGCCATAAAGCCCCGACTAGTGGAGGGCTGCAGTGATAGTTGACTTTCTACAACTTTCTCCCATCTCCTGACTGCATCTCTGGAGCTCAGCCACAGTGATCTCCAGGTTCTTCTTTACCTCTCTCACCAAGGCTCTTTTCCCCTGATAGCTCAGTTTGGCCGGACGGCCAGCTCTAGGAAGGGTACTGGTCATCCCAAACGTCTTCCATTTAAGGATTATAGAGGCCACTGTGCTCTTAGGAACCTTAAGTGCAGCAGATTTTTTTTGCAACCTTGGCCAGATCTGTGCCTTGCCACAATTCTGTCTCTGAGCTCTTCAGGCAGTTCCTTTGACCTCATGATTCTCATTTGCTCTGACATGCACTGTGAGCTGTAAGGTCTTATATAGACAGGTGTGTGGCTTTCCTAATCAAGTCCAATCAGTATAATCAAACACAGCTGGACTCAAATGAAGGTGTAGAACCATCTTAAGGATGATCAGAAGAAATGGACAGCACCTGAGTTAAATATATGAGTGTCACAGCAAAGGGTCTGAATACTTAGGACCATGTGATATTTCAGTTTTTCTTTTTTTAATAAATCTTCAAAAATGTCAACAATTCTGTGTTTTTCTGTCAATATGGGGTGCTGTGTGTACATTAATGAGGAAAAAAAATGAACTTAAATGATTTTAGCAAATGGCTGCAATATAACAAAGAGGGAAAATTTTAAGGGGGTCTGAATACTTTCCGTCCCCATTGTATATGTGTGTATATATATATATATATATATATATATATATATATATATATATATATATATATATATATATATATATATATATACACATATACACATATACACACACACATATGTTTTTAGATATCAATGTTTGTGAGTTTCACCGTTCATTTTCTATCCATGTAGAATATATGTAGAACATATATAAGTCTGATGTGGCATTATCAAATGTGCCTAGTACAGTATATGGCTCTTGATGAATAGACAGTTCAATATTGGTGTATTAGGCAGTGTGCTATGTGCCTATTAGGCAACATTTCTTTATTGTGAATGGAAAACATTTTTAGCATTGTCAATTTTTTATAATATGTAATAAAGATAATTGAATTATATTAACATTGTTACTGTGGTTCCTCTTATAATCATATCGAGATGGCACTTTTGTACTGTCTCCTGTATCCACTGTACCACTCTGTGATGATACAATCATGCTTTCTCTGAATTTATTATATATTTTCCTCTTGTTTATACATATAGTCACAGCAAGTAAAACATTTCTTTCTGTTTTTGACAAGTTTTCTCACCATTAAAGCAAAAAGTGAAAGAGGACTTTCAAACTTCTCCCCCACCCCACCCCAGATTATCTACATTTGAGTGCACCCCCCTTTGCAATATAATTTGGCAATTTTTGGGGCTCTTTACTTAAAAAAAAAAAAAAAAAAAAGTAATGCCTGGCCCTGCCCCCTTTATTTGCATTCTCATCTAGGTGAACATGATGTGTCCCTGCTACCTCAGCCTCCTAAGATTTCATATCACATACAGTATTTTAGGAGTCTGCAGGAGTAGTGGCTCACAGAGGTGCAGTCATCATCAGAAGCCATCTTCCCAACCCCTTAAGAGGCATCAGGCTTCTGATGACTGAGGAAAACCAAGATGGTGGCACAGAAAACTGGGTGCTTCACCTGATCAGCAGATCGCAACAGGACAATGCAGAGCCGCTGGACAGGTAATTATCTAACAGGTACGTGGGGCTAAAAAAAAAATAGAGGAGTGACTAAAGTTCCTCTTTAGGAATATGTTATCAGCTGGGTAGTAATAAAACTGGTAAAATAAATCAAGGTTCAGTTTTATCAGTAAGGATGATCTTTTTATATACTGTCCGTTGCACTTCAAATAACAATTTGTAAAAGAGTCAGTAATCTATATACAGTAAACCACTTGCACCAATTACAATGCTATTATATGTATGGTTAAATGGACTGATAAATCTGTACTTTAAACATTCCAGAATTGAGCTTTCCATCTCCTATCATATATATTTTTTATGTTAATTAGAACACAAATGTCTGTGATGTTCTACGTCAAAATGTCAAATAAGAGAATATTTCTCTGGCTCCTGGGAGATGAATCTGTATGAGGATGCATACTGATGTCTGGATGGCCAACTGGTTAAACTTGCTTGACAGTGACTGTCCTGCTCGCTTAGTGTACCCATGGGATCTACTTCACAATGACACCAGATTTGCTGGAGTTACATTTTAGCACAGACAGCTCTATTATGTCCTCTGCAGAGAGAAATCCATCAAGTTTGCACAGAATCAATTTATATGGATTTTTTCTACTAAACGCAGGCCAGCTCTTATTTGAATTAGAACTCCTAAGAGTCAGGTTTGCTCAAAAGGCTTGAATAGGACACTGCCATTTAGTGCTTTAGATATGGTTGGATGCTGTTCTAGCATAGATCTACGTTTTCTTGTGAAAAACAATACTCAATGACAATCTTGATCTTGCCAGGGAACAAAAGGAGACTATTGTGCTATAAACCTTGGGAAATTATAGCAGTTCATGAAACTTTTTTAAAGACTTTTATCATTGCCATTTATTTTGCATAATAATAGGACATACACATCTTTATTTATGAGTTATCTCCCTTCTCCTTTTACGAATACATAACACTTCCTGACAGAGAGTGATGATGGAAAAAAAAATGTATTCTTTGCAAACATAACGATACATCTTCATCAGAAGCAGCATGTGTTTTAACGAGCATGCGGCTCTGAAAATAGGGGAAAATGCTGTTTTCATGTAGCAAGTAAATTTGTGAAATAATAGTGTACATTCAATGAGCAAATATTTGATACTGTGTTACAGCATTTAATGTAACTTACTTAAAGGAATCATGTGGTAAAAGAAGCATGCAGAGGTCAGTTGCCAACTTCACATTCTGAAAATGCTATTTGTCTGGCTTTCATGCTGAAATTTGACTTCAGTACTGTCTGGCATACACACAGTCCTACTATAATACTATTAATGACCTTACATTAAGGTAAAAAACTTTCTACATGCAGCTCCTCCACCCCTCAAGCCCCCCTTATACTTATCTGAACCCGATCTGGATCCAGCAGTGTGCACAAGAACAGAGGCTCTATATTGGCTCCCACTGCTGTCAATCACAGCCACTGAGGAGGGAATGAGGGTGAGGCACAGAGCAGGGCCTAGGACCAACACACACGAGTGCCCCCATAGCAAGCGACTAGCTATGGGTGCACTCGGTGAGGGAGAGGAGCGCCAGCAGGTGACCTGAAAAGTAGAGGATCAGAGATGCTCTGTGCAAAACCATTGCACAGAGCAGGTAGCGGGTAAGTATGACATGTTTGTAATTTAAACAAAGAATAAAATTTAAACCTTTACAATCACTTTTTAATTAATTAGTAACAAGATGGCTAAAAACAATATAGCTGTAAAAATCCTCCTCCTCCTCTTAGCAGCAATCCATGACCCTAACAACTCACATGTAACACTCTATTCCTAGGGGACAAGACATAGAGATTCACTGCACAAAACCTTTATTAAAAAGTAAGTGTAAACTACATAAAGCCACACTTATGCCCTGTACACACGATAGGATTTTCCAACAACAAAATCCATGTTGTTTTTTCTGACGGATGTTGGCTCAAACTTGTCTTGCACACACATGGTCACACAAATCTTGTCAGAAATTCCGAACGTCAAGAACACAGTGACGTACAACACGTATGACGAGCCGAGAAAAATTAAGTTTAATAGCCAGTGCAGCTCTTCTGCTTGATTCCGAGCATGCATGGAATTGTGTACACACGATCGGAATTTGCGACAAAGGATTTTGTTGTTGGAAAATTTTGTGTGACGGAAATTCTGATGAAAATGTCCAATGGAGCCTACACACGGTCGGAATTTCCAACAACAAGCTCCCATCGAACATTTTCCATCGGAAAATCCTATCCTGTGTATGGGGCATTAGAGATGCTTGTGCTATTCACCAGCACCAGGATATCACAGCTTAAACCTATTTCAGTGGTCTGCACTAGGGATGAGCTTGATGTTTGGGTGTTCACCAGTTCGCCGAAGAGCGAACATTAAGGGGTGTTCGTGGCAAGTTCAAGCTCCGTGGAATGCCCCTTAATGCACTGCGAGATTGCAGTGCGTTGCTGTATGATGATTGGCCAAAGCATGCACCTGACCTGCATGCTTTGGCCAATCACAGCGCCCTTTGCTAAGAGAGCCATAATTGGCCAAAGGCAGGGTGCCTTTGGCCAATCATGGCCCACACTATATAAGGCTGCTTACATGGCGTCCATGTGTAGTGTTGTTGGTGTGGACAGAGAGACAGCTTGATTTAGATTAAGCAGGCAGGTTATTCAGTTAGTGGCAGTGTATCTCACAAAAGTGAGTACACCTCTAGCATTTTTGAAATATTATATTATATCTATTCATGTGACAACACTGAAGAAATTACACTTTGCTACAGTGAAAAGTAGTGAGTGTATGGCTTATATAACTGTGTAAATTTGATGTCAGCTCAAAATAACTCAACACATAACCATTAATTGTCTAAACAGCTGGCAACAAAAGTGAGTACACCCCTAAGTGAAAATGTCCAAATTGGGCCCAAAGTGTCAATATTTTGTGTGGCCACCATTATTTTCCAGCACTGCCTTAACCCTCTTGGGCATGGAGTTCACCAGGGCTTCATAGCTTGCCACTGGAGTCCTCTTACACTCCTCCATGACAACATCCCCGAGCTGGTAGATGTTAGAGACCTTGCGCTCTTCCACCTTCCATTTGAGGATGCCCCACAGATGCTCAATAGGGTTTAGGTCTGGAGACATGCTTGGCCAGTCCATCACCTTTACCCTCAGCTTCTTTAGCAAGGCAGTGGTCATCTTGGAGGTTTGTTTGGGGTCGTTATCATGTTGAAATACTGCCCTGCGGCCCAGTCTCCGAAGGGAGGGGAACATGCTCTGGTTCAGTATGTCACAGTACATGTTGGCATTCATGGTTCCCTCAATAAACAGCCCCCAGACCATGGCACTCCCCCCACCATTCTTGACTGTAGGCAAGACATACTTGTATTTGTACATCTTACCTTATGGTGCCACACACGCTTGGTCTTATCATACCACAGGGCATGGTTCCAGTAATCCATGTCCTTAGTCAGCTTGTCTTCAGCAAACTGCAGGCTTTCTTGTGCATCACCTTTAGAAGAGACTTCCTTCTGGGGCGACAGCCATGCAGACCAATTTGATGCAGTGTGCGGCATACGGTCTGACCACTGACAGGCTGACCCCCCACCCCTTCAACCTCTGCAGCAATGCTGGCAGAACTCATACGTATTTTTCCCAAAGACAACCTCTGGATATGATGCTGAGCATGTGCACTCAACTGCTTTGGTCGACCATGTCAAGGCCTGTTCTGAGTGGAACCTGTCCTGTTAAACAGCTGTATGGTCTTGGCCCCCATGCTGCAGCTCAATTTCAGGGTCTTGCAATCTTCCTATAGCCTAGGCCATCTTTATGTAGAGCAACAAATCTTTTTTTCAGATCCTCAGAGAGAGTTTTGTGCCATGAGGTGCCATGTTGAACTTCCAGTAACCAGTATGAGAGAGTGAGAGAGATGACACCAAATTTAACACACTTGCTCCCCATTCACACCTGAGATCTTGTAACACTAACGAGTCACATGACACTGGGGAGGGAAAATGGCTAATTGGGCCCAATTTGGACATTTTCACTCAGTGGTTTACTCATTTTTGTTGCCAGCAGTTTAGACATTAATGGCTGTGTGCTGAGTTATTTTGAGGGGACAGCAAATTTACACTGTTATACAAGCTGTACACTCACTGCATTATATTGTAGCAAAGTGTCATTTCTTCAGTGTTGTCACATGAAAAGATATAATAAAATATTTACAAAAATGTGAGGGGTGTACTCACTTTTGTGAGATACTGTATATATATATATATATATATATATATATATATATATATATATATATATATATATATATATATATATATATATATATATACTCTGCATCCAGTGTAGCCTATATCTACAGTGCATTCCATGGTATATTGTTTCTAATACACTTCAGGAAGTGTACACGGTATCTAATACAGTGTGTACAGTGTCTACTACACTTCTGGTGGTGTACACAGTATAAAATACAGTGCAGCCGTTGTACAGTTTCTAATACAGTGCAGGTGGTGTACACAGTATCTAATACAGTGTGTACAGTTTCTACTACACTTCTGGTGGTGTACACAGTACACAATACAGTGCAGACGTGGTATAGTTGATAATACAGTGCAGGCGGTGTACACAGTATCTAATACAGTGTAGTGTGGTGTTGCAAAACAAAATATACATCATGTCCGGAAGGCCACCAAGGAGAGACAGATGCTCACAGGCCACTAAAAGAGGGCAAGCAGCCTCTGTGACTACAGTCAACAGTGCTGGTCATGGACATGGTATATCCTCTGCAGGGGGCCGTGGGGCATGCTTGTCCTTTTTTTGCTGCTTCTGACAGAACATACAGAAGAGTTGGTGGAGTGTATAACCATCATCCTCCTCATCCTTTGTCACCCAGACTCAGAGTAGTTTGCCCTCTAACACAGCTGCCAAAGCAGCCTATTCAACCGGCTCCTTGTCCACAGTCACTCCTTCTGTAGCCCAACCATCATGCACGGAGGAGTCCCCCAAACTATTCGACCACAGTGTTGGGTACATGCTGCTGGAGGATGTGCAGCAATTTAAAAGCTCCGATGTTGGTTCCCAGGTTGAGGAAGAGAGTACTGTGAGCCTAGGGAGAGGGGGTGCCCAAGAAGGACAAGAAACTGGCAGTCATGTTTCCCCAGCTGCAGCATACTGCCAAGTTTGCTCCAGTGACGAGGAGAGAGGGGATGATGAGGTCACTGACTTTACTTGGGTGCCTGAGAGAAGAGAGGAGGAGGAGGCACAACTCCAACGAGGCAGGATGTCCTCTAGGGGGCAGCTTAAGGGCAGCCACCCTATTGCATCACATCGCAGAGCTCCGCAGGTGCAGGGAGCTGCTGACTCCCCGCTGACTTTTAAAAGTTGAAATATAGAAAGATCTTGCGAGCCACAGATGGGTTAATGCCTTTACAATAAGTCCCTGGCGGTAGCAAGCTGCAAACACTAATCACATTTCATACCGGTGTAAATAACCATAAAATAAAATAAATGTGTTTGCGCTAAAAAAAAATTATATAATAATAAAAATAAAAATCAGTGTATAGAAAAAAATATAAATATCAAAGAATATAACCTAATATATCTAAAACAATAATTTGTAACTTTCAATCTGTGATAAATCATTTAGTGATGAAATAAACAAAGTGCAACGTGCATAGAGTATTAGAAATCCAAGTGCAAACTCAGGTTTGAAAGGGTATTCTCTCCTTCGATAAAGTGATAAATAAAGTTCATAGAGTTCAGAAATGATAAATGCAGAGTGCACAAATACAGCATCCATCAATAGTGATATCCATCATGCTCATCCAAGAAGTGTAAAAAATATAACATGCTTCAGTGCTCTCCTGTGACCCCCAACAGCATATGAGCTCACCTCAGAGCATGTGACACAGTACCCAAACAATGTCAAATCACGCTTGGGAGCCACTCCTGGGCTTTAAAAGGTATGCAGGTGTTGACCTCCAACTTGCTCAATTAATAGTGTCCCAATCCATAAATAAAAGAGAAGAAACTCCATAGTGTAACATTGCAAAGGAATTTATTCTAAAGACAAACACTCCCCTTCTAGGGGTACTCACATTGTATGGGTGCGTGAGTGCACCATCCTATTCAGGGCTTTACATAAGAGAAACAAATCGCTGGTATGGCGTGCGGTATGGTGTACTCGTCTCGTCTATCCCTCCGTGCTGACAGCTCTGTCCTGGCCCCTCCCCTACGCGTGTTCAGCACAGGGATCACGTGCCTTCATCAGGCTGACAATGCATGCATCAGTGAAACTGTCCCTCTAGTCTTCCTGTTGGAGCACACGCTTTGTGAAATCATGGATAGGAGGAAGAGGAGGACTTCCTTACCTCTCAAGGCCCCCTTTATCCACATAGTATTCCTGCGAGCCCGCCAAACACACAGGAAGAAAAGGAGGAGGAGGAGGATTGTGACAGCATGGATGTAGAAGATAACACTCAGCAGCAGTCCCAGAATAGAGTACTCAGAGTACTCAGAATTGAATGCCTCTGCAAACTTGTGCTGCATGGCCTCCCTGATTCTGCAAAGCCTGTGAAAGGACCCTAGGATTCGTGATATCAAGGAGAGGGATCATTAACTGGCTAGCAAACCTTATTGATCCACATTACAAAGGTAAGCTTGCAGAACTCATCTTGCCTTTGCAGAGGGAGCAGAGGATGAAAGATCTTCAGGAGGCCTTTAAGAAAGGTTTGTGCAATGCATTTCTAGACCCTGAGAAGTTACAATTTCCTGGTGCTAGACAACATGTTGCTGAGGCTTCGTTCCGTCAGAGGAAGAGCAGTGGAGAAGGTGGCCGCCTGACTGATGCCTTTAAACAATTTTTCAGTCCTCAGCGCCAAGGTCTGATTGGTTCAAGCAACCATTGCCAGAGTCTGCATTACATGGTGTAGGAATATCTAGGGGCAAGAGCAGACTTGGAAACCTTTCCAACAGAGCATCCACTGGGTTACTGGGTCTTGAGTATGGACCACTGGCCAGAACTAGCTCAATATGCAATTGAGCTACTGACCTGTCCTGAATCCAGCATGCTTTCTGAAAGCACATTCAGTGCTGCTGGAGGGTTTGTAATGGATCAAAGAGTATGCCTGTCCACAGACTCCGTTGATAGGCTCACATTCATAAAAATGAAGTCTTGGATCAGCAGCTATCAAGCACCTGATGCTGATGTAACTGATTGAATTTGCTATGGATGTCGGATCCCTTGAAGACAGCCTATGCTGACTATCCTATTCAACAACATTTTTTGTTTAGGGCACTACCACCCAAGGCCCAATTTTTCTGCCCTTGTTTAACAGGGGCATGTAATTACAATTTTTGATATAATATTTCAACGTAGGGCCCGTTCCTGCACCTAACAAGAGTATCTGTGACTGTGAGGGGTTACAGTGTTGTGGCACCACCACTCAAGGCCCATTTTTTTTGCCCCTGTCTAACAGGGACATGTAATTACAATGCTTGATATACTATTTCACAGCAGGGCCCATTCCTACACCCAACAAGAGTAACTGTGAGGGCTTACAGTGTTCTGGTACCATCACCACCACTAAAGGTCCAGTTTTTCTGCCCCTGCTTAACAGGGGCATGTAATTACAATTCTTTATATAATATTTCACAGCAGGGCCCATTCCTGAGCCCACCAAGAGTACCTGTGAGGGCTTACAGTGTTCTGGTACCACCACCACCACCATCAAAGGCCCACTTTTACTGCCCCTGTTTAACAGGGGCGTGTAATTACAATTTTTGATATAGTATTTCACAGCAGGGCCCATTCCTGCACCCACAAAAAGTAACTGTGAGGGCTTACAGTGTTCTGGTACCACCAACACCTAAGGCCCAATTTTCTGCAGCATATATAGGGCAGGCCGTATAGTATATATACTGCTGTTCAGAGTATATAGTGCCTGGGAGCCTGGGGGTCCCCCACGCCATTTTTTTTATTTGGGCGCGGGCTTCCCCTTATTATCAATACTAGACCCAAAGGACCTGGTAATGGACTGGGGGAAACCATGCCTTTTTTTAAAATGATTTTCATCTATATTGCCAGGACCCGACAATACATTACAGCCGCGAGTAGTTTTAAATTACATTTTTTCCTTTAGAAATGTCATTTTGCTGTGGTATTGTTCTAAACATGGGAAACATGTACTACTTTACAGGCATACTAAGGACACCCACCAGGCACGATATTTAAAGGAATATTTAATTTTTATTGTTTCACTTTAAGGATTATTAAAATCACTGCTCCTGAAAAAAACGGCCATTTTTAAAACTTTTTTTTGCATTGATACATGTAACCTGGATCAGGACCCGGGTCCCCAAACACTTTTTATGGCAATAACTTGCATATAAGCCTTTAAAATTAGCACTTTTTTACATTCGTGTCCCATAGACTTTAACAGTGTTCGCGTGTTCGAACAAATTTTTTGCCTGTTCGCATGTTCTGCTGTGAACCGAACCAGGGGGTGTTCGGCTCATCCCTAGTCTGCACCGTTTCCTACCACAGGTGTGCACATGAGCAGCCTCTAATGTGTGATGCCATCACAAGGTCCCAACTCTTTTCAACATGTTTCATCCAATTGACTTCCTGATGAAGTTAAGATACACTCTAATGATTGCATAATTGTATTGAATGCTATTTTTATATCTATCTATAGTTTGGCTTTAAATGCCCAATGGACACATACTTCCACTCACTCCAATGGTAATACCCTTGACCTTGTATTCTCCCATCTCTGCAACCCTGGCAACCTCACCAACACCCCCTTTCCTCTATCTGATCACAACCTCATTACTTTCACTGTATCCTTGCCTCCAACCACCCATCCCTCCAAGCAACAAACAATTACTTGTAGAAACCTTCGCCACTTTAACCCTTCTCTTCTCTATTCTGCTACTGACCACCTATATGACATAATCTCTCCCCTGTCCTGTCCTGACCTGGCCCCCTCTGTCTACAACAGTTCACTCCCATCATCACTAGATGCACTTGCTCCTCTAACCACACGCATAATCAGGCCCCGACCGTTACAACCCTGGCAAACTGACAACACTAGAAATCTCAAGAGACATTGCCGTGCTCTTGAACGACCGTAGCGTAAAACCAAATGCCTGCAAGACTTCACCCTATATAAATCTGCCCTTCTAAAATACAATTCATGCCTCCATGCTGCCAAACAAGCCTACTTTGTCTCTCTTATTAATTCCTTGTCATCCAGTCCCCATCGGCTCTTCTCAACCTTTAACTCTCTGCTTCGTCCACCACCCCCTCTACCCACTAACTCACTCACTGCCCAAGAGATTGCCAATCACTTCAAAGACAAGATCGATGCAATTCGTGAGGACATCTCCACTGTGCGTACGTCTTCCCCACCCAACATACCTTGCCTAGCAGCACATTCAACACTCTCCTCTTTTGAATTGGCTACTACGGAAGAGGTTACAAAAATTTTCTCAGATGCCCACCTAACCAATTGTCCCTTGGATCCTGTTCCCTCACAACTACTACGGTCACCCTCTTCTTCTATCCTATGCTCCCTCACCCACATCTTCAATCTCTCCCTCTCTAGTGGCATCTTCCCCTCCCCTCTAAAACATGCGCAGATCACTCCCATTCTTAAAAAGCCCTCACTGGACCCTACTGACCTGAACAACTTAAGACCCATCTCATTGCTCCCATTCACCTCTAAACTTCTAGAACGCTTAGTCTACTACCGTCTTAGCTCCTACCTCAATGAAAATAACCTTCTTGACCCCTTACAGTCTGGCTTTCGCTCGCAGCACTCCACGGAAACTGCCTTACTAAAACTCACTAACGATTTACTAACTGCTAAAACCAACAGCCAGTACTCCATACTCCTACTACTTGACCTCTCTGCGGCCTTTGATACTGTTGACCACCCACTCCTTCTCAATAAACTACATTTCCTTGGCCTCCGAGATTCTGCTCTATCCTGGTTCTCTGACTATTTATCACAGCGCTCCTTCAGTGTCACCTACAACTCTGTCTCCTCCTCTCCATTGCCCCTTTCTGTGGGGGTCCCCCAAGGCTCGGTTCTTGGACCCCTTCTCTTCTCTATCTACACCTCCTCCCTTGGTCACTTAATAACTGCCCACGGCTTCCAATACCACTTATATGCTGATGACACCCAAATCTATCTGTCTACTCCTCACCTCACTCCTCCAGTCTCCTCTCGCATTACTAACTTACTAACTGACATATCAGCATGGATGTCGCACCACTTCCTTAAACTAAATCTCTCTAAAACTGAGCTATTAATATTCCCCACCCGCCCGTGCCCCCCTCCATGACTTTTCCATCAAAATCAACAATGCAACCATCAGTCCCTCCCCTCATGCCAGGGTACTTGGTGTAATCCTAGACTCTGACTTGTCATTTCAGCCTCAAATCCAATCGCTTTCAAAAGTTTGTAGAATTCACCTCCGTAACATCTCTAAAATTCGCCCTTTTTTAACAAATGAAACTACCAAGCTCCTCATTCACTCCCTTGTTATCTCTCGCCTTGACTATTGCAACTCACTTCTCATTGGCTTACCTCTCCATAGGCTATCCCCTCTTCAGTCTATAATGAATGCTGCTGCCAGACTTATCCACCTTACCAACCGCTCAATGTCTGCCAACCCTCTACTTCAATCCCTACACTGGCTCCCAATCACCCAGCGAATTAAATTCAAAATTCTAACCACAACATACAAAGCCATTCACAACTCTGCCCCAAGCTACATCACTAATCTTGTCTCCAAATATCACCCAAATCAACCTCTCCACTCTTCACAAGACCTCCTGCTTTCAAGCTCTCTCATCTCCTCCTCCCATGCTCGTCTCCAGGATTTCTTCAGAGCCTCTCCCATCCTCTGGAATTCGCTACCTCCATCTATCCGGCTATCCCCTACTCTTGCTACCTTCAGGCAATCCCTGAAAACTCATCTCTTCAGGAAAGCCTATCACGTCTCCAACTAATCTCCTACCACTTCCACCAGCTCATTCCCCACAGTTACAACCTTTTGTACCACCTGCCCAACCCTATTAGATTGTAAGTGCTTCTGAGCAGGGCCCTCTTAATCCTATTGTATTGTATTATAACTGTATTGTCTCCCTTTTGTGTTGTAAAGCGCTGCGTAAACTGTTGGCGCTATATAAATCCTGAATAATAATAATAATAATAATAATAAATGCTTTCTAAATGCTTTCTAAAACTGATGCTCTTTAGACTAACATTTTCAAAATAAATTAAACATTGCAATGTGCTTAGAGCCTTGCAGAAATAACATTTAAGAAAACAAAACCATTGCATGTTAACTTTTTATACTTTTCATAACTTTGCTTTAGACTCTTTTTCTCCAAGTATTATTTGGTAAAGTATTAACGCACTGCAGTTTGCTTACGATATCATTTTTGTTACATTACTATCCCTGAAATTTTGTAACTTAAACATTAATTTCACCTTCATATCATCTAGACCAATAAATTTATAGTTCCCTGCCAAGATTTAATTTATATTTTGTTGTTATATTAAACAAGGTCAGAAGAAAGGATAGGAGAATGTATTTCAGCTAATATAGTTTAAACAAATTCCACAATTCTTACCTACCAAACTTACACACAACACAGTGGATGAATTAAATATGGGCCTTAAAAAAAGAATGTACATTATGATGAGATAAACAATATTTTGATCCCCCTAGGATTATACATAAATCTAAGTTTGACATTTTAGTCAGGTCAATATATAGAAAATTAATCTCTATGCACCTCTAAAAAGGCATTTATATGCTATACTAATATCTGCTACTTTGTGCTGCCAGTTAAATAACTAATATTTATCAAAATGCCTAGCATGCTCCCTACCCTTGCTGTGATCACCTGATTTATGTTGGTTACCCCTGATAGCTAGCTTACATTTGAAATAAAATATACTGTATATTTAAAACGTGGGCGAATAAAGCATTAGCCTCACCATTTTTAATTGTAGTGTGGGGCTCTCAGTGCAGAAAAATCCCTAATGTGACAGCCCCTCTTACTTTGCTTCTAACCCTAATTTTTATTTGCCACATAACCCACCCTCTGTTTCTAACCTTTGCAAATTGGAAGAGGAGGCTATAATGGACTTTGATGGTACCGTATATCAAATGACAATAGACAGTCGCAAATAAAATGTTAGAAAAAGTTTATTGCAAACCATCTGTATATTGCTTGCTCTACATGTTTTGCGGATTTACATTAGCCACTTCCTCAGGAGCTTTATTATTCAGTTAGATGGTGATTAAAAGATGATCATCGCATAACTATGAAATAAAGAAAATATATATTAATCACAAGATACAGTAAACAAACAATATTTTTTTGTATATACATATAGTAGTATATTATACTGATGTAAATAAAGCATCTGCTGTGAGTACCCCCCATGATCAACTGTCTTTCCAAGAACGTCAAGTTGCCAGGGACCCAAGAAAGGATGACCCACCCCAGAGGTCGTGGGAGTCCGTTGGAAGGCACAGGATACAAAGGTAATGGTCTGTTAAAAAATGATGAAACATGCTCAGAAACAATCTAGCCAGAATGGCGAGTGTAAAACAAGATGTGTATATGAATATAGAGAATTAGTAATAATAAAATTCCATACCAGAGGGGCTAGACTTGGCTATACAGGCTCAATAGGTGGTAAAGAGGTCCCTATATGAAGGTGTATATCTATAGGATAAAGGCAAATACATTATCATGTTAAGTATTATATATAGACATGTGCAAAAACGGGGATGTGAAGATATATACACATACGTGTATAGCCGTACACACACATGTAATATATATATTGTACCTAAAATTATACAGTATTCATGTATGTATCCAGGTTGAAAATGCAGATAATGCTGTATTCAGGGTGGTATTCAGAGTAACCTGAGGTCAGCACCTGTAGAGAGAGTGATGTAGGGATATCAGTGCATGCGGCCACAACAGTACACATACATATGCATGTATACAAATGATGTGCCGCATGCACTACTATTTGGCAGAATTTATTACAAATGGCTCTCTCACCTTCACAGTTCATTATTATTGGCACCTATAGGAGATATAGGGATCAGGGCTGAAGTTGTAAATGTCCATCAAAAAGTTCATAAAGAAGCTGGACACCCTAAGAATAGAGCAATGCGCGTTGTCCAAAAAATGTCAAATTGCACATCACATCAGTGAGTGCATTGCCATCAAGACAAAGGGGCGCAAGCAGATCTAGAAGGGCTGCTCGGTCCCCCCTTCAGGGCCGCATACCTGCCGGGAGAGCCATGATACCGGGCCACTGTGCAAATACCGCACTCTGGAGCAGTGAGTCAGGGACAGCCATGTTGGAAAAGGGCATGCCCATGACCTAGACAGTGAAGGAAATGGAGGGGCCCCTTAGTGGGTCAAATTGTAATGATGCTCTGAAAACATCAAGATGACCCAGAGAGGGGGTAATAACTAATTAGATAAAATGGCATTTTCGGAGGGATATGCGTACAGATGGACAGGGGGTAGAAATAATAGAAACTCTGTAAAACAAAATTCTTCTTATATGCATGCTCAAATTGATGACATTCCTGAATCTGATTCTTCTACCACTTCTTCTATTTCCTCACAGATTCACTCACGACTATCTAACTCTCAATCATCATGAACACGTCAAACCAAAAGATCATGTAATTAAGGTGGTGGGTATTCAGCTATTAAGAATGAAAAAAGAGCACGGTCTAATGTGTCGTCTTGAATGGGGGATCAAGGTATTGTAAAGAGCAACTTTTCACCAGTAATACAAAATCTGTTAAACAAAGGCACAGTTGCAGTGCCACCTAACACCAAACTCCCCACTGACATTAACAATTATTTAGACCCAGCACTGGCTCTGGCAGAAGCCAAAGTCCAAAGCAATCTAAGCAAGTTTGTAGTGAGAACTTCACAAACACCAAATCCTCAGAGCTCAATATAATCAATCTTACAAATTCTCACTTGACTGATATCTGTCCTACGAATGGGCTTAGGGTTTTGTCCCTCTCATGAAATTGACGTATGGAAACAATCAAAGATCTGTATCTATTTGCCTGCAACTTAACATAAAATTATATGTTCAATCCAGAACCTAAGGTTAAGAAAACCGAAAGAGAAATATCCAATAAAGTTAAGGGCTTTTCTATGAAGGATTTCCATGCTCTGAGAGACCTAGTGATTCTATATGATGAGGGAAAGATAGAACTTGACCCCCCACTCGAGGCAACAGATGACACTACTGAACCCAATATGCACAGGGTGAAAAAATGTAATCCCAGATCACTTCACTTCCCCGAACTATCCCTCTGTCCAAATATCTGGGTGTTCCTCCAGAAATCCATTAGGAATCTCAAGCATGCACAATGGCCATATTATTCTTCCTCTCTTTCTTGGAATCTTTCTGATCAACAATTATTGGCACAACAACGACTCAAAACACAAACTCATATGGTTATTAAACCATCAGATAAAGGTGGGAACATCATTTTGATGTCCCACCCACAGTACCAACACATGTGTTATGACATACTAAACAATAGTAAATGGTATTGACCTATTGATTTGCAAGTGGTGGTTTCCTTTGAGAGTAAGTTTCGGGGCCTTTGTACCCAGGCCCATATGAAAGGTTTGATTGATAAAGATACTCTGGAATATCTGGTCAATCCCTTTCCCTCATACCCCTACGTTTTATGCCTTGCCCAAAGTTCACAAAAACATAAAATGTCCTCCAGGAAGACCTATTATTTCTGGTATTGGATCTCTGTCTGAATGTGCAAGCAGATATGTAGACTCATTTCTCCTTCCACACGTAACCATTCTGCTGTCCTTTATTAAAGACACACCTCATTTGCTCAGACTTGTGGAGGGCACTCATGTCCCTCCAGGTGCCCTGCTTGTTGCCATTGATATGGAATCTTTGTATTTGAGTATCCCGCACGAGCAGGGCATCCAAATGGGAGTCCTTCCTCATGGAGAAGATAGACAATATTGGCCACTTAATTGTTTTGTCCTAGACTTATTGACCTTCATGTTTAAGTTGTTCATAGGTGTATATGTAATATATATATATATATATATATATATATATATATATATATATATATATATCTATATATACTTACACCACCAGAAGTGTAGTAGACACTGTACACACTGTATTAGATACTGTGTACACTGCTGAAGTGTATTAGAAACAGTACACCACGGAATGCACTGTAGATATAGGCTACACTGGATGCAGAGTATATATATATATATATATATATATATATATATATATATATACAGTATCTCATGAAAGTGAGTACACCCCTCAAATTTTTGTAAATATGTTTTTATACCTTTTCATGTGACAACACTGAAGAAATTACACTTTGCTACAATGTAGTGAGTGTACAGCTATTTTCCAGCACTGCCTTAACCCTCTTGGGCATGGAGTTCACCAGAGCTTCACACATTGCCGCTGGAGTCCTCTTCCACTTCTCCATGATGACATCACGGAACTGGTGGATGTTAGAGAATTTGCACTCCTCCACCTTCCCTTTGAGGATGCCCCACAGATGTTCAATAGGGTTTAGGTCTGGAGACATGCTTGGCCAGTCCATGACCTTTACCCTCAGATTCTTTAACAAGGCCGTGGTTGTCTTGGAGGTGTATTTTGGGTCATTATCATGTTCGAATACTGCCCTGCAGCCCAGTCTCTGAAGGGAGGGGATCATGCTCTGCTTCATTATGTCACAGTACATGTTGGCATTCATGGTTCCCTCAATGAACTATATCTCCCCAGTGTCGGCAGAACTCATGCAGCCCCAGATCATGACACTCCCACCACCATGCTTGACTGTAGGCAAGACACACTTGTCTTTGTACTTCTCATCTGGTTGCTGCCACACACGCTTGACACCATCTAAACCAAATAAGTTTATCTGGGTCTCATCAGACCACAGGACATGGCTCCAGTAGTCCATGTCCTTAGTCTGCTTGTCTTCATCAAACTGTTTGCGGGCTTTCTTATGCATCATCTTTAGAAGAGGCTTCCTTCTGGGACAACAGCCATGCAGACCAATTTAATGCAGTTTGTGGCATATGGTCTGAGCACTGACAGGCTGACCCCCCACCCCTTCAACCTCTGCAGCAATGCTAGCAGTACTTATACATCTATTTCCCAAAGGCAACCTCTGGATATGACGCTGAGCATGTGCACTCAACTTCTTTGGTCGATCATAGTGAGGCCTGTTCTTAATGGAACCTGTCCTGTTAAACCGCTGTATGGTCTGGGCCACCATGCTGCAGCTCAGTTTCAGGGTCTTGGCAATCTACTCTAATCGAATTCCCTGACAAGAGATGTAAATTCTCCCAGACATGGAAGGATGCCTTCTGATAGTAAAAGGCACTAAATATAGTTGCAAGGTCACTTTGGCCAATATGTACCTTCCAAATAAAATTTTATCAATTGATCCCTTCCTGGAATGCATTGCCCAGCATAGATAGGGTACTCTTTTCATTGGTTGTGATTTTAAATTGACAAATTGGTTACATATTCATTGATTAGCCCTCTTTGCCATTTCTCAAGTCCTCATGGGGCGGATCTTTTTCTATCTCAGATCACACCCCTATACATTTTACCTTGAATCTGGGTCCTAATATATCCAAACAATGGAAATGGCAATTAAATGAATCATTGATTCAAGATACTACCGATAAATCACAAGTTCTCCAAGACATTCATTTATTTTTCTCTACCAACTCTAACAGTGACTCTTCCCCCCTCTCATGTGCTGGGGAACAAATAAATGCTTCATAAGGTGCACTCTTAATAAAACTAGGTACTCAGAGGAAAAAAATATCCGGACAAATTGATTCTTTGATTGCATCAGGATACTTGAAAGTACTCACAAGCAGACCTTTGCACAGGACATTAAAGAAAATTTTAAATCCCTAGGAGACCAACTTAATGAGCTACTCTCTGATAAGGCTAAAGCAAAATTAATCAGACGTGGATGCACCTTTTATGAGTACAGTAACAAACTGAATTTAAGAACTAGGAATTACATACCACAAATAAAAAAACTTGACAGGAACAATTTTTTATTTTATATTATTATTATACAGGATTTTTATAGCACCAACAGTTTACGCAGTGCTTTACAATAAAAAGGCGGACAGCACAATTTACAATACAATTCAATACAGAAGGAATAGGAGGGCCCTGCTCATGGAGCTTACAATCTAAAGGGAGAGGGAGGTGGTACAAAAGGTAGCGGCTGCAAGGGATGATCTGATGGAGGGGACTCAAGTACAATTCTTAGGTGGAGGTGGAGTAGGCTTCCCTGAATAAGTGTGTTTTCAAGGATCGCCTAAAGTCAGACAGAGTAGGAGCTGACCGGACATACTGGGGCAGAGAGTTCCAGAGGATGGGAGAGGCTCTGGAGAAGTCCTGGAGGTGAGCATGTGAAGAGCTAACAGGGGGACCTAGAGAGCAGGAGGTCCTGGGAGGACTGAAGAGGATGATTTGGGCGATATCTGCAGACGAGGTTGGTGATATAGCTGGGAGTGATGTTGTGGATGGCCTTGTATGTTGTAGTTAGTATTTTGAATTTTATACAATCGGATAGGGGAAGCCAGTGAAGAGATTGGCAGAGAGGGGAAGCAGTCATGGATCAGTTAGTAAGGTGTACTAATCTGGCAGCAGCATTTATGATAGACTGAAGGGGGATAGCCTGTGTAAGGATAGGCCGGTGAGGAGGGATTTGCAGTAGTCAAAGCGGGAAATAACCAAGGAGTGAATAAGTTGTTTTGTGGTGTCATTAGTTAGGCAGGGGCGAATTCTGGAGATGTTGCAGAGGTTAAGGCGGCAAGATTTAGCCAGTGTTTGGATGTGGGAGCTGAAGGAGAGGTCAGATTCTAGGATTACACCCAGTACCCTGGCATCTGTGGAAGGACCAATGGTTGTGTCATTGATGTCCATTGTAAAGTCATGGGGAGGGGATCGAGGAGGAGGAAATATTACAACCTCAGTCTTCGAGTGCAGGAGATGTTGTTGTATGTGACACTGAAAGTGCACTGAGATAGGTAGGAGGAGAACCAGGAAAGAGTAGAGTTGTGGAGGCCAAGGGAGTGGAGTTCATTGAGGAGGAGTGGGTGGTCAACTGTGTTGAAAGGCAGCAGAAAGGTCTAAGAGTATGAGTATGGAGTACTGGTAATTGGTTTTAGCAGTTAGTAGGTCATTGGTAAATTTTAGTAGGGCAGTTTCTGTGGAATGTTTTGGACAGAAACCAGAGTGTAGGGGATCGAGTAGGTTGTTGTCAGTGAGGTAGCAACTCATACGGTTGTGGACAAGGCATTCAAGAAGCTTGGAGGCAAATGGGAGCAGGGAAATTGGTCTTCAGTTATTCAAACAGGTGGGGTCCAGTGAGGGTTTTTTAAGTATGGGATAACAGTGCATGTTTGAGGGGCTAGTTAAAGGTGCCAGAAAAGAGGGAGAGGTTGAAGATGTGGTTTAGAGAGTTTAGGATAGAGCAGGAAGGGAGTCACAGTAGTTGCAATTGGACAGGGTCCAGGGGACAGGTAGTGAGGTGGGCTGTGGAAAGGAGTTTGGCATCTTCCTCATTGGTAACAGGGTTGAAGAAGGAAAGTGTTGAGTTTGGTGTTGGGCATGAGGTGTTTGTTGGTGGAGAAATATAAATGCTGGACATCTCATCACGAATTGTGTCGATTTTTTTTGAAGTGATTGGCAATCTCCTGGGCAGTAAGCAAGTTGGTGGGTGGAGGCAGTGGGGGGTGGAGTAATGAATTAAGGGTAGAAAAGTTGTTAACAAGGTTTGAATGAGAGGGTTTTGATGAGAGTGGTGTAGTATGTTTGTTTAGTGGAGTGGAGGCAGAAGTTGCATTTGAGAAGGGCAGATTTGTAGAGGGTGAAGTCCTGTAGGGATTTTGTTTTTCACCACAATCGCTCAAGAGCAGGGCTGCATTTCTTGAGACTTCTGGTGTCATCTGTTTGCTAGGAAGGGCTGGTTCTGCATATATAGAGGGGGGTGAGTGTGTCCAGGGAGGATGAGAGTATGTTGTTGTAGACAGAAGTGGCCAGGTCTGGGCAGGACAGGGGTGTGATTTTACCATAAAGGCAGTCAGTAGCAGAATGAAGAAGGGAAGGGTTGAGGTGGCAAAGGTTTCTGCGGGTAAATCAGAGAGAGTAAAAGGGGTGTTAGAGAGGTTCAGGGGAGTGCAGAGGTGGGAGAATAGGAAGTCAAAAGTGTTGCCATTGGAGTGAGTGGTGCTTTGTGTCCATTGGCTTAGGTTGAAAGAGGAGGTTAAATTGAGTAGTTGAGAAGTGGCTGAGGTGTTAGCATTGATTGGAATGTTAAAGTCACTGAGGATGATAGCAGGTACTTCAGAGGAGTGAGTAGGGTAGCCATGTGGAAAAGTCATCAAGAAAAATGCAGTGCACTTCAAAAGAACAGAGGGAAAGAGAGAGAGGCATAGGGAAGAGAAGAGGTCCAACTCCGCCTCCTTTTCGTCCACTGGATCTGGGTGAGTGAGTCCAGAGGAGGCCACCATGGGAGAGGGCAGCTGAAGAGGCAGTGCCAGATTCCTGGAGCCAGGTTTCGGTAATAGCAAGTAGATTGAGGGAGTTGGAGAGGAAAAGGTCAGTGACAGAGGCAAGATTGTTGGAGTCTGAATGGGCATTTCAGAGGGCACACATAAGGAGGGGCTGACTCTTGGAATCAGGGGAATTGAGATAAGAGAGTGGGAGTTATGGCTACTGTCAGAGAAGGTAGGCTGCAAATTTTTGGGGTAAGAGTTGGCTGGAGGAGGGCCAGGGTTTGGGGCGATATCCCCAAAGGTGGGAGTGGGATTTAAACGAGGGCAAGTGCTGCAGTGAAGTGGAAGTAGTGGCATTGTGTGGGCTCAGAAAGAGCAGGAGGTTATAAGTGCAGTAATTTTGAGAGAGCAAAAGTGTGGGGGATATGTACAGGTTGTGAGGTGGAGAGGGGGGTAAAGAAATGAGAGTATGAGGAGAGAGGACGTTATGGCAAAGAAGAAGATTAATATGAGCATCTTGGAGGGTGGAGAGAGAGGGAAAAGAAGGCAGAGGGAAAGAGAAAAGATGAAAGGAATTTTTCAGAGAACTTGGTGTGGATAACTAATATTTGCCTTTATTGTAGTGCCTTAGTTAAAGTGCCAATTTAAAAGTGGCAGGCACTTAACGCCACAGTGGCATTTTACCCAAGAAGTGGCCAGCCTGTCCCTCACAAGCCATCCCGAGCGTTAAACTGAATTTATACTGGGATGGGGTTGGGGGAGGTTAACAATTATTTAATTAAGAGACAATAAAAACGGCACATGGAGAAAGTGTTTTGTTTTGCCCTAAACAAATTGCTAAGCAAGAGGGAGACAGCAAGACTAGGTGTTTGATCTTGGCCAAAGAACCATAATAAAAAGTAAATGTAACTTCAACAGACAACCATAAACAGCAGTTTCAAAGTCTTAGCGAAGCAGTCGTTGATATTGATCATGCAATGTAGCCCAGTGTTTCAGAGAACAGTTTAGGCAGTGGTTATCAATGGCTACAGCAGGCAGATGTGGATTACAGACAGGCAGAGTGGCTTTTGTGTTGCAGGGAAAAGTGTAAGCAGTTACTGATGGTTACAGCAGGCAAATGTGGATTGCAGACCGGCAGAGTGGCTTTTGTGTTGCAGGAAAAAGTGTAAACAGTTACCTGAAAGAGAAGAGCAAAGATGACATGATGAGAGGATGATGATGATTGGGTGTCGCTGTGTTAGAAGTGTAGCCTTTTTGAAAGTGCCAGACACTTAACTCCGCAGTAGCACTTTACCCAAGAAGTTGCCAGCCTGATTCCCCTTCAATACCTTCCACATTCCAATCCTATTATTCCAATTTATATAACTTACTCCTGCAAAATAATGAAAACTCTACACCTCAAGTACAATCCACTATTGTTAATTATATAAAAGACTCAGGTATGCCACGCTTATCTAAGGAAACTATTTAAGACCTTGAATATTCACTTTCAATTGAAGGATTTAATCTAGCCCTCTAAAGCATCAACTTGAGAAAAGCCCCAGGTCCAGATGGGTTTTTTTCTTACCTACTATAGAACTTCCAGGATACTCTAGGTCCTCAAATTGTAATGGCTTTCAATTCCATCATGAAAGATGAACGTGTCCCACGTGACACTCTTCAGACCACAGGGATTTCTAAAGAATAAAAAGATCCTCTTCTCTGCCAAAGCTAAAGACCCATCTCGTTATTGAATGTAGACCTCCAACTTTTATAAAAATATTTGCCAGTCCCATACTACCACGTTTTCCTCTCTTCATACACCCAGATCAATTGGGTTTTTTACCAGAAAGAGAAGCAAGGGACAATACCCAGCGAGTCTTAAATGCCATACACTTTGCTAAAAAGAAAAACATCTCTTTTGTATTGCTTTCCATGGATGCGGAAAAAGCTTTTGACAGAGTTAACTGGAACTTTATTATCGCTACTATGACTCACATAGGTCTAGAGACTAATATGATGTCTTAGATTAGGGCCTTATACTCACACCCTACGTCCATTGTTCGCATTACTGATTCCTTTTCCACACCTTTCTCAATAAGCAATCGAACATGCCAGGGATGTCCTTTATGCCCTTTCATTTTTATATTATCATTAGAACCTTTTCTATGCTCCATTTGGGTAAATCCAACAGTCATCAGCCTTGGCACAGGCAATATCATTCATAAGGTCGCTGCATATGCAGATTACTAGATATGTGGTCAATGGAGATTTTGAGGGCTTGAGATAGTGAGTTTTGTAAAAGAATCTAATTTGAAGATGGTATATAGAGCAGAATCACTATTTAAAAATAGTAGGCAAAGGTTAAAATATTAGTTCAAATATTTTCTAGATCTGTATTTTAGACTAGTCTCAGATAATACAGTGCCTTGAAAAAGTATTCATACCCCCTGACATTTTTCATATTTTGTCATGTTACAACCAAAATTGTAATTGTATTTTATTGGCATTTTATGTGATAGACACAATTTTATGTGATAACACAAAGAGGCACATAATTATGAAGTAGTATGAAAATGATAATTGGTCTTCATGCTCTGATACCCCTAACTAAAGCCTAGTGGAACCAATTGCCTTCAGAAGTCACCTAATTAGAGTCCACCTGTGTGTAATTTAATCTCAGTATATATAAATATGTTCTGTGAAGCCCTCAAAGGTTTCTTAGAGAACCTTAGTGAACAAGCAGCATCATGAAGGCCAAGGAACACACCAGACAGGTCAGGGATAAAGTTGTGGAGAAGTTTAAAGCAGGATTAGGTTCTAAAAAAATATTCCAAGCTTTGAACATCTCATGGAGCGCTGTTCAATCCATCATCTGAAAATGGAAAGAGTATGGCACAACTGCAAACCTACCAAGACATGGCTGTCCACCTAAACTGACAGGCCAGGCAAGGAGAGCATTAATCAGAGAAGCAGCCAAAAGGCCCATGGTAACTCTGGAGAAGCTGCAGAGATCCACAGCTCAGGTGGGAGAATCTGTCCACAGGGCAACTATTAATCATGCACTCCACAAATCTGGCCTTTATTGAAGAGTTGCAAGAAGAAAGCCATTTTTGAAAGAAAGCCATAAGAAGTACCCTTTTCAGTCATATGGGGGACACAGCAAACATGTGGAAGAAGGTGCTCTGGTCAGATGAGACCAAAAATGTACTTTTTGGCCTAAAAGCGAAAACTAACACTGCACATCACCCTGAACATACCATCCCCCCAATGAAACGTGGTGGCAGCACCATGTTGTGGGGATGCTTTTCTTCAGCAGGGACAGGGAGGCTGGTCAGAGTTGATGGGAAGATGGATAGAGCCAAATACAGGGAAATCTTAGAAGAAAACCTGTTAGAGTCTGCAAAAGACTTGAGACTGGGGCGAAGGTTCACCTTCCAGCAGGACAATGACCCTAAACATACAGCCAAAGCTACAATGGAATGGTTTAAATCAAAGCATATTCATGTGTTAGAATGACCCAGTCAAAGTCCAGACCATTTGACAAACTGTGATAAGAAAATTGATGTTCACAGATGCTCTCCATCCAATCTGACAGAGCTTGAGCTATTTTGCAAAGAAGAATGGGCAAAAATATCACACTCTAGATGTGAAAAGCTGGTAGAGACATACCCAAAAAGGGTAGCTGTAATTGGGATGGGAAGAGAGGGATGAGAGGGGGAAGTAATCTTCAGTTTGTGGTAATTCCTTGTCAAAGTTGTCAGATTTAGAGTGAGTTCCTATATAGTAACCATGGTGTCCAAGTTTTAAAATGTTTGTCAGACTTGTTCTTAATAAATGTTGTAAGTCAATTCATTGGATTTCAGAAACTTTTGCATGCCCATGTGCTAAGGTTGGTTGGTCTGTTTTTTCCAGAGAGCAGCTATGCAAGCCTTCACTGCATTCAGGAGGTGTTTGAGAAGTGAGTTTTTATAATGTTTGAATGATATTTGTGTTTCATGCAAAAGGTAGGTGGCTGGCATATTTGGAAGACACCAGCCTGTCAAATCTTTAATGGAAGCCTTGACACCAAACCAGAAGTCGGCTTACACTGGGCAGTCCCAGAAAATATGTAGGAGAGATCCCTCCATTTTGAAACATTGCCAGCATAAAGGGGACACCTGGGGATTGATTTTATGTAAACTCTGTGGAGTCTTATACCATTTTGTATTTTATATCCATTTTCTTGATAATTATTAGCTAGTGACACTTTTTGACCAAAAAAGAGAATTTTTTTTGCTTCTGGGAGAATGTTTTTCATGGGTCTTTCTCCCATTTAATTAGGAAATTAGGTTCTTTTGATGTTCTCCAGAAATTTTTCTAAATATACGTTTTTATTGATTTTCAAAAAGCAGACAACAAACAAAAATGAATACTTTCAGCAATTAAAGAAACTATATACATAGAAAACAAAGCACAGGAAAAAAACAAAAAACCTGCATACATACATACATTGGTCATACCTGGGTCCTGTGCCAGTTTAATTTTAAAGAAAGGTGTTATCTCATGTTACATATGTACACCTAGAGTTTTCACATAATCATGAGTCCTTGCCCAATAAATAATGGAGAGATAGCCAAGAGTCCTATTCCTCTAGGAGGCTATTGAGGCTGTAGAGGGGTCTGTGTGCCATTTGGACCAAACCTTTTCATATTTAAGGAGACAACCCCTATTTATATATGTTTCTTTGTATAATGGTAAGCTATTATTAATGAGTTGTTTCCACAAAGTCAGCGATGGGGGGGTGGTTTTCTTCCAGCTGAGAGCTATAGCTTTACGAGCATAGAACAAAAGCAGCCCCACCAAAGTACAGCCCTATAGGGATCCCAGCACTGCTGCTTCTACCTGAGTAGCGGAATTTGAGGTATCTGGGTTAAGCCACCAGGCCATAGTTACTAGCTGAGAGGCTAAGTAATATTTATGGAAATCTGGACATGCCAGGCCACCTTGGGAGGTCGGGCGTACCAATGTCGCCCAGTCATACCTAGTGGGCTTTGATCTCTATATGAATGCTAAGAGAATAGGATGTAGCCATGCAAAGCAAGATTTAGGCATCCACTGGGGAGAGTGTCAAAATAAATATGTGAATTTAGGTAATACATTCATTTTTATTAAATGTATGCGTCCTAACAATGAAAGGGGTAATGACTCCCATGCCTTCAGCCGTTGTTGAGTCTCCTGGATCACAGGTGTTAAATTTAGGGATATATAGTCTGAATATATAACAATCAGTGTAGCGCTGGACAAAAAAATGTGACTAGTGACTGAAAATTAGTGCACAATCTCTGATATTACCAAGATATAATGCAAAATAAACTATTACTAAGATATAATACCAAATAAACAATATAAACACACATAAAATATTTATCTAAGGCTTATATCAATCTATGGTGCATAGTGAAATTCTCATGAGTGATATTCCTTATAAATATGGGTCCATGCCCAAATTGGTATATGTGAAAAGAATAAATATATAACACAAATAGTGAAAATAAAAAGTTCAAAAATTGTGTCCCAAATAGCAATGTGTTAATTCCAGAGGAAATCCAGAAAAAGCTGTGTTGCAGGGTTCGGGAATACTTGATCCACCTCTCGTGTAGCCCACCACCAAATGGTAAAAATGAAGGCTTACCGAAAAGCCTGCGACCGCCCTTACTCAGGGGGGTCAGAACAGGCTTAGTTGAGGAAATATCCAGAGATAATGAAGCCTCTGAGTTCTCTCTCACCTCATCAGACAGGCAGCCCACAGCAACGGGGACCCCGATGTGGAAGTATACTCATAGGGATTTCTTCAATATTTCATCTCGGACAAGGTCAGGTGCAAATAAGCCACAGCAGAAAAGAGGACTTGAAGGAAGAATTTTTTTTCTACTTCCTGTCAGCAGAGGTGACACATCAACCACCGGGAGCCTGATAGACAGGGCAGATCCTGCAGTCAGTTCTGTCCTTTTAGTTTCTATATATAGTCTGAAACCTGTCTGGAAACCACCACCCCTAGATATTTAAAATGCTCCAACCATCTTAGGGGGGTATCCATATCGGCAGTGGCACGAGCCGTAGAGTCTATAGGAAATAAAAGTGACTTTTCCCAGTTTACTTTAAGGCCTGTGACTGCGGAGAAAGAATTGAGGACCTGTAGGGCCCCCTTAAGTGATGGTCCTGCGTCATTAAGAAAGAGGAGTAGATTGTCCGCATACAGGGTGACCCTTTCCTCCAGCCAGCCAACATGCAATCCCTTAACATGAAGGGAAGTACGGAGAGCCTCCGCCAGCGGTTCCATCCCTATGGCAAACAGGGCAGCCCTGTTGAGTACCCCTTGACAGAGAAAAAGACTGTGATAAGCTAGCTCCCAACTTGACAGCTGAGGTGGGGTTTTGATAAATTATCTGTGTAGCAATAACTCTCGGTGGAGCTGCTGGTTTAAAGCAGGCTGTTACCTTCATTCCCGCCACCTCTGTTTCACTGGCACCGGGTCTAGGGTCCCGTTGGGTTTACCTCTGGATGATGTAGGCACCAAACACTTGAGTATGTTTTCCAATGCTTTAATGAACAAGAAATAAAGGAAGTAGCAGGAAAGAGGCAGAAGGAAAGTTGCAGGGAAGCTCAAATACCCTTCTTTAGTATTCTTTAGAACATCATTAGGAATTGAACACTTGTAGTTGAAGGCGCTCCCCTTGTGGGATTCAACCTTTGCCCGCCTGGATAGGCCTCTCTCATTTGTCTAGCAGCCAGCACGCAGCATGAACAAAAGTCTGCGCCACAGACTTGTTTGGAACAAAACCCGTACGATCCTCAGCCACAGGATGTAATGGTTTATGATGAGTATTTGACACAGCACTTGAACCTTTAAGCCAACCCGGCAGTACTATGCAGTAAGATTACTTCAGGATACGTCCTCCAACTGAGTCACCAGGCCCCTCTCCAGACCAGCACTCTGCATGATCCTTCCATGATGGGTCCTCCCCTGGGATCTCCTCAGTTGTCCAGCTTCTTCACACAGGATAGACAGCTCAGGACCATTCCTCTGTCGCTGTTGTAGGCCCCAGACAGGCCTCTGAGCCCACCCACACGCCGCAGCGACGTGAGCCTCCGGAACGGAGGACCACGAGGTGGTATTCCTAATGCATACCTGTCGGCCAGGAGGGCCAGCAGGTGGCTGAAAACGAACCCCTAAACATGGCGTCTGTCCCATAAATACCCTCTCCCAGAATGCAACTCGGAGGACCACCTCCACCGAGTTGTCCCCGGGACAAAGGAGCACTCATACGCTTCGACACGTTGCCTTTCCAACTCCGGCCCATGGTGACAACGACACCTACCGGCGCAGTGTGGAATCACACGCAACTCAGCCAAGCTGGAACAGAGGCAAACCTAACTTCACCTAACGAGTAACCCACTAGATTTACCTATCAGCAGTAGATCAAAATCTACCAGCACTACATACTCTCCCCACTACAATAGACGTTGTCCTCAAGGTCTGTCAAAAAAAAAAATAACTGCCAAGCCTGAGAGTAGGTATTTGAGCTTAAAACTTGGATTAAAGTAAAGAAGAGAGGAAGACAGTAGAGAGAAATTACAATTTCAACATTTTTTTTCAATATGTTTACATGCGTAAACAAAACCACATTAGGACTGTTGCAACCTCACTATCTATCTAGCTGAAAAGCCTAACAGCTTGATAGGAGGTCCACTTGCTCCTGAAAAGAAACAAAGTTAAACACACACACACACACAAGATATATACAGTTTAGGAGCAAAGTCTCATTCCGAAAGAAAGAATGAAACTCTCTTCCCATAATCTTTCTTATGTTCCCACTAAGGAACCAACAAAAATAACTTGAGGAGTCCATCCATATATGTATTTAGGTATGTCATATCTTTTAAACGAAGGAAGTCCAGCTAGCATAAACAAACTCCCGGGCTTTGGATTTAGAAACACAGAGCTGAACACCAAATCCTGACCACGAAGATCTCTAAACACTGACACTATCTATCTACATACCCCACAGTTCTTTATCCATAATCACCAGTAAAACCGAGGATCTGGCAATGTCAGTGTCTTTCCCAGTTTATCCACTGTAGTAATAAAGTACACCACGTCATCTTTTCCTGGTCTGCAAATGACCACTTTGTCAGAGTGAATGTGCCGACCATAGTTCCAGTGTAGGAAACATCCACTGAAGCGTTCATCCATAGCGACAGAATATCCAGTTTTCCGGAAAGGCTTAGGCACAGACAAATAGTCACAAACAGCTTCACTGTACCAAAGCTCCTGGTTGGCTTCAATCTCTTGCATAATGTCCTGGTAACATATGGGAACTCCAAACCATAGTCTGTGGCCACACGCTTTTTAAGCATTCTTTGTAAATGTGCAAGTTTAGGCAACAATCTATTTTTCCCCAAACCAGGTGGCACACAAGACTTCAATGACTTGCTCACCATAGACCCGACGGGTGTCGGCAACAAAGTAGTAACTTTAGGCAATGTCTCCTTGACAGTACTGTGTGGCTCCACACAAGGTGATGTTCTAGAATTCAGGGCTGTCCATTCTGAGAAAGTTAAGGCAGAAGCAACATCTTCACCCTGAGCCCATAACAGTTCCTGTGACATTGTCTCAAATAAATCATCATCACCGGAGAGATCCAACCTGGAATCTATCTCCGAATCTCTCAACTCTTCTGCCGGCAAATATTTACAAAAAGTCCCAGATACATTCCCCTCTGATCTCTCACCCGTTCCTGACGTGGACTTTTCTGGTTCGGGCAGTCTCTGGGGTAGGCCTTGACCACGGCTGCGGGATGCCTTTATGTATCCCACCTTCCTCTGAACAGGTACAACGGGGATAGGCGTAGTGGACGCGGAAATCAAAGTAATGTCCGCTGATGAGTTAGTTACCGCAGTATCTCTCTCAGGAACACTTTCGGTGACAACAGGCGAAATCACGGCCTGCCGTTCTTTTTCAGCAGTAGTAGCAGCTTCTACTGTGGCGATACCTGTAGCCCAGTTCATACAATAAGCACGGGGCGACATGGTAGGTTGCTCCACCACAAATTAATATTCTCCACATTGCGGGCAATGGACAAATGGACGGAGATGTATGGCCAGTCCTTCACACTTGTGGCAAAATCAGGAAGAGGCAAATACTTTTTCACAGCACTGTATATGAGTATATATATTCACCAGCCACTTTATTAGGTACACCTGTCAGCAACTCAATGCAACACAATGCATTTAGGCATCTAGACGTGGTGAAAACAACTTTCTGAAATTCAAAATGAGCATCACAATGAGGAAGAAAAGGGATTTAAGTGACTTTGAACGTGGCATGGTTGTTGGTGCCAGAAGGGCTGGTCTTAGTATATCAAAAACTGCTGATCTACTGGGATTTTCATGCATAGCCATCTCTAGGGTTTACAGAGAATGGTACAAAAAGAGAAAATATCCATTGAGTGGCAGTTGTGTGGATGAAAATGCCTTGTTGATGTCAGAGGAGAATGAGCAGACTGGTTTGAGATGATAGAAGGCAACAGCAACTCAAATAACCACTTGTTACAACCACAGTATGCAGAATACCATCTCTGAAAGCACAAGACTTTGAACCTTGAAGCAGATTGGTTACAGCAGCAGAAGACCACACCGGGTGCCACACCTGTCAGCTATAAACAGGAAATTGAGGCTACAATTCACACAGGCTCACCAAAATTGGACAATTGAAGATAGGAATAAATGTTGCCTGGTCTGATGAGTCTCGATTTTAGCTGCAACATTCAGGTGGAAGGGTTAACATTTGGCATAAACAACATGAAAGCATGGATCCATCCTGCCTTTGTATCAAGGGTTCAAGCTGGTAGTGGTGGTGTAATAGTGTGGGGGATATTTTGGGGTCCTTAGTAGCAATTGAGCATTGTTTACACACCAAAGCCTACCTGAGTATAGTTGCTGACCATGTCCATCCCTTCATGACTACGGTGTACCCATCTTCTGATGGCTACTTCCACTAGGATAATGCACCATGTTACAAAGCTCAAATCATCTCAAACTGGTTTCTTGAATATGACAATAACTTTGCTGTACTCCAATGACCTCCACAGTTACCATATCTAAATCCAAAAGAGCACCTTTGGGATGTGGTGGAATGCATCATGGATGTGCACCCGATAAATCTGCAGCAACTGCATGTTGCTATTATGTCAATATGGTCCAAAATCTCTGAGGAAGGTTTCCAACACCTCTTGAATCTATGCCATAAAGAGTTAAGGCAGTTCTGAAGGCAAAAGGTACTAGCAAGGTGTACCTAATAAAGTGACCGTTGAGTGTATATGTATATTATAAATATTCCTTATGCTCTTATATTATATAATCTATTAAATTATCGTATACTATATAATATATTTCATTCTGAGTGTCATAATATGTCCATATATCTGGTATATATTCTGTACATGTAACTGAATAAACTTTATCTCAACCTCCTTGTTTAAATCACAAGGAGTGAGTGTATATGAGGTATAAATCCAAAAGGTTTTCTTCTTGCATAAGCGCTTAAAGTGTTTAGTGAAAGGGAAAGAGCCAGATATGGATTCTATAAACCAGACTTTTAAACCAGAAGAGATGTATATAGTGGCGAAATGCCTGGGAACTCTATGCTTTGTGATACCCTCTTCCACAAACCTGCAATGTTCTCCAAATTGGGCACATATCGTTACTTACATTATACCCAAAAACACATTCTGCTACTTTTCTAGAGTGTAGTGATACTTTTTCACAGCCTAGCCACACAGAGGGGCCCACAATCAAGGGAGAACTTTCAGACTTTCTAGGGGCATATGTTACGCATCTAATTTCCTGACTACCTATCACATTTTTAAAGGCCCTGGAGCACCAGAACAGTGGAAACACTCATAAAATTATCACATTTTGGAAAGTAAACACCCCAAGGTATTTTGTAAGAGGCATAGAGAGTCTACTGAAGACTTCATTTGTTGCCAAAAGTTTTTGGAAAATGCAGAAAGAAAATTAAAATTATTTGTTTACACAAAGTTGGCAATTTAATAAGATATTTCTCACACACAGGATGGGCATTCTTAGAATTACACCCCAAAACACATTCTACTACTCCTCCTGAAAATGACGATACCACATGTGCAAGACTTTTTCATTGCTGGAAATAATTATGTAGTGGACATTGTATTGTCCACAAAATCAACGAACATTGTATCAAAAACAGTGTACTGTAATGCTAGCCTCTGTACAAGTGGTCAGGAAATATAGCTTGGTGTAGCCTCACTTGTACTAGTTCCTGTACCTATAAGCCAAGAAAGCTTAGCCTACTAGTACATGTCTGCCGCTGGGAATGCCCTGCTCTCTGGCTAGGAAGTACATAAGGTGGAATAAAGGGTGAACAAAAGAGTCCCTCTGGTTCTTGGTGTCCAGTTGTCTGCAGTGGATGATAGAGACTGGTATCTCACAGGAACATGGTCAGCAAGATGTGCAAATGGGTCGGTTTAGACACAGGCAGAGACTTGGTCAGCAAGCAGGCAACGGATCGAAGCAGCAGGCAGAAATGTGGTCAATAAACAGGCCAGGATTGGCACAGGTAACAGGCAGAGGCAACATTGCACAAGTGCTGTGGTGATCAGGGACACTTGGACTGGTGTGGTGATGATCACAGACACTGTTACTGGTGTTGTGGTGATCACAGACAATATAACTGGTGTGGCAGTGATTTGAAACATTATTATTGATGTGGTGTTGTCAGTGATCAGGGACAATGTGAGTGGGGTGGCAGTGATCAGGGACACTGGGACTGGTGTGGCTGTGATCAGGGACACTGGGACGAATTAGGTGGTGGTCATGGACAATGTCACTGGTGTGGTGGTAAACAGGGACAATATGACTGGTATGACGATGATCAGGGGCAATATGACTGTTGTGGCAGTGAACACAGACACTGTGAGTTGTGTGGCAGTGATTAGCAACACTGTGAGTGGGTAGGAGTGGTTAGGGACACTGGGACTGGTGTGGTGGTGACCATGAACTCCGTAACTGGTGTGGTGATGATCATGGACACTGTAACTGTTGTGGCGGTGACCACAGACACCAAAACTAGTGTGGTAGTGATCACAGACACCATAACTGGTGTGGCGGTGATCACAAACACCGTAACTGGAGTGGTGCTGATCAGGGACACTATAACCAGTGTGGAGGTGATTAGGGACATTTTAAGTGAGTGGTGGTGATTAAGGACACTAACTGGTGACAGTGAGTTAAAAAGAAAGAAAATTATAGTTTTTATTTTATTTCTTACAACTTTTTTTTTTTTTACATACAGTCACCCTAGCAGTACAGGGTCACCATAGTGACCCTGTACTACTCTTGGGGGGGGGGGGGGGGCAGATTTTTTTTTTTTTAGACTGTGATTGCTTTTATAGCCATGATGGCATTCCTGCAGCCATTAGGAAATACTATAATTGTTGTGAATGGCCCTGTACTATGTGAACTCTGTGACCAATCACAGAGATCACACAATAGTAAACAATGATGCCAGGAAATGACATATTGTTTACTACTGTCCATAGAAAAAGAATGCCATCTGCCCCTTGGCATTATAATAAACTTGCAAGACTTGTCAATATATCTGATGTAATTTTGTAGGTGCTCTGTATCATTTTGTTAATAGCTGATATTCACTTTCTTCGTATTGACAGGCTATTGAGGCTTTGTTGGCTTTGTAACTGTGATTCTTTTGAGCCCAACAAAATTTTGTCTGCAGATCCTCCTTCCACTTCAGCTAAAAAAAAGGGTCTTGTTAGTTTCCATCCCCAAAGAACATTCGAAAATGGGTGGATAGTGGATGATGAGACAAAGACTAGTTTTAGCACAATTGTTCAAACAGGTCGTTAGCCCTCACTGGTTTGTGCTCATTAGGTAGAGATCTCAAATAAGAGCTGGATTGAGAATGTCTTAGGTGAGGGTGAATTCCAGTTCTGATCTTTCCCATTGGTTTATTTTGGCTAACCACTTTGGCTAAGCATTTTGGCTAATTCTTCCATTAACCACTTGCCTACCAGGCCAATTCTGACATTTCTCTACTACATGTAAAAATCCTAATTTTTTTGCTAGAAAATTACATAGAACCCCCAAACATTATATATGTTTTTTTAGCAAAAACCCTAGAGAATACAATGGCGGTAATTGCAACATTTTATCTCACACAGTATTTGCGCAGCAATTTTTCAAATGCATTTTTTTGGAAAAAAAAAAGTTTTGTGCTTAAAAAAAACTAAACGGTAAAGTTAGCCCAATGTTTTTGCATAATGTGAAAGATGAAGTTATGCAGAGTAAATAGATACCTAACATGTCACGCTTTAAAATTGTGCGCACTCATGGAATGGCGCCAAACTTCAGTACTTAAAAATCTCCATAGGCAAAGCTTTGAAAATTTTTACAGGTTACCAGTTTAGAGTTACAGAGGAGGTCTAGTGCTAGAATTATTGCTCTCGCTCTAACGCACGTGGCGATACCTCACATGTGTGGTTTGAACAACGTTTACATATGTGGGTGGGGCTTACGTGTGCGTTTTGCTTCTGAGCACAAGCTACCGGGACAGGGGCGTTTTAAAAAAAAAAAATTTAATTTTTTTGTTTTTATTTTTTTTTATTTTACTTTATTTTTTTATTTTTACACTTTTTTTACATTTAATTTTTTTTGATCACTTTTATTCCTATTACAAGGAATGTAAACATCCCTTGTAATAGGAATCTATCGTGACAGGTCCTCTTTATGGAGAGATGCGGGGTCGATAAGACCCCACATCTCTCCTCCAGGCTGTAAAGCATAAGATCGGAAAAAAAAATCTCCAATCTCATGCTGGCAGCCGCGTTCGCGGCTTTGTTTACAATGTGGGATCCGGGCGTTCATAACATCGCGCCCGGGCCTTCGACGGTCATAGAGATGACTGGGGACCATCTGGTCACTGGAAATCTCTATGCTCATCATCCAGCGGCAGGCGATTCTTTCTTCGGGTCCCCGATGGCACGGTAGAGCCCGGAGAAGCACCGGATGGCGGCGGGAGGGGGGGCGTCCCCTCCCGTCGCCTATAAGAACGATCAAGAAGCGGAAGTTCCGCTATGATCATTCTTATCGTGCACAGAATCGCCTGCTGAAAAGAATGATATCTGAATGATGCATTAAGCTACAGGCATCATTCAGATATCCCCCCCTGCAAAGTGAGGATGTCATTTTACTATGGCCCAGTTGTGTAATTGAGTGTTGGAGAAGCCATGGCTGAAGTTTGGGCATTCCAGGATATGAGTCTTGCTCAGGCAGCAAAACTGGAATTTGTCTGGAAGAGGATCCTTGTTGTTTTTACAGTGGAACCAATAAGCCAGTGGTTGTCAAACATTTATGATTCAGGAATGGTGTACTCAAGCCATGGTAGTTCACATAAGGTGGTCATAATTTGGGTCTGTTCTAGTTGGACCATTGATTTTGAGTCTTTTTGCATGCTTGTGATTTTACTGGTGCTAAAGGTGTTGATTAGTGGGCTGTAGGTTGGAGAATATTTACTCTGCAAATATTATCTTACATGATTTTATTACTGTCCGAGATTTTTTTTTTTTTTTGGGGGGGTGTCATTTTCGGGCGTAAACACTCCTTGAAAGGGGTAAAAATGCAGGAAATTAGTTATATAAACTTGCAAGTAGGGCAATAATGCCTCAATTTGTTGCTGAGCATGACTGCACACATGAGAAAGGATTGAAATGGCTTACCTATTTTTAGGAACAGCAGATAGAAGAAAATAATGACAGCTGTCAAACAAATAGTTCCATTATAAAGATGTGTACTTTTTACCTTTACATAGTGTTCCTTCTTTCTCACAACCCCCCCCCCCCCCCCCCCCACATGCACACACACACACACACACACACACACACACAATATATAAATCTACAGTCAGAGAGTTTACATTATTTTCAAATGTATGCACAAGGGAAAGCAGCTACCAGAGAAACTGAAACTCAGATAACCAACAAGTTCATTTATGTTACTGGTAGAAAGCTTTTGTGATATTTTTGCTATGTCCCTAGGTGCACACATACTTTTGCTGAGATTGAGAAACACAGGAAACCTTTTATACAAAAGCACAGGTTTCTATATTGAAAGGGTTTGAATATAGTTCCTTTATTCCTATGTCTTATGCTGAATGTAGGTTATGGAAAAAGAGTAGGGAGCTTTTTCTAAACTCAAAATAGTATCTGTATCAGAAAAAATCACATATAGCTTGTACATCCTTGGTTAAAATGTACGTATGAGAACAGAAATATAGGAACTGCCATTGCTGACATTTTATGTTTTTAAACAGATCTCAGCATTCTCAATTTCACCCTTGCTTTTGAGTCTAGTGAGTTGCTGACCTGGACCAAGCATGCAGCTGGTAAAGGCTGAAAAATCTGATCTCCCTTCCTGCATGCTTGTTTCAGGTCAGTGACACTACATAGTGAAAATAGGCTCTCCTTCAGTGGTGGAACAATTACACGGTCATTAAAATGAAGGCAACATCAGCCTAGTTTTTGATTTTCCAGTATAAATAAATAGAGAAGAGAAGAGATAGAACAGACTCCTGTGCTTTATTATTTGGGAACATGTCCTGAATGAAAGCCAAATCAGTGGAAGAGAATCATATAACAATTGTAGGCTTTATTTAGCTTAGGAGACAATTGTCCACATATGGGTTTTAGAACACCTAGAAAACAGAGCCACATGTGGGTATGGCCATTGTCCACATAAGCTGAAGCGTGTTCCCCAAAGCATAATCTACACTACTTCCATGGCCACTTATAAGTGTTTCACCCTTCTACATGTATGACTTTATCTGGCATTTTCTGGTACTTTAACCCTTTTGTTCCTTTGACTTCTATAGAGTTGCTAGCTTGAACTTGGGGCAAGTGTTAGTTCATAATAACGATGAGAGGTATAAATTTATCCTTAAGAAGAATTTGATGAGGGTTTTAAGGCAAGGTATTCTATTATTTTTTAATCTAGAATAAGTTCATTCTTTCCACCACTGAAATTAGTAGCTTACTCCATGTGTGAAATGCAACTTTGTTAAAAGTTTATTTGGTAAATTTGGAATTCCTTTACAATTATATTTTTTAATATAAGGTTATAATGATGCACAGATATTTAAATTCACTATGTGGAGTCCACGGTGGTCTAGGTTATGGTATTGGGTGTTTGGGCCTAGATGTAGCAAAGCAAACCTTTTTACTGTAAAAATAAGTATCTGTTTCTAAAGATATGCACAGCTTTCTGCAGAATACCTGCACAGATGCATTATTTCATATGCATGGATGTCCCCATAAAAGGAGCAAATATGGAGCAAAGGATCAACAATAAATACAATTCATAGTTTTGACTATATTGATTCATGGCATTAATAAATATTCTGCAACTGAAAATTTGTTTTTTAAGCATATACAATTTTTAAAAACAAAACAAAAACATAGCTAATTAAGCTTATGTTACCTATAGCTACTTCACCTGGTTACTAAAGTAAAAATGCCAAAGTATATGTTGATCTGACAACAGATGCCATCAGTGCATATCAGGTACCTTGATTAATCCATACAGTACATCTAATAATGTGTCTTGTCACTAACCGTTTTTATACCTTATATAAATAAATTAGCCAGTATTACTGAAGAATGTGTTATGCCGCATACACACGAGCGGATTTCTCGTAGAAAAAAGATATGACAGCTTTTCCTATGGGATTCCCTCAAGTTTGCCTTGCATACACACGGTCACACAAAAGTTCACTCAAATTACGACCATCAAGAATGTGGTGACGTACAACACTACGACCAGGGCCGTCTTTAATATTGATTGGACCCTGGGCAAAACTTTTCTTGGGCCCCCCCATGCAGTTTCGCTCTCCACCTGCTCTGAGACATACAATAAATAGCAGCTAGACTCAAAATCAGTTTACTGAAACAGATCAGGCAGCTATTGCGATTGGTTGCCAGAGGTTACAGTGTATCATTACCGCTCACTGACTGGTTGCTAGAGGTTACAGCAACATTATGGCTCACTGATTAGTTGCTAGAGGTTACAGCGCATGATTTCTGCTTGTTGATTGGTTGCTAGAGATTACTGTGGATATGACCTGAGGGGGGCATGATATACATATATATACAACACCGCTATTTACCAATGAATGCCGCCACTATTTACATATGAATGCAGGTAATTTACATGTAAACACAGGGTCTGCAGGTGAGTCATCTGTACACAACAATAGGACAGAGCTGGGCAGCATTAGTAGCAGCACTTCACACTGAGATATTGGGACACAACACGGGACTAAAACCTTAAGGGATGAGGGAATTTAAACTAGGATGGTTGGCAAGTATAAGGCAGCTGCTTTGGGCCCCACCACAATGACAGGGCCCAGGGCAGCTGCCCCTTTTGCCCTGCCTTAAAGACGGCCCTGACTATGACGAGCCGAGAAAAAGTTCAATGCTACCGAGCATGCGTCGAATTGTTTCCGAGCATGCGTAGGGATTTTTCACGTCGGAATTGACACAGTTGATCGCATTTTTGGATAGGAACTTTTCCCAACCGAAAAATTGAGAGCATGCTCTCAATCTTTTGCTGGCTGGAATTCCGCCAGCAAAAGACAGATGGAGAATACACACGGTCGCATTTTCCGACAAAAAAACTCTCATCGGTCTTTTGCAGGCCGAAATTCTGATCGTGTATATGTGGCATTAGATTCATTTAAAGTGATTGTAAAGGTATATGTAGCACTCTCCCTGACCTCCAGAGACCTGGTGGTGACCCCCAGAGTCAGGGAGGGCTGACATTCCTCACCAGGGTGCAAGTTACTGGGCATGGTAGGTGTAGTGCAAGGTGGAAAGATGGGCGCCAGTCACTTTTAAAAATGAACAAAGAGTTTTATCTCTCTTAACAGGAAAAGTGGGAGAGAGGGGTGTGGCACAGGACACCCTTAGGCAAATGCAACAGCAACTTGGCAGACTCCTTGGCCAAAAATAGAACTAGGCAGACAGCAATACATAAAAATGGCTTTTGACCTCCCTGGTGGTATGTCTGATTTTTGATGCTGAAAGCGGTACATTTTTTTGCAAGGAAATTTGGCGTTTTATATTGTAGGCCTGTCATTTTTAGGAATAACTCTTTTAAATCTGTCCAAACAAGAGTCTAGTAGACATCCCGGTTATGATAACATTTGAAACACAAAATCATAAATTATAATAAATAACTATAAATAATAAGAAATAATAATAATACATTTTATTCAATACATTCTAGTCAATAATATAATCAAATCAAAAACACTGAAATCTGCCCAAACAGGGGTGGAATATATTACTAGTCATATTGGTTCAGTAAACATCCCCAGTATTAAAAAATTCAAGTCTGACGTCACAATCAGGACAATGGAACTTGGTTTCCTTTCGGATTTTCTTACCACTGTCATCTAGCTTTGAGCAAGTAGGTGCTGATTTTTTCTCAGTTGGTGGGATGTAGTCTATGAAGTGACGACCAGTCAGGCGTTCTGGGTTGACAATGCCAGCAGCACGACGTCCAGCTCTATACACAGCCATTGGTGTTTGGTGGTTCACGAAGATCATTTTGGCATCTTTCCAAATAAAGTCGGAATGGATCATAGACTTGTCAGTCTTTTTTTTGAGTGGAATGTAGGCATTCCGCAAGCATTTTTCAAGATGATGCCTGAAGATCTTCTTGTAATACTTTTTTTGCTGTTTCCGCATTGCTGGATAGAATGTCATTGCTTGTTCGGCTCTGTTAACACCTCCCATGATGTTATTGTAGTCTATCACTACTTGTGGCTTCTGGATTTCTTTCCCACCTTTTTGTGCGTACCATAACAGTGGAGATATTATGGACTGTACTCATTAGGCACACATCTTTTTTGTCATGCCATCGCAGTGCCATTATTTTGCCTTTCTGGCAGGCAACCATTTCTTCAGTCTTGAGCTTCTTATTGCTAAACATTGGCAATGTTAGGGCCGGTTAGTCCTAATGGCTCCATAGGCATCCTTTTTGTTCTGCAGAAGAAACTCAAAAAGTTCAGATTACGTGTAAAAGTTGTCGGTAGTTACACAATAGCCCTGATTTAGCAATGGCTCAATCAGAGAAAGAAGGAAGATGTTGCCATTCCATAGTTTCTGTATTTTGGGTTGAATTGTGTTCCTTTCCCAGTGTATAGGACAGAATTCCAAATGTAACCAGTTGATGATTCACATGGCATGAATGATTTTATGCCAAATCGTGCTCTCTTTGACGCCATGTATTGGATCCAGCTGAGCCTTCCCTTGTAGGCCATTAGACTTTTATCTGTGCTAATATCTCTATCTGGCACATAGCTCTGTTGGAAATTCTTCAGAATCATTTGATATACTTCCCAAATTTTCTTCAGTTTTGGTGCTGGATGAGTAGTTTAATCAAATTCTTCATTGTTTTCGAATTGCAAATATTTAATTATCAGGGAAAATGTGTACTCTGATATGACCGTGCTAAAGAATGGAGTGGCAAGTAATTTATTTGTTGCCCAATGCCACTTCTGCAGGGGTTTCCCCTCCACTCCCTGATGTATTATTAGGCCCAGACATTTTCAAATGTCATCTTTGGCCACTGGTTCCCACTTTCTACTTCTTGAAAGCTTCCGATGCGTAGCAGCTTGTTGCTCTTGGTACCGGTTTGTCTCCGTAACTATTTTTTCAATAACCTCATCGGTCAGTAATAGTTGTAGGTATGCCAAAGGGTTGTCATCTTCAACGTCCACTTTCATACCAGGTGCTCCAGTTAATGGGAATCTTGGGGGCACTGCGTGATCCGTACCGCAGTCAATAGAGCACCATGTCCGCACATCACTGAGTTCAGTCGCAGGATCGTTGCTGAAATTACTTCCTGTGTCTGATGATGAATTTCCCCACGAATCGCTATCACTCAATTCTGCAAGTGATTCTGTATTGCTATCACTGTTTTCAAGCAGGTCATAAACAGCTTTTGATGTAGAGGCACGCTTTTTGGATGCCATGGATGCTCTCCAGTTTCCAGGAAGAAAGAATGTCAGAAATAACAGTAAAACTGCAGGCAGGGCACTGGACAAAGCACTGGGGACAAACTGAGGTCAAATGATTTGATACAGTAATGTAACCCAATAAGATTATAATGTATTATGTGTGTTGTGTTTTATACATTTTGAAATTGCCGCCGCTTCCACCCCCCTGCGTCGTGACGCTCACAGGGAATGGAAGCCAGGACACACAGAGCATTGGGTGGAAGATCTGGCTGCCGGACACAGCAGGAGTACATTGTGAGATCGTGGGGACAAAGTAAGTAACCTCTTCCAGGATCCAGCAATGCAATCCCAAGTGACTCAGGGTTACCACTGATGCCCTGTACACACGGTCGGATTTTCCGACGAAAAATGTGCGATCGGAGCTTGTTGTCAGAAATTCCGACCAAGTGTGGGCTCCATCTGACTTTTTCCATCGGAATTTCCGACACACAAAGTTTGAGAGCAGGCTATAAAATATTCTGACAACAAAATCAGTTCACGTAAATTCCGACCGTGTGTGAACATTTGCGACGCACAAAGTGCCACGCATGCTCAGAATAAATTCCGAGACGGAACTGCTTGGTCTGGTAAAATTAGCGTTCGTAATGGATATAGCACTTTCATCACACTGCAATGTTTTAAATTGTTTAATGTAGCGCACTCTCTTCTTCTTTATAATGCTAGAAGAATGAAGTTGTTTTGCTGCTCATATTCACACAGACTTCTCACAAACTTATTTCTTTATTATTTATGATTTCATGAATATAATTTTTTGATTTGTCACATCTCCCGAAAAGAATAAAATTTTTTGATGTTTTTAGATTTTTTTTTTTTTGAAATCCTGATCTCGTGTTATTTATTTTTTTTTTTTAACTCCAGAATAGTTTTGGGTGTGTTTTGTGTGTCAAGTTACCACAACACGATTATTATCTTGTATTATTTAATCTCAAGGAGATTGCTTGGTGTCTCTTGTTAATTTCACATTGTATTTTTGAAATGTACCTGCCTCCTCACAAACAAACTGTCCTTTTTGAAGGAAAACACACATAGGCGAGTATAATAATAAAAAAAAAATATTAAGGGGTCATAACCAAAGAAAGACGGAGGCAACGCTGGAGAAACAGCAGAAGTTGGTGAAGCCTTTGGCCCCCAGGGCACACATCAACTATTTTACTGCAAAATTGGTGGCCTGAGGAGTCCATATATAAGGGAGTACAATCTGGTCCAGAAGTCCAAGAGATCATGAACAGCAGCAGATGACATGTATGTCCCCAGGCTGTGGTCATACAAGAGTCTGCATCTTTTGTCAGACCAGATTGAACCCAGGTCATCACTTTCTTGTCTTCCTTCCACGTTTCCTTCCACGCTGTGTCTGTGGTGGTGGAGGTGTGGCAGGAGAAGGAGGAGGAGGAGGATGATGCAACTCACACAGGTGGGTATTGGGTGTGATTTCTCCCCTCACCCTTTTAGTTAGTGTTTTATAAAGGATGTCCTCACACATGAGGCGTTGGCCTTCCTGCATGTCCTGCAGTTTTGTGGCAACCATGCAGGCAAAGGCCTCTTCACGAGTGGGGGTGGCTCTGAGGGATGCAGAAGCCTCCTGAATCAGCCACGTTACTCCCCTTCCTGGGTCTTTTGTTTGGAAGGCGGAGGGGAGGGACCTGGTATTCTGTGAGGCTCCTACTGGACCCGGCCACCTCCTGGCTGACACTTAGCCCCGCCTCCTCCTGGCTGCCACTTACCCCAGGCACCTCCTGGCTGCCACATGCCAGAGCCTCCTCCTGTGTGGCACATTCCACAGCCTCCTCCTGGCTGAGGTCTTCCTGTGTATGAAAAAGGGACATCGTTTTAGTTTTTTCTTCATCAATCACACACAATTTTCATCTCATGACTGTTGCAAATTGAATGTTAATAAAAAGAAAAGACTATCATTCTGAGCCCAGCATTTTTCATTCTTGTCCCAATTATTTTTGCCCACTACTGTCTAGTGATATGTAAAACACTTTATTAAATCAGCAATTAGTGATCAATAATAACATCTAGTAAACTTCATTTATTTATTGACCAGAAATATGTAGAACAATGCTATACCTGACTCAAGCTGGGCTCCTCCACTTCTTCGTGGCTGGAAGTCCCAGGTTGGACATCGGAAGCCTCAGCTGGGGTGGAAGATAGGGTGGAAGGAAGAGTGGAAGGGAGAGTGGAGAGGGATTCCCTGACTGCAGTCTGATCTGACAGAAATCGCAGTCTCTCATAGTACCACAGCCTGGGGACATAAACGTCATCTGCTGCAGCTCCGGATCTCTGGGAATCCTGGACCTTCTTGCGCTCCCTAAGATATGTGCTCCTCAGGCCACCAATTTTGGCTTTTAAATAGGGGATGGTTGCTGTGGGGACCACCGGCTTCACCAACTCCAGCAGTTTCTCCAGCACTGCCTGCCTCTTTTGTTTATGATTATATTGCAGGTGTTTAACCTGCCACAGACAGGGCAGCTCCCTGTATTTATCTATGAACAGGGGGAGGAAGTTGTGGTCATTGAAGCCATCCGATTTATCTGCAATACATAAGACAAACCCTAATGTCAGGCTAAAGTATCCTAATCTTGTCCCAATATAGGCATCAATCTGTAAGCAGTATAGGCCCAAGTCTAAATGTTACCTTCGTTATCACGATCGGCGCTTCTGATACTCCTTCCCCGCTCACAGATCGTATGTACGACGCAGGCGTGTTACGCTTTATATACACTGCACATGCGTGAAACTCTACCTGCCCCTGATGTTCTTTCTAGCCTATTCCCTGCCCCTTCTCGTTCAGCGCAGTGGGGAAGAGCACATGGCAGAGACACAACAGGTGCGTGCTAATAGCAGCAACGGGGAGGAGGAGGAAATGCCAGAGCCAGAAACTTCACGATCCAGGAGGAGATTTAAGGCATCAAATATGTTCTTTGTTGCGATGGTGGAGATGGTCGACATATTGAAGAGGGCCGACTATGACAGGAAGTATGAACCTTACCCCAACCTAAATGTCAGAAAGGCAAAGATCATGGCGAAAGTTGTGAAGAGTCTGCACAGAAATTTTGGGGTATGGTGATCCAAGGATCAACTGAGGAAGCGCTGTTCGGACCTCAAAATCAGGGAGCACGATCCGTATAGAAGGATCAGGAAAGTGCTGCAAAAAAGTAAGTAGTTGTCCTGTGTTCGTATTCTTTATTTTTATTACATTCGTGCTGCTCCTTGTGCTTTTCTTTACTGTTGTACAGTTTAAAATGGCAACTTTCATGTTCATGGACACATTATTCGTTCGTAGGAAACATTGTTCATTCAGCCAATAAAACACCATGCTTTTGTCCAGATGCAGTTCAATACATTTTTTCTGGCCTACTTCTCTTAAAACAAGTTTGTTGTCTAGATGGGTTTGTAACTAGAATGAAATGCAAACTAGATTCTGTGTAAGGAGAGGACACTCAGCATCTGTTTACACATCTGGACGCTGGAGCACTAGTGTGGGACAAAAGAACACCCTTTTTATTAGGGGGCCGACACAGGTGCTCCAGTGAATACTATAGGGGTGTCTCCATCTGTGAAGCTTGTACAAAACAGGTAAGTATTCAAGTTTGACAAAGGACAAAAATATTTCTTCATCTTGTTACTCTGCCAAAACAGACAATTGTACCCCACTTCCAAGCAATGTTTCATATTCCTATTTCTGTCATCAAATATCTGTGTGCTAAGTATACCTATTTTTGTTCACATAGGGGAGAAAAGACTCGGAGGACACCACTCATCAAAGGAGACCACGGACCCCCCACCTGAGGAAGAAGGGGAAATCCCCCAAACCCAACCAGAGGAGGAGGAGGGAGATGTTGTGGAAATTGTCACCACAACAGGTGAGTGTCTGCGACCACAGCCTCAGGTAAGAGATGCATGCCTGCATATTTATAATACATGGTGTGTTATTTTTTTTTTTATCTTTTAGGTGATCGTGCTGTTGTGGAAGAGGAATGTCATTTTACCAGTGAAAGTGCCCAGATCCTCATCGGGTATAAAAGCTTATTTGCTTTTTTCTATATGTTACAATGTACGTAGTTAGGATTAAGGGGAACACTGCTGTATAGAGGATTTTTACATGAATAAACAGGATTACGCTATGTCGGTGTTGCTCTTGTGTTTTATGATATATATGGAGCCCCTTTACCAGTGAATCCTGCTGATGAGGAGGACTGACTATTGAAGTAGATGCTGAATACCCATTCAATGCTCTTTTAATAGTGGCTTCTGGTGAGTTTGACCCCCTGGGGGAGTGTGCATCATGTGGTGGAACATGCTTTCTTTCTGGTGAAAGGTGCACGCTTGGACATCAGTGATCTTACACCTATAAAAACTTTGAACTGTCTTCATCATTACCTTCTACATAGAGACTCTTATTTTTGTTCTGGCCACTTACTGTGACAATTTTTGTGGCTTTTATTTTAGCGCTGTTTTTAGTATTTTATGATCCAGTGTTTGATTTCTGGACATTTTTACTACTCATTTATATTATTCCAAGTGTGTTCTCCACCACTCTTCTGGCTCTGGCCAGCTGATAATTAAAAACCCTCTGGTCCGGGGTGAGGGTCCTCATAGGGAATGGCCGCATAAGATGGTCCCCCAGCGCAAACGCTTCAACCTCAACAAAGACGAATGGGAGTCCTTCCGCATTGTCTTCTGGAGGTGGCAAGCCCAAGCTGCTATTCTGGAGACACCTGTAGAACTCCGTGTGGGCGATGACTCCACCATCTGACATCCTGCCATTCTTCTCCACGTCCACATACAGGAACTCGTAAGTAGCTGACACCACCGCCAACATCACAATACTATTGAACCCCTTGTAATTATAATAGTATGACCCCAAGTTGGGTGGTGGGACGATGTGGACGTGTTTCCCATCAATTGTCCCTATGCAGTTAGGAAAGTCCCACCTCTGGGCAAAGTGGGAGGCCACAGTCTGCCATTCCTGTGGGTTGGAAGGAAACTGTGGAGTCAAACAAGAACCAAAAATTAATCATTTTGCACATAAACATTGAAAGCAGATTAGACACAAACATTCTTGGCCAACATCAGTATAACATTTATTTTAGGGAGTATTTGAAGACAAAGGTATAAGGTCCACCTATCAGATTCCTCCCCCCCTCTCATGGGTGATTTAAAAAATTTTAGGGGGGGAGATGTTTTGGACAGGTAACCCTCTCCACTGCATTGAGAGATGAATGCCTAAATAATGTGTATTACTTTGGCCAGCCCCTCCTTACTTACACTATTGGCAGCCCACTGGACAGGTAAGAAGTGTCATAATACAAAGATATAAATATACACTGTACACATTTTAGCACATTTTTACATTCTGCTATTACCTATCAAGATAACAATAGGATACAAAAACTTGAAACAGTACCATTTGAAAGTATTCAGGCAGGCCCCTGCACTACATGCTTTGGTGAATTCATCCATAAATCTGACCACAAAAGAGGTAGGTATAGAGTGTATGGGTTTGGCAAAGTCAGCAGATAGAGGATTGGTATCAACTGAGTTAGCAAATGGGGGGAGGGAGGGTTCCAAATGATTTTGGGACCCAAAAAAAAGCCTCTGGCACTCTGCCAGAATTTAAAGCACAAAAAACATTTTTAAACATTTTAGGGGGTGTTTAGGGTAAAGCACTACGATGGAGCTGACAAAATGCATTGTTAAGTGACTAGGTGAGGTGGATATAGGCCCAGGAGTGCATGCTGGGGAGGTAAGTGAAGGCAAATATGTATGAAGGACAAAAAAAATGTAAAATAAAACCAGCATGCATGAGGACAAAGGGGACATTCACAGCATATTACAATCATGGTAATTAGGGAATAAGGAAATAAATACATTACATTAGCAAACATTTAATACAACAGATGATGGCAGAACAGGTCTCTGAGATATTAATCCCCAGAGCCTGGGGGGAGATGCCTGTCGAGAACTTGAGGTCCTGCAGACTTCTCTCCATCGCTAAGTACCGCAACGTGGTGACTAGCCTCTTCTCCGGAGTGAAAGCTTGCCTCATGCAGGTATCCTGCCTGCTGATATAAGGGGTCAGTAAAGCCAACAAACGGTGAAATACGGGGTCTGTCATCCGGAGAAAGTTCCTGAAATCGTCAGGATTATTCTCACGGATCTCACGGAGCAAAGGCATGTGACAGAATTGGTCACGCTGGAGCAACCAATTCTTGGTCCATGAACTCCTCCTTGCCCTGTTCAAGGACTGGGCTTGTGTCAAAGTAAGAACCCCAACACCAAGCCCGGACAGCACAAACTCTACGATGAGTACGTACACACAACATGGCTAGAAAACGGTCAGCTGGTCAGAATGAAGTAACAGAACGCACTGAAGAACAGCAAGGCCTGTGAAGAGCGACCTGAAAATCAGTAACGAATGGACAAGAACACAATGACAAATCAATGGGAACTCGCTGCATGCACTGAAGACCAGATACAAACCCACAAGCACAAACTGAACACCAGAAATACGATCTGAAAACCACGAGTCTGAATAAGCGCTAATCGTCTCTCACCAAACTTTTACTAACACGAGATTAGCAAAAGGAGCCCAAAGGGTGCCGCACTTGGTATTGAACTGCCCTTTTATAGCCTTGTCGTACGTGGTGTACGTCAACGCGTTCTTGACATTCGGAAATTCCGACAGCTTTGTGTGACCGTGTGTATGCAAGACAAGTTTGAGCCAACATCCGTCGGAAAAAATCCATGGATTTTGTTGTTGGAATGTTTGATCAATGTCCGACCATGTGTACAGGGCATAATAGTACTGAAATTTCACCCCGAGCCACACTCGTGAATACCACTAAGGAGGTTAAGCTGGATGCAACAATCTGTATTTCATAGCAACTGCTGCCTCCTATAGCAACAACTTTGCTCACAGTATCCCACTGTAGATCATCAAGCTTAGCTCACAGCTACCTGCTGGACTCTTCAAGCTTCACTCACAGCTACCCACTGTATTCTTCAAGCTTCACCTACAGCTATCTGCTAGGTTCCTCCGATTCACAGCTACCCGTTGGATCCCTCAAGCTTCACTTGACTTTAATATTTACTTACAGCTACCCCCTGCATTCCTTCAAGCTTTACTCACAGCTACCTGCTGTACTTCTTGAATGAGCTCTCTCCTGAAGCTTTCCCACTTACTACACAGTCCCCAGCTAATGAAGCGTCTGCTCTGGTACTCCTTCAGAACTCCATCCCTTTACACCTGCAACAAAAGTGGCTGTCCCTCTGGCAACTTTCTCTCCCTTGCCTCCTGGCAATGATCAGGCTCCCCTCAGGTTGAGCCTCTTTACACGTGATTAGGCCCTAGGCTTCAGGCCTACACCTCTGCTACTGCTCCACACACACCCACACAGGCTGCAGCCCGGGTGGAAAGAACCCCAATTACCTGACTCTCTCCAAATAAATAGACTATCCCCGCAGCCTCAGCAGCCAAAGAAACTCCTGCTCATTGGCTAAGAAAAACATATTTACTCATAACCTGAATTCACTGTAATCTATCATTATAATGCCAATGGTAATAGTGCCACCTATTGACAAAATAGAGAAACCACAGTTAAACCCAAGATTAGGAGAAACCCATTTGATCAAAGACTACAAATTAGCCAGGCTTAGTTACCACCTAGTACAACTAAATTTACTAGTAGCCCTGTTTAGGACAAGGGTGCTATATATATATAGATATATATCTATATATACATATCTATATATACAGATATATATATATATATATATATATTACAAAGGGGTAACAGCACAGTGAGTATACACTTATAACCAGAAATATAGCAACCTTCACCATGCAGTGGAAATAGGAAAATGAATGCTTGGGTCCAAATAGCTTCATATATATATATAACACATGAGAAACTGAATGGGTGTTACCATGTGTTAACATTTTCCTATAGCAAACTCTTGCTTATATAAATGGGGATTCTTAGTTACCGTATACTGCAATACGTGTACAAGCTGGCCAACTGTGTCAAAGTGATGCCTCTCTGGCCAGTCCTACACTAACTTGCAGATTTGCCAACTCTTATTTGCTAAAATGGCTACTCTTTATGTGTGTGCATATAGTGCCAATATGGGGCAGACACAGCTGGAGGTGAAAATAGCTCAGGGCCAGAGTAAAGCCATGCACATCTACAATGGGAAAAACATACAAAGTTAAGAGGATGGAGGGCATCAGCAAGTAAAGTCAGTTATCTATGCAATGGGTTCTTTGTATATATTGTAGCAGGCTGACCACCCCATGCTACTGTTTAAAATTGTGGTTTACGCCATGTTTTCTGAGTAGCAAGCTCACTAAAAATGCAGGTGTGTGTTGCCTTTATATTAGAGCCAGAGTTAAAGCTGAGGGCCCCACCCTCCTGAACGAGGTCAGTGTGCCTGAGGGGAGCCATGTGAGATGCTGCTGTGCAGCAAGATCAGGACAGAGGAAGGCTCAAGGCTGAGAGAAAGTACAAGAGAGACAAGAGAGATAGTCCAAGAGGGACCAGTCCTACGAAACGGTAAGGAAGATGCGGAGCTGAGGTGCAGTATCTGTGCATAAATACTGGTATGTGTTTCATGGACAAGTGGACCAAACAAAGGTATTAACCACTTCAGCCCCTGAAGGTTTTACCCCCTTCCTGACCAGAGCACTTTTTACAATTTGCGCTGCTTTAACTGGTAATTGCGCGGTCATGCAATGCTGTACCCAAACTAAATTTGCGTCCTTTTTTTCCCACAAATAGAGCTTTCTTTTGGTGCTATTTGATCACCTCTGGTTTTTATTTTTTGCGCTATAAACAAAAAAAGCGCGACAATTTTGAAAGAAAAACAATATTTTTTTACTTTTTACTCTATAATATATATTCCCAAAATGTTTTTAAAAAACACATTTCTTCATCAGTTTAGGCCAATATATATTCTACATATTTTTGTTAAAAAAAAAATCACAATAAGCATGTATTGATTGGTTTGCGCAAAAGGTATAGCATCTACAAACTATGGGAAAGATTTATGGCATTTTTATGGCATTTTAATATATATATATATTTTTTTTTTACTAGTAATGGTGGTGATCTGCGATTTGTAGCAGTACTGTGGCATTGCAACAGGCATATCAGACACTTTTGACACATTTTTGGGACCATTGACATTTATACAGTGATCAGTGCTATAAATATTCACTGATTACTGTGTAAATGTCACTGGTAGGGAAGGGGTTTCACACTAGGGGGCGATCAAGGGGTTAAATGTGTGTTCCCTCAGTGTGTTCTAACTGTATGGGGATAGCACTGACTAGGGGAGGAGACCTATCATTGTTCCTACTTACTAGGAACAAACAATATGTCTCCTCTCCCCTGACAGGACAGGGATTTGTGTGTTTACACACAAAAAACCCCGTGATGGCTCTCGTGCACCCGATCATGCGTGGCTAGCGGCAATCGCAATTCTGCCCCCGTAAAGACGTGAGCCAGTCGGGAGCCAGTTAAAGAGGAACCTGAAGAGGTACTTGGAGCAGTAAAGCTTCTACAAGAGAGCCATTAGCCTAAATGCTATGCTTTGCAGTGATGGTGAGAGAGAACCCCTGCATTGGAAGTCATACCTGTGTGAATTTTGCCTTGCTTTTAAATAAAAGTGAGCAGAAAAGCCCTGAAAACTATATCTGGTGTGGAGTAAACACGGTTTTGATGCTACCACTGAGCTAAGAAATCCTGAGGTGTCACAAAATGTGTGTGTGTGTGTGTGTGTATATGTGTATATATATATATATATATATATATATATATATATATATATATATATATATAAATTATATTGTCATAACAAACATGTTATACCTACCTGCTCTGTGCAATGGTTTTATTCCTCTTCTTGGGTCCCCCACCAATGCTCCTGGCTCCTCCCCCCACCAAGTGCCACTATAGCAAGCCGCTTGTCCACAGACATACAAAGCATGGCTTAGCCCCAGCTCCTGCTCCCTCCTCACCATCTGTGATTGACAGCAGCAAAGTGGGAGCCACCGGCTCCCACTGCTGTGTCTGAGCTAATGATGAGGGAGAGAGCCGCTGCTCTCTTGCACATCGCTGGAGCTCAAGTAAGCATAAAGGGGGGAGCTAGGGGGAGCTACACTAAGATGGTTTTTTACCTTAACCACTTCAGCCCCGGAAGGTTTTACCCCCTTCCTGACCAGAGCACTTTTTACAATTTGGCACTGTGCTGTTTTACCTGGTAATTGCGCAGTCATGCAATGCTGTACCCAAACTAAATTTGTGTGCTTTTTTCCCACAAATAGAGCTTCCTTTTGGAGGTGTTTGCTCACCTCTGCGGTTTTTATTTTTTGCAATATAAGTGAAAAAAGACAGAACATTTTGAAAAAAAATTATATTTTCTACTTTTTGCTATAAAAAAAATACAATAAACTCAATTTTAGTCATACATTTAGGCCAAAAAGCATTCAGCCACATGTCTCGGCTAAAAAAAAAATCAATAAGCTTATATTTATTGGTTTGCGCAAAAGTTATAGCGTCTACAAACTCGAGTACATTTTCAGAAATTTTTCTGAAACAGCTTTTAGTTTATGACTGCCTATCGAAAATTTTTGAAGTGCTAAAATGGCAAGGCAGTACAAATCCCCCCAAATGACCCAATTTTGGAAAGTAGACACCCCAAGGAATTTGCTGAGATGCTTGTTGAATATTTTATTTTTTTGTCACAAGTGATTGAAAAATGACAAAAAAAAATACAAATTTTTACACAAAGTTGTCACTGAAATGATATATTGCTCAAACATGCCATAGGCATATGTGAAATTACACCCCCAAATACATTCTGCTGCTTCACCTGAGTATGGGGATACCACATGTGTGGGACTTTTTGGTAGTCTAGCCGCATACAGGACCCTGAAAACCAAGCATTGCCTTCAGGATTTTTAAGAGAGTACATTTTTGATTTCACTCCCCACTACCTATCAGTTTTGGAGGCCATGAAATGCCCAGTTAGCACAACCCCCCCCCAAATGACTCAATTTTGGAAAGTAGAAACCCCAAGCTATTTGCTGAGAGGCATGTTGAGTCCATGGAACCTTTTATATTTTACCACAAGTTTCGGAAAAATGACAATAATTTTTTTTTTCACAAAGTTGTCACTAAATGATATATTGCTCAAACATTCTGCTGCTTCTCCTGAGTATGGGAATACTGACATATAATCACACAAATAGGTTGGAGTTGATTGACTTGTGTCTTTTTTTTTCAACCTCACCTACTATGTAACTATGTAACTATATATATATATATATATATATATATATATATATGTGTGTGTGAGACTTTTTGGCAGACTAACCACATGCAGGACCCCGAAAACCAAGCACTGCCTTCAGGCTTTCTAAGGGCATACATTTTTGATTTCACTCCTCACTACCTATTACAGTTTCGGAGGCCATGAAATGCCCATATAGCATAACCCCCCCCCCCCCCCCCCCAAATGACCCCTTTTTGTAAAGTAGACATCCCAAGCTATTTGCTGACAGGCATGTTGAGTCCATGGAATATTTTATATTTTGCCACAAGTTTCAGGAAAATGACAATAATTTTTGTTTTGTTTTTTTCACAAAGTTGTCACTAAGTGATATATTGCTCAAATATGCCATGGGCATATATAAAATTAAACCCCAAAATACATTCGGCTGCTTCTCCTGAGTACGGGGATACCACATGTGTGGGACTTTTTGGCAGTCTAGTCGTGTACAGGACCCCGAAACAAATCACTGCCTTCAGGCTTTCTAATGCCGCTTACACACGGGCGGACTTTTCGACGGACTAGGTCCCGCGGACTTTTCGACGGACTTTCTGACAGACTTTCGAATGAACAGACTTGCCTACACACGATCAACCAAAGTCCAATGGAGTCGTACGTGATGACGTACGACTGGACGAAAATAAGGAAGTTCACAGCCAGTAGCCAATAGCTGCCCTAGCGTTGGTTTTTGTCCGTCGGACTAGCATACAGACAAGCGGACTTTTCGACCAGACTCGAGTCCGTCGGAAAGATTTGAAACATGTTTTATTTCTAGGACCGTCGGACTTTTGGGAAAAAAAGTCCGCTAGAGCCCACACACGGTCGAATTGTCCGGAGTCCGGTCCGCTGGACCTAGTCCGTCAAAAAGTCCACTCACGTGTACGCGGCATTAGGGCAGAAATTCTTGATTTCACTCCTCACTACCTATCAGTTTCAGAGGCCATGAAATGCACAAGTAGTACAAAACCCCCCAAATGACCTCATTTTGGAAAGTAGACACCCCAAGCTATTTGCTGAGAGGCATGTCGAGTATTTTACAGATCTTGCTTTTTGTCACAAAGTTTTCAAAATTGAAAAAAGAAAAAAAATACATTTTCCTTTTCTTTCTTCAATTTCCAAAACAAATGAGAGCTGCAAAATACTCACCATGCCTCTTAGCAAATACCTGGGGTGTCTACTTTTCAAAATGGGGTCATTTGGGGGGGGGGGGTTTGTGCTATCTTGACATTTCAGGGCCTCCGAAACTGTAATAGGTAGTAAGGAGTGAAATCACCATTTTACGCCCTTAGAAAGCCTGGAGGCGGTGATTGGTTTTTGGGGTCCTGTACGTGGATAGGCTCTGTGAAAAAAAAAAGTATTGTCATTTTCCCAAATCTTGTGGCAAAATATAAAATATTCCATGGACTCAACATGCCTCTCAGCAAATAGCTTGGGGTGTCTACTTTACAAAATAGGGGGGGGGTTGTGCTATCTGGGCATTCAATGGCTTCCGAAACTGTGATAGGTAGTGAGGAGTGAAATAAAAAATTTACGCCCTTAGACAGCCTGAAGGCGGTGCTTGGTTTTCAGGGGCCTGTACGCGGCTAGACTGACAAAAAGTCCCACACATGTGGTATCCCCATACTCAGGAGAAGCAGTAGAATGTATTTTGGGGTGTAGTTTCACAAAAATGGGTCATTTGGGGGATTTTGAACTGTCCTAGTATTATGCACATGACATTAGAAGCTTATGCCACATATCACCCACCATCTTCTAACCACTTAAAAACAAAACCCTTCCTGACACTTTTTGTTTACATGAAAAATACATTTTTTTGCTAGAAAATTACTTTGAACCCCTAAACATATTTTTTTATAAAGCAAAGGTCCAGCAGATTAAAATAGTGGGTGTTGCAATTCTTTTTTCACATAGTATTTGCGCAGCGATTTTTCAAATGCAACTTTTTTGAAAAAAAACACTCTTTTGAATTTTAATGCACTAAAACACACTATATTGCCCAAATGTTTGTTAAGATATAGAAAATGATCTTAGGCCGAGTACATAGATACCAAACACGACATGCTTTAAAATTGCGCACAACCATGCAGCGGCGACAAACTGCATACATTTTTAAAAGCATTTACAGAGGAGATCTACTGTTATGCCCTGTACACACGGTCGGACATTGATCAGACATTCCGACAACAAAATCCATGGATTTTTTCCGATGGATGTTGGCTCAAACTTGTCTTGCAAACACACGGTCACACAAAGTTGTCGGAAAATCCGATCGTCCTGAACGCGGTGACGTAAAACACGTACATCAGGACTATAAACGGGGCAGTAGCCAATAGCTTTTGTCTCTTAATTTATTCTGAGCATGTGTGTCACTTTGTGTGTCGGATTTGTGTACACACGATCGGAATTTCCGACAACGGATTTTGTTGTCGGAAAATTTTATAGCAAGCTCTCAAACTTTGTGTGTCAGAAATTCCTATGGAAAATGTGTGATGGAGCCCACACATGCTCGGAATTTCTGACAACAAGGTCCTATCAAACATTTTCCATCGGAAAATCCTATTGTGTGTACAGGGCATTAGAGTTACTGCCCTTGATCTGACATTCGTGGTGATACCTCACATGCATTGTGCAATTGCTGTTTACATATGACACCAGACCGACGCTTGCATTCGCCTTTGCACGGGGGGACGGTGCTATTTTTATTTTTTGCCTTTTTTTTAAACTGTTCCTTACATTTTTTTATATCATTTTTATTGTTAACACAGGGAATGTAAATATCCCCTATGATGGTAATAGGTAGTGACAGGTACTCTTTTTTTTTTTTTCAAAAAATGGGGTCTATTAGACTCTAGATTTCTCCTCTGCCCTCAAAGCATCTGACCACACCAAGATCGGTGTGATAAAAGGCTCTCCCAATTTCCCAATGGCGCTGTTTATTTCCGGAGAAACCAAAGTCATGAAATGCCATTCTGGTCTTCAATCAGCTCTATGGTCAGCTGACGGAACCAACGGCTGCATTCTATGGGACAGGAGAGCCCAAGAAAAACATGGAAGACAGGGAGAGGTGGCGACATTCCCTCCCACTGCTTGTAAAAGCAGTCTAGTGGATATTTAGCTGCTAGGATTGCTTTTACACGAAAGCTGACCATTGGCTGAAAAGAATGATACCAAGATGATACCTAAACCTGCAGGCATCACTCTGGTATAACCACTCAAAGTCCAGCAACATACCAGTACGTTGCTGGTCCTTGTTGGGCATATATTGTAATGTTCTTTTTTTTTTCATGCAGCCTGTGGGCTGCATGAAAAAAGAGATTGATTGGTGGGTATGCCCACCATTAGAACACCGCCCTGCATCTGCCCACTTCTAATGATGGGCATGCATGCACCATTTTTTTTTAACTGTGGTGGTGAAATCACCTCCTAAATAAATAAAGCAGCGCCGGAGTCGCTGATTTACGTATCATGAGAGCAAATGCTGTTGCTGTAAAGATAAATAAAGCAGTGCTGCAGCTGAATGGCGTACCTAAAAATAAAATAATGGTTAACAATAAAACACAGTAAACAGTAAAGTATGAAAAAAGAATTACATACCTGAAAAGCAAACATGATAAAACATAGTAACAATAAAATATTAGTTATAAAATACAGTAAAAAAGAGCAGAACAATAGAGAGAGAATAGAGAAAGAAGAACAGCAAAACAACAACTATTTTTGGCTTTTTATTTTATTTTTTTGTATTTTTTTACTTTTTTTATTCTATTTTTTACACTTTTATTTGTTATGCCGCATACACACGACCGGACTTTCCGGCAGAAAAGGTCAGACGGAATCATTTCATTGGATATTCCGATTGTGTGTGGGCTTCATCTGACTTTTTCTTTCGAAAATTCTGACGGACCTAGAAATAGAACATGTTTTAAATCTTTTCGACGGAATCAATTCCTATCGTGAAAACCATTCATCTGTATGCTATTCTGATGGACCAAAAACGACGCAAGGGCAGCTATTGGCTACTGGCTATTTAACTTCCTTTTTCTAGTCCCGTCGTATGTGTTGTATGTCACCGCGTTCTAAACAATCGGACTTTGGTGTGATCGTGTGTACGCAAGTCCGTTTCAGCGGAACTCTGTCAGAACTCAGTCAGAAAAACCACCAGAGTGAGTGCGCATGCGCGAGAGCTCCAATATGGCTGCTTGAGCCAGGAGCTCCGCTCCACCCCGGACCACAGAGCCGCACTACAGCCACCACAGCCCACAGCACGGCACCCCGCCACTCCATCTGAGCCTGGGACATCCAGGGGAACCAGCGGAGATGTCCGGTCCCCCGGTGAGATGTGACCTCGGCCCGCAATTCGAGACAGCGGGAACGGACGGGTGTACCAAGATGGCTGCCAGCACGGACGTCTCCCAGCCACATGCAGCCCAGCTCACTAAGGCTCCAGAACTCAGGCCGGTATTAACCTCCCGACACTAACATATGCCCAGGCAGCACAGGGGCCCCCAATCCTGTCTCAGAATCCCCATCAAGGCTCCCTGAAGCACCAGGCTTCTGTTAAAGCCTCCGCAGGCCCCCTGAGCCATACACACCAGGAGGTATCTCCCCAGGCCTTATCAGTACAGGCCCAACTCCTAGGTACTGCAAACCAGCGCTCAGGCTTTTCAGTCACTGACTTTACATTGATGCAGTAAGACATGTTTGCTAAATTCTCCTCTTTATTGGAGAAAGGTCTGGCCAGCACAGTACAACAGATCACCAATACCATTAAAGCAGATCTGTCGAGTTTAGGCTCGAGAATAGAAGCCATAGAGGATAAAGTCGAGAGCACAGTCTCCAGAACAAACCAAAATGCAGCCCACCTCCAGACTATTTAAGAACAGCTGGACGTGGCCCTTTCCAGGATTGACGAACTCGAGAACAGGTCCAGGAGGTATAATTTTAGAATCAGAGGCCTCCTGGAAACCTTCACAGATATCCCCTCCACGGTACAGGACATTATATCTGAGCTTATACCAAATATCCCCCCTCAACGCCTCGAATTAGATAGGGCACACAGGGCTCTCGGACCCCCAAGACAAGACGGCTCACCCAGAGACATAATTGTGAAGCCACACTTTTTTGCGGTTAAAGAGGAGGTCATGCGACAATCTCGTCAGAACCCCAAGCTGAAACACATGGGGCACCAGATCCAGATATTTGCTGATTTAGCTCCTTCAACCATTCAAAGACGCAGAACTCTAAAACCCCTTCTTACGGTCCTTTCACAGTGGGACATCAAATACCACTGGTCCTTTCCTTTTGCTGTAAAATTTACATCTCAGGGCAAATCCCATTAATTCTCCAGTCTCCCAGAAGGTGAAAGACTGCTACTGTCCCTCAAGTTTATTTCCCAGGAGGCGCCAATGGACTTTTCTGCATCTTCATCAGGTTCGACCAAGCGTCCCCCTCTGGGTAGCCCTGTGTCCCCCCTATGGAATAAGGGCACTTCCAAGAGGAGCAAGGATGGTAGACCACTGTAAGGGTCGGCTGGTACCTTCACTTTTCTCTGTCCCCTCAGGGACTCTTTCTTTGGGGCAGTTGTCCCTACAGTTGTCGGAGCTGGAGCTCCAAACCCCCTCTTAAACAAAAGGCTTGATGAGCCCACTACCCGGAACACACCTCAACACACACTTTTTCACTACAGTTTCCCCTGATGCAAACACCCTCTTTGGGAGGAGGGGAGAAACCTTCTAGGATCTGAGTATTCAAATTCCTCCCTATACTGGAACTGTTTAGCGGATTCAGAGGCCCTCCCGCAGAAGACTGGATTCTCACGACAATAGCCCTTTTTGAGTGATAAGGATTTTTCCCACTTAGGAGAGCTGAACTCGGTTTAGATTTCTTGGGACTACTGTATTTGGCCCCGCTCTCATATATGTTGGGGTCACCTATGTGTCTAGTTACCCATGACCCACATCGTTTTAGGATACGATCCGCTTTTAGGGGTCCTTTCACTCCTATCCCTTGGCGCCCGGGCCTTTTAGGAGGCCCACCCAGCCAGAATGTGGGTAGGGGGAGGGGGAAGTACGGAGGAAGGGGAGTGTTGTTTAACGTTTACAGTTTAATTGTGTTTACATAGTTAACTTGGCATTAAGAGCCGGGAATGTAGGGCTGTTCGAACCTTACTAGAGTTTTTCACATTAGTGTGTAAATTTTACTGAATTTGCTTGACATAACTAGGGTCCGGGGTGGATCCCTTGCGCCTCCACTCATTTCCGAAGAACCGCTAGTGTCCTTTGGTTTTGGGACTTCAGTCGGCCTCTCGGGTGCACTGAAGGTTAAAATTGGGACTATTGCGGACATTACTCCGCAATACCCCAAGGGTCCTACTAGGGGACCCATGTCGCTATCTTTGTTTTTGTATGTTTGTTTGTCCTTTTCTACTTTCCTTTCCCGCTCATCCTTCTTCTTTTTTCTAGCCGTCAGGCGGGTGGGGCCCTGCGCGTCCCCTAGATAGACTCAGACTCAGAAGATCTCCGCTACTTTCCTTGCCAGGCAAGCTATAGAAGACTTCCACTGGTAAGTGACTGCTTGATCGTTGGCCTCCCTCCCCTCTGTTCTTATGACTGACTCGAATATGAATGGAAATGATCTCAAGGTGGCTTCTCATAATGTTCAGGGCCTGAACTCACCTAGGTAAAGGAGACTAGCTCTTGACCACTACAAATCTTTAAGACTTGACGTAGTGCTTCTTCAAGAGACACACTTTCCCATCCGGTACACCTCCAAGTTCCTCCACTCATACTACCCATCCTTTTTCTTAGCGAATGCCCCTAACAAAACTAAGGGAGTGGCAATTCTATTTTCCAAAAACAGCAAATTCTCCCATATCTCTGACTATAAAGACCCAGAGGGTAGATTCATTTTGGTGAAGGGTACCCTGGAAGGAGTTTTATACACGATTGTTTCGTATTATGCCCCGAACAAGGGTCAAGCTTCCTTTTTCCAGGGACTCTTTACAACACTAGAGTCGCTAATGGAAGGGAAGGTCATTTTGGGAGGTGATTCAAATGTGGCGTTTTGACCAAGGTTTGGACAAAACTAAGCCCCCCAAGGATCAGCTCACACGCCCCACGAAATTAAGCACCAGAATAGCCAAACTTCTCCACTCCCATGGACTTATTGACATCTGGAGGGAACTGAACCCCAACAGTAGGGATTACACACACTTCTCCGCCCCCCACCAATCATATGCTAGAATCGACCACATACTCATTCCGTCTTGCCTCATACCCCTGTCCAAAAAAGCCGCAATATTGGATACAGCATGGTCAGACCATTCACTGGTCCTCCTCACCCTGAAAAATGTGCTCTCAGGGAGAGGAGGCTCCTTTTGGCGATTAAATGAGTCCCTTCTCTCCGACCCAAGCCATGTTAGGGAGATAGCAAACTCCATTAAAGAATACTTTCTCCTAAATGACATTGATAACATCTCCCCAGAGACCCTATGGGCTGCCCATAAGGCTACCATTAGAGGCATTCCAATCAGGATTGCGACCCAGTATAAAAAGGAGCGCATGATCGATATTCAATGTCTTGAAAAATCCTTCCTTTCCCTAAAGGCAGAATACAAAAAACACCCAGACAGGACTATTTTAGAAAGGATAGACGCGACTAGACTAGAGCTGAATCTAGCTTTAACAGCCAAAGCAGAGAAAAACATTAGATGGAGTGGAGCCAAATTTTATTGTCACAAAGATAGATTCGGCTCGATGTTAGCCTCTAAACTTACCCCTAAGTTCCGCTCTCTTTCCTTCCCTAAACTAAGGATAGCGGGACAACCCCCAACAGCTAATCCGAACAAAATAATGTCAGCCTTTCACGACTTTTATGCAAATCTTTATAAACCTCCCCAAGTAGAGAAAGGCCCCTTAACCAATGCATTCCTGCAGAACTTGCAGCTTCCTTCTAGCTCCAAAGATTGCAAAGATTAAATGGAAGGAGCCTTTACAGCGGAAGAGGTCAGGGAGGTTATCAAAGCCCTTAAGTCCGGCTCAGCCCCAGGGCCAGATGGTCTTTCGGTCCCCTACTACAAAGAATTCGGTGAAATTTTAGCTCCCTACTTGGCTAAATTTTTTAATTTCATAAAATTGGGCTCCCCAATGGACACTCAACTGAACACTGCATTTATCTCTGTAATCCCCAAACCCAACAAAAATCACGAGGAAGTGGAAAATTACAGGCCTATCTCTCTGATTAATAATGACCTCAAAATTCTTACCAAAATCCTTGCCAATCGTCTCTCATCATTTATCAATCTTTACGTACACAAGGACCAGGTCGGTTTTATACCGGGCAGACAAGGCCCGGACCAAATCAGGACAGCAATAGATATAGTTTCCATTCTCCAATCAAACTGGGAAGGTGGGCCGAAACAGGAAGGAATGCTCCTTTCGCTGGACCTTCACAAGGCCTTCGACTCCATCGAATGGCCCTACCTTTTCTCCTTACTGGAGAAGTGGGGATTTGGGCCTAGTTTTCTAGGGACCCTCAGATCACTATATTCCACTCCATGAGCTGTAATTCGTTTACAAGGCCAATATTCTAAACCTCTTCCTATTGCAAGAGGCACTAGGCAGGGTTGCCCTCTCTCCCCTTTAATTTTCGCTATCGCGATCGAAACCCTAGCAATTGCAGTTAGATCTAATCCCAACATTCAAGGGGTGTCATGCGGCGACCAAGTCCACAAATGCGGGTTATTTGCTGATGATATGCTCCTATTCATTACATCCCCAACCACTTCCCTCCCAAACCTGTGTAGACTCCTGAAGGAGTTTTCATGGATCTCAGGGTTAAAGGTAAATTATTCTAAATCCTCAGCCTTGAACATCTCCCTCAAATCAAACATGGTGACTTCCCTTCAGAGTGCCTTTGAATTCAAATGGAGTGACACTTCTATCGACTATTTAGGAATCAAGCTCACAGCTAAAACGGAACTACTTTATTCGGCCAACTTCCCTCACACATACTGTACCGTAAGCTCGAGGCAGACTTAGGCAACTGGGCAAAGGGCGGAATATCCTGGCTAGGGAGAATCCACGCAGTCAAGATGACATTGCTTCCTAGACTCCTCTACCTCTTAAGAGCCCTTCCAATACATATTGTAAAAGAGCGCCTGTCTTCTTTTCAAAGAAAGGTTATCAAATTCATTTGGGGGGTAAAGGCACACAGAATCCAGCAAAACACCTTATTCTTAACCAGAGCACAGGGGGGTTTGGGTCTCCCTCAGCTTTTCTGGTACTATCAAGCTGCCAGGCTTGCCCAGATATCGGCAGTGTATGTGAAGACAGAGAAGCCAGATTGGATCCAAATAGAGAGACAGGCTGTACCCTCTCACACTATTGACTTCCTCCTGTGGGTCCCCCCAAGAAAACGCCCCCCAATTCTTTCACTGACTCTCTCACAATCCTTCAAAATATGGGACACATTAAGAAATAACCAGGCTTTAACTTCCAATTGCCACCCACTTGCACACATTTTTAACAATCCGGACTTTCCTCCGGGTCTAGACATCAAAGCATTTCGATGGTGGTTGGACAAGGGGATGTACCGGATCGGACACTTCTACAAGAACGTAGGCCCTGTCACCCTAGCCTTTTGTGTGAGCCACTTGGAGATGCCTAGCTCTGAGTGTTTCAGATCTCATCAAATACGTAATTTCCTCTCCCATATTGGGGAGGCAAAATCTGTACCCCACACATTCACGCCATACGAACTATGGTGTGGACGGTCTACAGAACAGAGGGGTGGTATCTCCATCATCTACCAGTCACTCGCTAACCAGTCTACCAAGACTCCATACATGCTCGCATGGGAGTCGGACCTGTCCATACAGTGGGACCTAGATAAATGGAGGGTCGCCTTTTTTAGGGCCTATAGGGGCATTAAGAATATATCCATGATAGAGTCCAGTCTCAAGGTTATTACCAGGTGGTACCTCTCCCCGGACAGAATTGCCAAAATGTTCACCTCGGCAGACCCCAGGAGTTATAGGGGATGCTTACTTAGGGGCTCTCTGGCCACATATTTTGGGAATGCCCGAGATTGAGGGCATTCTGGAACAGGATATTCCTCCTGATCAGAAAAATCACTAATGTCCAAATCCCAAAAACCCCAGTATTGGCGCTCCTAAATGATAACTTGCCCAAGGCTTCAAACTTTCCCGTAAACTAATCCATTTTATTTTTCTGGGTGCTAAGCTCACCATTGCCAAGGCCTGGAAACAACCCAAAGTGTCCTTTAAGGCGGCGATCCACAAAATTTCCTGGATCATGGCCCAAGAGAAGCTCGCCAGTATTCTTAACAACTCAAAAGAACAATTTGAAGCTATATGGGAGCCTTGGGCAAAATTCATTGGTATTTCCTTGATTCCTGGAATGCAGACATAATACTTCTGACTGTCTTGGGGGTGCTGGGGTTCCCTCCCGTGGGAGGGCTCTTGTCTCTATACCCCTCTCCTCTTTTCTACTTCCCCCCTCTTAACTTTTCTTTCTCACCTACTTGTTTGTCTACTTTTCTTTTTAAGACGCAGATAGTTTGTTGGTTTTAATTGCATTTGGGACCCCAGAGGGTAGGTATCCTCAGGGGTTAATATTACTTAGGTGATGGCTCCTTCTTATGAATACCTACACTTTCAACTATAATTTTTGGGGGCATTGGGGGGGGGCTGATTGAGAGTTAGCCGTTCACAATGTGTTCCCTATTGGGGTGCCAGCGGATTCTCTCCGGTCCCCTCCAATTAGTCCAATGTAGGTAAAGGGATATCCCCTTTTAGGCCAAAGGTCATAATCTCTATGAAAATATGTTATGGTCACAGACTGGAGCTAGATACCTAACAATTGTTGTCTCTTAAGTTGCGAGGCCCCATTGAGGTCCGTCTGTATTTGATATGTCTAAACTATCTTTATGACTCATGTTTTGTTTAACCCCTTTTTTGTTTGAAAATAAATAAATATTTTGAAACCAAAAAAAAAAAGAAAAACCACCAGAGTTTATTCTGACAGAAAAAACAGTCGTGTGTACGTGGCATAACTGTAACTGTAACGATTTGGTTGCAGGTTCGGGTCTCTCAAAATGTGATGGCATCTTTAGAGACCCTGTGAAAGTGTGTCCTAGTCTGTGCAGTGCTGTACCCTACGCTGATACTCCACTAGTGTGTGGTAGCGTTTCAAAAACATTCACTGATACAAAGACCAGGTTGGTTAGGACAGGAGGGACAATAATAGCGGGTGTCACGCCTATATCTGCGTTTTCTGGGGCGTGGCCTGGACGAGCTAGGAGATGCCTGCCTGAGAGAACAGCTCCCGCCGTTGCATCCTTCTTATCGATATTATCGGAGGTAAATATCGCTTATCCTTCAGTATCACAATGGGAACATCTTCCCAACACACTTCTGCTTCACGGTCTGGCTCGCCCCGCGAACCGACAGGGAACCTGAGCCAAAGCATCCCTGAAATGTTCAGAACACAGAGGAGCAATATGGCGTCATCCCGTCACAGTTCCTCACAAGCGCTCGAATCGCAAATGGCGGGGCAGTTGATTACTCCTCAAGTGTCGCTCCCTCTGACATCGGGAGCATCAGATAACCCACAACCTCTCAGCTTCAATATTCATGATCTAAGGGCGATTGCTACTGATATCAAGGACACTTTGTCAGCCACCATTGCTGAGCTCAGAGTGGACATACACACTCAGTGGCGTAGCGTGGGGGGTGCAGGGGGTGCTGTGGCCCCGGGCACGAGATTTAGGGGGGCGCCAGTATGTGTCACTGGCTGCCTCCTCCTAATTTCTAATTCTGTGTCCCCGTGCTCCGGCCGCCATGTTAAGTGTCCGGCGCCCTGTGATTAGGTGTATGGGGGTCATGTGAGGCGTAGGGCTGGCCTGTCCTCGATCGCTCCTGAAGTCCCGCCTCCGCACATGACCCCCCATACGCCCAATCACAGGGCGCTGGACACTGAACATGGCAGCAAGCAGAGTGCAGGGGAGAGAAGAATGTGAGCCGCCGCTGTGTTCTCCTCCTCCGGATCGATGCAGCCAGGAGAAGAAGGTGAGTGAGAGTCTTGTTACGGGGGGGGGGGCGAGAGAGACTGTAGGCAGGACAGTGTAGTGTAGTATAGTATGGAGGTCAGTGTAGTGTAGTGGTCACTATGGGGGGCAGTGTAGTGGAGAGTATAGTGTAGTATAGTGGTCAGTATAGTGGTTAGTGTAGTATAGTATAGTGGTTAGCATAGTGGTCAGTATAGTGTAGTTTAGTATGGAGGTCAGTGTAGTGTAGTATGGTGGTTAGTGTATGGTCAGTATAGTGTAGTATAGTGGTCAGTGTAGTATGGTGGTCAGTATAGTGGTTAGTGTAGTATAGTATACTGGTTAGTATAGTGGTCAGTATAGTGTAGTTTAGTATGGAGGTCAGTGTAGTGTAGTGGACAGTGTAGTATGGCGGTCAGTATAGTGTAGTATAGTGGACAGTGTAGTGTAGTGGTTAGTGTAGTGGACAGTATAGTATAGTGGACAGTGTAGTATAGTGGTCAGTGTAGTGTAGTGGTTAGTGTAGTGGACAGTATAGTATAGTGGACAGTGTAGTATAGTGGTCAGTGTAGTATAGTGGACAGTGTAGTATAGTGGACAGTGTAGTATGGTGGTCAGTGTAGTATGGTGGTCAGTGTAGTGTAGTATAGTGGACAGTGTAGTATGGTGGTCAGTATAGTGTAGTATAGTGGACAGTGTAGTATAGTGGTCAGTGTAGTATGGTGGTCAGTGTAGTGTAGTATAGTGGACAGTGTAGTATGGTGGTCAGTATAGTGTAATATAGTGGACAGTGTAGTATGGTGGTCAGTATAGTGTAGTATAGTGGACAGTGTAGTATAGTGGTCAGTGTAGTATGGTGGTCAGTATAGTGTAGTATAGTGGACAGTGTAGTATAGTGGTCAGTGTAGTATGGTGGTCAGTATAGTGTAGTATAGTGGACAATGTAGTATAGTGGTCAGTGTAGTATGGTGGTCAGTATAGTGGACAGTGTAGTGGTTAGTGTAGTGGATAGTATAGTGGACAGTGTAGCATAGTGGACAGTATAGTGTAGTATAGTGGTCAGTGTAGTATAGTGGACAGTGTAGTAGAGTGGTCAGTGTAGTATAGTGGACAGTGTAGTATGGTGGTCAGTGTAGTGTAGTAAAGTGGATAGTGTAGTATGGTGTTCAGTATAGTGTAGTATAGTGGACAGTGTAGTATGGTGGTCAGTATAGTGTAGTATAGTGGACAGTGTAGTATAGTGATCAGTGTAGTATGGTGGTCAGTATAGTGTAGTATAGTGGACAGTGTAGTGTAGTATAGTGGACAGTGTAGTATGGTGGTCAGTATAGTGTAGTATAGTGGACAGTGTAGTGGTTAGTGTAGTGGACAGTATAGTATAGTGGACAGTATAGTGTAGTATAGTGGACAGTGTAGTATAGTGGACAGTGTAGTATGGTGGTCAGTGTAGTATAGTGGACAGTGTAGTATGGTGGTCAGTATAGTGTAGTATAGTGGACAGTGTAGTATAGTGGTCAGTGTAGTATGGTGGTCAGTATAGTTTAGTACAGTGGACAGTGTAGTGTAGTATAGTGGACAGTGTAGTATGGTGGTCAGTATAGTGTAGTGGTCAGTATAGTGTAGTATAGTGGACAGTGTAGTGTAGTATGGTGGACAGTGTAGTATAGTGGTCAGTGTAGTGTAGTATAGTGGTCAGTGTAGTATGGTGGTCAGTATAGTGTAGTATAGTGGTCAGTGTAGTATAGTGGACAGTGTAGTATGGTGGTCAGTGTAGTGTAGTATAGTGGTCAGTGTAGTATGGTGGTCAGTATAGTGTAGTATAGTGGACAGTGTAGTATGATGGTCAGTGTAGTGTAGTATAGTGGACAGTGTAGTATAGTGGTCAGTGTAGTATGGTGGTCAGTATAGTGTAGTATAGTGGACAGTGTAGTGTAGTATAGTGGACAGTGTAGTGTAGTATAGTGGACAGTGTAGTATGGTGGACAGTGTAGTGTAGTATAGTGGTCAGTGTAGTGTAGTATAGTGGTCAGTGTAGTATGGTGGTCAGTATAGTGTAGTATAGTGGACAGTGTAGTGTAGTATAGTGGACAGTGTAGTATGGTGGTCAGTATAGTGTAGTATGGTGGTCAGTGTAGTGTAGTATAGTGGTCAGTGTAGTATGGTGGTCAGTATAGTGTAGTATAGTGGACAGTGTAGTGTAGTATAGTGGACAGTGTAGTATGGTGGTCAGTATAGTGTAGTATAGTGGACAGTGTAGTGTAGTATAGTGGACAGTGTAGTATGGTGGTCAGTATAGTGTAGTATGGTGGTCAGTGTAGTGTGGTATAGTGGTCAGTGTAATGTAGTATAGTGGACAGTGTAGTGTAGTATAGTGGACAGTGTAGTATAGTGGTCAGTATAGTGTAGTATAGTGGTCAGTGTAATGTAGTATAGTGGTCAGTGTAATGTAGTATAGTGGACAGTGTAGTGTAGTATAGTGGACAGTGTAGTATAGTGGTCAGTATAGTGTAGTATAGTGGTCAGTGTAATGTAGTATAGTGGACAGTGTAGTATAGTGGACAGTGTAGTATGGTGGTCAGTGTAGTGTAGTATAGTGGTCAGTGTAGTATGGTGGTCAGTATAGTGTAGTATAGTGGACAGTGTGGACAGCTTGTTAGAAGTGGAAAGACCTTCCTCTTCTAACAAGCTGACAACGGAGAATGTATCTCAGCGCCTTGAGGCGATTCAGTTCGCATTTGCTGCGCTTTACAAATCATTCATTCATTCAGTGTAGTATAGTGGTCAGTGTAGTGTAGTATGGTGGACAGTGTAGTATAGTGGACAGTGTAGTGTAGTATAGTGGTTAGTATAGTGGTCAGTATAGTGGACAGTGTAGTATGGTGGTCAGTATAGTGGACAGTGTAGTATGGTGGTCAGTATAGTGGTCAGTGTAATATAGTGGACAGTATAGTATAGTGGTCAGTATAGTGGTCAGTATAGTATAGTGGTCAGTGTAGTGGACAATGTAGTGTAGTGGTCAGTAAAGGAATCAGGTAGGTCAGTACTATTGTATTTGAAGGGACTCAGGGATAGCTAAAAGTCCGCAGGTTGGGGGGGGGGTGCAAATTACTTGCCTTGCCCCGGGTGCTGACAACCCACGCTACGCCACTGTACACACTTTAACTGACAGAGTTCTTGAGGTTGAAAAAACCACAGCAAAACATGACACTGTCCTCCGCAAAGTCACACGAAGGATTGATACACATACCCAGCAGTTGAGAGAGACACAACGCTGCATAGAAGACCTTGATAACCGTGGTCGGCGCCACAACCTCAGAATACGAGGCATGCCGCAGTCCATTGATTCTGAACACCTAACCCCTGCCGTGACTGAATTGTTCAACGGCTTGCTTGACAGACCTCCTCAAACCCGAATCGAGATGGAAAGAATCCATCGAGCATTGCACCTCAAAGGCAGAGAAAATGATCCACCAAGGGACATTATATGTTGCATTGTAGACTACAAGTTAAAGGAAGACATACTGAGGCAGGCAAGGGGCAAACATCCATTACAATATAATGGCGCGCAGCTTCAGATCTTCCAAGACTTATCTGGTATCACTCTGCAACACCGCAGAGATCTGAAGCCGCTACTTGAGGTTTTACGTGCTCATGGAATTCTTTACAGATGGAAATTCCCTTTCTGTCTAGCTGCTACTCATTTGGGCCCCACGGCCCTCCTAAAAGTGCCTGAAGATTTACCTCAATTTTGCGACAGCCTGGGCATACCCTTAGTGGATGTACCGAATTGGTATGCGGAATTCCGCCATCACGCGGCGAGGAGACAACCACCCCACGTAGAACCGATGGAGGCACAGACATCACATCACAGAAGAAGGTCCCCATCAGGCACCCGACCACATGCCATGAATCAGGGTATCCAGCTGGAACACAGCCTCATGATCTCACCTAGATCTCAGAGAGCACACAGAGATTACTGAGGACTGTCTCCCTATACACGTTATGCAAGACCCCAGTTGCCACTTTCGGCTTGATTGTTAACTTTCAGCAGCTTATACGGTTCTTCTTCATGCTTGCATCCGAGACTGTCTTTGCTCCTCTAAGTCAATGACTTGTTCCACTGTCAGAAGATAGATACCATAATAACTACCTGCAGATAATAGCACGTACTGACTATGCCTCATATCATACCGTCAGGAATATATGCTCGATGATGTACAATATACCCTCATTAGAACCTGGCTGCCCCTTAGCCCTGAAACACAACTATATATCCTTGAATGGTCTGACCTTCACCGCTTCCAAGATAAGGTCCGCAAGAACTATACCAACAAGGGACAGATCCGAGCCAATTCAACTGACTGTTATGCTGACTGAAGCTGAGAAACCCCGTACGGTTTATCCCGCTGCTGACTCCAACTTAAATATTATACACACTGTATGGCTTGGGTAATGTTCGCTGATCTGTGTGCTAACGCTCATATTATGATTGCACTCTCTCAGTTTAACATGGTTGGGATCCGACCACTCATGTGCGGGCACAAGGGGTAGAGGATGATACTATATGTTTTGGGACTGAGCGAGATTCTGGCTCGTCATTTCTCCCATGCTGTGAAAGGCTCCTCCTTATGCCCAGACATGAGAGTAGCAATTAAATCTCAACAGTCAAACGTTTCTTGACACCTCCTTCCTTTGCTGTTGGCCTACCCCCACCCCATTGATACTCATAAGAGTCAACACCTTCCCATAGAGCGCTACCCTCTAAACGGTCCGCACTATGGTTCGTTTATTTGTTACTAGACAGGCAACGGTAACGGTTTATCATAGAATTAGGTATATGCTAAGCCGCACCCAGATAGCTTCACTGAGATCTCGTTGATCGTGACCTAGTAATACACAGTTTTGACAGATGGAATGCTTTATACAATACTCTTCCCAATCTGTCAGAGGAAGTTTAGAGGCTATTCACTTCTCTCTACACAAGCTGAATAACACACCTCCGTCCTACATTTATGCAGATTGTAGACAAATATAAATATACAACTTTTTAATGAGGTGGGGTGAATCTGACAGACATAGGGATGGGAATCTTATTAGAGGGACACGGCATCCCTGCTGAACCTAGGATTATCTGTATAAAGCATGTAACCCAGTTTTCACGTTCGGTTTTAAATGTCCCTTATTTTCAATAACCCCCTTGAGGATGCAGTCTCACGACACTTTGTAGGCAATGCTGTATGTATAATGTGACACATGAGATCAACTCTGGCTACTAACCATGATACTGTATATTGGTCTTTTACCCCATCGTTTACACCGCCGCTATTGGGGTTTCAGTGGCAAGACATGACCTCCCAACACATACTAACTGAGTCCACCCTGCCTCCCTCAGCCAAGGGAACTTCCACTTCCACTTCCACTCCTCAGCCATCCGCTAGATTCTTTTTGGATACTACATGAAAGACACATACTGATATCTAAATGGCCATAGCTCATACCCTTCCTAAAACACCCTCCACTCATGTGATTTTGTAGAATGCAACGACGGCTTATCCTCCTACATATTTCTAAAACCTTCTCTTACGTTCGGTACTTCCCAACCCCCACACAGTGCAGTGGGAAGATCCAGATTTGTTTCTGGAACACATCTCACTGATAAAACACTGTACCAACCTGACCTATCTCACAGTAGAGTGGGTCAGTTAAATACCCCCTTTCCCCTCTCCATCTCCTACACCCCTTTCTTCTTTGTCTCTTTGTGAACAATTACACGAACGGTCGTATAACCCAATCGCAGGAATCTCCCTACTTCCTTCCTCGCTCCGCGTCGGATACCCCCCCCAACTAACATGGCAGATACAGACCACACTAAGATTAGAGCAACTGACCCTCTTAAACCACAAACAGACGCTCAAATAAAGATAAGCTCACTGAATATCCGAGGATTGAACACCCCGGAAAAAAGGTCCCAACTGCTTTACTCATTGTACAAACATAAAACACAAATTGCATTCATTCAGGAAACGCATTTCCGTACTGACAACATACCCAAACTTGGCAACTATCATTACCCCACAGTGTACCATGCCTCAAACGACACCTCTAAAACAAAGGGGGTCGCTATACTAATTTCGAGAACTTTCCCCCTGCAAATCTCGGAAACCAAACAAGACCCTAATGGTAGATACCTATTCATCAAAGGAACATTACACAACAAACCCATTACACTGGCAAATATATATGCTCCTAACAAACAACAAGTCACGTTCTTTCGAGAAACCTTGCAATTGCTCACCGAATTCTTTTCTGGCATTCTTGTTTTGGGTGGAGATGTCAATGTAGTGCTAAACCCACAACAGGACTCCTCCAATGGATCAACCTCCCTGCCTTATAGAGCTCTGAGAGCAATCAAAAAACAGCTACAGGACTTGACCTTACATGACGCATGGTGCATACTGCACCCAAACGAAAGGGATTTTACATTTTACTCCTCGCCCCACAACAAGTATTCCAGAATTGACCACTTTTTCTTTTCCCAGAATGATTTAGCTCTTCTCACGCAAGCAACCATAGACCCTATGATTGACTATTCCATTCTCTTGTCACACAAACTCGATCTGGCGACTGGATAACTCCATGTTGACAGATCTAGACATCACTAAAAAAATCTCCACCCGACTTTCCCACTATTTCCAGGAAAATTCTACCGGTGAAACCAAACCACCCACTACATGGGCTGCACACAAATGTGTCATGAGAGGGGAATTCATTTCCATAGCTGCTTTCCGAAACAAACAACGACAAGCCCATATAATCGCTCTTTCCAACAAAATACATGTGTTGGAAAGGACTCATAAATTATCCCTCACCACTAAATCCCTCACGGAGCTCTTATGAGCAAGAGAAGATCTTAGAGAGGAAATAAATAAAATAATTTGACGCAAATACATTCTAAATCAAAAATTATATTATGAATTCGGAAATAAATCAGGAAAATTATTAGCCAGAGCATTACAACGTAAAAAAAGCTGCAGCAACCATACACAAGATTAAGAACCCCTCCGGGAAGTCCTGCATATCCACAGACGACATATCCACTCAATTTGTCAACTATTTCTCCAAACTTTACAACCTACCTCAAACAGAAATGACAGACCCAACTCGAAATAGACAGGCGGCGATATCTACATTCCTATCACAACACCGTGTTCCACCCATTTCCCCTGAAGATTCCACGACTCTTGACTGCCCTATTAGTATTGAGGAAACCACGACAGCTCTGAAACAAAGTCCTGGCCCAGATGGACTAACCGTTGGTTAATATAAAACCTTTCAAGAAATACTCTCCCCCCATTTCACCAAAGCATTCAACTTACTCGCTTCATCTCCACAAGGCTATAAAGATTTACTAGAGGCACATATCACTCTGATACCGAAACCCGGCAAAGATGTAACGTTAGTGACCAACTATAGACCCATCTCCCTCCTAAATGTCGATTTAAAACTATACGCCAAAATTCTCGCTAACCGCATACTCCCTCTCATCCCTAAACTTATCTCTCTCAACCAAGTCGGTTTTGTCCCTGGCAGAGAAGCTAGGGATAACACCATAAAAGCTCTCCACATTCATCACCACCTTTCATCATCCTCCTCTCCCAAAAAACAAGGTTTTTTTTTTGTCGCTCGATGCGGAGAAGGCGTTCGACAGAGTGGCCTGGGACTACATGTCGACAACACTACAGGCAATGGGGTTTCCCACACAATTTCTCCAAATGATATTAGCATTTTACTCCTGCCTCACAGCCAGAATAAGAGTCAATGGTCGCCTGTCGGACGCCTTCTCCGGGTCGAATGGTTCTCGCCAGGGATGCCCACTATCATCTCTTATTTTTTTATACTCTCTTTGGAACCCTTTTTCCGCAAAATTAGAGTGAATCCCAATATTAAAGGCATTGATATCCGCAACAAACAATATAAACTTGCAGCATATGCTGACGACATCCTACTCTTCCTGTCGGACCCCTTGATCACCATACCCAACCTGCTAAAAGATTTTGCCTCCTTCAACGCTCTATCCAACTTAAAAATTAATTTTGCAAAATCTAAAGCCCTCAATATCTCCCTTCCACAGACATTGGTGACGCAATGTAAGATAAATTTCCCTTTCAGCTGGGAACCCAATGCACTTACCTACTTAGCGACCCAAATACCGACCCACGTAGATGAACTATATGATAGAAATTATTTACCGATACTCACTAGTATACGAAAGGATCTCCTCAACTGGACTTCAGGCCAATTCTCCTGGTTTGGAAGAATTGCCATCATAAAGATGAATATCCTGCCCAGACTATTGTATGTCCTACAGACCATTCCTATCAAACTACCCACATCATTCTTCACCACATACAAGAGAATATGCAGGAACTTCATATGGGCAGCAAAGTCCCCCAGATTGAGCTGGGATAAAATGATTATCCCTAAACTGAAAGGTGATTTAAGTCTTCCCAACATCCATAAATACCATACAGCTTGTCACCTTACAAGAATAATCGATTGGCACGTTCATAAAGCCACTAAGGACTGGGTTGACCCTGAAGATTCCCTTGCCCACGTTCCCATATCCCACCTACCATGGATTGATGCAAAGGCTATGCCTAAAGAATACACCACACACCCACTGACGGGACCCACACTTACCGCTTTTAGAACTGTTTCCCAGAAACTTCGATGGTGCCCCTCACTGGGACCGTTGACCCCTTTAGTCGGCAACCCTGACTTCACCCCTGGAGTGCCATTGCATAACCAATCTCATTCTCATACTACACATCCTCTTAGAGCCTCACAATTTTTTCACAAGGGTACACTCCTTCCATTTAATGCGCTTCTCTCTCACTTTCCAGACTACCACATACCATTTTATAAATTTCTTCAAATTAGACACTTTTTGAATAACGCCAGACCTGCTTCCCAGTGGTTTAGAGAACAGATACCATTTGAAACACTTTGCACTAGCACACCTCCACATAGACATCTTATCTCAGAAGTCTACTCACTATTATTTAGCGAACAAGACTCCAAAATCAACACAGTTAACCAAAAATGGGAAACGGAACTCGGGTTAGACATCTCTACAGGAGAATGGGAAAATTTCTATGAGCACATCCATAAAGGGTCTGTAAATGTATCGGCGCAAGAAAACTCTTACAAAATATACTCGAGATGGTACAAAACACCGGAAAGGATTCATCTCTATCACCCGTTTGTCTCACCTTTGTGCTGGAGATGCAATACTGCCGTGGGTTCCTTACTCCATATATGGTGGGATTGTCCACAGATAAAATAATTTTGGGAAAAAGTTCACGAGGCGATACCCCATATTACAACCTACACATTAACTTTTACGCCGTCCCAATATCTGCTTCATCACTCTTCAATTTCACACCACGCTTACAAAAAATCCCTAACGCTCCACCTAATAAATGCGGCTAAACAATGCATTCCATTACATTGTAGAAGCACTGATCCTCCTACTATAGCAAACTGGTTCAAACGTATTGAAAAAATATCTGAGATGAAAAACCTAATCCATCAAGCCAAAGTAAACACAACGAAATACGGGAAAACTTGGGCTTGTTGGATACACTTCAGAGAATCCCCAAAATATCAGGAGCTTCTTCGCAACCCATAATCCTGCCACACAGTCAGAGAGAACTGAGGTTCTCTAATACGGAATATTTTAAAGTTCAGACCTCAATATACACTGTGATTGCCATGTTGGTTTGTTCCCACCTACCCTTAGATGACACAAATTGAAACAATTTCTCATCGGTCCATGGGGTACATGCTCCTGATTACGAATAGAGACGACATGATTGATTGTAAGATATCCTGCAACTTACCCTATCTTTCTATCCTCCTATAAGGATAGGAGAAATGGCTATTCCTAATTGTGCTACAGAGGCAAAGTGAACATTAATAGGTAGATCAACAAGACTGACACAACAAGTGATGCTTCCGTAGCCATCCCCCTCGCACAGCATGATCCCCGTAGGGTTGCGAAGGCAGAGAACTGGCATTTCTTGATCTGCTTTATTGATCCACACGAACCTCTAAGCCTCATGAATCACACTGACTTGCACATCCTCACCCATCACATTATATAGTTACCTAATCTGTTATGTTCATTTTTTGATTTAGATTCAAATTACGGTTAATACTTTGGAAAATACATATACGCTACATTATTTAACATGAACAATGTTCTGATAATTGTACTTCTGTATGAAACAATTGTAAGAATTGTAACGTATACTATATGTTCATGTAACTGTTTTCTCTTTGTCAATATTTATCAAAATTATTTGGAAAAAAAAAAAAAAATCTGTTTTCTACACACACAACATTTTCCTTGGGGTGCTCTTTGGGTACCAGCGAGGACATATGGAAAATGCCTCTCATGCAGCCGGCTCACTGCATTTGCATTGGGAAGTTGGACCACAGCACCGTCTGGAAACAGAAGGGCTGTGATGATCTCTTCCTGGAATTTAAGAAAGGATCCAGTTTGTCCTGATGCCTTGTATAGCACAGAAGCGTTCAGCAGAGGCAATTGGAATAAGTATACAGACACTTTTGTACCAGCGTCTGGCCTTACGGGCAATTAAGTACGGCACAATCAACTGGTCATTGAGGATCACCCCTCTCATATTAAGGTTGTATTCTCAAGCAGGCTCTCTCCCACAGCCTAAGATGGGAATCTACAAGCCGCTGGGGTAAGCCCCAGCAATTAGATCGCACGGTGCCATATGCACCAATTCCATGATCAAACAAGTGACTAAAAAGTGGCATGCTTGTATAATAATTGTCCATGAGGATGGATAGAATGGTCTAACATTCAGAGACCGTAATAGGTCTCCAATCTCTAGCAAGATGAATTGACCAGTATACAAATTGCTTTGGTCCACAATAGATCTATAGAGATCTTCCGTGAAACAGTGAATAAGAATCAAGTGACGTAAAATCAACTGTTTCCACCTTAATTCTGGGTTGGCCAGTGAATGGGGGAAGTACGGATGCTGCAGAAGTCGTTGGCTCCCAATTCGGATAGGCAAATGTAGCAGGAAGGGCACTATGGGCTTGACGGGCCTGTCTTTGTCTTCTTGGTGGCTGCGGGACACTACTAGCCACCTCACCAGCTTAAACTGCACTTATGGGACTCGCCACGTCACCAAGTGTTACTGCAGTGCTGGATGTAAGACCAGGATGTACTAGACCCCTGGTGCTTGCCAGTTCACCAGAAGGATGAGTGGCACAAATACTGGCTCTCTGCACCATACGAGAGCCCCGCGGTTCTTGCACCTCAACAGCAGAAGAATGGGATTGGGTACACCTGACCTTAGCAGGGACTGCTACTCTGTCATCAGAGCTACCTGTCAGGGTGCTGCTGCTGTCTACAGGATCGTATTCTGAGCCTGAATCTAACAGATGGGTGACTTCCTTTTCACTCTCATCTGTCATGCTTAGAAACGTGTAGGCCTCTTCACTAGTGTACCTTCGATTGGAAATTGTGGCCTCTAAATTTACTGGTACAACTAGTGAAACTCACAGGAAAAAAGAGCACCTGATTGTCAGCGACTGCCTCAAACACTACCAAAAAAACTGTAATGCCCCGTACACACGGTCAGACTTTGTTCGGACATTCCGACAACAGAATCCTAGGATTTTTTCCGACGGATGTTGGCTCAAACTTGTCTTGCATACACACGGTCACACAAAGTTGTCGGAAAATCCGATCATTCTGAACGCCGTGACGTAAAACACGTTGGGACTATAAACGGGGCAGTGGCCAATAGCTTTCATCTCTTTGTTTATTCTGAGCATGCGCGGCACTTTGTCCGTCAGATTTGTGTACACACGATCGGAATTTCCGACAACGGATTTTGTTGTCGGAAATTTTATAGCCTGCTCTCAAACTTTGTGTGTCGGAAAATCCGATGGAAAATGTGTGATGGAGCCTACACACGGTCGGAATTTCCGACAACAAGGTCCTATCACACATTTTCCGACCGTGTATACAGGGCATTAGTGTTTGCAGGAATCAGTCGTGACTCTATGAACGCTGCAGTTATGTGTTTAGTGTTTTGTAAGTGACAGTGATCGATTGATACTGCACTTGGGTGGGCTGGGCTGGGCGAAAGGGCCAAATGCAGGTGCTAGCAGGTATCTGGGCTGATCCCGCTGCGTTTTTGGGAAACAAACTACTGGGTACGCTAGTATAGATCTGATCAGATCAAAGATATTGATCCGTTCAGATACTATACTACTAAGGGAGGTGTATGGTGCTTGTGTGGGTATTAGTACTACTGGCACTAATCTGCCTGGGGTGACTCAGACCCTAACTGACGCTAAAACCTAAGTGATGTCACCCGCCGGGTGATCAGGGGGTTAAACCTTTATTAGGTAATATATGGCGGGTACCCTGGCGCTATAGAAAAATAACTAACTAACCAGCATCACCCGTGACACTAATACAGTGATCACTGGTGACAGGGGGTGATAAAGGGGTTAAACGTTTATTGGGGGGTTAGGGGGTACCCTAAAGCTACCTGGGCCTACTACTAACTGCCCTAATGCTGATTAGTGTCACAAATTACACCAGTACAGTGATCAGTGAAAAATCTGACAACTGCACTGGGTGACAGAAGGGGTTAACTGGGGGGGTGATGGGGGGGTGACAAGTGTACCTATGTGTACTGGTGTTAGTGTAGTGTTGGTGCAACTTACTGTGAAATGTTCTCTCTCCTCTCTCTGGAACAAAAAGAGGGGAGATGACATCACTTCCCCTGCCCTTACACTTACAGGCAGGGAAAGCATTTCATTTGTCAGAACTGATCAGCAGGTCCAGGCCAAAAATCATTGGCCTGGACCTGAAGATTGATCGGTTCTGTAACTAATCCGATCATCGTGGGCACGGCGGGCGCGAGCGCCGTACGGGTATGGCGATTTGCGCATTGGTGCCATTCTGCTGCTGTATTTTGGCTTGAGTTGGTTGGTTAATGCAGAGAATGTATTAGGGTACAAAACCTTTTGCCTTTACAACTACTTTAAGTTGCCCAAATGAAATCTGCAGAAAGCAACTAAAACTCAAACCTGTCTGCATTTTGTGTCAAGACAATACATACAGCAAAATGCTCTCTTCTAGGAGATAGTCATAAAGACTGCATCAGCATAGCAGATAGGGAGAGTATTTAAGTGATCATTTCTGCTACTGTAACATCAGATCTGCTGTCATTATATTCCAAATACTGAGCAGCCATGCATGGTCTAACATTTATAGTTCATATATTGTTAGTTTGTAGGATAATGGCGAAACCGAAGATACACTGAGCAAAATCACAATGTGAGATTATATCGTTGTACATAGAAAAGCAGTGCTTGAATGTTTATTCAGTGAACAGGTACAGTATATGTGCAATTTATTAATATTAGACATGACGTTACATAGTAAATGTGCTTCATGTTTGAGCCAGATTGGCTGTGAAAGCCATTATGAATACAGATACCCAGCAGCATTTTAGAATTTGTTGCAGCTGCAAGGTCCATAAACGTGCTTTAACTTCGAAGCTTAGAGCTGGTGATTTTCAAGTCAATTTAGAAGATGTTACTTCCTTTACTGGTAATCATAAGGGATTGCAGCATGGAAATTGTTTCTTCTGTTATAGTGTCTTCTCAGCATAAGCCTGATACTGATTTTTGAGGGGATTTAGAATACAGATAATTCATCTTCATAAAAAGTACTGTACATTTCAGATTTTATTGTGTTCCACATACATTTTATATTGCTATATTATAAATGTTATTTTTCTCCTGATAAAATTAAATTATCCCACACTAGCCAACTAAAAAACCCTTGAAATGTCCATAACACATTTTTGTTTTACCATTATCAATGAAAATCCACCAAAGACTTAAAGTAAATGAGCCGTAGTAAGCTATAACTTGTACTCCACCTCATGACTTTGTACATGCAAATCAAATGTGGAAATGTAACAAATAAGCCAATTGTACATTGGCAGTACCATATATTGGTAGCACAGACTAATTGGGACTGAATAACTAAAATATCAGAATAGTACATAGTTACATAGAGTTACATAGTTTGGTTGAATAAAGAAAAATTCTCATCAAGTAATGAATAAATAAAATAAATATGTTTTGTTCAAGCTAAAAATCTACTCATGAGCATGGGGATTTCTATCTTTTGAAAAGAAACATGTCATAATAACAGAAATAATTGCATTCAAGTTCACCTTCAAGTCCTAGCTATTCGGCTTGGAACTGACTCCGCAGCTTTAGTAGTTTTTAAATCTGTGACTTGGAACAGGTATACAGACTAAAAGATTTGATTTTTCTCTTCAGTTAGCACGTTTGTTCTAAGTTTGTGATTTACAAGACTAATGCCGCGTACACACAAGCGGACTTTCCGGCAGACTTGGTCCGGCGGACTGGACTCCATCGGACAATTCGATCGTGTGTGGGCTCCAGCAGACTTTTTTTCCCAAAAGTCTGACGGACCTAGAAATAAAACATGTTTCAAATCTTTCTGACGGACTCGAGTCAGGTCGAAAAATCCGCTCGTCTGTATGCTAGTCCGATGGACTAAAACCGAAGCTAGGGCAGCTATTGGCTACTAGCTATCAACTTCCCTATTTTAGTCCGGTCGTACGTCAACATGTACAAATCCGTCGGACTTTGGTGTGATCGTGTGTAGGCAAGTCTGTTCATTAGGAAAGTCTGTCGGAAGTCCGCCGAAAGTCCGTTGGGTAGACCGTCGGATCAGTCCGGTCGAAAAATCCGCTCGTGTGTACGCGGCATAACTTAGACACAGCTAGGCAACTAGCATTTTCAGATGAAGGCCAGCAATCAAAGTCTCCTCAGTTCTGTCATAAAAGTTATACTTTAAACTCCCCTTCTCATGAGCATTTTACTACTTTAGCAATTTACCAAATTAGGTCAGAACAGTATCTCATGTGAAGGTCTACTTATGTCCCGAGTAACTGATTGTCTATAACTTGTGTTCCTGATAGAAAAAACTGCAGAAATTGCACAGTATGGATAGTTTTATAGTTGGATTAAAAAAATGACCATTTAGACACTTCTTCCAAGTCTGAAAACCCCTAAATAGCTACAAACTAATCCTATAGCACCAAACCTAAATAGTGGAATGCGACAGACCCTAATATGTACAGTATGTATATATATATATATATATATATATATATATATATGACATTTTTTTGAAGGGAAGAGGCTATAGTGGACTTTAATGGTACCATATACCAACTGTAGTAAACAGTCATAGATAAAATAATTAATCATTTTTATTACAAAAAATACATTATTTGCCGCTTCCTCAGGAGCTTTATTGCACATATACATGAAGATTAAAGGATGATTATCATATAACTACAGAATAAAGGAGACAAGCATTAATGAAACAATACAACATTAAAGACAAAATAATGTCACTTATAATCACATGATATAATTGAACATAGAGAAAATCTGCTGTGTGTGACCCAAAAAAAGACACACAGTCATCTTACTCTAAAAACAGAACCGCTGGAGGCCCAAGGGAGGCTGACCCACCCCGGAGGGCGTGGGAGCCCTCAAACCAGGCTACAGGACACCGGGCAAAAATCTATCAAAGAAGTTTAGAGTGTGTTTAAGGATAGTGATTGCTAGCAATAAGCCAATATGGCCTATATGGTCAAAAAGATAACAGAGAATTGATAGTAATATACCCAGTAATAATAACAAATGGGCTAGGCTCGTTTGGAAAGACTTCAAGAAAGATCCCAAAATGGGGTCCCTGTGGAGTAGTTTGGATCAATAAAGTAAAGGACAAAGGTGTATAATCTAGCCTAGACAAAAACTACATGAAACTAAAAAAGGGCCCGTGTAGATGGAAATATATATATGCATATAATGTGCATCCAAACACACACATAAATGCAAAAGTATATATCCGCAGCTCATACATTGAAAGGCTCTACATCTAAGCATAGGGCTGTGTTTTAAATTGGGGTGAAAATACATCTAAGATTGTCACCATTCACCTGAAAATTAGGTGATATAGAAAATACATTAATAAATATAACCAACAGAGAGGGGTTACAATCACTATTTTATATAGTAACGAGGCATTAGTCTCACCTTAAATACTTAGGTAAAATGTATAAAGACACCCCTAGACAGGAGAGGGACATAAGCTAGGAAAGCAGACCACTATCCATTGATGTTGATATGGATGATAGCTTCCTAAAACAAGGCAAACCAACATAAACATCAAACTAGAGTGTATTCATTGTGTTTAGCAAAGGTTCAGTGTAAAGTTTAGAGGATGAGGTAAGCACCCATCTTTTGGACCGGAACGCCAGCGCAGCCCCAGTGTAAGCAGAGAGCGTGGATATGTCCTCCTCTCTATTTATGTGGCTATACACTGGTTAACTCCTATCTGGCGATGCCCATGACACCTCAGGGTGTCTGACGTCCCCGGACCCGAAGTGCGCATGCGCCAATTTGGCGCATGCGCAGTGTCCAAAGACGGCATCATGCAAACACAGGGATGTGAGAGTAAAGCCATAAAGACGCCAGGGTCCAGACAGCATAAAGCACCATCATAGGCCCCCCTCCAGGACCACACACCCGCCGGGAAGAGTCAAACACTGGGCCACCATAGGCAGATCACGCCCCAGGGCAATGAGTCAGGGGAAACCACGATGGAAGAGCATCATTATGATCAAAAAAGGGGGAAAAAAGAAAAGTCACAGCAGAGACTCATTACAGGAATAACAAAAATATTTTTATAACAGCATTAAAACATAAAAAATCACAATTATCATGGAGAGAGAAGAAAAAGTAGAGGGAGAATAAAAGGAGAAAGGGGAAACGGTTTGATAAGCAGCAAAGTGGTGCAGCGAACAGTAACAGTGAGATGGAACATCCATATTAGAGAAAAGGTTTATATGAGTTGGCCTCATTTAAACCAAGCGGTATGATGGCATTAAGACGCTCTATCCAGAGGGTCTTACATTGGAGTATGAGTTTATCCCAATGCCCTCCTTTGGGGTTCATTGGGACTACGTCAAGAACAAAAAAGGAAACCATTTTAGTATGGTATTTATGATATAGACCTATATGTCTAGTCACTGGTGTTAAAATCTTTCCTCCACCTGAATAATATGTATGATCGCCAATTCTTTGTCCAAATTTACGTTTCGTCTTGCCGATGTAGAATACACCACATCGGCAATACATGATATAAATGACTCCTTTGGTAGAGCAGTCAGCAAAATTTCTGCATCTGTGCCATTGGCCATTAGGTAGTCTAATGCCCTGACCTTCCATAACACAAGGACAACATGGGCAGTTGCCACAGCGGTAAGTGCCTTGTGGTGAGGGGCTGTTATTGGTATGTGACATACAGTGGCTAGAAGTGAGTTGTTCCCTTAGAGTTGGCACTCGTCTAAAGATCAACTCAGCGGTGGATCTTACGTATTTTGATATTGTATAAATCCTCAGCGAGAAAATGCCAGTTCTTTGCAATCAGGGTTCGCAGTTGAGGTTCATGAGTGGAGAACCTTGTTACCAAGCCCACAGTTTGGGAACTACGTTTTGATGAAATGGCGTGGTATTACCAGCACTTGGCTTGCAGTAGAGATCAGACTGTATGTAGCCCTCTGAGTCAATTGAGATGTTGAGGTCGAGGAACGTTATTTCTGACTCACTCTTTATGTATGTGAATTTCAAATTTTAACATTTGGAGTTCAATTGATCCAAAAAGACAAAATAGTTTTTTGTCAAAATAAAAGAAAGTAGATTCAAAGCAAAACGATTGAGTGGCCAGGAGTGCCTGTCTTCCTCCATGAGGAAGGACTCAGCCATTCGGACGCCCTGCTCATGCGGGATACTCGAATACAAAGATTCAATATCTATAGCGACGAGCCGGATGCCCTGAGGGACATGAGTACCCTCCACATGTCTGAGTAGATCAAGGGTATCTTTGATAAAGAATGGTAAACTGGTGACATGTGGAAGGAGAAATGAATCCATATATCTACTTGCACATTCTGATAGAGATCTGATACCATAAATTATAGGTCTCGCTGGTGGACATTTCAAATTTTTATGGACCTTGGGTAAACTGTAGAATGTAGGGGTCCACGAATGGGGATTAATTAAATATTCAAGTGTGTCTTTATCAATTAGTCCTGTCATGTGAGCCTGGGTACAGAGGTCTCAAAACCCACTCTCAAAAGATAAGACCATTTGTAGCTCAATAGTAGAATACCATTCCCTATTCTCTAGTAGGTCATAACACATGCGTTGGTATTGTTGGTGGGACATCAAAACGATGTTCCCACCTTTATCTGACGGTTTTATAACGATTTGTGTTTGCGTCCTAAGTTGTTGTAGTGCACATTGCTGTTCGCCAGAGAGATTAAAGGATGAAAAGGAAGAGAGAGCTGGCCATTGCGCATTTTTGAGATCCCTGATGGATTTCTGGAGGAACATCCAGACATTTGGACATAAGGATAGTTCGGAAAAGGGAGAGATTTGGGCTTACATTGTTTCACCCTGTGTGTAATAGTTTTGGGAGTGTTGTCAGTTGCCTCAAGTGGGGGGTCAATGTCTATCTTACCCTTATCGTAAAGAACCATCAAGTCCCTCAGAGCTCTGAAATATTTCATAGTGAAACCTTTGATTTGATCTGATATTTCTCTTTCAGTTTTCTTGGTTTTACGTTCCGAATCAAACATATATATTTGTATGTCAAATTACGGGCAAATAGATATAGATCTTTAATTGTTTCTATCACGTCAATCTTATGGGAAGGACAAAATCCTAACCCTATTCGAAGGATGGATCTCTGTGTTTCAGTCAGGTGAAATTTTGTAAGGTTAACTAACTATGCTGAGCTCTAAGGGTTTGGATTTTGTGGTGCTCTCACCACAAAGGTGTTTAGGTTGCTTTGGACTGTGGCTGCTGCCAGAGACGGGTCTAAAAAATCAGGGAGTTTGGTGTTAGCTTGCACAGCAACTGTGCTCTTATTGAGCAAACTTTGTAATACAGGTGTACAGTTGCTTTTAACTATACCTTGATCCCCCGGGTGTGTATATATATATATATATATATATATATATATATATATATATATATATATATATATATATATGTGTTGCAAGGCAAAAATTAGGATAGGTGACACTGTGCTCTATAATAATAGCACAAAGTAGCTTGCATTTCTATATTGTATACTCCAATAGTGCTATATGGCATCCTGGTATTTTTATACAATATACTGTCATCATAAATTTAAAATATTAGGTTAAAAGATCACTTCAGTTCCTTAGTAATGTATCCACAGTGGGGTTGTTACTGTAAATTGTGTATCCTCTGACATAAGAGAGATATCTGTAATGACACTTTAGGACCAACACAGAGTCATTAAAACTGCAGTTATTTTTTTTCTGTGTTGGATATGTAGTTATATATATGTGTTGTTGGTTCATTGTCATCTGCTATTCAGGTCCAGTGTGATAGGAATAGTTTTACAGTAGTTTTAAAGTTGGCCTCTTACTCCTTTTTTTTTTTCAATATCTGTCTGTTAGACTTGCTTTTGTCACGATAGCAACAATAAGCCTCTACACACAGAAGGAAAAGATTAAAGAATGTACAAATCATTAGATACCTTTGAATTTTCATGTTTTTTTTCTATAGAAATAGATTGCTTAGCCCCCATTTATGGCGCATTATACCAGTAATAAACCTCAAACCCAAAATGCATTATATTGCAGCTTACCAATAATTAGATGTGGTAGCTGCATTCGTTTTCTTTTTTTAGGCATTTTTCCTTGTGAGGCTTTGAGCCTTGTTAGACTCCACATTGCTCCATGCAGCAATGTTTTCTTGGTTGTTGGTTGTTGGCTGTTGACATCCAGGCAAGCCCAGGTCCGACACCAGCTCACCACATGCATGGACTCCAACCATACTGGTCATACCCAATAAGTGCTATTTCCTTTATATCTTGTGAGTTGCTCATGTATGTGTCTATACCCCCTATACACAATTGCTGCACTTAGTCGGGCACCCCCTGGTGTTTCCTTTCAACTTCTCAGGTTCTTCCACTGATTTTTCCTTATGATTGTTGATGTTGTTATGTAGATTTGGTTGTACGCAGAGCACACAGTCAAATCTCCTGTTTCTAATCATAATAACAATTTCGTCTAATGATATAAATGCATCTCACCTTTTGATCATATGTCTTTCCTTCTGCTGTAGCCCCTCCTCTGGTGTGTGCCTCATGCTCACAAATAGACACAACCTCACATTTCCAGTTCCAACATCACACTGCCTGCTCAGCCGTGTGCTGACTCTTTATTAGCATAACAGGAAGTCCCAAAGCTCGAGGGTTAGGCTTCCAACAGCCGAACACCTCTTACAAAGCTTGTGACCTCAAAAGAAATGGACACAGGATATGACCTCACAGGATGTGAATGACCATATAAGGATTTAACACAACACAACACAATACAACAACCAATGAACAATGACTACAGGAGTCTTATGGGTGTGTCTGAGCAGAGACAGGGTGCATGCATGCTTTTAGAAGCCACATGGCTTTCAAACATTAACTCTGTCTCCAACCAGAACAACCCAAAAGACTCCCGTATTTCCGTTGATAGAAATCCCTATTATACATTGTTCCAGAGAACAATGTATACCTGGATTATTCTACTGTCTTTGTGGACGAGAGATTATCGGCAGGCGTACACTCACTGGGCCACAAGTGTGTTGATCAGGCACACAGGGGCAACATGAGAGCACACTCGTTAAACCGATAATGTCTTTGCAGAGCGAACACACCCCCACCAGATGATCGTTCTGTGCATCGCACAGGGGCCCTTAGCTGGCGGACATGTCCCCACTCCACAAACATTTCTCTACATCCCCAAAGAGCTTTTCACTACCAAACGGATCTCAACCAGCGTCAGTCTACCCCAGTCAGCTCTTTAGAGCGGGCTGCAAGAGGAGAGACACTGGGAGACTCTTATGACAATACATTAATATAAAATTTTCCACAACAGTTCCCTCCTCTTGTCATATGATCCCCTGTGTCCCGCGATGAATCCTGATCTTCTTCTTAGTCCATAAAAAGTAAAACACGGCTTGACATGTAGACTTTGTGGGAGATGACGTGGTGAGCTGTAGTAGTCGCCGGTTGGTCTGGTATCCTCTGTGTCTTGTACGTGGGTCAGGCTTCGGGGCATCTCATCAGGGAAGATGTGGTCATCTGCTCAGGCTCTGGTCAATCAGGCAACAGGAGCACCTCATCATGGCATATAGAAGGAATAGAAACAAAAACAACATGAGTATATATACCCCTACTTCCTTCACTATGATCCGCTGCAAAATAAAAATTAAATCTCCAACGATTCCCAGACCCTTAAAAAGGATTCCAACCTTCACTATCTATAGCTCTGGCTTTGCCTTGCAGGGATCTAAGCCTTATCCATTTGGGCCTGAACTTTGTCACTACTATCCCGGATCCAGATATAACAATCTTTACTTATGAATTCCCAGAAACCCCCCTTGGACTGTGGGAACTTCCTTGCAGCTTCAACAGTTACATAAAACATCTCATCCTCAATGGATGAGAAATTGTTCAAGTGTTTCATAAGCTTAAGCCCCCACTGTGTACAAGCAATTCCCTTCCAGCTGTCCCTGCCATTCTTACCTTCTCTTGCGCCATCAGATCCTCAAGATCAGCCGCGACATAAGAAGCTGGGACGAGTTTCACCAACACACATGAACCTCTTGCCTTACGGGAAATTACCTTATAAGCTGTAGATCCGCATTAATACCAAACTACAGTTGAAGCACACTTATGGGCTACCTAGTTATCCCGATACCAAAGCTGGCAAGAACCAGAGCTATTGTTAAAATTATAATTAATTTTACCCTCTAGAAATGTTCTGTTAAGTTCTATTGACAGGTGTCTGTTTGGATTTTACTAGTCTGTCAAAACTCATCACACCAATATGAACGTCACATATAGCATGTACCGCCGTCATCACTGGGGCACTAATACCCGACCATGTGTCCTGTTCCCTTTCTTAGCTAGTTGGGATGCTTTTCATCATTACCCTTGCCAAAATTTATTAAACAAAAAATATAAATTAACGAAGATACTCCTCTACTCTTTGTGGTTGATCCGCTTCTTGCAGTGGCTGGCGTGGTCTCATCCCTCAAGCTTCTTTACAATGACCCAGTCACCTGGTTGGAAAGAATGTAAACTGGTTATTGTGTCAGGGTCCAGGATGGACTTGTGAACCCTGTGGTGGACCTTTTGAAATTCATGTTACAGTGATTGCACCTACCCCATTAGCTGAGAATGTAGGTGACAGCTAATGAGGAAAGTACAATTCTGTTTTTGGTTGACCTCCAAACAAACCTCATGAAAATAACCCAGACATCGGGACTGTGGTCATTGCATAACCTGTGCGTGGCTTACCATCTGGGGTGTAATACCTGGAACCAGTGACAAAAAGGTTCTTAGCATCTGGGATGGGAGCCTCTTCCACCAGACTGCTGCTTGCTGATTCAAATTCTATCAAAGAAAGACAGTCTTGGCACAAACTTGGTTAGAATTAGAGCGGTTAGTATTGTTGGTTTGAAAATGTGTCATTCTGGGGGCGTGTCTGGACGAGCAAGGTGGAGGACGTGTTTTGGCTGAGCTCCTCCAGGGCACGGAGAATCCGCCGCCATCCAGGCTCCCATTCTCTCTTTTGAGCCTGCCACACAGCACTTTAGCCCCCTGAACTACCCTGTTAAGCATCCACTGGGCTCTTTTTGGCTTCAATAACTCCTAGTGTCTTGGGCCTATAGATCGCTCCCTGCAGAGACACACGCCACCATCTTGAGACCTGAGGCCCGATCTGATCCTTCGGCCTGCCGTTTTTGCGACCCGGGAGCCGAGCGGACGCTCATCCCGAAGGGACAGCGGTCATCCTTCCTGGAAACCCGCAGAAAGGGGGGCCTGTGGACTGCCTGTAAACCCGATCCCTCTGCTCTGCTACACTGAGGCCTTACACCACCTTGCGGCCTGCAGTCTGCCTGAAGCCTCCGGCCTGTGTCATCCAAACGCCAGGCACCGACCTAGAGCGGATCTGCCCTTCCTAATCCCTGGGACACAGTGAGTAATAGCTCTCCCTTACACCCACACAACGCGCAGGGCCTACATCCCTTACCGAAAACGGCGCTCACCCGGCCGGATACACTCACTAGGAAAGTCCGCGGCTTCGGCCTAGTCCTGGAAGTCGGCGGCCATCTTGGTGCTCCAAACATTCCTACACTCAGCTTACTCCACAGCCTTTCTTAACAAAACTTTCTCACAGCATCCATCTTTCAACAACCCTCTCCAACTGCAAAGCTGAACTGTACTACCTCTATGAGATTTAATTAAGATAATATTTCCTGCCTTTTTTCTGCCGGATTTGGAGTACATTTACTGTTATCTGTGTTCCGCCTCTATGGGAGCCCTTCTATGTGCTGATAATATTTTGCAGTATGCGTGATATCGCTCAGATGTGAGGGAGAGTGCCCTTTACAGCTATCGGCCATATAGTTTCAGTTATGCCTGCCAAAACACCTAAGTCCCGCTCTGCCACAGTTAAACGTCCAAACAAGGGATCAATCTCTAATCCAGTCTCTACAGGTTCTATTCAACAATACCTGGCCAACGTACGCGGTGACCAAGCCAGAACTTCGAGAACAAGCGCCTCTCCGTCACCCCACGCTGCCTCTGTGAGGGAGAGCTCCCCAGCTTCCTCTTGCTGCTCGGATCTTATGGATGATCCCGGATCTCCGGTAGGCTCTGAAATGTCTGCACTCATGAGCGGCCTCAAAAAAGAACTTGCAAGTATGTTTCATAGTTTGGAGAAATCCATCAAAAAAGAAATAACTGCCGTTAGATCTGATATGTCACATATCCTGGCCAGGGTAGAGGAAGCGGAACAGCGACAGGACACGCAGGCACTAGCCATTAAAGAATTGCAGGACACTGTCACCCAGTTGGCTTTTGCCCATCGTGCATCCCTGTATAAGCTCGAAGACCTCGAAAACCGCAACCGCCGAAATAATATTCGAGTCAGAGGTTTGCCAGAAGCCACTGGGGATGCCGATCTTGAACATTCTATAAGAGGCATTTTTAATACCATCCTGGATAACCCTGTCACTGCACCATTACGCTTTGATCGGGTGCATCGGGCCTTGCGACCCCGTAACGCTAACTCAGACCAGCCCAGGGATGTCATCTGCCGCCTGCATTATTTTGAAGATAAAAACGCTATCATGACAAAGATGCGAGGCTTACCTAACATTGACTTTGACGGGGCTACCATCACCATCTATCCGGACCTTTCCAAAGATACTTTGGACCGCCGCAGAGCCCTAAAACCACTACTGGACAATCTGAGATCTGACGGGATTACATACCGATGGGGCTTCCCTGCCTGCCTGATTGCTACAAAAAATGGCCGTTCCCATACACTGAGATTTCCTGAGGAACTTCCAACTTTCTTGCAGGACCTACATCTCCCACCCATGGAACTCTCAAGCTGGCAGGACCCAATTCCAAAATTTTCGTATCCCATGGACCCTATCTGGAAGAAGACCCCCTCAAAGAGAAGTCGTGCTTCGCTCCCGGGCTCTGCACAAAAGCATGACTGAAACACTTATCTTATCACCCATGTTTTTGCTAATAATGCGAACCATCTCTCCCTTACAAAAGGTTCTCCTTTTTTTGCGGATTCCAGTTCTGGCTGCTGTGTTTTCTTCTAAATGTATCCGTATACATAAGACTAGAGCGGACTCAACAGTAAGCTGACCAATGTCTGTTTTTTTTTCCTATCTTTGGTTCTTTCTTTTTCTAAGTTTTGTCGATTGTTTACATGTTTCAAATTGGTCTACATTTGCAATTATTGTAAAGTTACATATTGTTTCTATTGACCCTGGTTTTACTTACATGGGTTTCTATACTTTCAACTGGAACTCACTGTTCTTTTATTATTGGCAGGTTGTTAATTTGTTTTCCTCATATAGGCCGTGCGCTGTCGGGGCGCACTCCCCTCACCTCCTCCCCCTCACAGCATAACCCCACCCCCACTCCCCCCTGGGGATGGCGAATGTGAACGGCTCTGAAGTTGTCCTATTTAATCCTTGTTTAAGGATTAGGATGGCCTTTCGCTCTCTCTTTCCCCAATGGGACCACTGCAGTTTTCTGCGTGATATTTTTTTTTTTTCACCTCCCACAAGTTCCTTGGATTACGTATGCACTCTCTGTATATATCTGTCCCTTTTTTCCTCCCATCCTTTCCTTTATTTCTTTTCTCTTTCTCCCTTTTCCCCCTTTACCCCTCCTCGCTGGTATGCCTGGCAAGACAAAATGAAGGCCTTCATTTTATTTTCAAATGGCTAAGGTAAAGGTTGTATCCTACAATGTTAGGGGTCTTAATGTTGCTGCTAAACGACATCAATTATATCGTGAACTAAAGCAAGCCACGTGTTCCATTGCCTTTCTCCAAGAAACGCACTTAACCCACACGACGCCAGTCAGACTAACCTCACCTAACTTTCCGCAATGGTACTATAGCCTATCGGACACCAATAAGGCCAAGGGGGTAGCCATTGGGTTTTTGCAGAAATGTGTCTTTTAGGCTATCTGATATGCTTACGGATGACTATGGTCGCTTTCTTTTTCTCAAGGGATTCATTGGAAATGTTCAATGCACGCTTGCAAATATCTATTGCCCGAACCATAACCAACCTGCCTTCCTATCTCAAATACTGACTAAATTGTCACATTTTGCTAAAGGTCTTACTATTCTAGCGGGAGATATAAACATGCCGCTGGACCCCATCATTGATACATCACAAAGCCGTTCTAATATCTCTTTTAAACGACTGAAATTTGTGAAAAAACGGCTTCTTGATCATCAACTGATGGACGTCTGGCGCCTCCTTCATCCCAAGGAGAAGGATTTCTCACACTATTCCTCAACGCACCAATTATACTCCAGAATAGACAATATATTCTTAGACCATTTTCATCTTCCCCTCCTACACTCTGCCCACATTGGCATCGCATCAATCTCAGACCATGCACCTGTGTCGATGACATTGACCGTGCCCTCTTTACCCCGACGTACCACCAACTGGAAGCTCAATGACTCACTTCTCACCAACGAAGTAGAGATCTCTTTGTTGGCTTCTCATTTATCGCAATACTTTAGGGAAAATAAATCCTCCGATACCTCCCCTTCTATCGTTTGGGAAGCTCATAAGGCCACAATTAGAGGCCAGCTCATTGAGCTCGGTGCACGGATGAAAAGAGAGCATGGTCAACAAATTAACCAGGTTTTACAACAGATAGAGGCTCTAGATAAGCAGCATAAACTTTCTTTACATAATGAACACCTTCAGTCCCTCACACTTAAACGTGAGGAACTGAAGTCCCTCCTTAACCTAGACACCAAACGTAAGTTCCAACGTCTGTCGCAGAAATTTTACGAATGGGGGAACAAACCAAGTAGATTGTTGGCTAGGTCACTAAAGACTAAACAGTCGCAATCGTTTATCTCTAAAATTAAGCTTTCGTCAGGTGCATTGGCCCATGCAACTCCAGATATCGCTAAAGCCTTTAGAGATTACTACGCAGACCTATATAATATCAAAAACGACATGTCCTCTCTTCCTCAGAAGGAGAGACGGAACCGCATGCTCTCCTACTTGAGAAAGGCAAACCTTCCTAAATTGCCCACATCTGTTCTTAAAGAACTAGAGGAAGACTTCACGATTGAGGAATTCCAGGCGGCATTGAAGTCTTCCCCCTCTGGTAAAGCCCCTGGTCCCGACGGGTTCACGATTCTATATTATAAAACATTTAGTGACATCCTCCTTCCCCATCTTTCTGAATATGCAAACTCTATCTCTAATTCATCAGGTTTACGCCCAGAATCCCTTTCGACTCATATCACAGTCATTCCCAAACCAGACAAAGACCCTACCCTTTGTAATAGTTTTAGACCAATATCTTTAATAAACGTTGACATTAAGTTATTCGCAAAAGTAATGGCAAACCGATTACTTCCCCTTATACCAAATTGGATATCAGCGGATCAAACAGGTTTCATACCCACTAGAGAAGCAAAAGATAATTCCCTTCGGGCAATATCCCTAATTCAGTATGTTCGGCGGCGCTCCCAGCCCACCCTACTCCTCTCCACTGATGCAGAAAAAGCTTTTGATAGGGTGGACTGGGAGTACCTTAAGTTGACCTTACGCCACTTCGGTATGGGTCCAAAAATGTTCTACCGTATTTCCTCCCTTTACTCTAACCCTTCTGCTCAAGTTAGGATTAACGGAACGCTAAGTGACCCCTTTGTCTTACATAATGGAACCAGGCAGGGATGTCCCCTCTCCCCCCTCCTTTTTGCTATCACTTTAGAACCCTTCCTCGCCACAATCAGGAACAACGCCAATATCAAAGGCATACAAATAGGCAACAGATCCCACAAATACGCGGCATACGCAGATGACGTACTATTTTTTATCCAACAACCTCGAATCTCGATTCCGAATTTGATGTATGCATTTACTTCTATTTCAATCAATATCTAATTTCAAAATAAATTTGTCTAAATCCGAAATCTTACACATTAATATTCCTATGTCCGAGACTCTTTCCCTTAAAACCCTCTTTCCTTTTAGATGGGAATCGAATTGCATGAAATACCTAGGTGTTTATCTTACATCTAATCTACAATCCCTTTTTCGGTGCAATTACATTCCCATGCTAAACAAAATCAGAACAGACCTACGAAAATGGTCTAACTTATCCCATACCTGGTTGGGAAAGATTAATATAATTAAAATGAACATACTACCTCGCATCCTCTTCCTCTTTCAAATGCTACCACTAGGTGCCCCAGTGGGATTTTTCACTATTCTACAGTCCATGATTTCCCGCTTTATTTGGAAGGACAGACATCCTAGAATATCCAGGGAGATATTGTTTCGGTCTAAATGCTCAGGTGGCCTGGCACTTCCTAACTTTAAAGCATATTATCAGGCAACTGTACTGACCAGACTTGCTGAATGGAAATATGCCCCTAACTCAAAGCTATGGGTACAAATTGAGTGTTTCCTAAGCGGTGCAGACCTTTCAATGGCTCCCTGGATACCTCGCTCCCACAGGAACCTTGCCCGTTCCACTTCGGCCCTTACCATCTCCTCTCTGGATGTATGGGACGCATTACATAAAAAATACTCCTGGAACTATGACTCACCTTTACTACCTCTCCTCAATCACACATACTTTCTGCCAGGCCTTCTGGACCCAGGTTTTAAAACCTGGAGGGCAGAAGAACCCCTCCTTTTGCATCACATTCTGAATGGTAATGTACTTAAACCCCTATCTGCGATCCTCACTCCTAAACCCGCCACATTCCTAGATAGGTGGAGATATCACCAAATACAACATTTCTTAAGCTCTCTTCCTACTCCACTTAGGGGCGTCAGTGACCTAAACGATATAGAAGTAATATTCTATCCAAAAGATCCCCCTTTACATAGCATCTCTTTATTCTACAAAGCCCTTATTACTCTTCAAAACCCTGACCCCCCCCCTTTTCTGACTAAATGGGAAACTGATCTTGATCTCTCCCTGACTGACAACCAAAAAAATAGTAACCTACTATTAGCCCATACCTCGTCCATAGCCTCAAGAATGTCAGAAGTCAACTATAAACTGCTCACTAGATGGCATTACACCCCAGCTCGTTTACACCAAATGTTCCCCGCCAGTTCCCCATTGTGCTGGAGGAACTGTGGGAACAAAGCTACTCATGCACACATATGGTGGTTTTGCCCACTGATCAGACCGTATTGGGATGATATTCGTAACCTGATTGCTCAGATTGCTGATGTTCATATACCAAATGACACATGGGCTATCCTTTTTCATGTCACAAAAACTCCCATAAAGTCGTATAAACGCTCAATCATTCCTTACCTATTGAATGCCGCCAAGGCATTAATTCCCACTTTGTGGGGCCAACCAGTTGTTCCTTCTATGAAAACCTGGCTAAAATCGGTTGACAACGTACACCTTATGGAGAGTATCACCCACAACATTAGAGGGACTTCCCAGAGACATTACCTAATCTGGGAACCTTGGAAAAAATTTCAGTCCACCACCACATATACAAATCTCTTGCTCTAACCCCTTAAACATAATACTCTAGAGTAGCCATTCAGCACTTACTTAGGCTACTCCTCCCCTCTGCTCAATACTTGGTCTAGCATACCAGAAACTTCCTTCCCTCTCCCTCTCCCATCTTCAATTCTTTCTTCTCTATCCTTTCTTTCTCTAACATTATTTTTTCCAGATGTTTACCTTTATTAAAATAAAGCAATACCTTCTATTTAACTGTATTTAGAATATGGTGCTCACTTAGTTAACATCCTTTCTCCAATCAGCGGTTTTGTAGATTATATGTCTATTCCTGGATGTACCAACTATAATTTTCTAAGTGTTGGATTCAATGAGTACTATATCTATTGTTGCTGAAAAGCTAGAAGTGTTACGTACATTGCGTTATATTTGTACATATGATATATCTTTCTTCAATAAAAAATATATTAAAAAAAAAAAAAGAAAATGTGTCATTCTCACCACTCTTATCCCCCCCTTTTCTTCCTCCTCATTACAAACTGGAGGAAGACATGTAGGGTTTAGAATGGTGCAGAATGAAACAGTGAAATAGCATATGATACTTTTACCTTCTTATACACCTGTACACACACTTCCAGAAACTCTTTGGACCTGAAAAGATACTTATAAACAAAAGTTATTAACTCTATCCTTCAAAGAATGGTAAACAATACAACATTTTGTGTACATTGGTAAATTGTCACTGACATTCCACAAAACCGATAATAACTAAACCCTCTGTAAATCTTACTTTCACTTTTTTTTACTAAAATACAACAGCCGTGACACGCAAGAGGGCTGTCGCGGTAGGTTCAAACATCTTGTTACCACATACAAACAATGAAACAAGGACAAACATTTAGATACAAATGTGGGGGAGATATTTCATAGTTCCCAAAAACGAAAATGTAAAAAATAAAAACGACCAGATGGAATGCTGCCTTCACTCTTCTAGCGATAGAAAAAAAATACAATTTGAAAAGCACGAGAGCATTTTGAAATCTTTGCATGGACCAGCCACACAAAGTTCAAAAACAGGCCTGTGTATTTTAAATCACACAAACGTGTACTACGCATCCATCAACTCACTCAACGTTACAGATTTCTGAAGCCACAGCTGAACTACTTCCAAGGTATTTTTATTCTGGGGTCTCGTACCTCCAGACATCAAAAGTACCTTCCAAAGGAATACACCTTACTGTACCCTCCGACCATATCTGCCAATCTTTAAGGGGTCTCATGTCCGGAGCCCCAAACCAGATCTCATGTGAGGTGCAGGTGTCTGACTGGTGTGGAGCCTCATTTTTTCCTCCAACACATGGACGGCACATTACCCATGACGATTGGAATCACTTTTTTGGCGAACTCTGCATCCAGAGAACCCTGCGCTTTATTTTCGGAGTGATTATGGTTTGCGCCTTTGTCACCATAATCGACCCCCGCATTCCGATTATCCTACACGGCCTGAGCGGGGCTGTTAGCATACTACTCCTCACATTTACATGCTCTACAACCGGTTATCAGCAGCCCTATAAATGTGTTGTCAGACAAACTACAAAGCACCATGAAATCCTCCACTATTCAAAACAATATTATGGCTTCTATCTGTACCTAGATATTACAACAATAACTTGGATGCCTCCTGTTTGCTCTCTACCCAAAACTGTATTACAGTATAAACCTTAATTTAATTTCAAAAATAAAAATGATTTCGTCCTTCCAAACACAAGTCAAAAGACCCCAAGCCCCTCCCACCAACTTCCTGTTGCACACCTGAGTAGGAAGAGGGAGGGGGAGGGGAAGCCTTGAATAGCTTCATATTTTGTCTATCAATACATTAGAAAAATCTATGGCCAACATCAACAACTAAAAACTTTTTTTTCCAAGAGTGGGTGGAATAAACCCCCATATTGCAAATGGGAGGGAATCCCCCTTGAGTCACATATCCCCTGGGAAGTCAAACCACAAGTTACCACACAACAGTGTAACAAAAGCCAAAAACTGAAACTCCTGCAAAAAGACGGCTGAAGGAGTTCTTTTCCCTTCCACTGCAGCCACAAACAAAATGGTGCCATTAACACATGAAATTTAGTTGTTGATCCCGCCAAAATCGAGATTTCTTCACTAGAAACATAAACTTCTTTAAAACAACTGGTATAAAAACCTAAATGATTCTACTGGAAATGGAATTCAGTACAAACCCAGAGATATTTCGCTCGAGACTAAAATCAGCAGAAACAAAAAGGCAGTTGCAGCAATCGAAAATCAGTCCACGGCAAAATGGTGAATGAAACAGGACTACAGAAAAATGGCCGACATTAACAAATGACAAGACAAACCAGGATTTCTTAAACAATACACTCTATTTGACTCTGAGAGTTAGAACTCCCCCATGCTATTACCTAGAAACCTGAGACCCCACAGGGTGTAAACAGCTCCTATTGTGATGTCCCAACAATGCACTTGGATATGCAATAGGCATTTCAACTTAAAACCAATATTCAATACAGAAAACGCAATAGTTTCCTTGAAAAGTATGTAAACAGTACAAAAATAGAATTCACAAAATGGTGCCTAGAAGCCAGATTGTAGCTTAAAGCATGTCGCTTTGCACACACAAAGGAATACACAATGGAGCAGCTTCCCCTATAGGAGGGCCCACAGGTCTTCAAAATGGCCGCCGATGCACATGGTGACCACAACAAAAGCCAGACCCCAACAAAATGACCCATTTTCCCGCCAAAACTGACCAAGATGGATAAACATTTCAAAGTTCACACACAAAGGAAAAGAAAATGGCCGACCGTAGTCACATGGTAGACAACAAGAGAACAAAAGGAAGTAGCAGACAAAAAACATTTTCCTGCCAAAACCAAACATTTCTCCCCAAAAAATTACACATTTGAGATACTAAATGAACGCTTAGACAAACATTTAAAAGTGTTAAAGTTACAAAAAAGCACAACTTAGGAACACATGCTATCCAATGAAACAACCAAGCCACATAACCCACAATTACACGGCTGTAACATACCATCTCTTCTCAAACTCAGTTCACATAAGCTTTCACAGGAACAAGACATTGAGAGATACAGACAGTGAATGCTTGCATGTCTGTTCAGAACATTATAGTTCCCTTCCCCCAGGGCGTAGCCCCTTTCAACACAAAAACAACAATGCCTGTCCCTTCACTAAACTCATGGCATCTTTACAAACAGGTTCAGCTACTTACAAAACTACTCAGCCTCACACACACACACACACACACATTGCAGGCTGCAAATAATCCCAATTCATACATTTCTTTTTCTCATAAACTTATTACACAACATACAGTTACTTACACATACACACAGTCTCCTTACACAAAGATTCGAGATACAAATCACACACACACACACATGCAGGCAGGCACACACCAGACATACGATCAAACTAACAGCATTATTTCAAAAGACGAAAAATGTGTTCTTTTCGCGAAGCAGAACCTCCCCAACACATCTTAATGATCCGATTCTGAAGGAGGTTCTGTTCACTCCAACGTTCTGGCTCGCCATTTTGTTATGGAGATTTGGTTGTACACAGAGCACACAGCCAAATCTCCTGTTTCTAATCATAATAACAATTTTGTCTAATGATATAAATGCATCTCACCTTTTGATGATATGTCTTTCCTTCTGCTGTAGCCCCTCCTCTGGTGTGTGCCTCTTGCTCACAAATAGACACAACCTCACGCTTCCAGTTCCAACATCACACTGCCTGCCTCTTTATTAGCATAACAGGATGTCCCAAAGCTCGAGGGTTGGGCTTCCAACAGCCGAACACCTCTTACAAAGCTTGTGACCTCACAAGAAATGGACACAGGATATGACCTCACAGGATGTGAATGACCATATAAGGATTTAACACAACACAATACAACAACCAATGAACAATGACTACAGGAGTCTTATGGGTGTGTCTGAGCAGAGACAGGGTGCATGCATGCTTTTAGAAGCCACATGGCTTTCAAACATTAACTCTGTCTCCAACCAGAACAACCCAAAAGACTCCCGTATTTCCATTGATAGAAATCCCTATTATACATTGTTCCAGAGAACAATGTATACCTGGATTATTCTACTGTCTTTGTGGACGAGAGATTATCAGCAGGCATGCACTCACTGGGCCACAAATGTGTTGATCAGACACACAGGGGCAACATGAGAGCACACTCGTTAAACCGATAATGTCTTTGCAGAGCGAACATACCCCCACCAGACGATCGTTCTGTGTATCGCACAGGGGCCCTTAGCTGGCGGACGTGTCCCCACTCCACAAACATTTCTTTACATCCCCAAAGAGCTTTTCACTACCAAACGGATCTCAACCAGCGCCAGTCTACCCCAGTCAGCTCTTTAGAGCAGGCTGCAAGAGGAGAAACACTGGGAGACTCTTATGACAATACATTAATATAAAATTTTCCACAACAATGTCCCCAATGAAAGCCCCATAATGTTAAAAAGCATTGTTTTTGTCTCCCACATGTGAGTTGCTGTTTCTTTCTCCATAACAAATATGTAGTATACTTCACTCAGATCGCACCCTCATGTTCTCCTTGATTGACCACTGTGTATACGCCCGCATGTATGACTCTAAAATCATGTGGGCTGCACAGATAATAGAAAGAAGGAAGAGAAGAGCTTAGAAGGAAACTAAAATTTGAGCATGCTCTATAGCAGAGGTCTCAAACTGGCGGCCCTCCAGCTGTTGCAAAACTACAAGTCCCATCATGCCTCTGCCTGTGGGATTTATGCTTATAACTGTCAGCCTTGCAATGCCTCATGGGACTTGTAGTTTTGCAACAGCCGGAGGGCCACCAGTTTGAGACCCCTGCTCTATAGAGAACACCAGCTGGTCTACACAATCTCATCCTGCAGTGGAGACACAGAGAAGAGGGGAGGGACAGCTAAAGACAAGATTAACTAAGTATATTTCACTGTACAAAAAAAGGAATGCTTTAGTGGCTTTGTGAGTATGTAATGAGCGTTTTCATAGTGTGGGTTTAATGACCTTTTAAATGTAGCTAGAGAAATATGTGATGGCTTGTTTTAAAGTTATTTCCCTGCTTATTATCCACGAGGGTCTCATTGGAATTTTAAAACAGCACCTGGACTCATTGGCTTCTGCGAGTCCCAGCTCACAAGTGGATTGGAACTTTGTAGTTGACAGCCAGAATCCAGCATTAAGCCCAGGAGGTGAAATATTTAGTACTTCGGCTTTGGCTCTTGCTACAATGTGCTCCATGAGACTGCTTTTAGCAAATTACTGTGTACACAATGCATTTGTATTGTCAAATTGGAAGTGATGTAATATTATGAGACTGTACTGTTGCAGCTCTGTTCAGTGACTCTTTACAGCAATAGATAATAATATCTATTGCTGGTTGATAGCAGCCTGCAGTAGATCACTGTCAAGCCGCGTACACACAAGCGGAATGTCCGACAGAAAAAGTCAGATGGAAGCTTTTCATCGTCTATTCGGATCGTGTTTATGCGTCATCGGACTTTCTTTTTCGAAAATTCTGACGGACCTAGAAATGGAACATGTTCTAAATATTTCCGACAGAACCAATTCCTATCGGGAAAGCCTCTCATCTGTATGCTGTTCCGACGGACCAAAAACGCAAAAACGATGCATGCTCTGAAGCAAGTACGAGACGGAAGCTATTGGCTACTGGCTATTGAACTTCCTTTTTCTAGTCCCGTCGTAAGTGTTGTACGTCACCGTGTTCTTGACGGTCGGACCTTGGTCAGACTTTGTCGGACTTTGGTTTGACTGTGTGTAGGCAAGACCGCTTGAATGGAATTCCGTCTGAGTTCCGTCGGAGAAACCTTCAGAGTTTATCCCGATGGCAAAACCGGTCGTGTGTACGCGGCATAAGGAGTGATCAGTTTCTGCAGAGTTGCATGGGGGCTCTAGATTGGGTCCCCATTGGCTATATCTAGAACCACCATAAATAAATAATAATGGGTAAAACAAACAGATATAAATCATTTTCTCCTTACTTTTCATGCCTTGATGAAAAAAAAATGCTTTGGGGAGTTAAGGGAGAAAAACCCACAGGACCCAATCAATAAAGAATAATAAATGTTTTAGTTCCCATAGTCTTGACACAGGTATACTTTAATAAAAAGAGCACATGCTGGTTCAATTTAAAGTTGATCTGAATTAATTGCTTAATCAGTTCTGTGGGTCAGTGCTTCCTCTACCTCCCCTGCTGTTTCTTAATCAGTCATGCCTTCATCAGTCATCACATCACCAGTCATCAGGGGGGCAGCTCTGGCGTGACAGAGCAATTCTCTGCCTCTACCTTTTTGGCATCTTCCACATGGAGACACAGGGCTTGGGTTACTAAAGGCAAATAGGCTGTTCACTTTGCAAGGGAAGATGCACCATGCAAAGTGATAATATGAATACTTATTAACCCATATCCCAGCATCCTATCAGAATTTATTTTAGAAAAAACAGAAAAGATGACTCTTGTCTGAATGGTGGCAATGGGTTACTGTTTAACCACTTAAAGCGGGGGTCCACCTATCTATCGTGTTTTTTTTTTTTTGAGTTCATTCACAAACTTTTCTTCTCAGCATTACATACTCACATATTGTGTGTAATATGTCCGCCTGTGTCAGATTTAGTCGGAAAGAATAACTTATCTTATTCACTGCAGGCGGTTTCCATCTTCATTGTGGGCATTTGAAGCCCACAAGCATTTATTTCCTGGATGTGGTGAATGCTGTGCTCCCAGCATTCACCGCTCATTCCCGCACATGCTCAGTGGCATCCTGGGAAGCCTGAGACTAGCTCCCAGGAGTCTGGGAGAGGCTAGAAACACGCCTACTCCCACGGGAGGAGAACCAGGAAGTGCAAAGAAGAATAGAAAAATAAAAGGTAATTACGGCGATTTAAATTTTTTTAAATGGCATGTCAGCATCTAGGCAAGGAAGAGAATACATACAGATATTGTTCAAAATTTGGGTGGAAAGACTGGAAAGATTTGCCCCCTTAATGACCAGGCCATTTTTTGCGATATGGCATTGCATCGTCTTAGCTGACAATTGCACGGTTGTGCAACGCTGTACCCAAACAAGATTGACATCCTTTTTTTCCCACAAATAGAGATTTCTTTTGGTGGTATTTGATCACCTCTGCGCATTTTATTTTTTTGCGCTATAAACAAACAGAGCAACAATTTTGGAAAAAAAAAGTTTTTTTTAACTTTTTGCTATAATACATATCCAAAAAAAAAATTAAAAAATGTATTCATCAGTTTAGGCTGATATATATTCTTCTACATATTTTTGGTAAAAAAAACAAAAAACAAAAAAAAAATCGCAATAGGTGTATATTGATTGGTTTGCGCAAAAGTTATCACATCTATAAACTATGGGATAGATTTAGGGACATTTCTTAAATTTTTTTACTGGTAATGGTGGCGATCTGTGATTTTTAGCGGGACTGTGACAAATCTGACCCCAAATTACACTTTTTGGGGACCAGTGACATTATTACATTGATCAGTGTTATAAAGATGCATTGATCAATGTAAAAATGACACTGTCAGGGAAGGGGTTAACCTTAGGGGTGAGCAAGGGGTTATTTTTGTTCCCTAGGTGTGTTTTAACTGGGGGGGGGGGGTGGCTGCCTGGGACATGACAGAGATCACTGTTCCAGATCACTGGGAACAATAGATCTCTGACTGTCCCCTCTCAGAATGGGGATCCGCCTTGTTTAAAAAGGCAGATCCCCATTCTGCCTCTGTATTAGGCGATCGCAGGTCACCGGCAGACATCGAGTCTGCCCACCCGCAATTGCGCCTGAGCGAGCTGGCCATACGATGACGCCGATTCGTGCAGGGGAGCCAACCTGCCACAGTATAACTGCGGCGGCTGGTCCTTAAGCGGTTAATAAAGCCAATTTTCTCTGTTCGCTGTGTAGATTTCTTTTGTGCAAATTATTCTTTAGACAACATTTTTATCTTTCTTATTTCTTCATTATGATTTGTACAGAAGCCTCTATCATATTTTGTTTTTGTCTGGCATTCAGTTTAAGGTTACAATAACTTAGTAGGTCTTTTGAGGTCTTGTAAAGTTGACAAATCCCTTTTTCTGTCATGTTATAGAAATGAGTTATAACTTTTTCGAATAACATAAATTTTCACAAGCAAAGAATTGTATCATCTGTGCCAATGACTTTGATTTTTCACTAGACAATGATCCCATTAATGAGTTAGAAAGATTATAAAACAGAATTGCCAGTAACACTTTATCAAATTCTAATGTTGTAAATGCACATTTTTAAAAAGAAATTTATGAATATAAATTAATACATTTTCTTTACGTTTTAAATATGCCACATCATCTGTCCGTTACTTCTAGTTGTTAAATAATGCCTGTAATCTTTGAAAGGGGGGCTATAATGAATTTAATTAAATATATTATAAAAGCCTAGTGGTAAATCATAATGGAGATGATTCATTCAAACATGAGGAAAGAAAAAGGGAGGCTTAAAGACACCAATCCTCTTTGTTTAAATTCTTACAATAGAAAAAAATAAAAAAAAGTGATGCTTTATTGATTGCTAATGGCAGCAACTGTACTTTTGTTCTCATAACCTTTTCTCTAACAAAACCAAAAACTGAAATGAAAAGCTCCCAGGGGCTTTTAGGCAGCAAAAAAATACAAAATAGGTCAATTGGATATATAAAAAATATATTTTATTGATACAAAATTGCATAAGTTGCAAAAGGAAAGTGCAATTATAACAACAGAGCTCTGGTATATGTACCCTCTATACTACACAGAATGGCCTAATGGCATGGATAAACAACATTATATACATGACAATTTTTTTCAAACTTGATATACTGCTCAAAAAACTCTTTTTTTTATTTATTATTCCCAGTAAATGTTAGGGTTAAAAATAAAAAAGCCTAAACCTAACAGTTCTTACAGTTTTAAACCTGAAAGTAGCAGAGAGTGAAAGAGTGATTTATTCAAAAATATTATGAGTGATCTTCTTGAAATACCTATTCTGAAAAAATGCGTTACATATTTCAGCATAACAATTGTCTTAAAATTGTTATATTCCTTGGAGTATGGAGCTTAGTCATCAAGGTGTCTAAATTTCATTGTTTGATAAATAATCCACATAAGATACAAGTTATTTTATTTATCAGTGTATAATAAAATCAGGTCAGTGAAACAATCTGGTTTTCATATGTTAAACAGAAGCACAATTTGCAATTAGAAATGTATTTCAATACAGAAAGACTCTGAACAAGAAAAAAAGTCCATATTCACCAGTGGGCATTTGTTATGGTTTGCATAATGCACAGGAGCTGGTGTGCATTGTGCACAAACAAAGCAGTGCATTATTACATTACTTTGCAGTGCTTGATTTTTATTCTTATGTTTACATTAATTACATTCATTCAAATCTATGTGTAGCAGCATGTTACTTCTCAATGTGACTCACTGCATTATGACAAAATGTAACCTGCATAATTTTATTCCAATGCACACTAACACAGAACACACATGGCACTGAGGATCAGGCATTGCCAGAACGCATAGATGCGAGACCAACCCCCGAATATTTAGTTTATGTTGCTTATTTACAGTTTTGCATGGTTTTGCAAAAAGGCAAAACTGTAAATTCACAAATATTAGTTATTTATTAACACAATGCTGTTTTATCTTTTTATATTTACTAGGCATTTTGTAAGTTGTGTTGTGTTTGTGAACACTAAAAATTATTTTAGTGTATTTTTAGCAAAAATATTTGCACAACTATCATGGGATCTACAAAATCGTCAGCACCATTGTGAAAATGTATGGTTTGAGTCTTTTACAAATCTTTAAAGCTATACGTGAAAAAAGATATTAAAAAAGTGAATGAATGCAAAAATGGTCTGGCCACCTGAGGGTAGGCTGCAGTGCATGGCCTGGTAGTGAAAGAGTTAACAGGTCAAGCAAAAGTGGCAATTACAGGGGTTAGGATAAGCTTTTATTTAAAGTCTTATTTAAAGCCTTCTTTTATTCATATGACTTAAACCTTTTTTCAAAAGTAAAATCTGTTTTTGTAACTATTTAGAAAAGTGCATTGGTAACTGAAGATAGTAGCGCTCAGGCAATTTGTAACCGCAAAAGATCAAGATACACTGCCAGCCCAGCTTTAAATAAGGCCGAGCCTGAGTGTGCAGTGAACGTTCTGTTATCATGTGAGGAGATTAACTCTTCCCTGCATTTGTTGATGGCACTGTAGAGGAAAAAAGCCTAAAAAGAAAACTAAGGCAGTCAGTTTTGGGGTTAATAATGTTTTAAAGTCCTCTAAAAGCGGACCTAAACTGCAAACAATTGCTATGTTATGGGGAAAAAAATGAGAAAAAGCCCCGCCCCCCCAAAAAAAAGTACTATATACAACCCAAATAGTATAATATACATTGACAACGTTGTCAGTTTTTAATTTGAGTGCATGGTGGAATTGTTACTTATTGATGTGTTGTTTTTTCCATGTATCATTAATTGCTTGATGTCAATATTCAAGTTACTTTGTTATCAGTCATACTATTTGGGTTGCATATAGTACCCGATTTTTTTGCCTATAGTGTCTTCTTTGGTACGCAGACCCACACCTAGATTGGTGAATTAGTGGATAATATATGAGTGGCCCTCTATTGTTGGTGCGAGTTCAGCAACATGATACCTTATTTATTCTAGTTATAGGGAAAAACTAGAAACTGTATTTGTGCCTAAGCAGTACCATGAAAATAGTACCTTTTGCCTTGAATTTAATTCCTCTTTAACCACTTCAATACCGGGCACTTTTACCCCTTCCTGCCCAGGCCAATTTTCTGCTTTTAGCGCTGTCACACTTTGAATGACAATTGCGTGGTCATGCAACACTGTACCCAAACTACATTTTTATAATTTTGTTCACACAATCAGAGTTTTTTTGGTGGTATTTAATCACCTCTGTTTTTTGTTTTTTTGTTTTTCTAAATAAATATAAAAAGATGAAAAAAATTTGAAAAAAACTGCGTTTTTCTTTGTTTCTGTTATAAAAGTTTGCAAATAAATAAGTGTTCTCCATAAGTTTAGCCCAAAATGTATTCTGCTACATTTCTTTAGTGAAAATAACCCAGATCAGTGTATATTATTTAGTCTGTAGGAAAGTTTAAGGAGCCCACAAACTATGGTATATATCTGAAAATTGATCAGTCCTAATGTACTGACAGACTATTTAATTTCTTGAGGCCCTAAAATGCCAGGACAGTAGAAAATACCCCTAAAATGACCCCCATTTTGGAAAGTAGTAAGAGGAATGGAGGGTTTTTGATGTTTTTGTCATCATTTTTATGAAGTTGAAGAAATTGAAGAAATGAAAAAAAGAAACATTTTCATTTTTTTTTACCTACTGTCATCAGTACAGTTGTCAGGGAACCAACAGCAGGAGAAGAGCTCTAGGACCCGTCATCTCTACCAACACTTATGGCAGGAGAAAGACTTTAGGACCCAGCATCTCTACCAGCACTTATGGGAGGAGAAGGACTTTAGGACCCAACATCTCTTCTAGCAGGTCACATGGGCCTATATAAGGAAGTCTGCTAGTGGCTTTAGTTGATGGTTGATCTTTGGCTCCTCCAGTGTGTTATCTCCAGCATCAACCAGCCAAGATGTCTGAGGCCGAGAGAGGTGCTTCCGTGTTGGAGGCCCTATGTCAGCAGATGACGACTCTTACATAAGCAGACCAGGGCTTACAAGATGGCAACTTTGAGCTCAAAGGATGCCTTCACTCCCTCAATACCTCCATGATTCTTGCGGACCCTAACCAAGCTACTAGCTCCACTGTCTCTGCTCCAACGGCCAGTTCTTCTGTTACAGCCACCCTGCTGTGGGATTACGCCCTCCAGAGCCCAGATTCCCCACTCCTGAGCACTTTTCAGGCGACTGACGGATATTCAGGGCCTTCAAAAATGCCTGTGAACATTACTTTGCTCTGCAACCAAGGACTTTTTCACTTGAGACCGTCAAGGTGGGTTTCATCATCTCACTCTCAGTCCTGGGCTCATAACCTCCTTGAGTAAACAAACTTGGATTCAGTTGCCACCTTCTTTGAAGCTATGGCTACCCTATATGATGATCAATATTGGACTGCTACCACCGAGTATACCGGGTGGAATGATGCCGCCCTGAAATACCAAGACAAGGCTTATCTGAGACTCTCAAGGACGAGTTAGCTAGGATCGAGGCTCCTGCGTCGCTAGAGAATCTCATCCAAGTCTCACATGGGTAATGCCAAAGGTTCCAGGACCAACAATCCCAGTCTCTGTTCCCCAGTCTACCAATACTTCCAATGGGGAACCCATGCAAATTGGCCTACTCCGCCCTGCTTTAACTCCTGAAGAGAGAGCACGCAGATGACAAGGTAACTTGTGTCTCTACTGTGGAGATTCGGACCTCTTCCTTCACAGTTGTCCTGTTTGACCAAGTAAGGCCAGCCTTCCACACCCCTCGTACCTCCAGTTATCCGGGACTGTATCCACTCATGTAATTCTCCCCATCTCTCTGCAGCTGGCTGGAAAGGAAGTCAAGCTGCGGGCGATCGTTGACTCTGGAGCCTGTAGTTGTTTCTTGGATATCAACCTTGCCAAGAACTTGCTCATACCCCTGAAACTAAAGGAACAAAGACTTGATGTACATTTAGCAGATGGCACTGCTCCCAGCTCTGGACCTGTCACTCAGGAGACTATCCCTGTCCTTGCCACCATGGATGCAGACCATCAGGAATTATTCCGCTTTGACGTCATCAGGTCTCCTATATTCCCAGCCATCCTAGGGATAATCTGGCTGTGGGCCCACAACCTGCAAATCGACTGGCCCAAGGGAGAAACCATCTTCTCATCTCCCTACTGTGGCCAACACTGTGGCATCCCCATGCCCGTCAACCCTTTAGTGTGTCTCTCCATTCAACCTACACCAGATCCCTGTCATGCCGTCGCTTCAGCCTACCTTGATTTCCTTGATGTCTTTGACAAGAAAGGTGCTGATGCCCTGCCCCCACGTTGGTCCTACGACTGCCGATTGAGTTGCTACCTAGAGCAGAAGTACCCTTCGGGCGAACCTTTCCTCTATCCAAGCTGGAGCTGGAGGCCCTCTGACAATATATAGATAAAAATAAAAACTGTGAGCGAACAAGAAAACAGGCCCCCAAATCTCGTCCTACTATCACTGTGCCCTGGTCTTATATCTGTACTTATGCTAGCTGCCACTTTAAAAATAAAATATTAAAATCTGGATCATCTATACAGTCAAAAGCAATAAGATGAAGAGTGGCGCTATCCCCTGTCAGTGGGACTTAGGGTGAGTGTCCACACCACTTCTAATCTAATAAACCAGTCCTAAATCCTAATTATAGAAAGTGGATTATCAGTATTGAATATCAATAGTCGCACACAACATCAATTGCTCAATGTGATAGTGACTACTACAAATAACCTGAAAGTGTTAATCCTAATATAACATTACTTCAACATAAAGTGACATGTATCTTATTACAAGTGACACCCCGTGAATAGTGAAAAACAATAATGTGATAACACAAATGTGGAACATTGGATAATACAATCAAAAAAAGTCCAAAATACACAAATCATGTGCAAAATGTATAATGGAAAAGCAAAAATAAGTGAGAAAAAATCCAAAATACTGGAAAATAATGAATCCACTTCTACGTTAAATGATGAAAATCAATATATTGAATGGTGAAAAAAGTTCAAAAGGTGCAAGTGTCCTCAATCTGCCAAATGCTGTAATTCTGCGTACACCACACCTCAGTGCCGTGATTCCTCTCCCTTGTGAATTGCTCACTCACCAGCTGTGAGTAGGAGTCTGATAGAGGGAGATCTGATGAGAGACGGAGCGGGGACCAGCTGAGAGCACGAACGGTGAACGGGTGAGATGATCGCCGGCGTCCACACTCCCCTGGGTCCGCTGTGGCCGTCCCTGCTAGTGTTACTGCGCGCCGCGGTTTATTATGCTGTGATACAGTTCCATTTGCTGTGAAGTCCCGAGTTGATTTTAGTTACCATGTGAGTGCATATTATGGTTTTAAGTTTCTGATTAAATGTTTTAAACGGTATCACGCTATTTGGAGCATTTTCTTCTTTTTATGTGGAGGCAAATTCTTAAAGAAAAGTGTATGGTACATTCAACAGCGGATATCGGTGGCTGCATGATAACCCCCATGTTAGTGGGTTGAGGTGTTTTGCCGGTGTCTTGCCGAGAATGTTCCCTCGGCGGATAAGTTCCCCCCTGTACTGCACAGGCGCAGTGCCTGCGCAGTACGGACTACAGTTGTGGGCTCCCTTTCCAAAATATAAAAAGTCTAGGATAACCTGAGAGCCGTGGCTACACGGCAATCGTAGGAGTCTGATAGAGGGAGATCTGACGAGAGACGGAGCGGGGACCAGCTGAGAGCACGAACGGTGAATGGGTGAGATGATCGCCGGCATCCACACTCCCCTGGGTCCGCTGTGGCCGTCCCTGCTAGTGTTACTGCGCGCCGTGGTTTATTATGCTGTGATACAGTTCCATTTGCTGTGAAGTGCTGATTTGATTTTAGTTACCATGTGAGTGCATATTATGGTTTTAAGTTTCTGATTAAATGTTTTAAACGGTATCACGCTATTTGGAGCATTTTCTTCTTTTATGTGGAGTCAAATTCTCAAAGAAAAGTGTATGGTACATTCAACAGCAGATATCGTTGGCTGCATGATAACCCCCATGTTAGTGGGTTGAGGTGTTTTTCCGGCCAAACATGAGAGTGTGAGGCCTTAACAGCTGGTGAGTGAGCAATTCACAAGGGAGAGGAATCACGGCACTGAGGTGTGGTGTACACAGAATTACAGCATTTGGCAGATTGAGGACACTTGCACCTTTTGAACTTTTTTCACCATTCAATATATTGATTTTCATCATTTAAAATAGAAGTGGATTCATTATTTTCCAGTATTTTGGATTTTTTCTCACTTATTTTTGCTTTTCCATTATACATTTTGCACATGATTTGTGTATTTTGGACTTTTTTTGATTGTATTATCCAATGTTCCACATTTGTGTTATCACAATATTGTTTTTCACTATTCACGGGGTGTCACTTGTAATAAGATACATGTCACTTTATGCTGAAGTAATGTTATATTAGGATTAACACTTTCAGGTTATTTGTAGTAGTCACTATCACATTGAGCAATTGATGTTGTGTGCAACTACTGATATTCAATACTGATAATCCACTTTCTATAATTGTGATTTAGGATTGGTTTATTAGATTAGAAGTGGTGTGGACACTCACCCTAAGTCCCACTGATAGGGGATAGCGCCACTCTTCATCTTATTGCTTTTGACTGTATAGATGATCCAGATTTTAATATATAGATAAAAACCTAGCCAAAGGATTCTTCGCCTGCTGGAGCCAGCATCTTCTTCGTCGAGAAGAAGGATCATTCTCTCAGACCATGCATTGACTATAGGGACCTTAATAAAATTACCATCAAGAACAGATACCCACTCCCTCTTGTTCCTGAGTTATTCCAAAGGTTTCTGAACAGCTTGGGTTTTCACAAAGTTGGACTTATGGGGGGCCTATAACCTGGTTCGTATTAGGGAAGGTGACGAGTGGAAGACTGCCTTCCGAACATGCTTTGGGCACTTTGAGTACCTTGTGATGCCCTTCGGGCTATGTAATGCCCCCGCAACATTCCGACATTTTGTGAATGACATTTTCAGGGAATACCTTGACCTGTTCTTAATCGTCTATCTGGACGACATATTAATTTTCTCAGCTTCACTTGAACTCCATCGAGAGCACATCAGAAATGTGTTAAAAACCTTAAGAACCCATGGCTTATACACCAAAGCAGAGAAGTGTAAGTTGAAGAAACAATCTATCCAGTTCTTAGGGCTCATAATCTCTAATGAGGGGATCTCCATGGATCCTCAGAAGGTCTCAGCAATGTTGGAATGGCCTGCACCTTCTGACAGAAAAGGAGTCAAGAGGTTCGTGGGCTTCGCTAACTTTTACAGGAAATTCATTAGAAATTTCTAGACTATCATCGCCCCAATCACCCAGCTCACTTGCCTACACTCACGCTTCTCCTGGAACCAGGATTCTCAAACAGCCTTTTTACAGCTGAAGGCTCTATTCTCCTTTGCTCCCGTGTTGCAACACCTGGGCCCAGTTCTTCCCTTTGTCCTCGAGGTGGATGCATCCAAAGTAGCTACGGGAGCCGTGTCCTGTCAGCGCCAGGGCGCAAAGGCCCTGCTTCACCCAATAGCCTTTTGCTCCAAGAAGTTGAATCCGGCTGAGAGAAACTATGATGTGGGTGAAAGAACTCCTGTCAATTAAAGTTGCCCTCAAAGAATGGAGGTACCTGCTGGAGGGTGATAACCACCCAATTATGATTTTCACAGATCACAAAAATGTGAAATATCTAAGATCTACAAAATTCCCAATACCTCCACAAGCTAGATGGGACTTATTATTTTGAAGATTTAAATTCCACCTAACATACTTTCCGGGTTCCAAAAACGGAAAAGCTGATGCTCCGTCCAGGATGTTCCCCGAATCTACTGAATGTGCTCCTCCAAGCACCATCTTATTGTAGGGAGATGTAAGTTGTCTAGGGATATTTATTAGACCCTCGATAAGTCTGCATAAGGTGTACCTTACAATTCCCACAGGCCTGTGAGATTAGCCCATTGAGACAATGATAAAAAAGAAATGGACAGAGTCTCGCCGAGCAAATCTAATCTTTATTCTTTGGTGTGAATATTTAAAGGGGGCTTTCAGAAACTACCGCCCCTTGACCGCGTCATAAAAATTATCCAATAAAATACAGAAACAATTTATGACAAAAGTGAAACTAATTATTTTTAAGATATCACGTGCTTTACAGGAAACGAAACAAAAAAGATAACAGGGATGTGAGAAACGAAACTAGATTACATTACACTCCTATTAATATGTGAAATAGAGTACCGGGAAAAACACAAAATGGAAACTAAATTATAAGATGGAGGTGGTTAAGCTAAATATGCCTTCAATCCCCTCTTAGATCATATAAGATGATCTCTACATTCTATCCAGTGTTCTAGTACTTCTTTGGGATTGTAGCATAGATTGCCTGATGATTCTTCATGTATGCCATGTAGGATAGAACCTTATCATCAGGCAATTGAATGCGTGCAATTATGCAGGTACAACACTTAAAACAGAGGTAAAGAATCAGAGCAAGGATAAATATCATAACAATGACAAGGACAATGTCTTTTAACCATGAAAATATACCTCCAAGCCCAAATCCTGCATTGTCAAATAGACTCCATGTTTTGGCAATGTTCCTAGCTTCCTGCTGGAGCTGGCCTACTTCTTTTCGGTGTTGTGCAATAATATCATAGTAGTCAGGCACCTTAGCACTTGTGTTAGAGATCCAAGTACAGCATTCGTAGTCCTCAGTCATTTCACATAAACCTGTGAGAGCTGCACTCATGCTTTCTATAGCTAACTCATGTAGTTCTAGCTGTTTTCTAATTGCTCTAGTTTCTATGTTTAACATAGCAATGTCATCTGAATTCCTCTCCATGATCTCATCCAATATACTTGAATAATTGTTCAACCTTTTCTTCATGTCTATACCCCATCCTGTCCAAGAAGGAAACCATGCCCAGGCCATATCTTGTTTATAGAACAATTCCCTTTTGTCGCGGGGTTTGAGGGGGTATCTGGGGTGTATACTGGCCTCTAGGGGATGTCCCCTTTTATCATCCCCTACCACTCCCATGACAGGTACCAAGGATGCAAGATAACACCATCCCTTAACATGGAGGGGGACCCAGGGGTAACACACTTTCTCACAACATACATAGATACTTTGTCCCAGTGCAAATGGCCTCTTAGCGACAATCTCGTGAGTGTACTTGTCCTGTGTTGCAACTATAAATTGGTGGAATATATCACGTACATTATCAGAGAGAGAGGAATAGTTATGCAAAGTACGATTTAGCTTTGGGTCAGATACTTGAAACAGTGAGCAGGTCTCCCTGAATCTGTGCCTGCATTCGTGCATGGAGATATTAAATATTGACCTGCTACAAATGGAGGAGTTAGTCTCTGTCTCATTCCCTAAATTTACACACCAATCAGGGAAATGACTTTTACCTGCTATTGGAAAGGTAACAGTGTTATTTATGTACAGAGTGGATATGTTAGTTAAGAAAATAGGAGGAGTCTCATTGAGGAAGGAGGAAATATTTAAAGGTACAGCCAAAAGAGGAATTCAGGCAGTGCTAGGATGTAATTTGCTACATATCCAACATTCTTCATACCCTGATTTTTGAGCATAAGCATACTTAAATTTTAGTAAAAGCATCTTATCGGTAAAACTATCTCCAATCTCTCTCCTTGTTCTAGCTTGTGTCACTGTAATGTTCTCTTGTGTGTTTGTGTTCCCACAGATACTTTTAATCGCACCCAAATCTTCAGGGTGGTAGATACAGTTAGTGATGATCCAGGTGGGCAGGAACACTATCAGAGAGATCAGGATCAGGAGGCAAAATGCCTTGCCAGAAGTCTGTGGTGAAATAAGCGAGGTCATCTTCTCTGGCCGGACCTGCTTTCCCAGGAACTCCTCTTTCGTCTGCTTGGACTTCTGCTTGAGGGCCTCCTTTATCCAAGGTCTCCTTCCTGCTCCTGGGGCTTTGGGCAACCTTTTTTACTCGGCTGGCATGGATCCAGGACTGGCAGTTTTCCACTAGGATGGCTGTTGTGGTCACTGCAACCACTGTGGTAAGAGGTCCAAAGGGATACTCTTGCTTCTTATTTCTGTTCAGCTGTTGGACCACCACGGTGTCTCCCACCTTGAAGGGGTGAGTAGCTTCCTGTGAAGAAAAAGGAGAGGTGCGAGCAACATTTCTTTCGACTGTATCCAATGTTTCAACCAGTTTTCTTACATATTCTTCCCGTATTAAGTCTAAATCTCCCTTTTCTACCATTAAAGGTGCTCTGGCCCATGGGGTGGGGAAAGGTCTACCCATCAAAACTTCAAAAGGCGAATACCCTGTTGTTTTGGAAGGGGTCATTCTTATTTCTGCCAGGACTGCTGGGAGGACCTTTTTCCAGTTGGCAAAGGTTCCTCCTGTGGCCTTTCTTATCTTGTCTTTTATTGTTCTATTCATTCTTTCTACTATCCCTGAGCTTTGAGGGTGGTAGGGAATATGAAACTTCCATTCTATCTTGAGAGTTTTTACCAAGTCCTGGCAGACGCTGGCCATGAAAGCTGGACCATTGTCTGAGTTTATTTGAAGTGGGCATCCCCATCGAGGAATGATTTCCTGAATGAGGATCCTCACTACTGTCTGTGCATCTTCTTTTGTGGTCACAAAAATTTCGACCCATCTTGAGAACATGTCCACAATTACCAAAAGATATTCCTGTCTTTTGCCTAGTTTGGGTATGTGTGTGAAGTCAATCTGCAAATGTGAAAAAAGAAGTAGTTGGATATATCAGGTGTTCATGTTTGGCCTTGTGTGTGATGTTTGGATTGTTCCTGATACATGTAATGCATCTTGATACATATTCCTTTACCAGCGAGATGCATTCTGTGATATAAAAATCTCTACTCAGAAGATCAGCCGTAACCCGTATACCTGTGTGACCTATTCCGTGGTACTGTGAGATAAAGAGTGATGCACTTGCCGCTGGTATACATGGTTTCCCCTCTTTGCAGAGAAGTCCAGTTTTTGGATCTTTCTGCACACCCTTTCTATCCCAGTCCCTTAACTCATAATTTGATGCATATTCCTGGAGATCTGCAAGTGACTGTTCAATTGGGGATAGGTCAGATATCAGCATAGCCATTTGGATATCTGCTGTCTGTGAGATAGCAGCTTGCTTGGCAGCAAGGTCAGCCAGGGCATTTCCCCTTGCTATCTCTGTCTGTTGGCCTGTATGTGCTCTGCAATGTACTATAGCCAGTGTTTTAGGTAGCTGGATAGCTTTCAGCAGTGACATTACCAAAGAAGAATGTGAAATGTTCTTTCCATCTGCTGCCACAAAGCCACGCCTACTCCATATCACACCGAAGTCGTGTACCACACCGTACCCATACTTCGAGTCAGTGTAAATGTTTACATCCTGACCTTCAAAGAGCTGACATGCTCTAGTGAGTGCAATTAATTCAGCAGCTTGTGCCGATTGATACGGGATAGGCCCGGCCTCAAGTATAACATCTGGAAGCTGCACAACTGCATATCCTGCATGGTATGTATGATCATTTGGCCTAGAGCAAGAACCATCCACAAAAACATTCTGTGTATCTGGTAGTGCTGTGGGAGATAAATCAGACCTGGGTGATGTGTCTTGGTGAATGAGGTTTATTTTAGTCATGTTGTGGCACGACCTCATCCTGTTCTCCTTTTAATCCTAAAAGGGCGTTTCAAATTGGTGCTGGGCCTGCAGTGGGAGAAGCATATTTGATATGCAGTTTTGGATTGGACAGCAAAATCACCTCATATCCGCTCAACCTCTGAGCAGACATGTACTGTGTATGTACATTTTTCAACAGGATTGACACATTGTGGGTGGTGTGAAGTGTGGTGTCGTGTCCCAGAGTGAAAGAAGCGGCCATCTCAACCACCATCGCACAGGACGCTAGAGCTCTGAGACACGCAGGCATGCCTTGAACCTGCACCGGGACCATCTTTGAGAAAAAAGCTACAGGGCGCAGTCTCCCACCATGTTCTTGGGCCAGTACTCCCGCCATGGTTCTGCAATTTTCCCTGGCAAACAAGTGAAACATTTTGCCATATTCAGGTAGGCCAAGGCTCGGGCTGGTAACCATTGCACATTTCAACATAGCAAAAGCGTTTAACATTTCATCAGACCATTTTACAATATCAGACATTTCAGAGAGGGTTGCTTGTCTCAATATATTGTCATAGAAAGAACAGTCAGGCATCCATTGGCGGCAGTAACCAATCATTCCAAGAAAGGTAAGCATGTCTTTCTTGGTAAGTGGGCGGGGCAGACCCACAAGAGCAGCAGCTCTTTTGTGACTGACTTTCCTAACTCCCGGAGACAGCACAAACCCTAGGTACTCAACCTCCTGTTTACACCATTGTAACTTTTTCTTAGACACTTTGTGACCACATACATGTAACCATTTCAATAAAGAAAGGCTATCAGCTCAGCAGTCCTCCTCTGAAAAACTACAAATCAAAAGATCATCAACATACTGCAACAGTACAGAACCATGAGGGGCAGTCCAAGGCCCGAGGGTGGCTTGGAGTACTATAGAGTAGACCACAGGTGAGTCTATGTAACCCTGCGGCATTCGACACCAGGTAAACTGACGTTTTTTAAAACAAAATGCAAAGATTGGCTGTGTCTCCTCATCCACAGGGACGCTAAAAAACGCATTTGACAAATCAATCACTGAAAAATACTCTGCATCGGATGGTATGGCGGTAAGTATTGATGGCACATCAGGCACTGTTGGAGCAATCGGTACCACTAAATTATTGATGGCCCTTAGGTCTTGTACAAACCTATAGTCACCATTTGCCTTCTTTACTGGATTGATGGGAGTATTGTAGGGCGAGACAATTTCCCTTAAGATTCCTTTCTTTAAGAAATCTTCGACTATTGGCTGTAAGCCATCCTCCTTCTCTTTTGATATGGGGTATTGTTTGTGATATACAGGCTGGCCCCTGGTTTTAAAGTGGCTTTGTAAGGTGTACAAGGGATAAATCCCACATCCAGGAGGGGGCGTGGCCTGACCTGGCATGGAGACAGTCGCCTAATCTCGGAGCTCCGTCCGCCACAGGATAAAGCTGCCTAAATATAGAGGTACACACGACTCTCACCCACACTAAACTATGGGGACAGCATCACGGAACTCGTCGGCATCGCGCTCGAGATCCCCGAGAGATCTGGACGGGACACAGGGGCAGAACATCCCGGAGATGTTCCGGACGGGCAGAGGCAACATGGCGCCCTCCCGTCAGACATCGTCTCACTCCTCACAGCCGCCCGCACAACCGCAACATCAGTCAGCCACTCCGCCTCAAACGATCGACGGGGGTGAAGGGATAGAACTTAGGCCCCACCCGCCCCTGAACATCCAAGACCTCCGCTCCATAGCGGAGGACATCAAAGGTACACTGTCGGCAGCCATTTCCGACCTCAAACTTGAACTCAGATCGCTTAATGACAGGGTACAGGTGATAGAAAAGGTTACGGAAAGGCATGAGTTCACCATACAATCGGTCACAGAAGATGTAGACTTTCACACCAGGCAGATGAGGGATATGCAGAGGCACCTTGAGGACCTTGATAACAGGGGCAGAAGGCACAACTTACGCATCAGAGGCCTTCCAGAATCGATTGAAGGTGAGCAGATCTCCACAGCTGTAATATCTATCTTCAACAACCTACTTACCCGCCCGATCCAAACCCCAATAGCTATGGAACGCATCCACCGGGCCCTACGCCCTAAGGGCACAGAGACCGACCCTCCGAGGGACATAGTCTGCTACATCGTGGACTTTAGACTTAAGGAGGACATTCTCAAAATGGCGCGGGGCAGAACACAGATAGTGTATGAGGGAACGCAGGTCCAAATTTTTCCAGACCTTTCCGGAATCACGCTCCAACACAGGCGCGACCTCAGACCTCTGTTGGAGGCACTGAAGGACAACCAAATAGCCTATAAATGGAAATTTCCCTTCTGCCTTCAAGCCACGGCTCATGGCCATACTGCCAGCCTCAAGGTTCCAGAAGACCTACCCCATTTTTGTGCCGCCCTTATCTACCTACTGCACCGGACTTCCTTCAGTACGGAGGACATTTCACTCCACTCACCGGCGGATCGATATGCTGGACAAGCTTCGTAACAGTGAGCACCATGCTAACGTACAGGAGTAAGAAATGACCGGTAGCTTTACTTATGTTTTTCTGCTCCCTCGCCTAATGGCAAGTTAATATGCTATCGATTCTGATGACAGGTTCAGGCTCCGGGCTTTAGACCCGGCCTGGCCCGCAAGGTTACTCCAAAATGTGCTGCCACTATTTTGAATAGTATATTTTCGAGTTTGATTCTGTTAACCTTGGGAGAGGCAATTTCAGGTTGCTGTATTGGGCTCCATCCCTAATCTGCTAGCACCGACTCTCACTCCGGTGGGAAAGACAAATTACTTCCTGAGTAATTATAGCTGAATCCGACCCACACCGCATTGCGGGGATGGGGACTGATGGACCTTAATGGGCAACACTTGGAGTCGCCTCACCTAAAGGCGTGTTTATGTTAATCTTTGTTGTTTTATTGTTTTCCATATTTTGACGTTCTGCTGACTTTCAGAACCCTAGGGTGCCCATAGTGACATCTGCACCCAGGATAGTCCCCTGAAGTCTCTTTCGCACACGTTTAAACACTTTCCTGAAGCTATATACCTCACTCATTTGCTGCATATCCTCCTGTGGCGGAGGACTGTCTACCCACCTTAGCCACACACACCCGCTCTCTTCTTCATCGCCTGGTTTTAGGTCACCTCCCACACAGGCCTGTCACAGGTCCCTACATCCCTTCAGGGACGTGGTACCTCACGCAGGTCCTGTACCCCACCGATTTACAGTTAGGGAGGTCAGTGGACATAAGGTTCCACTCCTCATCGGTATATTTCTCTTAGATCACACGGGTGTAAAATACAATACTTCTTTGGCTCATCTAAACACACCCATCCTCCCCCCTACCTCCACCCCCCTACCTTGGCGGACATGACGGACACACCTTCATCTCAGGGTCTCTCACCCTCCATGACACAGGCACTTAAACTACACTCGGTGAATATCAGAGGTCTCAATACCCCAGAAAAACGCTCGAGACTACTACTCTCCCTCCAACAGTCTCGAACGCACATTGCGCTCATACAGGAAACACACTTCCGTACAGACTCTATTCCTAAATTGCAAAGTAACTACTTCCCCTTGGCGTTACACGCCTCAAATGTGGAGGCAAAATCCAAAGGGGTCACGATCCTAATCTCAAAACACTGCCCCTTCAGATAACAGATACGGTAAAAGACCCCCAGGGACAATATCTTTTCATAAAAGGTACCATACATCAATTACCATACACTATTGCGAACATCTATGCTCCCAACACAGGCCAAGTGCCCTTTTTCAAGCAGACTCTACAGTTGCTAGCTGGTTTCCAGACTGGAACACTTATCGTTGGTGGGGATTTCAATATCCCACTGAACCCGTCGATAGACACTTCGAATGGGTCCTCCTCCATCTCATACGGAGCCCTAAGGGCCATTAAACTCCAACTAAGTAATCTGCTTCTCCATGACACTTGGCGTACATTGCACCCCAAGGAAAGGGATTACACATTCTATTCGCTGCCGCACGATAAGTATACCAGATTGGACCACTTCTTTCTGTCCCAGAATGATCTAAATAATCTTACCAAAGCCACCATTGAACCATCCATTCTCTCAGATCACAACCCCATCTCCATGACACTACATTTACCGACAAAGTTTACAAAGACACATATATGGCGTCTAGACAGCTCCCTACTGACAGATGAGCTCAATATTGACAGATTGACTAGCTGTCTAACCGACTACTTTAACATAAACTCCACTACTGACGTCTCCTCCGTGACTGCATGGAATGCCCACAAATGTGTCATTAGGGGTGAATTGCTATCTATAGCGGCTAACCGTAATAAACTAAAACATGCCCGTATCATGGAACTCACCGCTCGCATACATACGTTAGAACAGGCCCACAAAGCTTCCACTGCAACAGCCTCGCTATCTGAACTGACACAGGCCAGAGAGGATCTCTTGGACGTATTGAACAAAACATTGAAGCGTAAATTCCTGCTAACACAAAAATTGTATTATGAATATGGTAACAAAGCCAGCAAGCTGTTAGCTAGAGCACTCCAATCCAAAAAGGCCTCTCATACCATTCATAAAATTACTAATGCAGCGGGGGAAGTTTTCGTTAAAAATAATGATATCTCAAAACAATTCGTACAATACTTCACCAAATTGTATAATTTATCCTCAAATCAACACCCCCCCCGACGTCCCACTGAACAGAAAAACCACTCTCTTGAACTTCCTAGAACAATACGGGCCGACACTGATCTCTGCAGAAGACGCAAACTCCTTAGACACCCCTCTTACTATAAACAAACTCTCTACGGCACTGAGACAAATGAAGACAGGTAAAAGCCCCGGTCCCGACGGCCTCTCAACCTGTTATTACAAATCATTCCCTTCCCTCCTGCTACCTCAGCTTGTGAAAGCCCTTAATGCTCTGACCCCTTCCTCAGACCCCTACAATGAAATGCTTATGGCCCACATCACTCTCATCCCTAAAAAAGACAAAGATCCTACCAGAGTGACGAATTATCGCCCCATCTCCTTGCTAAACGTGGACCTCAAACTCTTCGCGAAAGCACTAGCTAACAGACTATTACCCTTCCTCCCATCTTTAATATCGCTTGACCAGGTAGGCTTTGTTCCGGGTCGAGAGGCAAGGGACAACACCACCAAAGCCCTGAACATACATCACTGGCTCACGAAAACATCTACAAAGGGATTCTTCCTCTCACTGGATGCAGAGAAGGCGTTCGACAGGGTAGCTTGGGACTACATGGAGGCCACCTTGCAGGCGATAGGCTTGCCGCCAAGCTTGCTCAGAATGATTTTAGCCCTTTACGCCGCCCCGACAGCTAGGGTTCGGATTAACGGTTGACTGTCGGACGCCTTCTCTGTATCCAATGGAACTAGACAGGGGTGCCCTCTGTCACCGCTCATCTTTATACTTACCCTGGAACCCATGTTACGCAAACTCAATGACAACCCCAATATCAAGGGGGTAGACATTCATCGCAAACAGTACAAACTTGCCGCATACGCAGATGACATACTACTATTTATGACAGACCCCATCACATCTATCCCCAACCTTTTCGCCGATTTCAAGCTCTTTCACACCCTCTCCAACTTGCAAATTAACTTTGACAAATCCAAAGCCCTTAATATTACCCTACCCACCAATACAGTTGACCTCTGTAAACTTAATTTCCCATTCAGTTGGGAACGCTCAGCCATCTTATACCTTGGAATTCAGATCACAACTGACCTACGGAATCTGTACTCCAGCAATTTTGCTCCCCTGCTTCTATCCATCCAAAAAGACCTACAAAAATGGCATCTTGGCACCTTCTCTTGGCTGGGCAGAATCGCTATTTTGAAAATGAACGTACTTCCCAGAATCCTATATCTCCTCCACGCCATACCAATCAGGTTACCACCAACATTCTTCTCGTCTTACAAACATATCTGCAGGTCATTCATTTGGGCATCCAGACCACCGAGACTTAAATGGGACAGATTAGTCCTGCCCAAACGTCTGGGTGGCCTGGGACTCCCTGACATCAAGAAGTACCATTGGGCTTGCCATCTAACTAGATTAATTGACTGGCACAAACACCGTCTGCGAAAAGATTGGGTAGTACTTGAAGACTCCTTTGCGAATCTACCACTTGTCCACTCCCCGTGGATTCACAGTAGACATACTCCGAAAACCTTTTCCTCCCACCCTTTTATAGGTACCACCCTAACAATCTTTAAACGGGTATGCAAGACGCTCCACATAACCCCAGCTCCGGGCCCCATGACACCTATAGACAACAACCCTGAATTCCCCCCGGGTCTACTGTACAAATACCCCGCTCTGGCTACGGATAACACTCCAACAAGGGCCCACTGTTGTTTTCGAAACGGGTCGCTACTTTCCCACACAGACCTCACCAAGACACTCTCTGACTGTCACTTCCCTTTCTTCAAGTACCTTCAGCTGCGACATTTCCTCCAACCCCATACAAGAGACAACCCCTATGGCAGAGATCGCACCCCGCTGGAACTCCTATGCTCCGATACAGATCCCCAAGATCACTTGATAGCCACCACATACTCCCTCCTGTTCTCTCAACATAACCTCAAACAAGACAAGCTAGTTCAACAATGGGAGACAGATCTGGCACTAGACCTTTCCGCACAGGAATGGGATTCCATTTTCACTATCATGCACAAGGGGTCCATGAGCGTTTCCACACAAGAGAACAGGTATAAACTGTTCTCTCGTTGGTATAGAACACCTGACAGGGTCCATCACTTCTGTCCAGCCGTCCCCCCAACCTGTTGGAGGTGTGGCTCCTCCAAGGGCAACCTACTGCACATATGGTGGGAATGCGATCTCATACAGCCGTTTTGGAAGGAAATCCACCGGCTGATCACTCAAATATCCTCGTACACACACGCCTTCACCCCTGCAAGATACTTACTCCACCACACCTCAGTCTCAACAAGATCCTACAAAAAGTCACTCACCATACATTTAGTCAATGCAGCCAACCTCTGCATCCCTGCTTTCTGGAGGAATACGACACCCCCCACAATCTCAGACTGGTTCCGGAGGGTAGATAAAATAGCCGAGATGGAAAAAATTATTAGCCAAGCCAATGATAACACTGACAAATTTAACACCACCTGGGCATGCTGGCTCCACTTCCGTCAACCCCCCTCCACCATTATCCCCCCTACCACTTCCTCAGACACCACTTTAAGCACATATGCCTTGACACCCTGAAACCCAACCTCCGCTGTGCCGCCTACCCTACCTCCTGCCCCTTTCTCTTACCCATTTCCAACTTCATTCTGAGACATACTCACACCTTCTCACAGACATATTCCAACAATGTCTTCCTGCCTTCCCTGATACCTGTCAGCTACAAACCAGGTCACTCAGTGGATCTGCATTTCCATACACATCTCGTTTTAGCGGTTGATCCCACTCTACTTACCGTCTTCAGTTCCCGACCCATTCACAGTAGTGGTCCCATTAGGGGTGAATGGAACCGGGAAATGCCCATGACATTCTCGATGTGACTGTTGCTGTTCTCATGATTCCACCCTTTAGAACCATTTTATTATCTTTTAATTTTCGCTACAGCTCGAGGAATCCTAGTTACTTCTAAACTTCATGTGCATTGACGGGAATTGATTTATTGTTCAGCTCCAACATGAAGATTACTATGGCATTTATAGATATGCTCGCAACTGTTGTACACTTACTGCATGAGATGTATGTCACGTATACTTTATACATCTGTAAAATTTAATAAAATCTTTTTGAAAAAAATCCCACATCCAGTGAATTTTCTGCCCAAACTGCCTCCTCTATTCCTCCTTCAAACACATCTTCTGTCAAGGAGATGGATGGAAAAAGGGTGAGGATGTTTATCCTATCAGATTCTACAAATAAACCTCCTTGCTTTGTGACTTTCATTGTAATTCCCAGTTTTCCTAGTAAATCTCTGCCCAAGAGATTCACCGGACAGCCGGGTATTATCCTGAAACAGTGTTGAATCACTGATCCCGTTCCAGTTGGGTCAATGATTGTAAGGGGTGGTGTTTTAAAAGTTTTGGTCAGTACCCCATTAATTCCCATTGAAGGCTCAGCATTTGTGACCTCTCCTCTATAAAAATCTTTGCTAATTGTACTGCACGTAGCTCCAGTGTCTAATACATAAGGGGTTAATTTTCCATTTGCATACAGTGAAATGATTGGTTGCTCTTGATAAGAGTGAGAGATAAGGGGAAATGCTGGGATACCACCTTCAGGGCAACTTCATTTTTGTTGTTGATGTTGTTGCCAAGTGATGGGAAACTTTGCATTGTGTTGCTGTGAATTCTGCTGTTGTTGTGTACCTGAATTTTGTGGGACAGCATGTGAGGCAGGGGGTCCTGTGTTAGTCAGTTCCTGTTCATAGTAAGGACACTGTATCCTCCAGTGTCCAGGGTCTCCACAATTGAAACACCCTCTTTGTCTCTGTGTGTAACTCTCTCTTTGTCCTTGCCCCCTCCCTTTGTATCCCCCTCCTCTGTTCTGTCCTCTTTTTTTATGAAAGTTTCCCCTTTGATTTCCTGAGAAATTATTTTGATAATGTGTCTGCACTGGTGTTTGTTTAGGAATGTCAAAACATCCTGCAGCATCCTTCTCTGTCAGCTTCTTGCAAAAATCAGTTACAGTGCTTGTAGCCCAATCTGATATTTGCTGTCTCACTGTAAGTGCATGTTTAGAGCCAAGGTTGCTGAGGTATGTCTGTATTAAGAGACTGTGCATGTTATCCTGGACACTAAGTCCTGCCTCTTGTGTCCAAACCTCCATAAATCTTTTCCATAATTCTAACACGGATTCTGCTGGCTTTTGTTTGCAAGCTACGGCCGTGGGTAGGGAAGATTTATTAGTGAACGCTCTCTTCATTTCAGCCTCTACCTCTGTCCACATATTGACCCGTCCATCTTTGGTATTTAATTTGTAGTCTGCGGCTTTTGTGGTGGGGGCCTCTACTGTGTTAATAGTGGGCACTTTTGTCCAATCCCAAGGGGAGGTGGTCCCTATCAAGTTGTCTATAATGAGCCTTATGTCTTCTTGTGTGTAATTTTTGCCAGTGCAAGCTTTCTTTAGATAGCTTATAGCACCTGCAGCTGATGTGGTGGGTTTGGGACAGTGTTTGATAATGCGGTTAATATCCTCAATGTCAATAGGCTTCATTACCAAAACATCACCCACAGTCATAAATGGGAACTGTTGGGCAACTAGTTGCATGTTTTGTTCTCTTTCAAAGTTTTCTTTCTTTGTTCCTACTACCTCTTTTTGCTGCATGTCCTCATGTGATGAGGTCTTTTGTGCAGTTTTTGATCTGGTTAATGGGGGACTTATTACAGCTACGGCTGAACCCGAAGGCTGTGTGGGATCATGTGGGTGCTCAGTACTTGAGGTGGAAGAGACATCCACTGCCTGCTGCCTGCTGGGGAACAGAGGGCGGTGGTCTTTGGGCTACGAGGGCTTGCTGTTGGGCTTGTTGTGCTAGGGGGGGTTGTTGTGAAACAGTAGGCAGCGCTGGAGCTACTGCTGCAACCTGTTGTTGGGCAGAAGGTGGTGTTCTATTTACTTGTGGACCTGTCGCTGCAACTGCGGCTAAAAATGTCCTCTTTTGAGAACGAGGGATATATTTGTTTATATGGCCCCCCTTGAGGCTGTGGAATGTAAGGGGGAGGAGGCGGGGCACCTGGTACAGGCATAGAGAAGGTTGATTTAACCTTTTTCTCACAAAAATGTAATCCTGGAGCTTCTTTGTCCCTTAAATTAGGTGTCCTCTTTTTCAGTTTTTTATCTTTCCTTTCATACCAGTGGGGAGCATAAGTTAACCAGTTCTCCCCTCTCTTTCTCATATATGTCATGTCCCATTGCGGATCAGCTGAATAATATGGAAATGCCTCTTTATCTCCAATGCACAAACCCTTTACCATATCCATGTGGAACGTATCGTTCTCCCCATCACGGGGGAACGGGCTACTGCTACCCATAGCCATTGTCCACCCTGCCAAGTTGTCCACCCAAGGGTTAATGTACACATAGTCAGTTCCACACACACGTGCTATATAACTTTTACAATTTTCTCCCACGTCTGGTGGTGGCGGGACATTTTTTCCATTAACTCTCCCCATTATAACACAGTGCAAATTTAAAGAAAACTGAGTCTTATTATTATTTCTTAATTTTTTTTTTTTAATGCTAATAAACACTCCTTATGACCAGAGGTTCCCCTGATCACAAGCAAACTTTGCACGTTATTACTTTTCTTATGTTTATAACCAAACAATTTTTATTTACATTTCAAACTTTTGGCAGAGTGCCAACAGGTTCAAACAGTGCCTTCAATTGCGGTAGCACCAATGCCGCAAACAATTCCCCACTATCTATTATGGTCAGTGAGATATTAGCACTTGAACCCTGCTGGCAAAAAAGCCAAAAATCCAAATTTTGCACCTGACTTCCCCTTCGCAAGAGATTTCAGTAGCAAAAGAAATTATTCAAATAGCACGTTTTGGTCAAAAGTTATCCTCACCAATTTATATATTACCTTAAGAAAGTGTTATTAACGCTCTACTCATATTTTAATTGGTAAAAATGTCCCTAATGTCACAATACATCAAAGACCTGGGACAGACTTGAAAAGTCTCCCCTGCTCTACGAATAAGTGATATTACTCCCTCCACTGTCAACCCTTCTTGAAACACAAATTTGTTATGTAAATTAAACCTTAAAACTTGAACCCTTGGTTTACCTTCTCTAAATAAGGGTCCCTTACCTAGTTTAGAATGATACCCTCCTGGGACATAAGCTACAAGATATGTCCGAGGACCAGTATAACAGAATAACAAACCAGTAATACAATCAGGACACTTCAGAGACATTTGTTAGTACATAAGAGAAAAATTAACCTGGATACTCACCAATCCAGGGTTCCTTATAAACTCTAAAATTCTTATTCAACTCTATACAGATAAATCAGCAGAAACTAAACACCAATAAACCTTAAAACAATAATTCCGGTATAAAACTTAGTTCTGTCAGACCACCCAATATTTTATTTCTCTTTTTAGTTCTTTCTCTAAAATGACACTGAATGTCTGATTACTGCAAAGAAAGAAAAAAAAATATATATATATATATATATTTTTACTCACTGAAACAATACCAGAAACATTCTGCAAACTACAGTATGGTACAGGTTCAATCCTAAACGTTAGGGTCAAAGCGTTCATATATAAATCATTAAAAATAAACAGTGCAGTGGAAAAGGTGTCATCTTACCTTATAACACCCGACATATTCCACACAGACAAACATTACACAGATTACAAATTATCTTATGACAGCTAGCTACGCAACAGAAAGATAAAGCAGAAAGATCGGGTCTTGTCCGGAACACCTTATCAGACTTTTTCTTATAATTACAGTACTGTATAACTCATTAAGCTCTACCGGAGCTTATTCACTGTTTACCCAAAACAGTCGACTGCAGTCTTTTTCTATGGCCTTCACCTTAAAGTCCTTAAAACCCACCCAGGGTTTTTTTTATTGCTTCTCAGAGCAATTTTCTGCCCACCCAGGGCTTATCTTACTGTTTCTCAGAACAGTTTCTTAAAGCCCACCCAAGGCTTATCTATCGAGGTCTAAAAAAAAAAAAACTAATTACAGGTCCCTTAAAAGGAATCGATCTCTAAATAAATCACGGCAAGAGACAAATAAATATCAATCAACTCACCGGACGTATTATGATCAATCTCGGACGAACCGCCAAAACTTATCTGCCCAAAATTCTTTGCTAATTCAACCCAGCCTAAAGACATCCATTGAATAAGCTTCTGCATTTTGCCCCGAATCTGAACATGAGTCATTAAGGAGGCTGGATGGATTACTTTGGCACCAGGACAAAATCTTCATACCGCAGGAAGCAAGGTCTCAGGTTCTCAGGACTTTCCATGACCACCAACTTGCAGGGCACTTTGGGGCCCGTAAAAACTAACACGCTCATTCAGTGGTCCTTTTGGTGGCCTAACCTCAGTCGGGACTGCAGATCCTACATCATGTCATGCACGATATGTCTACGTAGAAAAGGTGACAAAGCCAAATCCTCGGGGATATTGAGACCCTTGCCTATCCCTAATCCCACTGGCAGATGATCTCTATGCATTTTATTGTTGACCTTCCTCCCTCTGAAAGATTCACGACCATCCTGGTTGTGGTAGACCGACAATCCTAAATGGCTCACTTCATAACAATGATTGGTACTCCCTCTGAGGCTCGAAACGGTCCATACTTTTATCCAGGAAGATTTTACAGACTCCCAAAGAACATTGTTTCAGGGCGGGGGGTGCAATTTACCTCCAGGTTTTGGAGAGCCCTGTGTAAAGCCTTGGAAGTGGAACTCTGCCTATCATCCGCCTATCACCTTCAAAGTAATGGGCAAATGGAATGCACAAAGCAAACCCTGGAGCAATATCTCCACTGCTTTTCAGCTTTTTCCCAAGATGATTGGGCATCCCTGCTCCCACTGGCAGAATTTGCCTATAATAACTCTGTCCATTCAGCTATAAACCAGTCCCCATATTGGCCCAATTATGGATTCCACCCTCCTGTCCTGCCTTAAACTATGCTGGAAACTACTGTACCCGCTGTGGCATTGGGGGTTATTTAGCTTCAGTGTAGAGCTTACCAGTGAGCTGAGTCTTTTTTGGTCCATGTTTATTGAAGTAAAAGAAAAACAGTCCATCCAGGATTCCCACGCAGGGGTTTCTTCCACAAAGCAATAATAAAATAAATAGAAAATACAGAGCCACCTGGCTCTCTGGTCAGCACTGCTGTTCAGGCGTTGACCTCGGTCCTCTTGACCCTGTAACTGTGTCCCTGTTTGGTACCACACTGTTCCTCTGGTGACACTCTCTCTTACAGCTTCCTGGCTTACGTTATTGCCACACGGCTGCTTCAGGCCTGTAGCCTAGGCTTTAGGTCTGCTCCTTAGAACAAAAGGGTTTCCTTGAGTTAAGCTCTCTCCTAGCTTACTCCTGATCAGCACCTTGCTGCTCTGTCACAAAGTGCATCTGCCTCCTGCAGACATGCATGCTCTGGCTGCACCCATGCAGTCTCTTGCAGAGGAATGGGAGTCCACCTGACTCCCATGCACAGACTTCATGTCTGTCGGGTGGGGCCCTGAACCATAGCCAGGTCACATATAAATAGCCCAGCACACAGCTGTGCAATTAGTGTGCCTTTCTCTCCAAAATCTGGTGTAAACCAGCAATATTCCAGGTAGCACAGGGTCCCAATGCCACACCGCCTTGCAGGACAGACTGGTTCTCATACAAAACAATTATCAGGTCCTCCAGGAGTCCATACAGAAAGCCCAAGTGGATTACAAAAAACACTTTGATTGGGAACAGGGGGGAATTCTGCCTTTAAGGTAGGGGACAAAGTGTGGCTGTCTACTGCCAACCTGAAATTGGCCTGCCTTTTGCGGAAGCTAGGGCCAAGGTATATTGGCCTCTTTCAGATCAAGCTGGAAATAAACCCAGTGGTGTACAAACTGTCTCTGCCTGACTCATATAGGATCCATCCGGTCTTTCATACCTCCTTGCCTCCGCCACCAGTGACTATTGGAGAGGACACAGAATTCGAGGTAGACTCAATCCTGGACTGCAGGAAGCAAGGGAGACAAACCCAATTCCTAATTAAATAGAAAGGGTATCTACCCAAAGAGAGCTCCTGGGACCCTGAAGCCAATGTACATGTCCCCAGACTACTCTGAGAATTTTGGGCCAAATACCCAGAGAAATTTGCCCAAAAGGGCATCCGGAGGCTGCCCGTCGGGGGAGGCACTGTCAGGGAACTAACAGCAGGAGAAGGGCTCTAGGACCCAGCATCTCTACCAGCACTTATGGCAGGAGAAGGACTTTAGGACCCAACATCTCTTCCAGCAGGTCACACGGGCCTATATACGGAAGTCTGCTAGTGGCTTTAGTTGCTGGTTGATCTTCGGCTCCTCCAGTGTGTTATTTCTGTGATATTCCTGTTCCCGTGTCTCCTGTTACTGACCCGGCTTGTCCTTGACTTGTCTCCTGTTTGCTTCCTGTGTTCGACTTCGGCTATCCACCTGACCATGTCTGCTCTGCTATCCACCCGGCTCATGACCTAGGCTTCCTTCTGACCAGGCTCCAGGCTCAACATTATCCGAATCCTGCAAAACCTCATGGGTTTATTACAAAGTATATATAACATTAGACCTTTACATTTTCTAACCAATGATGATAATCAAAACAGAACTTTAAATTCTATAGTCGCACCACATTGTGACAACTGGAACATGACTACCATCTGTATATTGGTTGCTCTAAATGTTTTGTGGATTTACATTAGCAGCTTCCTCAGGAGCTTTATTATACAGTTAAATGGTGATTAAAAGATGATTATCACATAACTATGAAAAAAAGAAAATATATATTAATCACAAGATACAGTAAACAAACAAGTTTTTTCTTGTATATACTTATAGTAGCGTATTATACTGATGTAAATAAAGCATCTACTGTGAGTACCCCCCATGATCAACTGTCTTACTAAGAATGTCGGGTTGCCAGGGGCCCATGAAAGGATAACTCACCCCGGAGGCCACGGGAGCCCATTGGAAGGCACAGGATACAAAGGTAATGGTCTATTGAAAAATGATGAAACATGCTCAGAAACAATCTAGCCAGAATGGCGAGTGTAAAATTAAATTTGTATATGAATATAGAGGATTAGTAATAACAAAATTCCATATCAGAGGGGCTAAACTTGGCTATACAGACTCCATATGTAGTAAAGAGGTCCCTATATGAATGTGTATAGGTCTATAGGATAAAGGCAGATACATGATCATGTTAAGTATTATATATAGTGTGACAGCAGGCAGGTAAAATCACCTGGTTGTATCCAGGATGGAAAATATGTATGCCCTAGATTCAAGCTTTATGCTGCCTTATACCAATAGGGGGGAGTGCTGGGAGTACTGCAGGGGAAGAGTTAATGAGCCCAGCTGAAGTAAGTGGGCTCATTAAGACCTATAGAAAACACCCCAGCAAGCTTAGGGAGATGCCCCATCCTGAAACCAGTTCTGTGTGTGTAGACTGGGGAGCGTGGTATCTGTCCTGTGTGGTGAGTTAACGCCTGTGTGGCAAACTTCTCAAAGAGATAGGGACTGGGGCAGCACAAGGCTGCACCCAGTTATTAGATAGGGAATCTACGTGTGTAGTAAGCGGTCAAACTGACCAGGATTTCTTTTCATGTTTCTGTTTGTTTTGCTGTTATATTTTTCACTGCATTAAGCATAAATAAACCGCACCTTTGTTTTTTTGTTTTTTTCACCTGCAACGCTGTCTGCTATGCCTGATTTTGTGTGGTGAACCCATCTAGGGGGTCACACACACCCACTGCCGAGCTAACCCCCTCACAGTTGGTGGAGAAGCAGGGGCAGTTTTTTTTTTAAGGCCAGCATGGAGGAGATACTGAGACAGCTGGCTCTAGCAAATGCAAATCAGCAGCAGACAAATGTGGGTTTGCAAAAGAGCCTTGCAGCTCAACAACAGAGCCTCGCAGCCCAGCAGCAGACAAATGCAACTTTGCAGCAGAGTCTGGAAGCTCAGCAGAAAGCTCACCTGCAGAGTCTGGAAGCTCAGCAACAAGCCCAGCAGCAATCTGAGGCCCGCTTCATAGACCTGTTACAAAAGCAAGAGCAGAGACTCCAACAACAAATGGAGACATTAATGCAGCAACGTCCGCAGACCAGTGAGGCAAGTGGTTCCACTAATACCGCATCCTTTGCTGTGAGCTGTTTACTGACAAAGATGACTGGAGAGGATGATCCGGAGGTGTTTTTGACCACATTTGAAAGGACTGCTGAAAGGGAAAAGTGGCCTAAGGAGCAGTGGGCTGGACTGGTGGCCCCTCTGTTAACGGGGGAATCGCAGAAAGCCTATTATGACCTAGAGCCTGACCAAGCAAAAGACTATGTGGTGCTAAAAACAGAAATATTGGCACGGCTGGGTGTCACCCTGGCCGTCCGGGCTCAGTGTGTACATAACTGGACTTTCCGGCTTGAAAAACCCCCCCAGGTCTCAAATGTATGATCTCATTCACCTAAGCAGGAAGTGGCTGCAGCCAGAGACTTTGACCACACCAAACATTGTGGAACGTGTTGTTATGGATCGTTTCCTGAGAGCTCTTCCTACTGCCATCCAAAAGTGGGTAAGCCATGGAGACCCAGAAACTGCAGATAAGCTTGTGGATCTGGTTGAGAGGTACTTGGCTACAGAGAACCTGACCACCTCTTCCAGGGACTCACAGACTTTCCACCCTAAGACCAGACCATCCCCAGTGGCGGGTAAGATGATTCCAAGGGGTGAGGGTGTAGAGAGTGAGAGGGTGGGGGTTCAACCTAATGTCTGGCGGGAGCAGCCCAGGAAGCTTAGGCCGCAAGAGGCAGCGAAAAAGATTATTTGCTACCACTGCCGGCAAGAGGGACATATTGCAGCCATTTGCCCAGTTGTGGATGAACCTATGCAATGTGACTTTATAAGGGAAAGACGTCAGTCATTGTTTGCAACAGTTGCATGCACTGCCATTCGGGGACCTGAGAAACATTTATGTAAAATGTGTATGAATGGTAGAAATGTTGATGTGTTGCTGGATTCAGGTAGCCTGGTGACATTGATAAAAGCTGAATTAGTTACTAATGAGGTCTCTGGGAATAACAAGGTGGCTGTTATTTGTGTGCATGGGGACACCCGAGAGTATCCGGTAACTTCAGTGTATTTTGAGACCCACAAAGGTAACCTCTCCCATCAGGTGGGGTTAGTGTCTCACTTGTCACATGATGCCATTGTGGGAAGGGATTTTCCAATGTTCTGGGAACTCTGGGATTGTCCTGAGCCCCCCACTGGTGCCCCTATAGACCAGAAATATGATGACCAGAATTCCTCTGAGAGTGGTGAGGACTCTCCTGAATTTCCCTTGTCGTATTGGCAGGGGAAACTCGAGAAACTGGGGAGGAGCCAACATCCTCAGATGAAAACATGCCGTCTGTGGAGTTTTCGGATCTCGAGGTTCACAGGGAAAATTTTGCCACAGAACAGTTAAAAGACCCCACTCTAATAAAGGCACGGGAAAATGTGGTGAAAATAGATGGCGAGTTAGTGAACCCAGATAAGACTTGCACTTACCCGTACTTCACTGTGGAAAGGGACCTGTTGTATCGAGTGGCTCAAGGGGCAGAAGAAACCATTGAGCAACTTGTGGTGCCCAAACCTTACAGGAAGTTGGTGTTAGAATTGGCCCATGGGCACATTCTTGGAGGTCATATGGGGACAGAGAAAACCAGAGAGAGAGTATTGCAGAGATTCTATTGGCCTGGGGTCATGAAGGAAACAGAAAATTATTGTTCCTCCTGCCCTGTGTGTCAGAAGTCAGCACCTATGCCACATTTCCGTAACCCGCTGGTACCTCTTCCTATCATTGAGGTCCCCTTTGAGAGGATCGCAATGGATTTGGTAGGTCCGATAATGAAGTCCGCTAGGGGGCATCAGTACATTTTGGTTATATTGGACTATGCCACCCGTTATCCAGAAGCGATTCCTCTTCGAAATACCTCAGCCAAAACCATAGCCAAAGAACTATCTCTTGTTTTTAGCCACCTGGGTATTTGTAAGGAACTGCTTACGGACCAAGGTACACCCTTTATGTCCCGGGTTATGAAAGAACTATGCAAGCTGTTCAAAGTGACACAATTGCGTACATCTGTGTATCACCCCCAAACAGATGGGTTGGTTGAAAAGGTTCAACAAAACCCTAAAACAAATGTTAAGGAAGGTGGTGGATAGAGATGGAAAGAATTGGGACTATTTGATGTTTGCCATTAGGGAGGTACCCCAATCCTCTACGGGTTTCTCACCCTTCAAGTTACTCTATGAGAGACACCCAAGAGGACTTGGGATATCACCAAGGAAACTTGGGAAAATGAGAGTTCTCCCCACAGGAGTGTGATTGAGCATGTCGCCCTGATGCAAGATAGAATTGCACAGGTAATGCCAATCGTAAAGGAACATTTGGCCCAAGCACAGTTAGCACAGCAGAGAGTGTACAACCGTGGGGCCAAGACCTGTACTTTTTCCCCGGGGGGATAGGGTATTGGTACTAGTCCCTACGGTTGAAAGCAAATTCATGGCCAAATGGCAATGTACATACTAAATCATTGAAAAAATTAGTGAGGTGAACTACAGGGTCAGACAGCCAGGAAGGCGAAAGACAGAACAGATATATCACATCAATCTGCTGAAAGCCTGGAGGGATAGGGAATCCCTAGTCGCAGAGACTTTGTCACTGGCCCAGTCTGATTGCTTAGTTCCTGAGGTTGGAATCGCAGTCACCTTATCGAAACCCCAGCAACAGGAGGTTAAAGAGTTTGTACTTTGCAACAAAGAGATTTTCTCTGAGCTGCCGGGAGAAACATCTGGTGTAGAGCATGACATTATCACCCCACCAGGAGACAGGGTAAAACTAAAACCTTATAGAATACCAGAGGCCCGACGGGAGGCAATACGTGGGGAGGTTCAAAGGATGCTGGAATTGGGTGTGATAGAGTCCCAGAGTGACTGGTCCAGTCCTATCGTACTAGTGCCCAAACCTGATGGGAGCTGGTGGTTTTGTAATGATTTTTGACAATTGAATAAAGTTACAAAATTTTACACCTACCCCATGCCGCATATAGATGAGTTGATGGACTGGCTGGGAACAGCCCGATACATGACAACTCTCGATCTCACTAAAGGGAATTGCCAAATTCCCCTGGCCGAGTCGGCCAAGGAGAAAACTGCGTTTGTAATCCCAGATGGGGCGTTCCAATATAAGAGAATAGCGTTTGGGTTACAGAATGCACCGCAACATTCCAGCGGAAAATGGACAAGATTCTGAGGCCCAGTCAGAAGTATGCTGCAGCTTACCTGGATGATGTGATTATCCATAGCACAGATTGGGTCTCACATCTGCCAAAAGTGCAAGCAGTCTTAGACTCTATCCGGAAAGCTGGGTTTACGGCCAATCCAAAGAAGTGTACCATTGGACAGGAGGAGGTCAAATATCTTGGATACACTATTGGGAGGGGAGCGATAAAGCCCCAAGTCAATAAAGTCGAGGCCATACAGAGTTGGCCACGTCCCAACAGCAAGAAGCAGGTATGAGCTTTTCTGGGAATCGCTGGCTATTATCGGCAATTCATTCCCCATTTTGCTTCTCAGGCTGTGCCCCTCACCAACCTGACAAAAGGGAAAGAGTCTGTCATGGTTAAATGGTCTCAGGTGTTCCCCTGGATGTCACTGCAGCCACCTTACCTGCTTTGCTGTTACCAGTCACCATATGTCTTTTTATCTTAGCACTTGGAGTAAGTGCTATTGCTGTGAGTACCTGTCTTTTTAATAAATGATACCTGCTTTAAGCTATACAGAGAGCACTAGATTTTTTCTTTATATTTTATGTTGATACGGGAGAGAGACAAGTTTATCTGCGGAGTCTAAAGGGTGCCCGGCTTCCATCTACAAGTTTACCATAACCACCGAAGGTGGTGAATGCCCTTATGACCTTCCTGTTAGCTCAGGGGTCTATGATGCAAGGTGAGCAGTTTGGCTAACAAATGGTTTAAGCACGGACTAAGGAGCACGTCTGACTGTTGCATGAAGCACCCTTTATCACCGCTGACATCTTTGGTTTTCCATCTACATGTGTGTTCTTACATATGAAGCTTGTGGACTTTTCGTTTATTGATTATTTTAGTTGTTTATTATTTTAGCGCTGCACTACTTAGAGTATTTAGTTCAAAAGGGTTTATATATTTGCCTTTAGTGTTCAGCTGCTGTCAGTAGGTATTGGGTTTTGCGCTGACTGTCTGTTTCTGATGGTTAAATGGTCCCCAGAGGCTGAAGAAGCATTCCAGTCCTTAAAAACAGCCTTATGTAGCCAGCCAGTGTTGTACTCACCAGACTTCTCTGAGGACTTTGTTGTACAAACTGATGCATCAGACATTGGGTTGGGAGCAGTTTTGTCCCAGGTCTGGAACGGGGAAGAGCACCCAGTCATTTACCTCAGCAGGAAATTGAAGTCCCATGAGGTAAATTAAGCCACGATTGAGAAGGAGTGTTTAGCAGTGAAGTGGGCTCTAGATTCCCTTCGGTACTATCTGCTAGGTAGGCGCTTTGACCTGGTAACTGATCACACTCCTTTAAAGTGGATGGATCAAAACAAGGAGACCAATAGAAGGATAAATAGGTGGTTCCTGGCCCTACAGGAATTCAACTTTACAGTAAAGCATCCCCTGGCGTTAAAATGGGGAATGTGGATGCTTTTTCTCGAGTACATGCGTGCCTGACTGCGTATGTTCCAACCCCAAGGTTGAAACAAGAGGGGGGGGGGGGTATGTGACAGCTGGCAGGTAAAATCACCTGGTTGTATCCAGGATGGAAAATATGTATGCCCTAGATTCAGGCTTTATGCTGACTTATACCACTAGGGGGGAGTGCTGGGAGTCCTGCAGGGGAAGAGTTAATGAGCCCAGCTGAAGTAAGTGGGCTCATTAAGACCTATAGAAAACACCACAGCATGCTTAGGGAGATGCTCCATAATGGAACCAGTTCTGTGTGTGTATATATTTATATTTTTCACTACATTAAGCATAAATAAACCGCACCTTTGTTTTTGTTTTTTTCACCTGCAACGCTGTCTGCTGTGCCTGATTTTGTGTGGTGAACCCATCCAGGGGGTCACAAACACCCGCTGTTGAGCTAACCCCCTCACAATAGACGTGCAAAAATGGAGATGTGAACATATACACACACGTGTATAGCCGTACACACACATGTAATATATGTATATTGTACCTGAAAGTATACAGTATTCATGTGGTTGAAAATGCAGATAATGCTGTATTCAGGGTGGGATTCAGAGTAACCTGAGGTCAGCACCTGCAGAGAGAGTGATGTAGGGATATTAGTGCATGCGGCCACAACAGTACACATACATATGCATTTATACAAATGATGTGCTGCGTGCACTACTATTTGGCAGAATTTATTGCAAATGGCTCTCTCACCTTCACAATTCATTATTATTGGCACCTATAAAAGATCTAGGGATCAGGGCTGAAGTTGTAAATGTCCATCAAAAAGTTCATAAAGAAGCTAGACCCCCTAAGAATAGAGCAAAGCGTGCATAAAAATGAATGCCAGTCACCAAGCTGGAGCTTGGGAAGATGAAAAATAAAGAGGATAAATCATAAATGTTTAGGTTGAGCCTACCTGGTCGCCTGTACCGCCCACGCTGCCCCCAAAAAAACACAGAGGTGATAGACATATCACCCTCTCTTTTTATGTGTTGTGCACAAATGGGCTCCTATCTGGCGACACCCACAATGCTAATTGCATCTGACGTCACCAGACCTGGACCCATGGTGTGCATGTGCCGAATCGGTGCATGTGCGTTGTCCAAAAAACGGCAAATTGCACATCACATCAATGAGTGCATTGCCATCAAGACAACGGGGCATGAGCAGAGCCAGAAGGGCTGCTCAGTCCCACCTTCAGGGCCCCATACCCACTGGAAAAGTCATGATGCCGGGCCACTGTGCAACATCCGCGTTCTGGGGCAGTGAGTCAGGGGCAGCCATGATGGAAAAGGGCATGACTTAGACAGTGAAGAAAACAGAGGGGCCCCCTAGTGGGTCAAATTGTAATATCGCTCTGAAAACGTCAAGATGACCCAGAGAGGGGGTAAAAACGCCACAGCAGAGGCCTGTCATATGCATAACAATGAAATAACATTTGGACATTAAATTTATAAAACAGCTTTAATAAACATATTAATTATGTTGATTTAAAACTGTCTACCAAAAGACCGCCAGAAATCCCACACCAACCAAACAACATGGGAAAAAAGGAGGAAGAAAGGGAGAGAGAAGAAAGGGGTAAGGCACATAGCACCTACAACTCAAGCCATATTTTACAAGAAAGGTTTGTATGAATTGACCTCATTGAGGCGAGGCAGAGTCATAGCATTGAGACATTCTATCCATAATGTCTCACGTTGGAGTATGGTTTTATCCTAGTTGCCCCCCTGGGGTTAGTTGGGATTATATCAAGAACAAAGAAGGAGACAATTTCTGTATGCTATTTATGATATAGACCTGCCTGAATAGTATGTATGGTCTCCAATTCTTTGTCTGAGCTCACGTTTTGTTTTGCCGATGTAGAATACACCACATCTACAATACATGATGTATATGACTCCTTTAGTGAAACAGTCAGCAAAGGTTTTAGATTTGTGCCTTTGACCATTTGGTAGTCTGATGCCCTGGCCTTCTCTGACCCATGGACAACGTGGACAACTGCCACATCGATATGTCCCTCATGGTAAAGGATTACTATCACTATGTGGTACATAGTGGCTGGAGGTCAGTTGTTCTCTCAGAGTGGTCGCTCATCTAAAGATAAGTTCAGGAGTGGGTCTGACATATTTGGAGATGGTATAGTCCTCAGTGAGGAAATGCCAAGTCTTTGCGATCAATGTTCGCAAGTGTGGTTCATGAGTGGAAAACCTTGTGACCAGGCCCATAGTTTAATGATTATGTTTAGATAAGTCCATGCCTTATTATAAAAAGTGTACGAGAATACCCTCGTGCAAGTGGCCTTTTGCGCAAGAGATCTGCCTGTTTTTTTTTAATCTATATCCGAGGTACAGTTCCTACGTAGATGGAGGTACTGAGCATATGGAACGCTTCTAATCGGCGAGCTCGGATGTGAGCTGCTGGCATGGAGTAGAGTATTGTCAGCACTGGGTTTATGATAAAGATGTATGTATGTAGCCTTCTGGGTCAATCAAGATATTAAGGGCAAGAAAATATATTTCTGACACATTCACTGAATGTGTGAATTTGAGATTGTAGCTGTTAATAGTCAGTTGATCCATGAACCTATGTAAGTCCCTCTCTGTGCCAGTTCAAATGATCAGCAGATCGTCAATATCTGAACCAACACAGGATGCAGGGGAGCCAGGGCACATAATTCGCCAGAAAAAACCTTTTCTCTCCCATCCTCCCAAATAAAGGTCATAATATTTAACCACTCAGGCTGATCATGGCATACAATAAGGTAAATAAAAAACGATTTGTTTAAAGTGAACGTACAGTTTGCAGCCTGGTCGCATAAAGCCTTTATGGAAGGCGTATAAAACATATTGATTCTTTCTTTCCCTTCTCTCCTTTATTCCCTTTTTTTACATTTTCCTTCTTTACTCTTTTCTTCCTTACCTTTACATTTTTCGTATAAGTGTTTGTTAGTAGCCTCTGTATCCTGTTTTAGTTAAAGGCCCCTCCACTATCATGGTAGGATTGAAAGCACTAGAATAGATATGAGGACAACTCTACCTCAACAAATAAAATTATAAAAGTTACTAGGTCATTTACATTTCAAGACCAGATCATTAGATGTTTAATTTAACTAAGATAGAGTGATCTGGGGTAGGAAAGGTTGTAGCTTTAAGTACCTCTCAGGTCAATCCATATAGTTCAGGGGTTTTTAGCCTTTTTAACTTTAGTAAAATATTATTATGCCTAAGGCATAATATTGAATGTATATATTTTCAGATACAAGGTAGTAAGATACAAAGGACATTTTAAACTCACATAGGCAGGGTAAACTTATCACATCAAGTGCAATACATTTTGAGGGAAAAACAAACGTTCCTTTCATTTTAAGGTAAGATACAGTTCTGATAGACAGTTTATCATCATTGACTGTTAAAATGCGTGAATTATTAAGCCAGTAAGCATTTCAGGTTCCACTGGGAACTTATGCAGAGTGGAGCATTCACAGATAGTCACTTAAAAGGGGCATCCTGTTTAGGCAGCGTCGGAGAAGGATCCACAGTAAGTAAAGAAAATGAACCCTTAGGGCCCTTTCACACGTGCGGACCATTCATCCGTTTTTTTTCATACATCCGTTTATGGATTAAAACGGACATCAGTGCTACTCTATGGGATAGCGGACGTTAGCGGATGATCCTCCACTAAGGTCCGTTAACATCAGTCTCCATTAAGCTCAGTTTTTTTGTAATTTAATATGCATACATTACACTTAACCTATGACCCAGGTAGTGGTCATTAGTAAAGTCACATGCACAAGCACATGCTGCCTAGTGCCTGGAGAGAGAAGAAAGTGAAGAAATGGCAAGAGATGTATCCCATGAGCAGCTCATCCAACTTGTGCATGCCAGGCCAGTGTTATGGGACAAAATAAGTGCAGAATACAGTGACCGAAACTGCACAAGCATGAAGTGGGAAGAAATATTCGAAAATGTCACACCAAACTGGTTGTCGCTCAGTAATAGACACCGTCGGATACGTGGTAAGCAGTTTGTGGGATGGGGGTGGGTTGGCATGGTTAAACTTGTAGTACACCCACATGTCAGCATCCTGATTATTGTAGTCTAACTCACCATGCAAATTCCAGCACTCTTCTCCTACATTAGGCCCCATGTACACGTTTCGCAAACTCTTCTGAACGAAGCTTGAAACCGACGTTTAGAAATGCCCGTTTTGCCGCATTTGCATGCCGTGTTGAGCCTCGTTTAGTGTGTTTTTGTATTTAGCATGTCACTTGCCACATCACCTGCCACAAGTTGTGGCTTGTCCACCTGGCCACGTCACCTGGCCACGTCACCTGCCACGTCACCTGGCCATGTCACCTGCCACCTCACCTGCCACGGCCATGTGACCTGGCCATGTGACCTGGCCACGTCACCTGCCACATCACCGGCCATGTCACCTGGCCACGTCACCTGGCCACGTCATCTGCCACGTTGTCATCCCACAGTGTACAGCAAAGATATCCTAAACGGCGCTGAGATAATTACAGTAGTTCTAGTGAAGCCTTTTTATAGGCTTAACTATATGTAAAACTGACAAAAATAGTTGTTAAAAACCACTGTATTCCACATATGGGTTTTAAATAGTATACGTAATTGTCATGTTGGAGTTCTATCAGTTCATTGTGTCTACTGTTCCTATGCAGGCGAAAAAATCATGACAAGGTGGAGATCCCTAAGAGACCGCTATAAGTGGGAGCTAAAAGAGGAAGCTAAAGAGAGGCGGAGCGGAGTGGGATCGTCCAGAAAAAAAAGCCCCTTCTTTGAGATGCTGGACTTCTTGAGATGTGTGATGGACTTAAGAAGGTAAGTAAATACATTATTTCTCCCCTATTTTAAATTATTTGGCCTAGTCGAAATAATCATATACTCCAAAGAGGAAGTATCCATAAAAAAAAAACCTACAAGACAAAGGCATAATGAGCTAGTATGCATAGCATACTAGCTCATTATCAATTCCTTACCTGAGGTCGGAGCCCCCGCAGCGGCCCTCCTTCCCCCTCCTCCGTCACCGCCATCACTCCTGGAGTGACTTCCGGTTATTGCGGCTCCATTGCTGTGACTGGCTGTAGCCGCGATTACGTCATGCGTGTGGGAGCCACCAGTCACGGCATAATCGCCTTCAGAAACGGCACGTCAGTCGCTGTTGTCTACAGGTTTTCTGCAGATATTTCCTAAACCGTGTAGGTTTAGGAGATATTTCTTGCGCCTACCTGTAGGTTAAAGTGGTCTGTAAGGGTTTACAAACACTTTAACAGTAATGACACACATGGATCTATGTATTGTAATAACTCTACTGTACTGAGCTGTAATCCATCTATGTACAAATATTTTACAGTAGCACCAGCAACATTTCTGCAACAGAAGAGGGGGATGCAGTGGATACCCAGCCTGCACAAGAGGAAGACATGGGAGTTAACGAGCAAGGTCCCGAAGAAAACCCGTCCTCCCAATCAACAGAAATAGTCAAGCTTGAAAGACAATGTGTGCCTGTAAGTATCCTATATAAAATGCCCCATTTTGAAATGTTGACAAAATAAAATCTGCTAATAAATGTTCCACCCCTCAGATTCGTTCTGTTGGCGCTACCGCACCGAGAGGCAGGAAACGTCACGAACATCCCAAACGTGACATGGATGCAGCCATGTTAACATTTATGGAGGAGATAAGGGCAATAAGAAGGGCTGATACCACCGACCCATTTTCAGACCCCAATAACGAGGATGCTAGTTTTGTTAGGAATCACTACCACTATCTAGTTAAAGTTCCAGCTGATTGTAAAATGGATGTTCAAATGTCGATCTTTAATTTTACTGGTGTGTGCATAAGTCTGCAATGTCCAGAGAACCCATGCCACCAGTCATTACCCATCACCAACCTCCATACCATGGTGAGCAAGCTCCATAACATTTATTTCACCATCCATATTTGTTGCGGTCATTGTCTATTATTAATAAAAATAAATGACTGCATGGAAAATTTTATTTTATTATTGTACTTTATATAAACCAAAAACAACTGATACTAATGAATATGTTGGTCCTAGGGTGAGTGATGATCGATGTTGGCACTAGGAGACTGAAAACAACAAGCTTTAATTATACACTGATAGAGGTCACAAGACTGCTATACTGCTAACATGAAAATGTATTATTTCGTCAAACTATTGAATTTCCATTTTCTATAGGAAAACAAATACAATGCAGGGTACCAAAAGGGGGTCAAACATGGTACTAGCAAATTGTACCTAATAAAGTGCCTGGTGAGTGTTTTTACACATGTTGATACTGCCACGGAACCTCTCCCTCTGGGGACATGAAATAGTTTGCAAACGTATCACGCATGGTAACAACTGAATTGTTGGGTCGCAGTCCAGTAAACCGTACAGAAGGTAAATCGATCTCGTCCTCTTTCTCAACAGTAATTCCTTCGTTCTCACGTATAATGTTATGGAAGACACAACATGCTTGTATAGCTCGTTCAGCATTCTCCAGGCTCAGTTGAATTGTTGTATGGAATATGAGCCACTTGCTGGTCAAAATGCCAAAGGTGCATTCAATAAGGCGCCTTGCACGACTCAACCGATTGTTAAAAAATTTTTGGGGGGAGTTAGATTGTGCCTGGCATAAGGCCTTAGGAGATGCCTAGAAAGTACAAATGCCTCATCAGCTACAAGCACATGTGGCATATCTGGCCCTACAGTTCCTGGAAGAGGTTTGTCTGATGGCAAATGAAAGTGGCCCTCAAGTAGTCTTCTCCCCATTTCTAATGCTGTAAACACTCTTGAGTCTGCAGTACATCCATATGCCCCAATATCTACAGCTACAAACTTATAATTACTGTCACAGATTGCCATAAGCACAAGGGAGAAGTATTTATAGTTAAAATATTGTGAGCCAGATCCAGGTGGCATCTGAATTCAGATGTGTTTCCCATCCAGGGCTCCAACACAATTAGGAAATTGGGTCTTCTTCCAAAACCCATTTGCAATTTCCTGCCACATGGATGTATCTGGAACAGGCATTGCAGTACACCGAAGCTCCTCCCATATTGCTTGACAAGTGTCGTGCACAATTCCAGAAATTGTAGAGGTTCCCACCAAAAAGTAGTGGTTTAGGGACGTATAGGTTAGTCCAGATGCCAGAAACCTAGGAATAGTAGAACAAATGATGAAAGGAATCCTACATTATGCTGGACATAATCAAGCAGAATGGCTGGTTGGCTTACCTCAGGGAAAGTAGAAGTCGCTCCTCTGGTGGCACACAACGTCTCATATCCGTGTTCATCCTTTCCAAACGGGGATGCAACTTTTCTAATAAAAATTCAAACGTTGGTACAGACATTCAAGTAAAATTTAATTTTTTTTATGGGAAACGTCGCAGATCTACATACTGCAGAGCAAAAAACCCTTCTGTTGGGCCTCTTGAGAAGCATGGGATGTGTCCAGTACCTGCGTCTTATTGCAGAAATCTTCCTGGTCATGCTTTTCTGTCTCCTCCAATAAGATAGCATGACAAATAATGTCACATGCTCAAAAAATCTGACCAAATCCATTGCTCTAAATAAGCATGTACACTACAACAAGGAATCAGGAAACGCAAAGCAAGCTGAAACCACAAAGCAGCATGGGAAGCACAATGCATGCTGGGGAATACAAAGAATCATGGGAAAATTCCCATAATTCATGAAAAACTGATTAAAAAAACGGACATAAACGGATGAAATACGGACATACACGGATATAAAACAGATGCAAAACGAATGACAATGGATGGAAAACGGATGACAACGGATGTAAAATGGATGGTAACGGATGTAAAATGGGAATGAAAATGGATGAAACTGATGTTTACTGACAACAACTGATTATAAAAAAATGTGACTGAACTGATCTAATGAACGGTCTGCACGTGTGAAAGGGCCTTTACAAGAGGCTCAAGGTGTTAAATTTAGTAAAGTAGATTCCCTAAAAGTATAGGGGATTAAACATCATGGAGGAACATAAATGCTAATGTGTCCCATTACAGGCTTTCGAAAACTGGCTTTGCTTGTGCAGGTAATTGTATAGTTCTCGTTGGTAGATAATTTGGGTAGTTACATCACTCAGTAGGTTGAAAAAATTCAAAACAAGCTCCTAGCGTCTATTGTTTCTGAGTGTTTCCGAGCCCGTTGTATGCTTAGGATCCCTGGATTTGGGTTGCTGTTGACGTTGGGGTCTTGGGGATAGAGGAGTAGAGGAGTCTCGGTCTTCTAGGTATCCAAGCCAATTTTACCTGTATTACCTCACAGTAAAGAATACAGCGTGAAAAAGTGGTTATACTTTCTAGCAGTAAAAGGGTATCCCCATCAACAGGTGACTCCCAATGTATGCATACAATCCAGAAGTGGTTTAAGCATACGTCTCCTGTAAAACATTTGTGGACAAAGGTCTAGAAGGATTTTTATTGAAGATCCATTAGTGTTAATATCCCCTCTTTGCTATACTTGGTGGAGAATCTCTTCATCAATTTAAAAAAATGGACTCTGCATAATACATCTCTGTGGTAAGTAGAGGCTGTTCTTTTGGAAGATTGAACTCTATGTACTCGATCCAGTTCAATATAATTTGTATTTGGTTTTTCTAGAGTTATATTCAGAATAGCTAGAACTGTGTCATGTAAGGCTCTCCCTGTTGTGGCTTCAAGAATGCTTCTAAGTCTTAGATTATTCCTTCTACTGCGATTTTCAACATCTTCCGGGTGAAGTTGCATGCATGCAAGTTTATGCATAATAAGATTTGGGTCCTCCTCTAGTTTATGAATACGAGTGTCTTTCTGTGTTTCTGATTTTTCCAAATAATTAACTCTTTGATCAGTGTCAGCAATGCTCTGTTTAACCTCTTCAATACAGAGCACTTATACACCCTTCCTAAGCAGACCAATTTTCAGCTTTCAGTGCTCTCGCACTTTGAATGCCAATTACTCAGTCATGCAACACTGTACCCAAACAAATTTTTTATAATTTTTTTCACACAAATAGAGCTTTCTTTTGGTGGTATTTAATCCCCACTGGGTTTTTTATTTTTGTGACATAAGTGAAAAAAGAGCGAAAATTTTGAAAAACAAACACTTTTTGTTTCTATGAAAAATGTTTGCTAATAAGTAATTTTTGTTCATAAATGTGGGCCAAAATGTATACTGCTACATATCTTTGGTAAAAATAACCCAAATAATTGTATATTATTTGGTCTGTGTGAAAGTCATAGAGTCTACAAGCTATGGTTCAAATCATTGAAAATTGATCATACCTGGTGTACTGACAGCTATCTAATTTCTTAAGGCCCAGAAATGTCAGGAAAGTACAAATACCCCCAAATGACCCCTTTTTGAAAAGTAGACAGTCCAGGGTATTTAGTAAGAAGCATGGTGAGTTTTTTGAACTTGTAATTTTTTTCCACAAGTCTTTGGAAAATGAAGAAGTTATTATTATTTATTCTTTTACACAAAATTATCACAATAACAAGTTATTTCTCACACACACCATATGCATACTTCCACTTCCACTCCAAAATACATTCTGCTACTCGTCCAGAGTATGGCAATACAACATGTGTGAGACTTTTACACAGCCTGGCCACAAAGAGAGGTCCAACATGCAGGGAGCACTGTCAGGCGTTCTAGGAGCATAAATTACACATCTAATTTCCTAATCACCTATCACATTTTTGAAGGCCCTGGAGCACCAGGACAATGGAATTACCCACAAAATGACCCAATTTTGGAAAGTAAACACCCCAACGTATAATCTATGAGGCATAATGAGTCTTTTGAACGGTTCTTTTTTTCCAAAAGTCTTTGAAAAATGAGGAAAGAAAATTAAAACGTCTTTTTTTACAAAGTTGTCAGTTTATTCAATTTTTCTTTAAATATAGCATGCACATAGCAAAAATGGCACCCAAAAAATATTCTGCTACTCATCCCGAATAATGCGATACCATATGTGTGAAACTTTTACACAGCTAGGCCATATAGAGAGGTCCAACATTCAGGGAGCACCATCAGGCATTCTAGGAGCATAAATTACTCATTTCGTTTCCTGACTACCTATCACACTTTTGAAGGTCCTGGAGCACCAGGACAATGGAATTAACCACAAAATTACCCTATTTTGAAAAGAAAACACCCCAGCTGGTGACTGGTACTCTGGTACTCTGATGGGCTGGTGACAGGTACTCAGGGTACTCTGAGCTGGAGATAGGTACTCCGGTGGGCTGGTGACAGGTACTCAGGTACTCCGGTGGGCTGGTGACAGGTACTCGGGTACTCTGATGGGCTGGTGACAGGTACTCAGGTACTCTGATGGGCTGGTGACAGGTACTCCGGTACTCTGATGGGCTGGTGACAGGTACTCCGGTACTCTGATGGGCTGTTGACAGGTACTCAGGTACTCTGATGGGCTGGTGACGGGTACTCCGGTACTCTGATGGGCTGGTGAAAGGCAACTTGGGTACTCTGATGGGCTGGTGACAGGTACTCGGGTACCCTGATGGGCTGGTGACAGGTACTCAGGTACTCTGATACTCTGATGAGCTGGTGACAGGTACTCAGATGGGCTGTGACAGGTACTCAGATGCTTGTGACAGGTACTCTGGGGCTGGTGACAGTTACTCAGATGCTGGTGACAGGTACTCTGGGGCTGGTGACAGGTACTCTGATGGGCTGTGGCAGGTACTCCTGATGGGCTATGACAGGTACCCCTGATGGGCTGTGACAGGTCCTCTTTATTTAGGGGGCAATCGGGCACATTCCTGCACTTTTTCAGCCAGGTCTCCTCCTCAGTCACTGAGGAGGAGAACCTGGAAACGGCGCTATAGCCATTTGTTGACAATTTCATTGGCTCTTTACCCTGATTGGGGATGGGCTGTGTCCGAGGGACACAGCTCATCCCCGATCATTGCGATGCGTGCCCCCAGGGGCATGCACGAGTGGCGATCACGAGCAGAGTACATATGACTGGCTGTGACAGAAGAAGGATTTATCTCAGACTCAACAGGGATTAGTAATTGAGCTGAGGGGATGGATGTCACCAAGGTTTCATCAGGGTGTATTTAGCTTTCAAAGGGAATAGCTGCTTTTAATGTTCTCCTCTGTCTACAGAGCTCACAGAAGGCACATCTTCATTCTACTATCACTTAGCCATGCCCCGTACCTCTTTACTTTCTAAATGTGAGTTGTTTACTGTTCAATAAACTCATTTAGTAGTTATGCTGCACCCAGAGTGGTGCGCTTTGTGTTTCTTGTCTTGCTACAGAGATCTCTTCACACCTCACAGGAGCTGCCTTCAGAAACAACATTGGAGCTCTTTTTCTCCAAAATGGGGTCATGTTGTGATGTTTCCATTGTCCTGGTGTCCCAGAGCCTCCCAAATTATGATGGAACGCCTGAAGGTGCTCCGTGAATTTTGCGCCCCTCTATGCATCTAGGTTGTGAAAAAGTTTCACATATATGGTATCGCTATACTCAAGAGGCATAGCAGTATGTGTTTTGGGGTGTAATTGTAAGTACGCCAATGCTATGTGTGAAAAATAACTGACAATTTTGTAAAAAAAAAATATATTTTTATTTATTTGTCAAATATAAATGGTGTTGCACAATCCTTATATAAACATATATGCATCCTGTGCAGTAAACACCTAAAAACAAATGTGATATAATTCAAAACAAACACAGAATGAATAAATGTCCCATAAATCATAGGTGTATCAGCATAGAATGAAATGCAATAAATTAAATCAAATGAAATAGAATTGCTGAAAATGAGTGTCCAAGTGTAATAAAACCATAGAGCTCACTTCTGTGGTTTACTTCCATTCGATGGGATAGATGTGGACAAAAAAAAATATGTGTGTCAAGGGAGCAGGAGGCGGAGCCTAGCGGAGCAGACATGCATTGTTAGAGCTCCACACCGCTGAGGAGAGAAGAGAAGGACAAAGCGGAGCCTGCAGGCTCAAAAGGTATCCATTTGAACCTTTTTGCCCCAGGGAACAAACTGTGAAAGTTTGGGCAGGAAATATGGTACTGGGAGGAAACCGTGGCAGAAATAAAAATCACCTCACAAAGAGCTCACAGGCACTCACTGCAGCTGAAGCAGCTCCAGTCACCTCACAAGATACAGCATCAGGGCGCTCTCACAGACAGAAAATGTCACAGCAAGACTCTCCATTTGAGTCAGATACAGAACAAATCCTCTCACAAACTTCTCCACAAGCCTCCTCAGTATCCCCAGTAATATTATTACAATTTGAAAAGATGCTTCATAAGGCTTTAAAACAAACCTCAGACCAAATAACAAACACCCTAACCAAAGAAATAAGAGAGCTGGGAAACCGCACCGCAGCCTTAGAAATAAAAATGGATGAAATTGAAATTACAACCCAAGAAAATATAACAGAATTGGAACAATTAAAAAAAGAGAATTTAATACTTCAAACTAAGCTCGAAGATTACGAAAATAGAGCCAGACGTTCAAACTTGCGCATAAGGGGAATACCTGAAACTGTGACAGACCTGCAATCTACTATTACTGCTCTATTACAAGAACTAAAGCCAGATATCCCTATTGAACGTTTAGAACTGGACAGAGTACACAGAGCCCTCACAGCCAAAAAGAAAGATGGACCCCCACGTGATATAATCACAAAATTTCATTATTACAGAACGAAAGAACAAATACTAATTGCTGCAAGAGAAAAAAAGGAACTTAATTTTCAAGGACACAATTATCAAATTTTTGCTGACCTATCCCAACTTACTATTACTAAAAGACGATCCATGAAACCCCAACTAATGGAACTGCAACGCCACAACATTATGTATCAATGGGGCTTCCCCTTTTCAGTCAAATTTAACTACCAAGGTACAATTTACAGAAGCAGATCAGCAGATGAACTACAACAAACCCTTTTAAAATTAAATCTGACAGAACCCACAAGCAGCAACACTCCCACACGCAGAAGAATGGCATCATCTTCACCTTCAGGCAGCACCCAGAAAATTCCAGAACAAAATGGGAATCATCATTCTCACAAAAGAGGCCGTTATGCCACATCATCCATGGACCAAGAAGATTCAATGGACTGACATCCTAATTCCTGATATCTCTTCATTTATTATACTAAGAGATGGTTCTCTATAAAAAACCTATACTTATAACTGAATGTAACTGCATTCTGATAGTCACACACTGTGTGGGATCATGTTACATTCCAGTTATATTTCTTATTACTTCTGATTCATATAGCCTTAGAATATATAAGTGAAATAAGGAAATTCTTGTTCAGTTATATATTATCAGGTAATAACAATAGATTTATTACTTTTTAGGACAAATATGTTCAATAATCCAGAAGTAATGGAAGCTTTTTTTTTTTTTTTTTTTTTTTCTTTCTTTTCTTAAAACAAATATATTATTACCTAACTAGTTCCTAGAATTATGTTTTTGTTTATTCTAATCTGAAGCAATACAACCTCAATTTTATGAATTAACATATCTAAACAGTTACATATGAATAAAATATGTAATTGTTTACTCTAAAAGGGTTAAAATCCCAAAATAATTCAAACTATCTTCATCAATACCAAAGTTATTATTAGTACCTTTCTAACTGAATTATTTAGCCTAGGGCAAGACTAACCATATACAACCACCCTGGAATAAATAATTTCAACAAAAATTATATTCTGCACTCCAACTAATGAAACATCATTTTGATGTCTTTTGACATAGCACTTCTCTCCTGTAAGCGGAAGATCCCTGTACCCCCATTAGCCCTCCTCATTCTCCCAACCATATTATGTGGGAGTGTGACGAAGGCACTTATTCCCCTGAGAGAGATATTTATTCTCTTTCACGGGTAAATTGTGATTACTTGCAAAAAATAATTTATACAATGTATCATCTAATCTCATATGTTTTTTGTTTACTCTTTACTCCAGAATTCATTGGTTTCTTTTCTATCTATTCATCTCTTCAGTCCACACAGGTTGATCTGCGCAGTCAGCTCTGCATAACAAAAAGTAAGTCAAAACTATTTGATCTATTGCCATGGCACCACTGAATATACTTTCCCTGAATGTTCAGGGAATAAATGTCCCTCAAAAAAGGACCAAAGCCTTCCGTACTTTCCATAACAAGAAGGCTCACATAGTATGCCTCCAAGAAACACACTTCACCAAAGATTCTACTCCAAAATATATTTCTCCTTTTTATCAACAAATTTACACGGCTTCTGCCTGTACCAAGCAAAGGGGAACTCTAATTGCATTTCACCGATCCACACCATTCACCTTATCATCAGAAATTAAAGACCCAGAAGGTAGATACCTGATACTCATGGGTTATATAATGGATACAGCAATCACGGTGATTTCCTACTACGCTCCTAACAAACAACCTACACCATTCCTCTCACATATATTACAAGTGATTAATACACACAAAATAGGAACAGTGATAATGTGTGGGGATTCGAACCAGGTCCTCCTCCCATTTCTAGATAAATCACCTTTTACACCATCCAAAATAACCTCTAGATTACCTTTTTCTCAACTTCTTTCCAAATACAATCTGGTGGATTCATGGAGAGAAAGTAACCCAATGAAAAAGAAATTCACTTATTTCTCGCACCCTCATCAAACCTTCACCAGAATAGATCATATTTTTCTAACAATAGGAATGATACCAGAAATTATTGCATCAGATATAATTCCGATTCCGTGGTCTGATCATAATGCAGTATACACTACTATAGCCTCAGCCATACCAAAAGCGCATGACCCAACGTGGTACTTACCGGACATAATGCTCAAACACCCACTACATCAGATGGCCATTGAACAAGCTTTAAAGGAATACATATCAATTAATAATACAACAGACATCTCCCCAATAACACTGTGGGAAGCTCATAAGCCTGTCTTGCGTGGTACAATACAAAGACAAATGGCACTATTTAAACGGGAACGCAAAAACCTAGCAAAAAAACTAGAACTCAATTTTAATGCAGCCTACATATCATTTCAAGATAATCCATCTCAGAGTACAAAATCTCATCTGGAAAAATCTAGATTGGAATACGATCTATTTCTCACTGAGTCAGTTGATAAATCCCTCAAACGCTCCAAACACAATTTCTACATGAATACAAACAAACCAGGTACATATTTGGCTCGGGCATTAAATTCAACTAACAAATCTTTCAAACCAATACGTTTGAAATTATCAAAAAATGTTTACACTTGTAATCCAGTTAAAATAGTCCATAAATTTCACTCACATCTCGCAACTTTATACAAGACAAACAATGAATTTAATCCTACAGAGGCTGAATCCTTCTTCTCAAAAATAACCTTACCTGAGTTATCTCAGAATCAAAAAAGCAGTTTGGATGAGCCTATAACTATAGATGAAGTTGCTAACGCCATAAAAGACCTAAAACTTAACAAAAGACCAGGCCCAGACGGCTACTCGGCTTTATACTATAAAACATTCTCAGAAATACTCTCTCCCATTCTCACTGAAACTTTTAACAAACTTCTAGATGGACATTCTTTTCGGCAAGAAACACTAATGGCAATTGTTTGTATGATCCCAAAACCCCTTTCTGATGATACTTCCTGTGTGAATTATCGGCCTATCTCTCTGTTAAACCTCGATATTAAATTATTAGCAAAAATAATAGCAAAACGCCTCAATAGCATTATAGGAAAATTAATACATAGAGATCAAGTAGGCTTCATGCTAAATAGACAGGCAGGCGATAATATACGCAGGGCAGTGTTATTGGCACATATTGCTAAAAAACGGAAAATCCCTTTATGTTTTCTATCTCTCGATATTAAGAGGGCATTTGACACAGTATCCTGGCAATATATGCAATATTCATTACAAAAATGGGGTTTTGGACCCCACTTTTTAACATGGATCAAAGCATTATATAATAAACCCAAAGCCTATATAAAATATGCTGGATACAAATCTGAAGCCTTTAATATCGAAAGAGGTACCCGACAGGGTTGCCCATTATCTCCCTTATTATTTGCCCTTATACTCGAACCCATGGCCCAATATATCAGAACAAACCAAACTATAACTGGCATTGAAGTAGGAGGTATTACACACAAATTATGTATATTTGCAGACGATATATTACTTTTTCTATCATCACCACAGGTCTCTGGTCCTAACTTAATACCAGCTCTTGATGGATTTGCAGCCCTATCCGGCCTTATGATTAATCCTAAGAAATGCCTAGTGCTTAATATTTCACTCACAAACATGGAATTGATCCCGGCTAGGGCTGCACTCCCATTCACATGGGCAGAAAAATCAATCCCATATCTTGGAATTCATTTAACAGCCTCTCATTCTGACTTATTCTCAACCAATTATCCTCCTGTATTAAGACAGATCACAAATCTAATAAAACAATGGTCGCAACTTCCTTTATCCTGGATAGGAAAGATTAATGCAATCAAAATGACTATTCTACCCAAATTGCTTTATCTATTCAGAGTCCTCCCTATTCCAATTCCTTCCTATTTTTTGAGAATAGTACAAAAAAGAGCAACTTCGTTTATATGGGGCTCTTCTAAACCACGTATACCTATACACACACTACATCTTCCCAAAAATAAAGGAGGCCTGGGATACCCTAATTTTACTAACTACTACAGAGCGGCACATTTGGCCAGTCTGTCCAAATACCATGCAAAACAGGAAATCCCATTATGGGTATTTATAGAGGCTTCAGAAAATGACCCTCTATTAATATCAAATTTATTATGGCTTGATCCTAAAGACCGCTTTAAAATTCATAATCCCATAACTAAACACTTCTTATCTCTCTGGGATAAACTAAAAACCAAATATCAGTTACAATCTCCACACAATCCTCTCCTTTCTTTTATCAGAAATCCGGCCTTTTATCCGGCATGGATCTACCCAAATTCTTTTAAAGCTTGGACAACATCAGGCATTCAGACACTAAATGACTTCATAGCATCTAAATCATTCCTTTCATTCCCATTGCTTAGAGAAAAATATGATCTACCAAACTCTGAGATATTTAGATATCTCCAAATTAAAAATTTCTATACACCATTCCTAAAGGGGGATACACCATTATCCCAATTATTCATTTTTGAATCAATCTGTACAAAAGATCCATTTGCTAAAGGTACAATTTCATCATTTTATAATCAATTATATGGAGTACCAAATCTTAATAGACCCTCTTACGTTCAGAGGTGGGAGGAGGACCTGGGACGAACTTTAGAAGACACGGACTGGTCTAACATATGGCTCACATCTAAGTCATCTTCACCCAACATCTTAGCACTGGAGACAAATTATAAAGTCCTAACTCGCTGGTACCTTGTACCCGCTAGAGTGGCAAAATATTCACCTAATACCTCAGCTCTTTGTTTTCGAGGATGCCCAGAAATAGGCACATATTTACACATATGGTGGACGTGCCCAGTAATCCAAACTTTCTGGAAGGAAGTCTTCCTGATTGCATCTAAAATATTTAAAAAAATAATACAACCAGGTCCATATTTAACTTTACTTAATCTAAAACCGGAATGGTTAACACTCTCTCAATTCAAACTTATGATCCAACTAATAACGGCTGCAAAACAAACAGTGGCCAAGGCATGGAAATCTCCTACATTGGTACTAGCAGAAACAATTCACAGAATGAATAATACAATGTCCCATGCTAAGATGGTAGCCATCGATCAAAATCAAATTCCAAAATTTGAAAAACTTTGGCATCCTTGGATAAAACAACAGTTCCTGTCAAACTTCAATGACTCTGTCCTGTTGCCATGGTAACAGATTAAATGACTTACAGAGACACCCATTCTAAGGCTTCAAAGAGAACTAAAAAGAATAATAAACTGACGAGCGGGACAACCTTGTGGACCATACCTCTACCTTTCAACCCTTTTTCTTCTTTCTCTTTCCTTTTCTCCACCTTACGATTAAAGCTCATTATCAGAATTTATTTGACCTATATACACTCTACTTGTAAACAATATGTATAGTAGGTATAAATCATTTAAATACCTACAAAAGTAACTAAGGAAATGATATATATCTTTAATTTAGGTTTACGTGAACCCAATGTTTAATATTTGAAATTTCATGATATTTACCTATATAAACCCTACTGTAAAACAATGAGCTTACTTTATAGATCCTTGTAAACTTACTTTATGTATCTTTATAACATTGTATACTCAATAAACTTCTTTTGACAAGGAAAAAAATATGTGTGTTTCCACCCACCATATGTTTATTTATTATTATTTATATTTTCTTGATTTTCTAAAAAAATCTGACAAAAAAAATACAACTTCAAAATACTCATCTCTTACTAAATACTTTCCAAAAAGGGGTCATTTGTATTGTGCTGGCATTTTAGGGCCTCAAGAAAAGAGTACATCAGGACTGATCCTTTTTTAAATATACATACCATAGTTTGCCACCGAGTAAATATGATACGCACTTATTTTGGTTATTTTAAACAAAGAAATGTAGCAGAATATTTTTTGGTCTACATTTATAAAAAAAAAGTATTTTAAAACAGAAACTAAGAAAAAAGTGGGGTTTTTTTTCAAAATGTTTGGTGTTTTTTTGTTTATATAGCAAAAAGTAAAACACAGTCAAATAAAAATTGGGAATTGGGGATCAGGACTGGGAAGAGCGTGGCTAAGCTTGACTTCACAAGAAATGTTGAGATCTGCATATAAATTTCAAATGAATACTCTGATCTGCAGTTTCCACTAATATGTACAGTATTTGTTTTATTCCACGCCTTTCAGTTGTCCGTTTTTATAGGGTTACTTCTAGGGCTCCACTGTACATGTACTTGAAATACACTTTAAACATTTACTAGGTATGGATGCGGCTAAAAAGAAATATTTTTAAAAAAACCTTCCCATGGTTACTTGTCAAGAATAAATCCACATTAGATTCTCACCTTCACAGAATAGGTTAGTGTTGAATATTGCTACATTTGTGTAGGTGTATACCTGCACACTACCATATTGCAATAATACATTTACTGTTTATTTTCCAAATTATGATCTTTTTATAGACATTGTTTGAAAAATATTTCAATAAAACCACACACAGAAAAAATTGCATTAGGATGTATGTAATAGTTCATATATTCTGGTCTGCAGGAAACACAATTGCATTTCTTTTCATAACCACATATGGTCAACTGACTACACACTTACTTTTTCTTTTTCCAGCAGATTGTATTTATTAAATTTGAATTAATACAATAGATTCTGGACCCTGACATTAAATGTAAGTACTTTTATGAAGCAACCCTGAAAAGGTTACAGAATTATAAGTGTTCAGCACAAACAAGGGAGCCTAACTAGATGTACTTAATTTTTAACCTAATGAAGATGAATTTGTTCTTTTAGCCTGTGTTGAAGGAAAATTGTATCTACATTATAAAAGCTTGTTAAAATTTAAGAAAACTTCTACAACTACTGGCAAACGTGGTTAATGGACCTGCAAAAAAAACCCTCTTAAGCCCCATACACACTCACATTTTCTGCTGATTTTTGTCTTCAGATTTACCAAAACCATGTAGTGCAAGGGCCTGCCCGATTGCATACAAATTGAAACTCCTAAGGTTTGACCTCATATTATATGGTTTTGATAAATCTGAAGGAAAAAATCAGCAGAAAATCTGATAATGTGTATGGGGCTTCAAACAACTATATGTGTAGAGAATATATACTGTATCTGCTTTTGATTGTTTGTTTCCTGGCCAAACAATGTAAGCCAATTTTCTTCCCTAGCATAAGAAAAAAAATGACACTCCTTTCAGGATGGCTAAAATGTGAAATATACCTTTGTAGTCAGAAGACAACCATTGACATCTAAGAGTAATCTCACTATTAGCTGCTGTATTTTTGCAATATGCAGAAGGTAGGATTGGAATTAGCTTGACCATAAGTGGCTAGGGAACAAGAAGAACTCAACAATCAAACATAAATTTTTCCTAACTTCTTAGCAAATATAGTTGCTAGTGGAGGTGAAAAAAGGTATCCAACAACGTGCCATAATGAGTGTAAAGCAAGGATTGCAGAGGAAATCTTGGAAAGACATACAGTCTTATGCCTGGTACACACGATGAGATTATCAGAGGAATAATCATCTGTTTGCTTTTTTTGCATGCTAGTCTCATATTGAAAATGAAGAGTTATGAAAATTCTCGTAAAACAGAATAAAAATCCAAGTGATGTAATGTGTTGTAGTGTATTTGTATTGTATTTTCGAATGACAACAGTGATGATTAAACAAAAATCGTATGATCTGGTATCGTAAGAGTAAAACTTTCCTGCTTGTTCCATCAGATAATTTCACATGAATTGTTGTGATCAGGTCTCGAAAGCTGTGTACTAACAATCAGATTATCTCACGATTGCTTGAAAATCTGTATTTTTAGTATGATTTTATGATCATTTGTACAGGCCATTAGACACTAATGAACAATTATGAAAAATAGAAATTATTTCAATAATATTCTCATGAATGTTTTTCTTCCTACCCTTTTGCCATTCTCTCCTTCCCTCCATCCGCTATTCCATAGGACTGTCTCTCCTTGCTCAGCTCCACGCTTAACATAGCCAATATAGTAAGTAGTATTGGACCTCATGTAAACCAATGTCTGACGAAGTTCCGCTGTTCAAGGAATGAAACATGTAAGCTTTTAGCTTTTTATGCTGGGATAAGCACCCCCGTTTTTGCTCACCTACCCTAGCCAACACTTTTCTGTGGGCTTGAGAAACTGAACTGGAACTTGATGATATACAATCTTGAAATTAACAGCACGAGTGACCTCAATATGAACTTATATGGATAACCGACTACTGAGAACAGACACTGCAGCCATGGACTAAATTATTTTACGGATCACCAACAGTTTGTTATACACTGACACCCCATTTGGATGTGGAATTACTATAAGAACCACAGATCAGAAATCATCAGCTGGAGATCTATGACTATTGCATACAGATGGACAGATTGAATCTCATCCAGCATTTGAGAGATCTCTGTGTGACCAGCTATCAGTAAGTAACCATAACAGTGCTCTATATAATATTATCACTACAAATTGCCTATAGGATATACCTGCATGCTGTGGCAACCCTGGCATACGGCTACACTGATGATATCTGTGAGATTGTTCTTATTTGTGTAATATACCGGACCAGTTCAGGACTGGAGTGTCTAGTGATCCATTCAGCTCAACTAAGTGTCTGTTATTGTTCAATCATTCACATGCCATTGTCAAGATAAAACAGCAGGATTTTCTCCATATTTGAGGACATACCTTATCATCATGAGGAGCATCTTTTTTTCTCCCCCCTTTTTTTCCTTCTGTGGATTATTATTTATCATTTTAATGTGTGTTCTCTTCCCATGACATTACCTGTATCCCTGACTGAATGATTGACTTTCCGTGGGAATGACATGTGTATCTTGTATGATTGGTCACAGTGACTTTATTATTCCAGAAGTGGAATAGTGTGTACTATTTCTGCGGTTACAGAATCACACTGTCCCTTTCAGGAATTGTCCATTTCAGATCTCGCCCGAGGTGACTTGGGGAATTAACAAGTGCTTATAGAGGGTGTGTAATATTGGGGGAGGGAGGGACCCACCTACTGCATTGTCTACTCCTTAATTTTTTGAGAGGAGATTTATTTGGATCATCTATTATATAGCTTTTGGGGCGTTGTTTTGACCATTGGAGAATCATCCCCTGCACTAGGGATCCTTCTTCTGTTTTTTTTTTACTGGGGATTTAGGGTTACTGTTGTTGCCTTTTGTATCTTGCTTTATTTATAGCGAATAAATATATGTAGTTTAACTCTTTAGGGAGTGTATTTATATCATTTTGTTTGTTTTACCTGAAACCAAAAGAAAATAACAATGTAACAGATGTTCAGAATTATTTATTAAGATATACCCTTTTCTTTTCCTTTCCCTATTTCCCTTTATTACTTAATAATACTCTACCAATTTTTCCTCCTCCCCTCTAAGCTATGACTGCGCAGATTGTCAGGTCTTCAACATCCTTTGCTTCTCACCATTTTTTCTGTGGGGGGGGATTATTACCCCCAGCAAAATGTTACACAAGTATATAATCTCATATATATAACTGAATGATGATTCATATATGTAAGTTTTATGTCTAATTGCTTATTTTCCCACAGTCCAAACATAACACATTGATATGTATCATATTCAGGTTTTGCATATCCTGATGTACATTTTGCTTAGCTCACATTTGCACTTCTTTTAAAATGACATTTAACATGCTTTTTTAAAGCACACTGCATACCAATTAAAACACCTGCCACAGGCTGCGTTTGCTTTGCTTAAAAAATTATACTCCATGTCGCTTCTTGGTGCTTCAAAGCATCTCCCAGCAGAACCGGTGCTAGACCATTTTGCACCCTAGGCAAGACCAGCTACTTACACCCCCGCCAAAAAAACCTGTACACATTGCCCCCCTTCCTGCACATAATGCTCCCCCTTTCACCCTATGCTCCTCTTCCTGTATACACTGCCCCCTTTAATACTACACCCCCCCTTCCTGTACACACTGCCCCCTTTAACGCTAGAGAGAGGGGGCTGAGGGGGGCTGAGAGAGAGGGCAGCTGAGAGAGGGAGGGCTGAGAGAGAGGGGGGCTGAGAGAAGTAGGCGGGGAGAGGGGGACTGAGAGAGAGGGGGGTTGAGAGTGAGGGGGGCTGGGAGAGGGAGGGCTAAGAGAGGGGGGTCTGAGAGAGAGGGTTGAGGGAGGGGGGATTGAGAGAGGGGGCTGAGAGAGGGTAACATACGGATAAAATTAATCTGAATCCAATTTAATTAAATGTTGAGAGGGCTCAACCAGTAATAGGGTGTTACCGATTCGTCGGTTGGGATGGGATACCTCCAAAGCAAATAAATCACTGGAATGTAGAAAAAGCGCACGGTTGTGTGTGCGAAATGCATCGCTGGAGGTAGCGCCAGGCTAGCCTCATGCTCTGCCATACGCCCCAACAATTTTGTGTGGTTTCGCAGCACCGTTCTCTTCCTTTGCTTTCTATGGACAAGTCTGCTGATTACTTAACTCACGAGCCACTGTAGTTCACTTCCCGGTCAGCTAATCAGCAACTCCTATGCACAGTCAGGACACTATGGATCACGCTAGCACAGCCTTGCGCGGACACTTTTCAAATTTCAACTAATGCAGCAGCATTCACCTTCATCTCAGTGATTCCTGGGGAAGCATGGAATGAAGACGGCCTTAGACACTACAACGGAGTGGTGAGAGCCTCTGGGCTGTATCATGTGTTTGCCATCCGTTCCCATACCCGTTCCCCCATACATATGAAATAAACACTGAGATATGTTCAAATATACCGTGCACCTATCAGCTGTGTTAATGTGCCTAATTATACTTGCAGTACTGCATGAATTACTGTGCTTAAAGGACTTGTTCATCTCATTTTCTGATCGGCCTGTCTTAGATCTGGGACGCTTATCTATGCATAACATTCAATCAGCCTACAACTACTACTATATCTTTTTGCTTCAACTTTAAATTATTAACTCTCCTGGCTTTCCATCAACTAATGGACACTGGTCCCAATATTTTGTTTCTAATGGATATCTAGCCATGAACATACTAGCATATCTAGGTTCCATATTATCCATGTGAGAGATATATGCATTTTTGGCTTAACACTAAAGCAGCACCATAGAATAACATTGTGTACTTGGGTGTGCATGTGCAGTGTGCATGGGGTTTCAAGTTCTGGCGCCATTTTGCGACAATGTTGTCCAATTGTATGTGTGTGTTTCTTTTTATTGTTGGATATTTGGGTAAATTACTCCACATTAATGCTATTTCTGTCTTTTTTTGTCCAGCTGGGAGGGCTAAGGGAGAGAGAGAAAGTGTTAAGGGAGGGAGGTTGAGAGAGGGGGGTTGAGAGAGGGGGGCTGAGACAGAGAGAGGGGGGAGTGAGGGGGGAGATGAAAGAAACCCCCAGCTCTGTCCCTATCTGCAGTTCCCTCCTCTGTCCCATTATCCCAGTCTCTGCAGATCTGCACTCCAGGTCTGTGTATGATGACAGTACCTTCCATAATGTGGGTCTGTGTCCTTCTTGATCTGCTCTGATCCTTCCAATGGCTCTCACAGCAGCCTGCGCTTCCCAACCATCCTCTGTGCCTCCAGTCAGCCTGTCCCCCGTTCCTCACATTAGAGCGCTAGAGGAAGTTGGGGGAGCCTATGCTCTGGAGGCATGGGGTATGCAGCGCCCGCTTCTTCTCTCCTCTTTGAGGGCAGGTCAGGGGGCAAGGTCAAGAAGGAGGCAGTGGAGCTCTTCTCTTGAGTCCCAGGCTCTCGCTGATCACCTCGACACCTCGCTGATCACTGCCATGTGTCAATGGATGCCCGGCTGCCCACAAAAAAAGACACAAGTCTATCAAGTCCAACCTGTGCATGTGCTTTTATGTTTATATTACATTGTATATTCCTGTATGTTGTGGTCATTAAGGTGCCTATCTAATAGTTTTTTTAAATTATAGATGCTCCTTGCTGAAACTGCTTGTGGAAGAGAATTCCACATCCTTACCGCTCTAACAGTAAAAAAACCTTTACGCAATGCAATTTAAGGTTAAACGACTTTTCTTCTAATTTTCGAGAATGGCCGCATGTCTTTTTAAAATCCCTTGCATGGAATAGTTTTATCCCTATTGTGGGGTCACCAGTAGGGATGAGCCGAACACCCCCCAGTTCGGTTCGCACCAGAACCTGCGAACGGACCGAAACTTTGCGCGAACTTTAGAACCCCTTTAAAGTCTATGGGACTAGAACGTTCGAAATCAAAAGTGCTAATTTTAAAGGCTAATATGCAAGTTATTGTCCTAAAAAGGGTTTGGGGACCCGGGTCCTGCCCTAGGGGACATGTATCAATGCAAAAAAAAGTTTTAAAAACTGACATTTTTTCAGGAGCAGTGATTTTAATGATGCTTAAAGTGAAAAGAAAAGGGAAATATTCCTTTAAATATCGTACCTGGGGGGTGTCTATAGTATGCCAGTAAAGTGGCCCGTGTTTCCCGTGCTTAGAAAAGTCCCTGCACAAAATTACATTTTTAAAGGAATAAAAGTCATTTTATTACCCCCACCCCCCTGTCAATTACCAGGCCCTTTGGGTCTTGTATGGATATTAAGGGGAACCCCGCACCCAAATTAAAAAAAGGAAAGGCGTGGGACCCCCAGGCCCTATATACTCTGAACAGCAGTATAAAGGCGGTGCAAGCAAGACAGGGACTGTAGGTTTCTTGTTAAGTAGAATCTGTTTGTAATTTTGAATTGATACATTTTTAAAGTGTAGCTCCAGCCAAAAAAATCTATTTCTAAGCTTTTTGAAAACATAGGGAAGGGTTATTACCCCTGTAACATTTGTTTTGCTGTCTGTGCACCTCTTCAGGAGATTTTGCCTCACTTTCTATCCCAATAACAAATGTTTTTTGAAAATTTGGGGTTTTTAGTGAAACAAGGATTGGTGATACAGCATCAGTGAAGAGGAGACACGTTTTTCCCATATTAACTCTTACAGGAGAGAATTTCCCTTCCTAGGGGTAGATTTCTTCTCACTTCCTGTTGTCTCCTTCCGTTTGCAAGTTGGGGCCTTAGGTGTTGGTGTTGCCACAACACTGTAAGCCCTCATAGTTACTCTTGGTGGGCGCAGGAACGGGCCCTGCTATGAAATATTAGATCAAGAATTGTAATTACATGCCATTGTTGAACAATGGTAGAAAAATTGGGCCTTTGGTGGTGGTGCTGGTGCCACAACACTGTAAGTCCTCACAGTTACTCTTGGTGGGCGCTGGAATGGGCCCTGCTGTGAAATATTATATCAAGAATTGTAATTACATGCACCTGTTGAACAGAGGCAGAAAAATTGGGCCTTTGGTGGTGGTGTTGCCACAACACTGTAAGCCCTCACAGTTACTGTTGGCGGGCGCAGGAATTGGCCCTGCTGTGAAATATTAGATCAGGGGCAGAAAAATTGGGCTTTAGGCACTGGTGCCACAACACTGCAACCCCTCACAGATGCTATAGTTGGAGCGAAGGAATGAGCCCTGCTGCAAAGTATTGCATCAAAAATTGTAATTATACACCCCTGTTAAACGGGCTGAAAAATTGGGCCTTGGGCACTGGTGCTGGTGCCAGAACACTGCAACCCCTCACAGATACTCTATCTGGAGCGCAGGAATGAGCCCTACTGCAAAGTATTGCATCAAAAATTGTAATTACACACCCCTGTTAAACAGGGGCAGAAAAATTGCCACAACACTGCAACCCTTCACAGATGCTATAGTTGGAGCGCAGGAATGGGCCCTGCTGCAAAGTATTGCATCAAAAATTGTAATTATACGCCCCTGTTAAACAGGGGCTGAAAAATTGGGCCTTGGCCACTGGTGGCGGTGCCCAGAACCACAAATGTTCTTACAAGCTATCAGCATGAAAATTGAGGAGGAAGAGGATTGTCACTCTGCATAACAGGATAGTCACTCAGCATCAGCATAGGCAGTCTTAAAGGGATCTCACATTAAAAAAAAAAATCAATTGTTACATCAGCATCAGGAGCTTGGTAACTGGTGATCCAAGACTGATTCATTTTTATGAAGGTCAGCCGATCGGCAGATTCAGTGGACAGGCGCACCCTGTGATCGGTTACAAAGCCTCCAGCAGCACTGAATGTGCGTTCCAAAAGAATGCTGGATGCAGGACAGGCCAGTAGCTCAATTGCATACTGTGCAATAGGGATGAGCCAAACTCCCCCCTGTTCGGTTCGCACCAGAACATGCGAACAGGAAAAAAGTTTACTCGAACACGCGAACACCGTTAAAGTCTATGGGACACGAACATGAATGATCAAAAGTGCTAATTTTAAAGGCTTATATGCAAGTTATTGTCATAAAAAGTGTTTGGGGACCCGGGTCCTGCCCCAGGGGACATGGATCAATGCAAAAAAAAGTTTTAAAAACGGCCGTTTTTTCAGGAGCAGTGATTTTAATGATGCTTAAAGTCAAACAATAAAAGTGTAATATCCCTTTAAATTTCATACCTGGGAGGTGTCTATAGTATGCCTGTAAAGGGGTGCATGTTTCCCGTGTTTAGAACAGTCTGACAGCAAAATGACATTTCGAAGGAAAAAACCCATTTAAAACTACCCGCGGCTATTGCATTGCCGACAATACACATAGAAGTTCATGGATAAAAACGGCATGGGAATTCCCCACAGGGAAACCCTGAACCAAAATAAAAAAAAAAAAATGACGTGGGAGTCCCCCTAAATTCCATACCAGGCCCTTCAGGTCTGGTATGGATATTAAGGGGAACCCCGGCCAAAATTTTTTAAAAAAATGACGTGGGGTTCCCCCTAAATTCCATACCAGACCTGAATTTTAAGGGGAACCCCGCGCCAAAAAAAAAAAAAAACTGCGTGGGGTCCCCCCAAAAATCCATACCAGACCCTTATCCGAGCACGCAACCTGGCAATCCGCCGGAAAAGAGGGGGGGACGAGAGTGCGGCCCCCCCTCCTGAACTGTACCAGGCCACATGCCCTCAACATTGGGAGGGTGCTTTGGGGTAGCCCCTCAAAACACCTTGTCCCCATGTTGATGAGGACAAGGGCCTCATCCCCACAACCCTGGCCGGTGGTTGTGGGGGTCTGCGGGTGGGGGGCTTATCAGAATCTGGAAGCCCCCTTTAACAAGGGGACCCCCAGATCCCGGCCTCCCCATGTGAAATGGTAAGGGGGTACTTACCCCTACCATTTCACTAAAAAACTGTCAAAAATGTTAAAAATGACAAGAGACAGTTTTTGACAATTCCTTTATTTAAATGCTTCTTCTTTCTTCTATCTTCCTTCATCTTCTTCTTCTTCTGGTTCTTCTGGCTCTTCTGGTTCTTCCTCCGGTGTTCTCATCCAGCATCTCCTCCGCGGCTTCTATCTTCTTCTCCTCGGGCCGCTCCGCACCCATGGCATGGGGGGAGGCTCACGCTCTTCTCTTCATCTTCTTCTTCATCCTCTTCTCTTCTTCCTTCTTCTCTTCTTCTTCATTTTCTTCTCCGGGCTGCTCCGCACCTATGCTGGCATGGAGGGAGGCTCCCGCTGTGTGACGGCGTCTCCTCGTCTGATGGTTCTTAAATAACGGGGGCGGGGCCACCCGGGGACCCCGCCCCCCTCTGACGCATGGTGACTTGACGGGACTTCCCTGTGACGTCACGGGGAATGCCACAGGGAAGTCCCGTCATGTCCCGTGCGTCAGAGGGGGCGGGGTCACCGGGTGGCCCTGCCCCCCGTTATTTAAGAACCGTCAGACGAGGAGACGTGTCACACAGCGGGAGCCTCCCTCCATGCCAGCATGGATGCGGAGCGGCCTGGAGAAGAAAATGAAGAAGAGAAGAAGGAAGAAGAGAAGAGGATGAAGAAGAAGATGAAGAGTAGAGCGGGAGCCTCCCCCCATGCCATGGGTGCGGAGCGGCCCGAGGAGAAGAAGATAGAAGACGCCGCGGAGGAGATGCTGGGCGAGAATGCCGGAGGAAGAACCAGAAGAACCATAAGAAGGAGACGATGAAGAAAGATAGAAGAAAGAAGAAGCATTTAAATAAAGGAATTGTCAAAAACTGTCTCTTGTCATTTTTAACATTTTTGACAGTTTTTTAGTGAAATGGTAGGGGTAAGTACCCCCTTACCATTTCACACAGGGGGGAGCTGGGATCTGGGGGTCCCCTTGTTAAAGGGGGCTTCCAGATTCCGATAAGCCCCCCGTCCGCAGACCCCCACAACCACCGGCCAGGGTTGTGGGGATGAGGCCCTTGTCCACATCAACATGGGGACAAGGTGTTTTGGGGGCTACCCCAAAGCACCCTCCCAATGTTGAGGGCATGTGGCCTGGTAGGGTTCAGGAGGGGGGCCGCACTTTCGTCCCCCCCTCTTTTCCTGCGGCCTGCCAGGTTACGTGCTCGGATAAGGGTCTGGTATGGATTTTTGGGGGGACCCCACGCCTTTTTTTTTTTTTTTTTGGCACAGGGTTCCCCTTAAAATCCATACCAGACCTGAAGGGTCTGGTATGGAATTTAGGGGGAACCCCACATCATTTTTTAAAAAAAATTTTGGCCGGGGTTCCCCTTAATATCCATACCAGACCTGAAGGGCCTGGTATGGAATTTAGGGGGACTTCCACATCATTTTTTTTTAAATTTTGGTTCGGGGTTTCCCTGTGGGGAATTGCCAAGCTGTTTTTATCAATGAACTTCTATGTGTATTGTCGGCAATACAATAGCCACGGGTAGTTTTAAATGGGTTTTTTCCTTCGAAATGTCATTTTGCTGTCAGACTGTTCTAAACACGGGAAACATGCGCCCCTTTACAGGCATACTATAGACACCCCTCAGGTACGAAATTTAAAGGGATATTACACTTTTATTGTTTGACTTTAAGCATTATTAAAATCACTGCTTCTGAAAAAACGGACGTTTTTAAAACTTTTTTTTGCATTGATCCATGTCCCCTGGGGCAGGACCCGGGTCCCCAAACACAGTTTATGACAATAACTTGTATATAAGCCTTTAAAATTAGCACTTTTGATTTCTCCCATAGACTTTTAAAGGGCATTAGAATTTGCCGCGAACACCCCAAATTGTTCGCTGTTCGGCGAACTTGCGAACAGCTAATGTTAGAGTCGAACATGAGTTCGGCTCGAACTCGAAGCTCATCCCTACTGTGCAAGCTCTGGCCAGTGATCCATCCTCAAGACCCAGTAACCCAGAGGATTTTTGGTGGGAAAGGTGTCTGATCTTGCCCCTAGTTAATCCTGCACCATGTGAATCAGGTGCTGGCGATGGTTGCTGGAACCGATCAGACCTTGGGGCTGCGAACTAAAAACGCATCGGTCAGATGGCCACCTTCTCCACCGCTCCTTCTGTGACTGACCGAAGTCTCAACAACACGTTGTCCAGGAGGACCAGGAAATTGTAACTTCCCAGGCTCTGGAAACAGACTAAACAAACCTTTCTGCAAAGCCTCCCGAAGATGTTTCATCCTCTGTTCCCTCTGCGACGGCAAGATAAGGTCCGCAACCTTACCCTTGTAATGTGGATCAAGGAGGGTTGCCAGCCAGTAATCATCCCTCCCCTTCATACCACAAATATGAGGATCCTTCCGCAGGCTTTGCAGGATCAGGGATGCCATGCAGCGTAGGTTTGCTGAGGCATTCGGTCCAGAGTCCCCTTGGTCACTAAGGACGACATGATCCACAGCCACCTCCTCCCAGCCATGTACAAGTCCATGGGTTTCTTCAGACTGTAAATGATCCCTTGAAGACTGCTGCTGATGCTGAGTGCCAGGCTCAACCTCCATGCTGACAAAATCCTACTCCTCTTCCTGTGTGATCAGCAGGCACATAGAAACATTGTCTGGATAAAGGGGGCCTTGAGAGGTAAGGAAGACCTCCTCTTCCCCCCTCTGTTCTGCCACAAGTGCCCTGTCCATTATTCCATGCACACGTGTGCTCCAACAGGTGGACAAGAGGGACAGTGTCACTGATGCATGCACTGTCACTGCTCACCATCCTCGTGGCCTCCTCAAATGGTGACAGGACAGTGCATGCATCCCTGATCATAGCCCACTGGCGTGGGGAAAAAAAACAAGGTCTCCTGACCCTTTCCTGGTGCCACAGTCACATAGGTACTCATTGATGGCCCTCTGCTGTGTGTGCAGCCGCTGCAGCATGGCCAACGTTGAGTTCCACCTGGTGGGAAAGTCACAGATTAGGCGGTTCTTGGGCAGGTTAAATTCCTTTTGGAGGTCAGCCAGCCGAGCACTGAGATTATATGACCTGCGGAAATGAATACAGACTTTCCTGGCCTGACTCAGGACATCCTGTAAACCTGTACCTACCCAAGAACCGCTGCACCACCAAGTTAAGGACATGAGCCAAACAGGGCACATGGGTCAGTTGTTCCTGTCGGAGGGTGGAGAGGAGGTTGGTGCCATTGTCGCAAACCACCATACCTGCCTTAAGCTGGCGTGGTGTCAACCACCTCTAAACCTGCAGAGCTGACAGAATCTTTGCCCCAGTGTGGCTCCTGTCCCCCAAGCACACCAGCTCAAGCACCGCATGGCATCTTTTTGCCTGCCTGCCTGCTTGCATAGCCCCTTGAATGCCTACGAAGCACCACTGGTTCCAAGGACCAATCAGCACAGGAAGAGGCCATGAAGGAAGAAGAAGAGGAGGGGGTGGAGGAGAGGTCACCACTAGTAAAATTTTGGAGGCGTGGTGGAACAACCTCCAACACTACTGCAATCTGTCCTGCATCCTTCCCAACTGCCAGAAGAGTCACCCAGTGCGCGGTGAAAGATAGGTAACATCCCTGTCCATGCCTGCTGGACCATGAGTCAGCGGTAATATGCACCTTACCACTGACTGCCCTGTCCAGCGAGGCCAAGACATTGCCTTCCACATGCCAGTAGAGAGCCGGAATCACCTTCCGTGAGAAAAAGTGGCATTTGGGAACCTGCCACTAGGGATGAGCCAAACACCCCCAGGTTCGGTTCGCACCAGAACCTGCGAACGGAGCGAAAATTCGCACGAACGTTAGAACCCCATTAATGTCTATGGGACTCGAACGTTCAAAGTCAAAAGTGTTAATTTTAAAGGCTAATTTGCATGGTATTGTCCTAAAAAGGGTTTGGGGACCCGGCTCCTGCCCCAGGGGACATGTATCAATGCAAAAAAAGTTTTAAAAACAAACGTTTTTTCAGGAGTAGTGATTTTAATGATGCTTACAGTGAAAAAAAAGGGAAATATTCCTTTAAATATCATACCTGGGGGGTGTCTATAGTATGCCTGTAAAGTGGCGTGTGTTTGGAAAACATAGGGAAGGGTTATCACCCCTGTGACATTTGTTTTGCTGTCTGTGCTCCTCTTCAGAAGATTTCACCTCACTTTTTGTCCCAATGACAAATGTTTTTTGAAAATTTGGGGTTTTTAGTGAAACAAGGATTGGTGATAAAGCATCAGTGTAAAGGAGAAAAGTTTTTCCCATATTAACTCTTACAGGAGAGAATTTCCCTTCCTAGGGGTAGATTTTATCTCACTTCCTGTTGTCTCCTTCCATTTGCAAGTAGGAGTCGTTTGTAAGTTGGATGTTTGAAAGTAGGGGCCTGCCCTATATACTCAGCAGAAATTTGGGCCTTAGGTGTTGTTGTGGCCACAACACTGTAAGCCCTCACAGGGCCCTGCTGTGAAATATTAGATCAAGAATTGTAATTACATGCCCCTGTTGAACAGGGGCAGAAAAATTGGGCCTTTGGTGGTGGTGGTGCTGGTGCAACAACACTGTAAGTCCTCACAGTCACTCTTGGTGGGTGCAGAAACGGGCCCTGCTGTGAAATATTAGATCAAGAATTCTAATTACATGTCCCTGTTGAACAGGGGCTGAAAAATTTGGCCCTAGGCACTGGTACTGGTGCCACAACACTGCAACCCTTCACAGATACTCTAGTTGGAGTGCAGGAACTAGCCCTGCTGCAAAGAATTGCATCAAAAATTGTAATTACACGCCCCTGTTAAACAGGGGCTGAAAAATTGGGCCTTAGGCACTGGTGGCGGTGCCCAGAACCAAAAATGTTCTTATGTTCAGTATTCCTGCACCATGTAAAACAGATGCTGGCGATGGTTGCTGGAACCGATCATACCTTGGGGCTGCGGACTAAAAAATTGTCTGAACGCATCGGTCAGACGGCCACCTTCTCCAGCGCTCCTTCTTTGACTGACCAAAGCCTCAGCAACACGTTGTCCAGAAACAGGAGTTTGTAACCTCACAGTCTCTGGGAACACGTTGCACAGACCTTTCTGCAAGGCCTCCCGAAGATGTTTCATCCTCTGCTTCCTCTGTGTTGGCAAGATAAGGTCCGCAACCTTACCCTTGTAACGTGGATCAAGGAGGGTTGCCAGCCAGTATTGTTCCTTCTCCTTGATACCACGAATACGAGGATCCTTCCCCAGGCTTTGCAGGATCAGGGAGGCCATGCAGCATAGGTTTGCTGAGGCATTCGGTCAGGAGTCCTCTGGGTCACTAAGGACGACATGATTCGCAGCCACCTCCTCCCAGCCACGTACAAGTCCATGTGTTTCTTGGGACTGTAAATGATCCCTTAAAGACTGCTGCTGATGCTGAGTGCCAGGCTCCACCTCCATACTGACACAATCCTCCTCCTCCTCATCCTCTTCCTGTTTGATCGGCGGGCATGCAGGAACACTGTCTGGATAAAGGGGGCCTTGAGAGCTAAGGAAGTCCTCCTCTTCCTGCCTCTGTTCTGCCTCAAGTGCCCTGTCCATTATTCCATGCAGCGTGTGCTCCAACAGGTGGACAAGGGGGACAGTGTCACTGATGCATGCACTGTCACTGCTCACCATCCTCGTGGCTTCCTCAAATGGTGACAGGACAGTGCATGCATCCTTGACCATGGCCCACTAGCGTGGGGAAAAAAAAAACAAGCTTCCCTGACCCTGTCCTGGTGCCATAGTCGCACAGGTACTCATTGATGGCCCTCTGCTGCATGTGCAGCTGCTGCAGCATGGCCAACATTGAGTTCCACCTGGTGGGCATGCTTGCGTAGCCCCTTGAATGCCTACGAAGCACCGCTGGTTCCGAGGACAAATCAGCACAGGAAGAGGCCATGGAGGAAGAAGAAGAGGAGGAGGGGGTGGAGGAGAGAGGTGTGTCAGAATCACTAGTAGTGGAATTTTGATGGCGTGGTGGCGGAACAACCTCCAACACTACTGCACCTTGTCCTGCATCCTTCCCAGCTGCCAGTAGAGTCACCCAATGCGCCGTGAAACTTAGGTAACGTCCCTGTCCATGCCTGCTGGACCATGAGTCAGTGGTAATATGCACCTTACCACTGACCGCCCTGTCCAGCGAGGCCAAGACATTACCTTCCACATGCCGGTAGAGAGCCGGAATTGCCTTCCGCAAGAAATAGTGGCGTTTGGGAACCTGCCACTGAGGAACCGCACATTCCACAAACTCATGGAAGGGGGCAGAGTCTACCAACTGAAAAGGTAGCAGTTGAAGTGCTAGCAATTTTGCCAAGCTAGCATTCAACCCCTGGGCATGTGGATGGCTGGGAGCGAACTTCTTTCGGCGGTGCAGCAGCTGGGGCAGGGAAATTTGCCTGGTAAAATCTGATGTCGGTGTACCAATAGCAGATTGCCCGCAAGTACTTGGCTGTGACACACCTAATTCTACACCTTCATTCTTCTCAGTGCAGGTCTCAGAGAGGACTAAAGGTATAGTGGGGTTGGAGATCCCAGCTGATGAGGAGTAAGGAGAGGTCCTCTTTGTTTTTTGGTGTGGGTCTTTTAGGTACGCTTGCCAACGAACTGCATGGCAGGTCAACATATGTCTGGTCAAGCATGTGGTGTCCAAGCGGGAGATGTTTTGGCCACGCGTGATACGCTTGAGACATATGTTGCAAATAGCAGCGGTGCCATCTGATGCACTCGTCTCAAAAAAGGCCCACACCAAAGAACTTTTGGAATAACGCACAGAGACAGCAGCTTCCTGCACATGCGGGGCTCTGAGGTGTGATGCAGTAAGTGTGCTGCCCTTAGGCTGGCCCCTGGAGGGCATCCTGCCTCGTTGGTGATGTGCCTCCTCCTCCTCCTCCTCCTCTCTCCTATCAGGCACCCACGTTGAGTGAGTGACCTCATCATCCCCTCCCTCCTCATCACTGGAGCAAACCTGGCAGCATGCTGCAGCAGGGGGAACATGACTGCCAGATTGCTGTCCTTCTTGGGCACCCCCTCTGTCCATGCTCACGTTACTGGCTTCATCTAGCTCAGTATCATCATCAGAGACTTCTAAATGCTGGGCATCCTCCTGGAGCATGTACCCAACACTGTGGTCAAACAGTTTGAGTGACTCCTCAGGAGGACATGGTGGGGCTAGGGAAGGAGTCACTGATGCCATTGAGCCAAGGGAAGAGGCCGCATTGGCAGCTGCTTTGCCAGACAAAGTACCCTGAGCATGGGTGAGAGAGGATGAGGACAGCTTGGTCATCCACTCGACCAAGTCTTCCGCATGTTGCGGCTCAACACGGCCAGCTGCCGAAAAAAAGGCCAAGCGTGTCCCATGGCCACGTGCTAATGAGGATGCACCGTGTCCACGACCAGCACAGTTGCATCTAGACACAGAGCCTGCTTGCCCTCTTTTATTGGCTTGTGACTGTCTGCCTCTCCTTGTTGGCCTTCCAGACAAACTAATGGCCTGCAGTGAGATGTAGCTGCACTAAGCTGGTATATATATATATATATATATATATATTGATACTGCAGCTAGCAAAATCAACTGCCTGCCTGTAGTATTATTAGTATGAGAACACCACCAATCTTCCACAGGTAGCTTTAGCTGAACATTGTGCAGAGGTCGCACTACACTAACTTGTAGCTTTAGCTGAACACTGTGCAGAGTCGCACTACACTAACATGTAAACAATGTAGCTGCCTGCGGTAGTTATAGGATCAGGAAAACAACACCAACCTTCTACAGGTAGCTTTAGCTGAACACTGTGCAGAGGTCGCACTACAGTAACTTGTAGCTTTAGCTGAACACTGTGCAGAGGTCGCACTACACTAACTTGTAGCTTTAGCTGAACACTGTGTAGAGGTCGCACTACACTAACTTGTAGCTTTAGCTGAACACTGTGCAGAGGTCACACTACACTAACTTGTTGCTTTAGCTGAACACTGTGCAGAGGTTGCACTACACTAACTTGTAGCTTTAGCTGAACACTGTGCAGAGGTCGCACTACACTAAAAAATGATGTAGTTGCCTGCGGTAGTGATAGGATCAGAAAAACACCACCAATCTTCTACAGGTAGCTTTAGCTGAACACTGTGCAGAGGTCACACTACACTAACTGTAAATACTGTAGCTAATAGGATCAGAAGAACACCAGCAATTTTCTTCAAATACTGTAATAACACCTGCCTGCCTGTCAGTAGGAAGATAATAACAGGAACAGATCTAGCTAAACTGAATACAGTGTGCATATATATATATATATATATATATATATATATATATATATATATATATATATATAAAAACACCTGGGATGCATATATATACACAATACACTGTAAGTGCAGCTGACTGACTGTCCTGCCTAATCTATTTAACTTAAATCAAATGACACTGTCTTTCTGTCTCTGTCTCACAACGCCGGAACACACTACACAGGCCGACGTGCAGGCGGCCTTATATTGTGTGGGGCGTGTACTAAACCCCCTGAGCCATAATTGGCCAAAGCCACCCTGGCTTTGGCCAATTAAAGCTCTCTGTACAGACGGCGCTGTGATTGGCGAAGCATGCGGGTCATAGTGCATGCTTGGCCAATCATCAGCCAGCAATGCACTGAATTATGGGCCGTGACTCGAATTTGGCGCGAATGGCCCATATCGATCGCAATTCGGCGAACGGTCGAACAGGCGATATTCGAGTCGAACATGGGTTTGACTCGAACTCCAAGCTCATCCCTACCTGCGACTGAGGAACCGCACATTCCACAAACTCACGGAAGGGAGCAGAGTCTACCAACTGAAAAGGCAGCAGTTGAAGTGCTAGCAATTTAGCCAAGCTAGCATTTAACCACTGGGCATGTGGATGGCTGGGAGCGAACTTCTTTTGACGGTGCAGCAGCTGGGGCAGGGAAATTTGCCTGGTACAATCTGACGTTGGTGTACCGATAGCAGATTGCCCGCAAGTACTTGGCTGTGACACACCTAATTCTACACCTTCATTCCTCTCAGTGCAGTTTTTAGAGAGGACTGAAGGTATAGTGGGGTTGGAGCTCCCAGCTGATGAGGAGCAAGGAGAGGTCCGCTTTGTTCTTTGGTGTGGGTCTTTTAGGTACGCCTGCCAATGAACTGCATGTGGTGCCCCAGCGGGTGATGTTTTGGCCACGCGAGATACGCTTGAAACATATGTTGCAAATAGCAGTGGTGGGATCTGATTTACTCGTCTCAAAAAAGGCCCACACCAAAGAACTTTTGGAATAAGGCGCAGAGACAGCAGCGCCCTGCACATGCAGAGCTCTGCGGTGTGATGCAGTCGGTGTGCTGCCCTTAAGCTGGCCCCTGGAGGGCATCCTGCCTCGTTGGAGATGTGCCTCTTCCTCTTCCTCTCTCCTATCAGGCACCCACGTGGAGTCAGTGACCTCATCATCTCCTCCCTCCTCATCACTGGAGCAAAGCTGGCAGCATGCTGCAGCAGGAGGAACATGACTGCCAGACTGCTGTCCTTCTTTGGCATCCCCTCTCTCTGGGCTCACGTTACTGCCTACCTCTAGCTAGGTACCATCATCAGAGCATTCAAAACACTGGGCATCCTCCTGGAACATGTACCCAACACTGTGGTCAAACAGTTTGGGGGACTCCTCAGGAGGAAATGGTGGGGCTAGGGAAGGAGTGACTGATGCCACTGAGCCGAGGGAAGAGGCCGCGTTGGCAGCTGCTTTGCCAGACAAAGCACCCTAAGCCTGGGTGAGAGAGGATGAGGACGGCTTGGTCATCCACTCTACCAAGTCTTCCACATGTTGTGGCTCAACACGGCCAGCTGCTAAAAAAAAGGACAAGTGTGTCCCATGGCCACGTGCTGATGAGGATGCACAGTCTCCATGACCAGCACTGTTGCCTCTAGACACAGAGCCTGCTTGCCCTCTTTTATTGGCTTGTGACTGTCTGCTTCTCCTTGTTGGCCTTCCAGACATACTAATGGCCTGCAGTGAGATGTAGCTGCACAAAGCTGGGATGTATATATATATTGATACTGCAGCTAGCAGAATCAACTGCCTGCCTGTGGTACTAATAGGATCAGAAGAACACCACCAATTTTGTTCAGGTAGCTTTAGGTGCACACTGTGCAGAGGACACAGTACACTAACTGTAAATACTGTAGCTGCCTGCCTGTGGTATTAATAGAAGCAGAACAAGAGCAATTGTCTTCAGGTAGCTTGAAATGCACACTGTGCAGAGGACGCAGTACACTAACTGTAAATACTGCAGCTGCCTGTCTGTGGTACTAATAGGATCAGAAGAACACCACCAATTTTCCTCAGGCAGCTTTAGGTGCACACTGTGAAGAGGACACAGTACACTAACTGTAAATACTGTAGCTCTCTGCCTGTGGTATTAATAGGAGCAGAACAACAGCAATTGTCTTTAGGTGGCTTTAGGTGCACACTGTGCAGAGGATGCAGTACACTAACTGTAAATACTGTAGCTGCCTGCCTGTGGTATTAATCGGATCAGAACAACAGTAATTGTCTTCAGGTAGCTTTAGGTGCACACTGCAGAGGACACAGTACACTAACTGTAAATACTGTAGCTTCCTGCCTATGGTATTAATAGGAGCAGAACAAGAGCAATTGTCTTCAGGTAGCTTTAGGTGCACACTGTGCAGAGGACGCAGTACACTAACTGTAAATACTGCAGCTGCCTGCATGTGGTACCAATAGGATCAGAAGAAAACCACCAATGTTCTTCAGGTAGCTTTAGGTGCACACTGTGCAGAGGACGCAGTACACTAACTGTAAATACTGCAGCTGCCCGCCTGTGGTACTAATAGGATCAGAAGAACACCACCAATTTTCTTCAGGTAGCTTTAGGTGCACACTGTGCAGAGGACACAGTACACTAACTGTAAATACTGTAGCTGCCTGCCTGTGGTATTAATAGGAGCAGAACAACAGCAATTGTCTTCAGATAGCTTTAGGTGCACACTGTGCAGAGGACACATTACACTAACTATAAATACTGCATCTGCCTGCCTGTGGTATTAATAGGATCAGAACAACAGCAATTGTCTTCAGATAGCTTTAGGTGCACACTGTGCAGAGGACAGACTACACTAACTTGTAAATACTGCAGCTGCCTGCGGTACTAATAGGATCAGAAGAACACCACCAATTTTCTTCAGGTAGCTTTAGGTGCACACTGTGCGGAGGATGCACTACACTAACGTGTAAATACTGCAGCTACCTGCGGTACTAATAGGATCAGAAGAACACCACCGATTTTCTTCAGGTAGCTTTAGGTGCACACTGTGCGGAGGATGCACTACAATAACTTGTAAATACTGCAGCTGCCTGCGGTACTAATAGGATCAGAAGAACACCACCAATTTTCTTCAGGTAACTTTAGGTGCACACTGTGCGGAGGATGCACTACACTAACGTGTAAATACTGCAGCTACCTGCGGTACTAATAGGATCAGAAGAACACCACCGATTTTCTTCAGGTAGCTTTAGGTGCACACTGTGCAGAGGATGCACTACACAAACTTGTAAATACTGCAGCTGCCTGCAGTACTAATAGGATCAGAAGAACACCACAGATTTTCTTCAGGTAACTTTAGGTGCACACTGTGCAGAGGACGCACTACATTAACTTGTAAATACTGCAGCTGCCTGCGGTACTAATAGGATCAGAAGAACACCACCAATTTTCTTCAGGTAGCTTTAGGTGCACACTGTGCAGAGGACGCACTACATTAACTTGTAAATACTGCAGCTGCCTGCGGTACTAATAGGATCAGAAGAACACCACCAATTTTCTTCAGGTAGCTTTAGGTGCACACTGTGCAGAGGATGCACTACACTAACTTGTAAATACTGCAGTTGCCTGCGGTACTAATAGGATCAGAAGAACACCACCAATTTTCTTCAGGTAGCTTTAGGTGCACACTGTGCAGAGGATGCACTACACTAACATTGTAAATACTGCAGCTGCCTACGGTACTAATAGGATCAGAAGAACACCACCATTTTTCTTCAGGTGACTTTAGGTGCACATCGTGCAGAAGATGCACTACACTAACTGTAAATACTATAGCTGCCTGCCTGTGGTATTAATCGGATCAGGACAACAGCAATTGTCTTCAGGTAGCTTTAGGTGCACACTGCAGAGGACACAGTACACTAACTGTAAATACTGTAGCTGCCTGCCTGTGGTATTAATCGGATCAGGACAACAGCAATTGTCTTCAGGTAGCTTTAGGTGCACACTGCAGAGGACACAGTACACTAACTGTAAATACTATAGCTGCCTGCCTGTGGTATTAATCGGATCAGGACAACAGCAATTGTCTTCAGGTAGCTTTAGGTGCACACTGCAGAGGACACAGTACACTAACTGTAAATACTGTAGCTGCCTGCCTGTGGTATTAATAGGAGCAGAACAAGAGCAATTGTCTTCAGGTAGCTTTAGGTGCACACTGTGCAGAGGACGCAGTACACTAACTGTAAATACTGCAGCTGCCTGCATGTGGCACTAATAGGATCAGAAGAACACCACCAATGTTCTTCAGGTAGCTTTAGGTGCACACTGTGCAGAGGATGCAGTACACTAACTGTAAATACTGCAGCTGCTTGCCTGTGGTACTAATAGGATCAGAAGAACACCACCAATTTTCTACAGGTAGCTTTAGGTGCACACTGTGCAGAGGACACAGTACACTAACCGTAAATACTATAGCTGCCTGCCTGTGGTATTAATAGGATCAGAACAACAGCAATTGTCTTCAGCTAGCTTTAGGTGCACACTGTGCAGGGGACGGACTACACTAACTTGTAAATACTGCAGCTGCCTGCGGTACTAATAGGATCAGAAGAACACCACTAATTTTCTTCAGGTAGCTTTAGGTGCACACTGTGCGGAGGATGCACTACACTAACTTGTAAATACTGCAGCTGCCTGCGGTACTAATAGGATCAGAAGAACACCACCAATTTTCTTCAGGTAGCTTTAGGTACACACTGTGCAGAGGACGCACTACACTAACTTGTAAATACTGCAGCTGCCTGCGGTACTAATAGGATCAGAAGAACACGACCAATTTTCTTCAGGTAGCTTTAGGTGCACACTGTGCAGAGGACACACTACACTAACTTGTAAATACTGCAGCTGCCTGCGGTACTAGTAGGATCAGAAGAACACCACCAATTTTCTTCAGGTAGCTTTAGGTGCACACTGTGCAGAGGATGCACTACACTAACTTGTAAATACTGCAGTTGCCTGCGGTACTAATAGGATCAGAAGAACACCACCAATTTTCTTCAGGTAGCTTTAGGTGCACACTGTGCAGAGGACACACTACACTAACTTGTAAATACTGCAGCTGCCTGCGGTACTAATAAGATCAGAAGAACACCACCAATTTTCTTCAGGTAGCTTTAGGTGCACACTGTGCAGAGGACGCACTACACTAACTTGTAAATACTGCAGCTGCCTGCGGTACTAATAGGATCAGAAGAACACCACCATTTTTCTTCAGGTAACTTTAGGTGCACACTGTGCAGAGGACGTACTACACTAACTTGTAAATACTGCAGCAGCCTTCGGTATTAATAAGATTAGAAGAACACCACCAATTTTCTGCAGGTAGCTTTAGTTGCACACTGTGCAGAGGACGCACTACACTAACTGTAAATACTGTAGCTAATAGGACTAATAGGATCAGAAGAACACCAGCAATTTTCTTCGGGTAGCTGTAAATACTGTAAAAACACCTGCTTGCCTGTCAGTAGGAAGAGAATAACAGGAACAGATCTAGCTAAACTGAATACAGTGTATATATACACAATAGTACACTGTAAGTGCAGCAAACTGACTCGCCTGCCTACTCTAATCTAACTTAAATCAAATGACACTGTCTCTCTCTCTCTATCTCTCTCAAAACCAGAACACACTACACAGGGCCGACGTGCAGGTGGCCTTATAAAGTGTGGGGCTTGTACTAAACCCCCTGAGCCATAATTGGCCAAAGCCACCCTGGCTTTGGCCAATTACGACTCTCTGTACAGATGGCGCTGTGATTGGCCAATCATGTGGGTCATAGTGCATGCTTGGACAATCATCAGCCAGCAATGCACTGCGATGCCGCAGTGAATTATGGGCCCTGACGCGCCACTCGAATTTGGCACGAACAGCCCATATCGTTCGCAATTAGATGAACGGTCGAACATGCGATGTTCGAGTCGAACATGGGTTTGCTTCGAACTCGAATCTCATCCCTAGTCACCAGTATGTAATTTGTACATTGAAATCATATCCCCTCTCAAGCGTCTCTTCTCCAGAAAGAATAAGTTCAGTGCTTGCAGTCTTTCCCCATAGCTGAGATCCTCCAGTACCTTTATTAGCTTTGTTGTCCTTCTCTGGACCCTCTCCACTTCCAGCACATCCCTTCTGAGGACTGGTGCTCAGAACTGAATGGCATACTCCAGGTGCGGCTGGACCAGAGGCTTGTAGAGTGGAAGAATTATCATTTTATCTCTGGAGTAAATCCGCTTTTTAATGCATGCCAATATTCTGTTGGTTTTGCTTGCAGCAGCCTGGCATTGCATGCCATTTCTGAGCCTGTCATCTGCTAAGACCCCCAGGTCATTCTCCATCCTACATTATTCCCCCAGTGGTTCTCCCCCTAGTGAGTAGATTGCATTCATATTTTTGACACCCAAATGTATTATTTTACATTTCTCAACATTAAACCTTATTTTCCACGTAGCTGCCCACTCCATTAATTTTTTTAGATATCATTGCAAGGTTTCCACATCCTGCGTAGAATGTATTGCCCTGCTTAGCTTAGTATCGTCCGCAAATACTGACATTGAGCTTTTTATCCCATCCTCCAGATCATTTATGAATATATTAAATACAATTGGTCCCAGGACAGAACCCAGGGTGACCCCGCTTTCTACACCAGACGTTCGACTCAAACATTGGGTGTTCTTCCGTTTGCCGAACAGCGAACATTATAAGGCGTTCGCGGGAAATTTGAGTGCCATGGAACGCCCCATAATGCACTGTGAAATTGCAGTGCATTAGTGTCTGATGATTGGCCAAAGCATGCACCTGGCCTTTAAAATTAGCACTTTTTTCATGTTCGTGTCCCATAGACTTTAACGGTGTTTGCATGTCCGCACAAATTTTTTGTCTGTTCGCATGTTCTGGTGCGAACCGGACCGGGGGGTGTTCAGCTCATCCCTAACCAGACCATTCCCAATACTCCCCATTTATCACCACCCTCTGGACTCGCCCCCGTAGCCAGTTTTCAAACCATGCACTCACCCTTTGGTCCATGCCGACAGACCTTAGTTTGTACAGTAAACCTATTTGGGGAACTGTATCAAATGCCTTTGCAAAATCTAGATACATCACGTCTACAGGCCTTCCTTTATCTAGATGGCAGCTTACCTCCTCATAGAAGGTTAATAGGCTGGTTTGGCAAGAACAATTCTTCATGAATCCATGCTGATTGCTGCTAATAATACAGTTTCTATTACTAAAATCTTGTATATAGTCCCTTATCATCCCCTCCAAGAGCTTGCAAACTTTTGATGTTAGGCTAACTGCTCCATAGTTCCCAGGGAAATATCTTGGCCCTTTTTTTAAATATTGGTGCTACATTGGCTTTTGTCCAATCAGCTGGTACCATTCCAGTCAATAGACTGTTTGTAAAAATTAGGAACAATGGTCTGGCAATCACTTGAATGAGTTCCTTAAGCACCCTCCGGTGTTCCCGGTGACTTGTTAATGTTAAGTTTTTCAAGTCTATTTCTAATTCTATCCTCTGTTAGCCATGAGGGTGCTTCCTGTGTTGTGTCATGAGGATAAACATTGCAGTCTTGGTTATTGAATCTCCCCATTTCCCTTGTGAAGATTGAGGAGAAGAATACATTTGAAAACCTTTATAGTAGGTGTATGGGGTAAAGCCGCACAATGAATTGGGTATTTTAGTTGTGGATATGGCTGCTGCCTCTACACATACAATACCACCTAAGTGGAAAGTATTAGAAAATGGTAAAAAAAAAGCAGGAGTAGTATGGCGCTGCCCTTATGGAGACAAAAATATATTTTTCTTCTTGGTAGTAAATGTGTTACCTAGTGACCTTATTCCTAAAGAATTGCTTCTAAAACCTGTATGTGTCAAAAGGTTGAATAAAAACTGTGACTGGTGACGGATTTTTTCTATTAAAAATGGAAAATTCAACATATGGTGCTCCAATTATTCAGCAAAGGTGCATTGTGTGCTTTAAATTAGGTAATAAATTAGGTAGATAGTTGTGGATATGGATACAAAACCACCTAAGTGGAAAGTATAAAAAAAAAAAAAAAAAGAAAACAGGAGTAGTATGGCGCTGCCCTTATGGAGACAAAAGGACTTTTCCTTTAAAATAAACAATAGCTCTATAATTCCTAAAGTATAGCTTCTAAGCCTGTGTGCGCCAAATAATTAAATCAAATCTGTGACTGGTGCTGAGTACTTACTGTTAAAGGTACAATTGCAACATAGGGTGCTTTAATTATTCAACAAAAGTGCATGGTGCAACATCACTAAAGTGGCCAGTGTTAAACCATAAAAATTCATACAAAATTGTGCAAATTATCCATCATATATAGTGACTGATGTGCTGTGACCAGTATTAGTTGGATAGGAAAAGTTCCGTTTATGAAAAAACAAGTTCTTTTTAAAATGTTTTGAAGTGTTCAATCTCTGAGGGTCAAATATCTGTAGGAAAGCTTCTTATCCAGGTGCTGGTTTCTTTAATTAGTGCCTTGTCTGCATGCTCTGACAATGCTTGCACTCAATGGATTTTTCTTTCCCCTGCAGGGGTATGGATGGTCACAGTGTCTGCCACTGTGCAGCAATCAAGGATATCCCCCAAACTTTACTTGCATATTGTGCTGTAGTAATTACATGTAAAGGAAAGAAGGTATGCCCATCACGTAAAACCATAAGAGAACTTATTAAAGCTTAATAAAATATATGTACTCACATTTCAAATGAAAAAATCAAGCATAGAAAAAGTAAACGAATTCCCTTTGTTAGAGGTGCTGCAAGACGTCCGAAGCCTGCCCTACGCGCGTTTCGTCGTCAGTAGATGCCAGAGCATGCAGACAAGGCACTAATTAAAGAAACCAGCATAGGATAAGAAGCTTTCCTACAGATATTTGACCCTCAGAGATTGAACACTTCAAAACATTTTAAAAAGAACTTGTTTTTTCATAAACGGAACTTTTCCTATCCAACTAATACTGGTCACAGCACATCAGTCACTATATATGATGGATAATTTGCACAATTTTGTATGAATTTTTATGGTTTAACACTGGTCACTTTAGTGATGTTGCACCATGCACTTTTGTTGAATAATTAAAGCACCCTATGTTGCAATTGTACCTTTAACAGTAAGTACTCAGCACCAGTCACAGATTTTATTTAATTATTTGGCGCACACAGGCTTAGAAGCTATACTTTAGGAATTATAGAGCTATTGTTTATTTTAAAGGAAAAGTCCTTTTGTCTCCATAAGGGCAGCGCCATACCACACCTGTTTTCTTTTTTATACTTTCCACTTAGGTGGTTTTGTATCCATATCCACAACTATCTACCTAATTTATTACCTAATTTAAAGCGCACAATGCACCTTTGCTGAATAATTGGAGCACCATATGTTGCATTTTCCATTTTTAATAGAAAAAATCCGTCACCAGTCACAGTTTTTATTCAACCATTTGACACATACAGGTTTTAGAAGCAATTCTTTAGGAATAAGGTCACTAGGTAACACATTTACTACCAAGAAGAAAAATATATTTTTGTCTCCATAAGAGCACAGCCATACTACTCCTGCTTTTTTACCATTTGAAAACCTTTGCCATCTCTCCATCTTTTGTAACCAGATTGCGTTCATCATTCTTTATGGGGCCAATATGTTCTGACCTCCCTTTCTTACTATTTATAGGCTTAAAGAATTTCTTTTTTTTTTTTTTTTTTACTCTCCTCCGATATGTGCATTTCATGTTTTATCTTAGCCACCCTGATTACACCTTTACATTTCTTATTACATTCTTTGTAATGTTGGAATGCTGATGATGACCCCTCAGCCCTGTATTGTTTAAAGGCCTTCTCCTTTGCTTTTCTATGCATTTTTATGTTGCAATTAAGCCACCCAGGACTTTTATTAGCTCTTTTAAATTTATTTCCCTTTGGGATGCACTGGCCAATATCTTTATTCAATATGCTCTTAGCGCACTCTCATTTTTCCTTTGTGTTCTTTGTTCCTAGGATTTTATCCTATTTAATATATTCTAGTAAGGAGCGCAATTTAGGGAAGTTGGCTCTTTTGAAATTCAGTGTCCATGTTGTCAGAAATCATGAAATCAGGCCAAAACAGAAGTACAGTTAAATCACACTTGTTTAATAATAAAAGTAAAAAGAACAATTGTAGTCAAAACATAGCCAAAGTTCAGTAACCAGAACGGATAGCCAGCCAAGCCAGAAGTCAGGGAACAATGTAGTGGAACAGCAAGCAGGATCTGGAGACAGAAGGGATGTCAGCAAAGCAAGTCTTGAACAGGATTGCAGGAGATTTCTGTGATGTTGACCAAAGGCGAAGGCAGAGAAACTCTGGACTGGATGGCTTAAGTAGGCAGGACTGATGAGCAGGAAATCATCAATAGCTAAGTAACCATGGAGGATAGGAGCTGGCAATTAGCCCACAGCTGAGCGGCCAGCTCAGAGAAGGAAGGGCTGAGCCCAGCCCTGACAGTACCCCCTCCTCAATGACCCCTCCCCCTCAGAGGACTTGAGGGGGAAATGTCTATGGAAATCACGTAGGAGGACTGGGGCATGTATATCCAAGGATGAGACCCAAGAGCATTCCTCCGGACTGTACCCTTTCCAATGCACCACGTACTGTATCCGCCCACGGAATCTACAGGAGTCAACAATGGACTGTACTTCCTACACCTCATGGTTCTCAACCTGTACAGGGTGAGGACGTGGCACAGAGGTGGTAAAGTGGTTGCAGACCAAAGGTTTAATAAGGAGACATGAAATACATTCGAAATACACATATTAGAAGGTTGGTCTAATGCATAAGCCACTGGGTTAATCCTGCGAAGAATACGAAAGGCCCAATAAACCGTGCGAACTTCAGTGAGGGAACACAAAGTTGGAGGTTGCGAGATGACAGCCAGACCCTGTCCCCAACCTGGTAGGAAGGCACAGGCAAACGTCTGCGGTCGGCATGGAGTCTGTACCTATCATTAGCATGTTGCAAAGCCTCCTGGACTTGTGCCCAAGTGGAACGAAGACCATGGAGATGCTCCTCTAATGCAGGAATGCTCTGCAGAACAAACGAGTCAGGCAACATGGAAGGTTGGAAACCATAATTCGCCATAAATGGGGACAATCAGGAAGCAGAATTCAAGGCACTGTTTTGAGAAAACTCTGCCCATGGTAATAGGTCTGACCAGTTGTTATAATGGTCAGAAATATAGCAACGTAGGAATTGCTCCAAGGACTGTTTGGCTTTTTCTGTGGCCCTATTAGACTGCGGTTGATACGCAGAGGAGAAAGCAAGCTGAATTCCCAACTGTGCACAAAAGGCTCACCAGAATGGGACACAAACTGACTACCCCTGTCCGAGGCAATCACCTTGGGTAACCCATGTAAGCAAAAGATCTCCCGAGCAAAAATGGAAGCCAGTTCCTTAGTAGTGGGCAACTTCTTAAGTGGAATACAATGACACATCTTTGAAAACCGGTCAACCACCATAAGGATAACTGTGTTGTCCTGGGAGTTGGGTAACTCCACAATGAAATTCATAGACAGGTGGTGTGACAAACTCACCCGGGATAGAGGCTTTTGGAGGGGACTGAATGCAAGCCTCTTGCCAACCGATTATGGGCCCTGGCATTTGGGGAAACGGTGCTCTTTGTGAGCTGTATGCCTGGGGACCTTTGAGGTGGTATTACTGTGGATTCGGGTCCTGGTCCCCCAGGACACACAGACTCTGGGGACCCTGTGTATGCCATATGGGAAATGGTGACTTGGAGGGTATGTCTTGGATTGCTTAAAATGGGACAGTAATATTTATCTCCAATATCTCCCAGGATATGTAAAGACTATTATTGGTTTGTTTGATTCTGAACTCAACCTGTTAATTGAGTGAGCTGATCTGGGATCTAGGACTGGCTAGGAGATGAACAGTCTACTCCTACTATAGTTTGTTGATGCCTAGGCTGAGGAGGGGGGGAGATCACTGTTTGTATTGTTAATTATAATTAGCTCCTGCTATTGTGAGAAAATGTCCTGTGGTTGTACTTATGATAATGTATAATGTACTGTGTGAAGCTCGGTGACCACCAGTCTGGGCAAAAGTTCATGTCTGTCACCTAGGCTGTATAAAGGATTAGATAATTAGCTCATGTTAATTAAGTTAGGTTTTAGTCATCCTGCTGTATATATTTGTGAGAGATCTCAAATAAAGTTTAGTCCATGTTAGCAGTGAAACAAATGTCGCCTTGTTTTGTGCTTATGAGCAGTTGGAATATCGGATATCTGTATCCAGACTGGGAGGAAGTGGTATACTAACGGAAGCACTCAAGTGGAGTGTGGGACGTTCTGTTACAGGTGGGTCCAGGGCCTCTCTCCATTGGGTATGGGTTGTAGGAGGCCCACAGGAAGGTGTCGTGGAGTCTAACTCTAAGCACACACGGAACAGGCAGCAACGAAGGCAGTTACATCAGCACATACACTAGGCCACCAGAATTGTTGGGAAATGGCCCAAAAGAGTTGATTCTTTCCAGGGTGGCCAGTAGCCTTGGGAGAATGGTAAGTCTGGAGCACGGTAGTACGGAGACTCTCTGGGACAAAGCAGCGGTCACAAGGTTTCTCAGGAGGAGCATGGACCTGAGCAGCAAGAATTTTGTCACCCAAAGGAGAAGTGAGACTGGTGCGAACCTTAGCCAGAATACGATCAGGAGGAATCACAGGAACCAGAACCGACTCCAACTTAGAAGTGGAGGAAAATTTTCATGTAATTGAAACTTGACAAGAAAAGAGCCCATTTCACCCTTCTGGGAGAGAGGCGTTTAGCCTCAGACAAGAATGTGAGATTCTTATGGTCAGTAAGAATGAGAACCGGCACAGTGGTACCTTCGAGGAGATGTCCCCATTCTTTCAGGGCTAAAATGCTCAGTTGACAATTTCTTGGAAAAGTAGCCACAAGGATGCATAGCGCTCTCAGAGGTGGGACATTGAGACAGAAGGGTGCCAACACCAGTCTCAGAAGCATCAACCTCAAGGATAAAAGGTAACGTAGGATCAGGATGTGCCAACACAGGAGCAGAAACAAAGGCAGCCTTAAGACTCTCAAAGGCCTTAATGGACTCCGGAGACCAACTCTGTGGGTTACCGTCCTTTCTGGTCATATCAGTCAGGGGCTTGACCAGAAACAAGAAGTTACGAATAAACTTCCGATGATAGTTGGCAAAGCCCAGGAAATGCTGCAGAAGATGTAAACCCACGGGTCGGGGCCACTGTAGAACTGCCGAAAGTTTCTCTGGGTTCATCAAAAAAAACAGTAGTGGAAATGACATAACCCAGGAATTTGTTCACGATGGAACTCACACTTTACAATAGAGATAGTTCTCTCTTAGTTTCTGAAGACTAAGAGAGAAAGTGCGTCTGCAACATACTCCTCCATGGCCTTATCCTCCAAGACCGACAAAGTGTAAACCCGGCCACAAGGGGGTATGGCACCAGGTTTAAGGTCAATTGCACAATCATACGGCCAGTGTGGAGGCAAACTACTGGCTTGACCTTTGTCAAAGACATCGCTAAAATCGTGGTACTCCTGTGGCAGGGGGGAGAGTGAAGAGGTGCACAGGACCTTGGCTACCTTCTGGAAGCATGTCTCACTGCATTGTGGTGACCAGGAGAGAACCTCAGCATGGAGCCAATCAAAAGAGGGGTTGTGCCTCTGTAACCAAGGATAACCAATAACCAGCGGAAACTTAGGTGAGAAAATGACTTGGAATTGGATTATCTCATGGTGAAGAGCCCCTATGGCCATGGACAACGGAACCGTCTCATGAGTCACATGGGCAGGCTGTAGAGGTCTCTCTGCTGCCAGAGTACGGAATTCAATGGCGTAGTCAGTAACAGTTCTCGTACTCTGTTTGATGGACATGAGGCACTTGGCAGCAGAAGCGGAGCGTGCAGGAACGTCAAATACCCTTTTAAACGAAGCCACAAACTCAGGGTATCTCAAGACAACAGGTTTTTGCGTCTCCCATAGAGGGTTTGCCTGGGCCAAGGCTCTCTCAGAAACAAAGATATCACAAAACCTACTTTGCTTCTGTCCGTGAGAAACGTCTGGGGCAGCATCTCAAAGTATATCTCAACCTGGTTGAGAAACCCTCTGCATTGGACTGGATCGCCCCCAAATTGCTGGAGAAGCGCAGGGGAACCAGACATACCTCTTATAGAGGTAATACTCAAGGCAGGTGCCTGCACAGAGACTGGAGCAGCAGCAGGGTCAGCCTGCAACATAGGTTGTACCGGGGCGGCCACAGTGGGAGATTCCAGGTGAACCGTGCGACTCAGGAGTGTTTGTAACGCCATGGCAAACTGATCCATGCAGTGATCCAATTCATCCAATCTGGAAAAAATATTACCAACAAGTGGATTGACTGCATCTTCTGAATTCATGGCCTTCTCCTACTGTCAGAAACAATGAAATCAGGCTGAGCTAGATGTACAGTAAAATCACACTTGTTTAATAATAAAAGAACAAATGTAGTCAAAACATAGCCAAAGTTCAGTAACCAAAATGGATAGTCAGCCAAGCCAGAAGTCAGGGATCAATGTAGGGGAACAGCAAGCAGGATCTGGAGCCAGAAGGGATGTCAGCAAAGCAAGTCTTGAACAGGATCGCAGGAGATAGTTTCTGTGATGTTGACCAAAGGTGAAGGCAGAGAACCTCTGGACTGGACAGCTTAAGTAGGCAGGACTGATGAGCAGGAAATCATCAACAGCTGAGTAACTGTGGAGAGATAGGAGCTGGCAATTAGCCAACAGCTGAGCGACCAGCTCAGAGAAGGAAGGGCTGAGCCTATCCCTGACACTTGTATTACCCTTGTGTTTTTTATTTTTGTGATTTATGCTGAAACTAATTGACCTGTGGTCGCTCTTTCCTAAATTGCCCCACTTTTCCACATCTGCAATCAGGTCTGTATTATTAGCAATCAGTAGCTCTAGTAACGCATTGTTTCTTGTTGCTGCATTTACCATCTGACTCATAAAATTGTCCTGCAAGACATTTAGGAAACGCAAGCCTTAGACAAATGCCCGGTTCCTTCTGCCCAGTCTATGTCTGGATAATTAAAATCCCCCATTATAATGACACTTTCCATCCTTGCCACCATTCCAGACTGTGATAGGAGGTCCGCCTCCCCCTCCTCCCTCTGGTTATGGGGCCTACAGCATACTCCTAGTATTACTTTTCCCTTGGTTTCCTCCCTTTGAAGCTCTACCCATAAGGATTCCACCTCCTCCGGGGGGTGACTGGCGGCAGTGACACCCACTGTGACTGACAGAAGAGGTGGGCGGACAGTAAATCAGCAGGACCAGAGAACAGGACTGGAGAGCGGAGAGTGTCAGGCTGTCCAGGAGAGGCATCGGGTAAGTGAAACTACAGACCGGAGGAGGGGGGTGTGTGAGAGGCAGTCGGTGAAGCAGCCGGAGCACAGAGGAAGGCTGACCAGGGGAGACTAAAGGTGCTGGAAAACCCTATAGGAGACTGTGACAGGGACTAAGTACCTGAGTGTGGCTGAGTATCTGAGTGCTGCATAGGCACAACAGCGGAAAGTTCTAAAGTCCAAATGCCATCTGTTGTAAATTCTTAGAGTGAAGCACACACCAGTGGCAGCCCTTTTTAAGAGTAAGCCAGCTCTAATGAATCAAGAAAAAAAAAAAGAACCATCTAAGTGCAGCATACAAATTACTGTTTAATGCAACTGTTGAAAACACTCACAAATTATAAGAGGAATACAGGCTCGAATCACATAAGCACTGTGTTGATCATCTGTTTCTCCAAGGAAGCACTTGTGGCAGATTACTTTTACAAAGCAGAAAATAAGTCACATACGTTTGCTTATATTATTCTATATATTTCCACAGGGACCCTTATGGTTCTTCTTTTTATTTGATACACCAGGACACTTAACCACTTCAGCCCCGGAAGGATTTACCCCCTTCCTGACCAAGGCCTTTTTTGCAATACGGCACTGCGTCGCTTTAACTGACAATTGCACGGTCGTGCAACGTTGTACCCAAACAAAATTGAGTCCTTTTTTCCCACAAATAGAGCTTTCTTTTGGTGGTATTTGATCACCTCTGCGTTTTTTATTTTTTGCGCTATAAACAAAAAAGGAGCGACAATTTTGAAAAAAAAGCAATATGTTTTACTTTTTGCTATAATAAATATCCCCAAAAAATATATAAAAAACAAATTTCTTCCTCAGTTTAGGCCAATATGTATTCTTATACATATTTTGGTAAAAAAATTGCAATAAGCATATTATTGATTGGTTTGCATAAAAGTTATCACGTCTACAAAATAGGGGGTGGATTTATGGCATTTTTATTATTATTTTTTTTTTATTAGTAATGGCGGCGATCTGCAATTTTTATCAGGACTGCGACATTGCGGTGGACAGATCGGACACTTTTGACACTATTTTGGGACCATTGACATTAATACAGTGATCAGTGCTATAAAAATGCACTGATTACTGTGTAAATGTCACTGGCAGGGAAGGGGTTAGACACTAGGGGGCGATCAAGTTAGACACTAGGGGGCGATCAAGGGGCTAATTGTGTTTTCTCAGCGTATTTTAACTGTAGGGGGATGGGCTCACTAGAACATGACAGAGATCCCTGCTCCCGATCATTGGGAGCAGAAGAGCTCTGTCATGTTGCTAGGCAGAACAGGGAAATGCCTTGTTTACATAGGCATCAACCCATTCTGCCTCTCCGCGCAACACTCCCGCGATGACGGAGTGATGTACAGGTACGTAGTTTTGTACACTCGTGCCACTTTGCTGACGTATATCGGCGTGAGCAAGTGGTTAAAGGAGTTGTGAAGGCAGAAGGTTTTTTATCTTAATGCATTCTATGCATTAAGATAAAAAAATCTTTTGTGTGCAGCAGCCTCCCCACCACCCCCCAATTACTTACCTGAGCCACATCTCTCCCCAGTGATGTCCACGAGTGTCTTAGCCATCCGTTAATCTCCTCTTGATTGGCTGTGACACAGCGTTGGCACCATTGGCTCCCATGGCTGTCAATCAAAGTCAGTCTTTATTAATCCAGAAACTTTTTATGCAGCAAACAGAAAAACATAATAAAAATGAATATATGGTTTGACTACCCTTTGCCTTAAAGCAGTTGTTAACCCCAGTGAATCCTCGCTGTACAATTTACTGCAGACGAAGCCAAAAGTAACTGCCAGGATTTTAAATTCTGGCATTCTTTTTTAGTGCTCTAGGCAGGTGTAAAAGAGCTGTTCAATGAAGAGGGGCTATACAATGGGAACCTCATTTAATTGGGATTTTTGAGGCAACAAAAGAAGAAAATATTTAAAAGTTAGATAAGTTTTATTTATACAAAAATTGTTAAAAAGTAATTAAACATATGAAAATATACATTTGCAGAGAATAAAAAATGATACACTACAGAAGTGGCAAAAACTCATATAATCCAACGCGTTTCAAAATGATTAAATTTCTTCTTCAGGGATAAATTTTTGCCATTATCTGAAAGGCACAAAAGTAACATAAGTATACATACATATATATTTTTGAAAAACCAACAAAAAATATGTGTAAAGAGGCTTACAGTAATCATGATTGACCAAGCGGATTCTCAGTGTAACACTCCAAAAACCCCCATCCAGCCAGATAACGGTCTTTTATCGCGCAAAGGAGCCCCCAGATATTGAGATCCAATGAGAGACGCCAAATGTCCCAAGCAAAAAGAAGACGCTGGGGGGGAGGGGAATGTGAAATCTGAAAAAATTATATATACACACACCCATCATCTGTAAGGGAGATAATGCATCCATGGGAAGAGAAAAAAAAAAAAAAAAAAACAACACAGCAACAAAAACCAACCTTGTATCGGGGATGCGGGTTTATGTGCCTTCAAATGCGAAAAAATTCAGTATGCAATAAAGAGGAGAAATTCCCCTTCCTGGAAACAAGAGGAAGAGGAAAAAATAAATAAAAAATAAAAAAAAATAATAAAAAATAAATAATAAAAAATAAAGAATAATACAAAATAAATGAAAAACAATACCAGTTGTGTCCTGATATTTTGGTGAACTTGACCCAAAAGGGGACTGAATCTGGTGTGTAAGGGAATATATATATAACTAAATAAAGAATGTTAAAAAAGTATTGTAAGAATGTTGGTAGGTGAATTCATATAAAGGCACTGAAGCCTGAGGGTACAATAAAGAAGTGGAATTAACCCCAAAGGGGAGAGATTCCACTCTTAAATGATTGAAAAAATTATGTGTGATAAATAAAAAACAAAAAACAAAAAACCTACTGGTCATGTGTTCATGGCCAAAAAACAGCTATATGAAAATGACCCCATAGAGAATAACTAAAAAATATATTAAAAAAAAAAAAAAAAATTATATATATATCTCACTCCCCAGATACTGTCCACAAATAGGGAAAAAGGTCTGGAGAGGAGAGGTAGCTGAGAATGAAATATATCAATAAATGGAAAATAGTGATTTGAAGCTTACCATAGTTTTACAGCATATCTCCCACAGATGAGCACAGGTAAGTCCAGAGTCTACCAGGGGTCAAGGAGGAAAGAAAGATCCGCCCCGAGCCCAAGCACAAACCCACGGTTGTCCAATCTCAGCAACAAACAGCAGAGAAATAACGCTGGCGGCTCAGGGGCTCCCGGCGTTCTCCTTATAAGTCAGTGCTGATGGATTGCTTAACGAGCGCGAGGGGATGACACCGCCCCGAGAGACGTAGGCGGCGTCACTTCCTCCGCTCACATTGGAAAAGAAATGTGCACTACATTGGCACATACAGTCCTTAGATCGGTACATTCAAGAAAATATTAACCCAGTAGGTCTAAGGATTCAAATCTTCCCTATTTTAGACCATATTTCTGATAATTTGAAGAAAAATTGGGAATCCAAACTCAATGATTGCTCTAGAAATCTTATGATGTTATTGCAGGATGAATATAGATTACAATTGAACAATCTTGATGCTGAAATTGATGCTCTTTATATTCGCTTGACTCCCCTGAAAACACACGAGGACTACTCAACCCTCGAAGAAAAATTAAGGGAACACCTCAAAACCTCCAGCAAAGCCATTCTTCAAAAAAAAGACAAAAAATTCTGGAGGGATAAAAATGCGTTTGGGGAGAATAGAGCATATAGATGACATCAAAATAAAGATTTCAGGAACAAAACAACCAAAAAATCTTTCAAAAACAAGGGGGAGAAAAATGACTACAGCTCTGACACTAACTCTAATGCCTCCTCCTCAGCCTCTTCCCTTACAGATCGTTTCGTAAGGAAAAGAAAGGGTCCTTTTGCCAAAACACAAGAAATGGATGGTGAACTACAACAAATCCATAAAAAACGAATTGCAGAGACCCCACATACATCAAGGGGCGGCAAAGGTGAAAATACACCAAGACCCATGGAAGGCAGTAAGGGACCCAGTTCCGGTAAAGGTAAAACAACTAAAACCTCCAAAGATTTGGGAGCTATCCCAAAGAATCAAACTCAGCTAGACACTTTTTTAGACAAAATGACCTTAACACAGGCCCTAACCACGCAAAAGGAGCAGGTTTCGATACCGACTCCAATTGTGTAGATGATAGGCTGAACATTATTAACCTATCTTCATACACATTGACTGAGGCTGAGAAGGAGGTTCTTTCTCTGGGACTCTCTTTTTGTCCCAGTAGAAGCCTTGACAATTTTGAGGTAGTTAAAGATATTTTCCTGTTTGCAAGAAAACTACTCTTCAAAAGTATGTACATTAAAACTAAGAAAAGTGAAGAAATAATTGCACCAAATCTCAAAGCAGCGGATTTCAAGGCCCTCCGGGACCTAAATCTACTGCTACAGGAGAATGAGGGAATTGAGTCAAGTTGGCTTGATGCCTGGGAAAGTGACGATAGTGAAGAAAGTGAATAGTGAAGGAAAAAATGGATGATTCAAAACAATATAAACAATTTAAAAGGAAATCACATAGATTTCCAGCACTTAGTCAGAATCCAGCCTTGGCATTGTTTGTTAAACAAACTGCCAAGGAAATTGAATCTTTAAATAAAGACAAATCAATCAGAAATCTTACCCCTGAGCAACAAAATGCTCTACACTCCCTTAAAAACAATCTAGATATAACCATTAAGGGATCCGATAAGGGCGGCAACATTGTGTTGATGGATAATTCCAAATACGAGGAGATGTGTTTAAAGATCCTTAATAATCGAAAGTGTTACCGAAAAATTTCTGCATCCTTGGTTGATGGATTCAATCAGGAATTTTACCGACTCGTAGATGAAGCTTTTGTAATGGGAGCCATCACGGGTGAGCTATTGGAATTTATACGTACTAAACACCCTCGCATTCCTACTATGTACGCACTTCCCAAGGTGCATAAAGATTTACACAATCCCCCGGGCCGCCCTATCATATCCGGCAATGGCAGTATATCAGAAGGCATTAGTCAAGTCATTGACCAACATCTCAGACCCCATGTTCTTGAATTGGCATCCTATACCAAGGATACCATCCATCTGTTACAGGTTTTGGAGGACCTTGTGATTCCAGAGTCATCCATTCTAGTGACCATAGATGTCGAGTCACTATATAATAGTATACCACATGACTTGGGGGTAGCTGCGGTTGGTCACGTTCTACGTCAAAAGGCGACGACGGAATGGAAATTCAACAAATTTATCCTTGAAATGCTGGACTTTATCCTTCGACACAATGTGTTTCTTTTCAGGGGTTCCCACTACCTCCAGGTACAGGGCGTTGCTATGGGGACATGGTGCGCCCCCTCATACGCAAACCTGTACCTGGGGGAGTGGGAAAAGGGATTTCTGACTAATGACGAGTTGACTATGTATACGGAACATGTCATTTTATGGCAAAGATACATAGACGACATATTCCTGATATGGAATGGCCCAGAAGATGTTTTAAAAAGCTGCCTCAAAGCAATGAATCACAACACCATGAATCTTTTCTTCACTATGTCCTATGACCATCAACAGATCAACTTTTTGGACGTTACCATCTATAAGGACAAGAATGGTCAAGTTGCTAGCAAATTGTACAGGAAGGAAACTGCCGGCAACACCCTTTTGCATGCTGACAGTTTCCACCCGGAACCTTTGAAGAAATCCATACCCTTTGGTCAATTTTTAAGACTAAAACGCAACTGCACCACGATGGAAACTTTCCAATGTGAAGCAGACAAACTCAGTAAAAGATTACTTATAAGGGGATACACCAAATCCTCTTTGAAAAAAGCTTTTAATCGTGTCAAAAATCAAGACAGACATGCTTTAATTTTTGGGTCCAAAACTCGTAAATCTGATGACACAATAAGGATCATCCTACGCTACTCCAACGAGCATAGTACTATAAGAAGAATTCTTACAAAACACTGGTCAATTTTGACCGACGACCCAGCTTTGGGAAGTCTGTTAACCTCAAAACCACAAATTACCTTCCGGAAGGCAGGTTCCCTAGCTGATTTACTAACCCAAAGCGAATACAAGGGGAATAAAAGAGGGGACCCCTGCAAAACATGGGGGACCTTCCCTTGTGGCAACTGTTCTTTTTGCAATGTTATTGGGAAGAGGACTTCATTCCTACTACCCAATGGGGAACGTTTTCAATTAAAGCATTTCGCGAACTGCCAAACCCGAGGGGTAGTTTACTTAGTACAATGCCAATGCGGGGCCTTTTACATTGACAAAACCCGCCAAGAATTTAGACATCGCGTGAGAAAACACCTGCTAAGTATGCAGATTGGCAACTTGTATCTTCCCCTCGGCAGACATGTAGCCAAGGGACATGGATACAGGATGCCATCTGTGAATTTCACGGTGGTAGACCGTGTCCATGTCCCTTTGCGAGGTGGTGACTGGAATAAAATCCTTCTACAACGCGAAATGCGTTGGATAAGACATCTGGATGCCACCACCCCGCCAGGCCTAAATGAGGCAGAAAGTTTTAGACCTTTTCTAGAAGGTTTCAGCTCTGGTAAAACAGACTGATTTCCCCTGCCTTTTATTCATCTTTATGGTCTAAACCTCTTTCTTTTCCCTCCCTTCCTCCCCTTTCCCCTTCCTATCCATTCACACTATATATAGCCTATGGATCAGCATTTGGAATGATAATGTCTATTGGGGTATATTTCTATTTATATATGATTTATGAATTTCTGTGTTTTGTATAATGATAGTTCGTGGGCTGGCTGAGAGAATCTTGTGTTCCCCTTGTCCCGTCCATGATATTTTTCATGATTTGTCCATTTACTTATTTGTATATATTTGTTTGCTTCAGTTCTTGTGATTTGACTGTTTCCCGGGTGGTCCTCCAATCTCCCCCATTCGGATCTGTGGTCATATCGTGCAGCCGGCACAGGGGGGGGCCCGAACTCAAGTTTGGGGGCCCCTGTTTTTTCCATTGCCATTCGAGGCGTCTATTTGACGCCATCCTCTGGCATTTGATGGATTTTCCTGTGTCGGGGGCCTTTGTTCTCCCCTTGAGGATTTATCCTTTTTGGATATGTTTCCTCTGAATAAGTCTCTGCTTTAACATCGGATATGGGGTATTTTTCCCACATGTCCAGCCATTCATGGCAATTTTTGAGTTATTTGTTAAAATTTATTTTTATTAGAGACCCTGCTGTACACTTTATTATAATCTTTTAATATATAGGGGTGGGAACTGTCTCTGGACGTGCCCTCTTGCATGCGCGGATCTGATGAGGGGCGTTTTTGCCTCCTCCGGGATCTGGCTTTGGACCTTTTTTGTCAGCAGTCCATGTTTCTTTGTATGCGTCCTGTTGATCATGGACGATTTGGGGGGGCGGAGCTGAGTGCCGGCCTGTCTCTCCCTACGTCCGGACTTTCAGGCGTTCTATTAGTGTCAGCAATGTGTGTCTCTTTCTGCGTCCTTCCGGTTATTGACGTTTGGGGGGGGCGGGGCGGGATGCCTGCCTGTCTCCCCTCACGTCCGGATACATGGGCGCTTGTTTGACTTGTAATGTGAGCGGAGGAAGTGACGCCGCCTATGTCTCTTGGCGTCATCCCCTCGCGCTTGTTAAGCAATCCATCAGCACTGACTTATAAGGAGAACGCCGGGAGCCCCTGAGCCGCCAGCGTTATTTCTCTGCTGTTTGTTGCTGAGATTGGACAACCGTGGGTTTGTGCTTGGGCTCGGGGTGGATCTTTCTTTCCTCCTGGACCCCTGGTAGACTCTGGACTTACCTGTGCTCATCTGTGGGAGATATGCTGTAAAACTATGGTAAGCTTCAAATCACTATTTTCCATTTATTGATATATTTCATTCTCAGCTACCTCTCCTCTCCAGACCTTTTTCCCTATTTGTGGACAGTATCTGGGGAGTGAGATATATATATAATTTTTTTTTTTTTTATATATATTTTTTAGTTATTCTCTATGGGGTCGTTTTCATATAGCTGTTTTTTGGCCATGAACACATGACCAGTAGGTTTTTTGTTTTTTGTTTTTTATTTATCACACATAATTTTTTCAATCATTTAAGAGTGGAATCTCTCCCCTTTGGGGTTAATTCCACTTCTTTATTGTACCCTCAGGCTTCAGTGCCTTTATATGAATTCACCTACCAACATTCTTACAATACTTTTTTAACATTCTTTATTTAGTTATATATATATTCCCTTACACACCAGATTCAGTCCCCTTTTGGGTCAAGTTCACCAAAATATCAGGACACAACTGGTATTGTTTTTCATTTAGTTTGTATTATTCTTTATTTTTTATTATTTATTTTTTATTATTTTTTTTTATTTTTTATTTATTTTTTCCTCTTCCTCTTGTTTCCAGGAAGGGGAATTTCTCCTCTTTATTGCATACTGAATTTTTTCGCATTTGAAGGCACATAAACCCGCATCCCCGATACAAGGTTGGTTTTTGTTGCTGTGTTGTTTTTTTTTTTTTTTTTTCTCTTCCCATGGATGCATTATCTCCCTTACAGATGATGGGTGTGTGTATATATAATTTTTTCAGATTTCACATTCCCCTCCCCCCCAGCGTCTTCTTTTTGCTTGGGACATTTGGCGTCTCTCATTGGATCTCAATATCTGGGGGCTCCTTTGCGCGATAAAAGACCGTTATCTGGCTGGATGGGGGTTTTTGGAGTGTTACACTGAGAATCCGCTGGGTCAATCATGATTACTGTAAGCCTCTTTACACATATTTTTTGTTGGTTTTTCAAAAATATATATGTATGTATACTTATGTTACTTTTGTGCCTTTCAGATAATGGCAAAAATTTATCCCTGAAGAAGAAATTTAATCATTTTGAAACACGTTGGATTATATGAGTTTTTGCCACTTCTGTAGTGTATCATTTTTTATTCTCTGCAAATGTATATTTTCATATGTTTAATTACTTTTTAACAATTTTTGTATAAATAAAACTTATCTAACTTTTAAATATTTTCTTCTTTTGTTGCCTCAAAAATCCCAATTAAATGAGGTTCCCATTGTATATTGTTCAGGGATGATGGCAACCCTTTCACACTAATCTTTGAGAAGTCTATATTTATTCTACAATGAAGAGGGGCTGATCTGGCCAAAATGTGACATGGTTCAGAGTGACTTGCCTCTTCCTCATGATGACAATGCTGGACTGCTGGAGAAAGAGGAAGCAACACAATGCAAACATGTAGTCTAATGGCTGTGGTGAGGAGGAAAATGTAACATGTTTACAGCATGGCCATCCTTTTGCAGAAAGCGCCCAGAGTACATTAAACTGGCAAGACCAACAGGTATATAAGGAGACAGAGGGGCATGGCAAAGGGCACTATTGCTATTAAAGGTGATGAGGTATACAGCACATTGTTTGATTTTTTTTTTTTATATAGTTGGACATGCACTTTAACACAGCAAAAATTTTCAAGCCTCCTAAAGCAGAAGTATATTGAAAATATAAAAAAAAATAAAATGTGAGCCAGCTTGCTCTTTATTGAAGAAGAGCCTTACTGGGGTTGGTTTACTAAAACTGGAGAGTGCAAAATTTAATGTAGCTCTGCATGGTTGCCAATCATCTTCTAGCATCAGCCAGATTGAATGAACTTCCATGTGCATGCATGGAACTAAAATAATCCAGTGACAGTCAATCAAGATAGCCAAAGATCCTGCACCCTGAAGAAGCTAGGGAGAAGATGTTGGCACCAGCGAGGGAGCAGATGTCACATTGCTGCAGGGGAGGTGAGTATTTAATTTTACTTTGAAGAATTTCCGGAGCTTGAATCAAATACCTCCCAGCTGGAATTGCATGTGAAAAAACTCCTCACCAACCCTTTTTATGGAAATGCAACCCCAAATTTCCACTTCTCTTTTGCCAATTACCTGTATTTTAGAGTAGAAACATTGGAAATGCTGTCTTCATACAATGGGGCAAAAAAGTATTTAGTTAGCCACCAATTGTGCAAGTTCTCCCACTTAAAAGGATGGGAGAGGCCTGTAATTGTCATCATAGGTATACCTCAACTATGAGAGACAAAATGTGGAAACAAATCCAGACAATCACATTGTCTGATTTTTGAAAGAATTTATTTGCAAATTATGGTGGAAAATAAGTATTTGGTCACCTACAAACAAGCAAGATTTCTGGCTCTCGCAGACCTGTATCTTCTTCTTTAAGAGGCTCCTCTGTCCTCCACTCATTACCTGTATTAATGGCACCTGTTTTATTTATTAATATTTTACTGTTTTATTTATTACTGTTTTATCAGTATAAAAGACAGATGTCCACAAGCTCAGTCACACTCCAAACTCCACTATGGTGAAGATCAAAGAGCTGTCGAAGGACACCAGAAACAAAATTGTAGACCTGCACCAGGATGGGAAGACTGAATCTGCAATAGGCAAGCAGCTTGGTGTGAAAAAATCAACTGTGGGAGCAATAATTAGAAAATGGAAGACATACAAGACCACCGATAATCTCCCTCGATCTGGGGATCCACGCAAGATCTCACCCCGTGGGGTCAAAATGATCACAAGAATGGTGAGCAAAAATTCCAGAACCACACAGGGAGACCTAGTAAATGACCTGCAGAGAGCTGGGACCAGCGTAACAAAGGCTACCATCAGTAACACACTACGTCGTCAGGGACTCAGATCCTGCAGTGCCAGACGTGTCCCCCTGCTTAAGCCAGTACATGTCCGGGCCCATCTGAGGTTTGCTGGAGAGCATTTGGATGATCCAGAAGAGGATTGGGAGAATGTCATATGGTCAGATGAAACCAAAGTAGAACTGTTTGGTAGAAACACAACTCGTCATGTTTGGAGGAGAGAGAATGTTGAGTTGCAACCAAAGAACACAATACCTACTGTGAAGCATGGGGGTGGCAACATCATGCTTTGAGGCTGTTACTGTGCAAAAGGAACAGGACGACTGATCCATGTACATGAAAGAATGAATGGGGCCATGTATTGTGAGATTTTGAGTGCAAACCTCCTCCCATCAGCAAGGGCATTGAAGATAAAATGTGGCTGGGTCTTTTATCATGACAATGATCCCAAACACACTGCCCGGGCAATGATTGAGTGGCTTCGTAAGAAGCATTTCAAGGTCCTGGAGTGGCCTAGCCAGTCTCCAGATCTCAACCCCATAGAAAACCTTTGGAGGGAGTTGAAAGTCCGTGTTGCCCAGCGACAGCCCCCAAACATCACTGCTCTAGAGGAGATCTGCATGGAGGAATGGGCCAACATAACAGCAACAGTGTGTGACAACCTTGCGAAGACTTACAGAAAATGTTTGACCTCTGTCATTGTCAACAACGGATATATAACAAAGTATTGAGATGAATTTTTGATATTGACCAAATACTTATTTTCCACCATAATTTCAAAAATCAGACAATGTGATTGTCTGGATTTGTTTCCACATTTTGTCTCTCATAGTTGAGGTATACCTATGATGACAATTACAGGCCTCTCTCATCTTTTTAAGTGGAAGAACTTGCACAATTGGTGGCTGACTAAATACTTTTTTGCCCCACTGTAGTTATGCTGTGAAATGCCATGGTTAAAAACTTAATTTGTGGTAAAATAATCCTTTTTATACAAATAATATAAACGTTTGGATAAAATAACTGAGAAATGTGAACATTAAAGTGTTACTAAACCCACAGCAGTAAAATCAGTCTGTATATGCAGTAAAGCATGCTTGTTATACTCACTGTGGAACCCAAGAGGTTAACCCTCTGCATTGTGTAAAAGGCTGTTTGATCCTGGCTTCTTTGATCCTCCCCTTCTTCCACTGACTCATAATAATTTCCTGATAACATAGTCTTTGGAGTCAGGCTGCACATGGTCAATTTGGTGTGTATTGCTAGAGAGGTTTTTTTTTTTTCTTGGGAAGATGCATCTGATCAGCACAAGGCCAATCAGCACTGTCCAGACAGAGGGTCAGGGGTATTGCAGTGTCAAATCTACAAGCTTTAACCAGTGCTTGGCTGAACACTAATAGAAGTCACAAGGCTGCTCTAACTGCTGATGAGAAAAGGTATTTAGCAGTTTATATTTACTAAAATAATTTCATTTCCATGTTCTGTGTACTGTAGTAGACCAGATATTGTGAATGCAGGGTTTAGTAACACTTTGAAGCATTTAGACACACAGGGTTTTTACTAGAACTTGAGAGTTCAAAATTAGGCTCACTTCTGCAAATAAACCAATTGCCAAAGCTTAATTGAACAAGCTGAGGCTAGAAGCTGGTTGGCTACCATGCAAAGTTGCACCAAATTTGGAGTGCACCAGTTTTAGTAGATCTACCCCATAGAGAAAACTCAGTGACAAATATTACTTAATCCCATTAACAATAGCCTTGTTACAGGCGTGTGCATGCATGGTTGAAGCGTGATGCAGCTGCTCTTAAACAGACAACATTGTCTATTTTTAATATGATCTTGGTGTTGGTGGTCGGTACCTGGTCTTGGCCCCTTTTGTATTAAATTATATTTTTCTAACAAAATGTATCCCTTATTAAGCAGCATGGTCCGCCTGTGTCTCTTCTCAGTGGGAGCCTTTCCCCTGAAAAATGTTTTTCTCTCTATAGTATTTTAGGCACAGAGACCGCACTTATTATTATTGGTGAGCCTGCAAATTTTGGGACATCACACAGGTATATTGAACACTCCGTGTTGTGTTTACTAATAGTGAGTATTGATCTCCAACCAATTTTTCTAGAGCCTTGATCAATGCTTTATTGCTAATCATGTACTTTTTCAGTATGTAATTCTCAACATGTAAGTACATAATTCTTCATACAACTTTACATCCTTTCTGCTTAAATTGTGCTGGCCAGGCAGGTTTCCTAACAAATGCACTGATTAAGAATTAAAGCAATTCCTTCAAACATGCAATACACAGGGGCAGCACCAAGTAAAATATCAACGGTTGTTTCTGTGCCATGTAATGCATTATAGCTAAATGTAATATAAATGCAAATACTAACACACAGTTATTGTTGACTAATGAGAAGGTACTCATCCAGATGGCATATGAAGACATAAGACTACAGGGTTATACCTGCGAAGAATACATTCTCTCAAAATAAATTTACCTAAGAAGAAGTAATTAACACAAAATGAGCCAGTTGCTTTTACTTAAGACTGCTATTCAGCAGAAAATCTGAATGATACACTTGGAAAAAATGAATTTTTGATCTATCTATAAAATCCATTTCTTGGGGTACAATAGTACAGGACACAGGCATAGTGGTAGATAACAGGGTTACATTGTATATGCAAGCCACCTCCAGGTGGTTGGACACTGGCAAACAGAGCTGTCATTACCCTCATTAATCCCTCCTGCTCACAGCTCATTCTTCAATTTTTTAACAAGCAAGCAATAGAGTATAACAGAGACAGAGGAAAAGGTTCTATGTTTTGTACTGTACTTCAAGACACAGGTTTTACAGGTTATTAATCGTAGATGACTGGGTTATATGCAAGCGGAGGAGAGTGCCTTGTGTCCTGTACTGTACACAGATTTACAGGTAAGTAAAAAAGATCCATTTTCTTTGATCAGTACAGGACACAGGCATAGCCATAGAGAACTGGGACATCCAAAAGCAATATAAATAAACAACAGGTGGGCAATAGAGCAAGCAAACAAAGACAGACTCACTAAAAAACTTAGACAGCTACATGGAACACTTTATAGCCGGAGCAGGCATTAGCTTGAACATCTACCTGGTAGAACTTTGAAAACATGTGAACAGCGAACTAAGCGGAAGCCTTACAAATCTGTGTGTACGCAGGTTGAAATGCATATAGTTGGTTTCTTGCAGCCGGCCCAAGCTGGAGGAAATGGGTTAAGCATTTTCGGCCTAGCTCCCTGGCTTTTTGATTTTGGCAGGCCCATCTGTGATATTTAAAAAGGAGGACCATTAAATTCGAGGGGGGGTTGTAGCAGTAGCCACCCTTCAGAGAGTGCTATAAAGTTCTCTCCCCAAGCCAGGGAGAATACTGTACATGGATACTGAGAGCCACAGACAGCATCCAAGACATGGACAATGCCTATATGGACTTCCACCTCATGGAGGTATGCCTGGGCCACTACATCATGTTAGGATTAGGGGGAAGACATTGCTCATGCTGTATTGCCATGCTGCATTTCAATAGTAAAGTTGTGTTAACCATTCTAAGCCTGGTATGAAGTTATTCAAAGGGGTGCATGTTGGTTCTGGCATATTCCAAAGAACCTCGGTCTTTAATAACACTAAGGGGTATAAAGTAACACTACTACAAAAAGTTAACTTGGCAGGACACAAGGAAGCTGAGCGTAGCTGCTATGGGTAATCGAGTGAAGGAACAAGCGACAAGAAACCAGTCATTAGGCATAGTACTTGGAAAGGTGACGGGTCCTCTGGTAGCAAGGTGGTTGGTGTTCTGACTCCCCCTGCAGTAGTCCCTCTCCTATGGTAATCGAGAGCAGACTAGCATTACAGGGATCTATGACCTGGTCACGTGGTATGAGAAGGACAGAGTTAAATGAGAGCACACATTAGGTCCACACTAGGTTTTCGTCAGGACTCCATTCTGTTACTGGAAGTGAGATAACAGAGGTATGCTGGACTGGTGGAGTGGGCAAGGCTCTGAACGTCCCTCCAAATGCAACTTAAAAGGAAAGTGTGTAGTGACATGGGACAAGTCGCTTTTCAGAGGAACTCTGCATTTATTGTTGCACACGGTGAAGGCTCATCTCTAAGTCAGCTGAAATGCTTTAATGTTTGTTTTTCACATGACCACAGTCCCTGCCTGGGCACTGACAAGCATGCTCCATGTGAATACTACCCCATGTGCACAAGCGCAGTTGACCCCACCCACATGTGAAACAGGTGCTTAATGCTGAAAAGCCCAAGAAACATCCACTTATCTGGTGAAGTGGAGGGCAGAGCAAGGCCATCAAAGACAGGAGCCAAGAAGCAGGTAAACTAGATCTTGAGACAGAAGGTCTGTGAAATATGAATGAGCCCAAGGGGAGTCCAGAAGCTGCATTAAGTCCAAGTACCATGCCCTCCTGGCTCAGTTTGGTGCCACAACAGTCACCAGAATGCTCTCTGATCTGATTCTGAGAAATGGCTGCAGAAGAATATTTAACAGGAGAAAGGCATAGATTAAGTGAAACTGATGACACAGTTGATGGGTCACCAGAGCTCTCACTGCAAAGGGCTGAGGATCACTGGACCTGATGACAAACTTATTCAGGTTTCGTTGAACCAGGACAACAACAGGTCTACATCCAGTATACCCCACCTGTGAAAAAGATCACAAAACACATCAGGGTGAAAGGACTACACTCCCTGATCAAGATGTTGAAGAAGTCAGCCCCAAAACAGTACTAGTACTAGTACTTTTGTGAGGACCTCGGGAGCAGCAGAGAGGCTGAATTGTAGAGCCCCAAACTAAAAGTGATGGTTGCCTACTGCAAAACGTAAAAAAAAACCCTGGTGCTGGGGAAAAATGGGAATATGCAAGTAGAAATCCTGGATGTATACAGATGCAGACTAATGTATACTGATGCCAGAGGATCCCCCTACTGATGGCTGACCTGGCTGATTTCATTTTAAACTTCCAAACCTGAAGAAAGTTTTACAGGGGCTACAGGTCCAGGATAGAACAAATGCCACCTTTGGCTTTCAGGACCATCAATAGGTTGGAGTAGAAACCCTGAAACCTCTCCCTTGCAGGAACAAGGACAATGACTCGCTAGGATGCCTCTCCCATCCTCTGGAACTCGCTACCTCCATCTATCCGGCTATCCCCTACTCTTGCTACCTTCAGGCAATCCCTGAAAACTCATCTCTTCAGGAAAGCCTATCACATCTCCAACTAATCTCCTACCACTTCCACCAGCTCATTCCCCACAGTTACAACCTTTTGTACCACCTGCCCCACCCTATTAGATTGTAAGCTCTTCTGAGCAGGGCCCTCTTAATCCTATTGTATTGTATTGTATTATAACTGTATTGTCTCCCTTTTATATTGTAAAGCGCTGCAGAAACTGTTGGCGCTATCTAAATCCTGAATAATAATAATAATAATAATAATAATAATAATAGGTAAACAATTGCTCTAATGCAGCATTAAAATCCTTCAACCTTTGTGGAGCAGTGGGTAGATTGGAAGGTATGAACTGGGGTGGAGGGACTCCAGCCTCAAGGATGTAGTGGTCAATGTCTGGGGGGTTTGGTCCTAAAGGACTGGCCAGTGGTCTCTGGTGCACCTCATGGTGTCCACCTGAATTAAAGAGGGAGGCAGGGGAGTCCTTTAAGCATAGATAATTGATTCAAAAAGAATAATTTGCTCATATGCAGTTCAACAATTGGAAAAAAGAAGACAACTGTAAAATGACTTAAAATTATTAATACAACCTGCGGGGTTGGGAACATGCAACCTTCCAAGTGGATAGGTAGAGAAAAACCTGCCTCCAAGCAGAATGAAGGTGATTGCTCTTGATGCTTTAGTGGTCCCAATCATGGGTCCACTGTGGGTTCTCAGGCTGGTGTGTGAAATTGAGACGTTCAAGAGGAGACTGCAAAAAAACCAAAAGAGATCAGAGTCATCTGGTTTAATGAATATCAACTTTCTTTAAAACTGATCAATTTCTAAATAAATTGGTATTTTAAAGGTACCAACAGAAAACTATATATCAAGGGTAAAATACAGATTCTTTTATTCAAAATCACATTAAAAACATCAATGATTTAAAACGTGCAAAACACCTGTTCAGGGTCCAGGGCAATATTTGGTAAGCCACAGGAGGGATATAAAGGACATAGAAGACTGGATGTAGCCTATGAAGCCTATAAGTGGTCTTATTGGAGCACATGAACCTGAAGCACTGCATCAGATGACCTCAAATTATGCTCAATTTAACATTTTTGGGGATCCTCTGGAATTATCTTTGATTTTTGGGGGAGTCTGATGCAATCAAATCCTTTGTGGGATATGTTTTAAATTTTGGGATAATGCCCCAGTTTTGTAATCCATGTTGTGCAATTAATCATCTGAATAACCATCTGTGGGTTTCATCCAGTATTCCTTGTCTATTTATATCCCTCCTGTGGCTTACCAAATATCACCCTGGACTCTGAACAGGTGTATTTGGGACAGGCTTGTTCATTGTACCAGGTCTTCTATCCAGTTATCTGAATTTGTTGTTGCTTGTATTTTGGTAGTCAAAAGTCTCCTGAAAGAAGCTGAGTTTAATGCAAGACATGTCGAGACAGATTGACTACAGCAAGCGTCTATATGTAGCTTGATGTGTTAGCATTTTTTTAATTGCTGATGTTTTAAATGCAATTTTGAGTAAATAAATTTGTATTTTACTCTTGATATATGGTTTTCTGTCGGCACTTTCAACCACTTCAATACCAGGCACTTTCATCCCCTTCCTGCCCAAGCCAATTTAGCTTTCAGTGCTGTCACACTGTTTTTTTTTTAACAGATAGAGCTTTCTTTTGGTGGTATTTAAAGTGGAGGGCCACCCAGAAAAAAAATTCACTAAAAAGCCTAAAAAAAAAAAAAAAAAAAAAAAACATTTGGAAAAAAAAAATGTAAACTTACCTAAACCCTTGTTGCTAGGCAGTCTTCCTAATCTGCCTCTTCCTTTTCCACGGCGTGTTCTTCTCCTCGGTGAGCGGCCCCGTTGTCTTCTGGGAACTGTGTGTGTTCCCAGAACACCACAGGGCCATTCACAGAGTGCCGCTCGCGCATGCGCAGTAGGAAACTGGCAGTGAAGCCGCAAGGCTCCACTGCCTGTTTCCCTTACCTGCACCGCATACTAGCTCATTATGAGATACTTACCTTAGAACGAGGCGGCGGCGGCATCTCACCCTGTCCACGCCGAGGGAGCTGACATTTCCCCTCAGCGTGCCTTCCGGGTATCGCAGCTCTGGCGCTGTGAGCGGCCGGAGCCGCAAAGTCTTGCGGCTGCCGGGCTTTCAGCCGAGAATCCCCTGTGTGCATGCGCCGCTGCAGTCAGCAGCTCATTGCGAGGGGAATATCTCCTAAACTGTACAGGTTTAAGAGATTTTTTTTTACCTACAGGTAAGCCTTATTATAGGCTTACCTGTAGGTAAAAGTCTAAAAAAAAGGTATACAACCGCTTTAAGTGGTTAAGTAATTTGTGTGCTGATGAAGCTACACTGATGGACACTGATGAGGCTGCACTGATGAGGCGGTACTGATGGGCACTGATAGGCAGCACTGATGGGCACTGATTGACACTGATGAAGCTGCACTGATCATCAGGGCACTGATGATCAGTGCCCTGATTATCAGGGTAAACAATGTACTCACTGTGCCCTGTCAGACTTGCTGGGTATTGGCTCACCTTTCCTCACACAGAGACAGCGTGTGAGGAAGGGAGACCCAATAACTGGCAAGTCTGTTTACATGTGACCAACTGTGATTGGCCAAAGGAAACAGCAGTCACGTCCATGGACGTCCTTCCAGAACTGGAGGCCCTCGCTGTAACCATTTTTCCACTGTAGCGCATTTCATTTGAAATCCCATTTCATTTGAAAATTGGTCAGATTTTCTTAAAGGGATGAGGTGCCTTTGATTTTGATTCTGACCCAGATATATTTCTATTTTTGCATCAAATTTTTTTATTTCACCCAAATAAGTGTTTTGTGACTTTAAATTGCCACTTCCTTAGTACATGATCGGGGAAGCTTGAGTACAGCTAAAGGGGATAAATATTGATGGATGCTATGTTCTTTTTTTTACAGTCTCAACCTACCATCACTGTGGACTAGGGATGAGCTTCGTGTTCGAGTCGAACCCATGTTCGACTCGAACATCGGCTGTTCGATCGTTCGCCGAATTGCGAACGTTATGGGCCGTTCGCGCTAAATTCGTGTGGCGCGTCACGGCCCATAATTCACTGCGGCATCGCAGTGCATTGCTGGCTGATGATTGGCCAAGCATGCACTATGACCCGCATGCTTGGCCAATCACAGCGCTGTCAGTAGAGAGAGCTGTAATTGGCCAAAGCCAGGGTGGCTTTGGCCAATTACGGCTCAGGGCATTTAGTACACACCCCACACTATATAAGGCCGCCTGCACGGCGGCCCTGTGTAGTGTGTGTTCCGGTGTGCTGAGAGATAGAGAGAGAGAGAGACAGTGTCATTTGATTTGAGTTAGATAGATTAGGCAGAACAGTCAGTCAGTTAGCTGCACTTACAGTGTATTGTGTATATATATGCATCCCAGGTGTTGCATATATATATATACACTGTATTCAGTTTAGCTAGATCCGTTCCTGTTATCTTCTATCTAGACTATTTACATTTAATGCAGTGCGTCCTGCTCACAGTGTTCAGCTAGATCCGTTCCTGTTATCTTCTAGACTATTTACATTTAGTGCAGTGCGTCCTGCTCACAGTGTTCAGCTAGATCCGTTCCTGCTATTTACATTTAGTGCAGTGCGTCCTGCTCACAGTGTTCAGCTAGATCCGTTCCTGTTAAATTCCTACTGACCGGCAGGCTTGTCTGGTTACAGTATATAAAGCTACCTGAAGAAAATTACAGGTGTTCTATTTGATCCTATTAGTACCACGGTCAGGCAGCTAGACTATTTACATTTAGTACAGTGTGTCCTGCTCACAGTGTTCAGCTAGATCCGTTCCTGTTAAATTCCTACTGACCGGCAGGCTTGTCTGGTTACAGTATATAAAGCTACCTGAAGAAAATTACAGGTGTTCTATTTGATCCTATTAGTACCACGGTCAGGCAGCTAGACTATTTACATTTAGTACAGTGTGTCCTGCTCACAGTGTTCAGCTAGATCCGTTCCTGTTATCTTCCTACTGACAGGCAGGCTTGTCTGGTTACAGTATATAAAGCTACCTGAAGAAAATTACAGGTGTTCTATTTGATCCTATTAGTACCACGGTCAGGCAGCTAGACTATTTACATTTAGTACAGTGTGTCCTGCTCACAGTGTTCAGCTAGATCCGTTCCTGTTATCTTCCTACTGACAGGCAGGCTTGTCTGGTTACAGTATATAAAGCTACCTGAAGAAAATTACAGGTGTTCTATTTGATCCTATTAGTACCACGGTCAGGCAGCTAGACTATTTACATTTAGTACAGTGCGTCCTGCTCACAGTGTACAGCTAGATCCGTTCCTGTTATCTTCCTACTGACAGGCAGGCTTGTCTGGTTACAGTATATAAAGCTACCTGAAGAAAATTACAGGTGTTCTATTTGATCCTATTAGTACCACGGTCAGGCAGCTAGACTATTTACATTTAGTACAGTGCGTCCTGCTCACAGTGTTCAGCTAGATCCGTTCCTGTTATCTTCCTACTGACAGGCAGGCTTGTCTGGTTACAGTATATAAAGCTACTTGAAGAAAATTACAGGTGTTCTATCCCAGCTTAGTGCAGCTACAGGCCATTAGTATGTCTGGAAGGCCAAGAAGGAGAGGCAGACAGTCACAAGCCAATAAGAGAGGGCAAGCAGGCTCTGTGTCTAGTGCTGGTCGTGGAGACGGTGCATCCTCATCAGCACGTGGCCATGGGACACGCTTGGCCTTTTTTTCGGCAGCTGGCCATGTTGAGCCGCAACATGCGGAAGACTTGGTCGAGTGGATGACCAAGCCGTCCTCATCCTCCTCATCCTCTCTCACCCATGCCCAGGGTGCTTTGTCTGGCAAAGCAGCGGCCTCTTCCCTCAGCTCAATGTCATCAGTGACTCCTTCCCTAGCTCCACCATGTCCTCATGAGGATTCCCTCGAACTGTTTGACCACAGTGTTGGGTACATGCTCCAGGAGGATGCCCAGCGTTTGGAAGGCTCTGATGACGATACTGAGCTCGATGAAGGCAGTAACATGAGCGCGGACAGAGGGGGTGCCCAAGAAGGACAGCAATCTGGCAGTCATGCTCCCCCTGCTGCAGCATACTGCCAGGTTTGCTCCAGTGATGAGGAGGGAGGGGATGATGAGGTCACTGACTCAACGTGGGTGCCTGATAGGAGAGAGGAGGAGGAGGAGGAGGAGGAGGAGGAGGAGGAGGAGGAGGAGGAGGAGGCGGCAGCACATCACCAACGAGGCAGGATGCCCTCCAGGGGCCAGCCTAAGGGCAGCACATTGACTGCATCACACCCCAAAGCTCCACATGTGCAGGGCGCTGCAGTCTCTGCGCGTTATTCAAAAAGTTCTTTGGTGTGGGCCTTTTTTGAGACGAGTGCATCAGATCGCACCGCTGCTATTTGCAACATATGTCTCAAGCGTATCTCGCGTGGCCAAAATATCTCCCGCTTGGGTACCACATGCTTGACCAGACATATGTTGACCTGCCATGCAGTTCGTTGGCAAGCGTATCTAAAAGACCCACACCAAAGAACAAAGAGGATCTCTCCTTGCTCCTCATCAGCTGAGATTTCCAACCCCACTAGACCTTCAGTCCTCTCTGAGACCTACAGTGAGAGGAATGAAGGTGTAGAATTAGGTGTGTCACAGCCAAGTACTTGTGGGCAATCTGCTTTTGGTACACCGACGTCAGATTGTACCAGGCAAATTTCCCTGCCCCAGCTGCTGCACCGCCGAAAGAAGTTTGCTCCCAGCCATCCACATGCCCAGCGGTTGAATGCTAGCTTGGCAAAATTGCTAGCACTTCAACTGCTGCCTTTTCAGTTGGTAGACTCTGCCCCCTTCCGTGAGTTTGTGGAATGTGCGGTTCCTCAGTGGCAGGTACCCAAACGCCACTTTTTCTCACGGAAGGCGATTCCGGCTCTCTACCGGCATGTGGAAGGCAATGTCCATGCCTCGCTGGACAGGGCGGTCAGCGGTAAGGTGCATATTACCGCTGACTCATGGTCCAGCAGGCATGGACAGGGACGTTACCTAAGTTTCACGGCGCATTGGGTGACTCTGCTGGCAGCTGGGAAGGATGCAGGACAAGGTGCAGTAGTGTTGGAGGTTGTTCCGCCACCACGCCTCCAAAATGCTGATTGTGACACACCTCTCTCCTCCACCCCCTCCTCTTCTTCTTCCTCCATGGCCTCTTCCTCGGAACCAGCGGTGCTCCGTAGGCGTTCAAGGGGCTACGCAAGTACGCAGGCCAAAAGATGCCATGCGGTGCTTGAGCTGGTGTGCTTGGGGGACAGGAGCCACACTGGGGCAGAGGTTCTGTCAGCTCTGCAGGGGCAGGTTCAGAGGTGGTTGACGCCACGCCAACTTAAGGCAGGAATGGTGGTTTGCGACAATGGCACCAACCTCCTCTCTGCCCTCCGACAGGGACAAATGACCCATGTGCCCTGTTTGGCTCACGTCCTTAACTTGGTGGTGCAGCGGTTCTTGGGCAGGTACCCGGGCTTACAGGATGTCCTGAGGCAGGCCAGGAAAGTCTGTGTGCATTTCCGCCGGTCATATAATGCCAGTGCTCGGCTGACGGACCTCCAAAAGGAGTTTAACCTGCCCAAGAACCGCCTAATCTGTGACATGCCCACCAGGTGGAACTCAACGTTGGCCATGCTGCAGCGGCTGCACACGCAGCAGAGGGCCATCAATGAGTACCTGTGCGACTATGGCACCAGGACAGGGTCAGGGGAGCTTGGTTTTTTTTCCCCACGCCAGTGGGCCATGATCAGGGATGCATGCACTGTCCTGTCACCATTCGAGGAGGCCACGAGGATGGTGAGCAGTGACAGTGCATGCATCAGTGACACTGTCCCCCTTGTCCACCTGTTGGAGCACACGCTGCGTGGAATAATGGACAGGGCACTTGAGGCAGAACAGAGGCAGGAAGAGGAGGACTTCCTTAGCTCTCAAGGCCCCCTTTATCCAGACAGTGTTCCTGCGTGCCCGCCGATCACACAGGAAGAGGACGAGGAGGAAGAGGAGGAGGAGGAAGATTGTGTCAGTATGGAGGTGGAGCCTGGCACTCAGCATCAGCAGCAGTCTTTAAGGGATCAGTCCCAAGAAACACATGGACTTGTACGTGGCTGGGAGGAGGTGGCTGCGGACCATGTCGTTCTTAGTGACCCAGAGGACTCCGGACCGAATGCCTCAGCAAACCTACGCTGCATGGCCTCCCTGATCCTGCAAAGCCTGCGTAAGGATCCTCGTATTCGTGGTATCAAGGAGAAGGACCAATACTGGCTGGCAACCCTCCTTGATCCACGTTACAAGGGTAAGGTTGCGGACCTTATCTTGCCATCGCAGAGGGAGCAGAGGATGAAACATCTTCGGGAGGCCTTGCAGAAAGGTCTGTGCAACGCGTTCCCAGAGACTGGGAGGTTACAAACTCCTGTTTCTGGACAACGTGTTGCTGAGGCTTCGGTCAGTCAAAGAAGGAGCGGTGGAGAAGGTGGCCGTCTGACCGATGCGTTCAGACAATTTTTTGGTCCGCAGCCCCAAGGTATGATCGGTTCCAGCAACCATCGCCAGCGTCTGTTTTACATGGTGCAGGAATACCTAGGGGCAAGATCAGACTTGGACACCTTTCCCACCGAAAATCCTCTGGGTTACTGGGTCTTGAGGATGGATCACTGGCCAGAGCTTGCACAGTATGCAATTGAGCTACTGGCCTGTCCTGCATCCAGCGTTCTTTCGGAACGCACATTCAGTGCTGCTGGAGGCGTGGTAACCGATCACAGGGTGCGTCTGTCCACCGACTCGGTCGATCGGCTGACCTTCATAAAAATGAATGAGTCTTGGATCACCACCAGCTACCAAGCACCTGATGCTGATGTAACCGAATAATTTTTTTTGAAATCTCAGATCCCTTCAAAGACTGCCTATGCTGATGCTGAGTGACTATCCCTGAGTAATTATCCTCTTCCTCCTCAATCATCACGCTGATAGCTTGTAAGAACATTTTTGGTTCTGGGCGCCACCACCAGTGCCTAAGGCACAATTTTTCAGCCCCTGTTTAACAGGGGCGTGTAATTACAATTTTTGATGTAATACTTTGCAGCAGGGCTCGTTCCTGCATTCCAACTAGAGTGTCTGTGAGGGGTTGCAGTGTTGTGGCACCAGCACCAGTGCCTAGGGCCCAATTTTTCTGCCCCTGTCTAACAGGGGCGTGTAATTACAATTTTTGATGCAATACTTTGCAGCAGGGCTCGTTCCTGCGTTCCAACTAGAGTGTCTGTGAGGGGTTGCAGTGTTGTGGCACCAGCACCAGTGCCTAAGGCCTAATTTTTCAGCTGCTGTTCAACAGGGGCATGTAATTACAATTCTTGATCTAATATTTCACAGCAGGGCCCTGTGAGGGCTTACAGTGTTGTGGCCACAGCAACACCTAAGGCCCAAATTTCTGCTGAGTATATAGGGCAGGACCCTACTTTCAAACATCTAACTTACAAACGACTCCTACTTGCAAACGGAAGGAGACAACAGGAAGTGAGATGAAATCTACCCCTAGGAAGGGAAATTCTCTCCTGTAAGAGTTAATATGGGAAAACAAGTTCTCCTTTCCACTGATGCTTTCCAATCCTTGTTCCACAAAAAAACCCAAATTTTCAAAAAACATTTTTCATTGGGACAAAAAAGTGAGGTGAAATCTTCTGAAGAGGAGGAAAGACAGCAAAACAAATGTCACAGGGGTGATAACCCTTCCCTATGTTTTCCAAAAAGCTTAGAAAAGATTTTTTGGCTGGAGCTAAACACGTTAAAAATGTTCAAAATTACAAACAGATTCTACTTAACAACAAACCTACAGTCCCTGTCTTGTTTGCACCGCCTGTATACTGCTGTTCAGAGTATATAGGGCCTGGTGGCCCCACACCTTTCCTTATTTTAATTTGGGTGCGGGGTTCCCCTTAATATCCATACAAGACCCAAAGGGACTGGTAATGGACTGGGGGGTACCCATGCCGTTTGTCTCACTGATTTTCATCCATATTGCCATGACCCGACATGACATTAAACCCGCAAGCAGTTTTAAATGAGATTTTTTCCTTTAAAAATGACATTTGGTGCAGGGACTGTTCTAAACATGGGAAACACGCGTCACTTTACAGGCATACTATAGACACCCCCCAGGTACGATATTTAAAGGAATATTTCACTTTTTTTTTTTTACTTTAAGCATCATTAAAATCACTGCTCCCGAAAAAACGGCCGTTTTTAAAAGTTTTTTTTGCATTGATACATGTCCCCTGGGGTAGGACCCGGGTCCCCAAACCCTTTTTAGGACAATACCATGCAAATTAGCCTTTAAAATGAGCACTTTTGATTTCGAACGTTCGAGTCCCATAGACGTCAATGGGGTTCTAACGTTCGTGCGAACTTTCGGTCCGTTCGCGGGTTCTGGTGCGAACCGAACCGGGGGGTGTTCGGCTCATCCCTACTGTGGACTATTGATGATTAGGGATGAGCCGAACACCCCCCCCCGGTTCAGTTTGCACCAGAACCTGCGAACGGACCGAAAATTTGCACGAACATTAGAACCCCATTGACGTCTATGGGACTCAAACGTTCAAAATCAAAAGTGCTCATTTTAAAGGCTAATTTGCATGGTATTGTCCTAAAAAGAGTCCATTACCAGGCCCTTTGGGTCTTGTATGGATATTAAGGGGAACCCCGCACCCAAATTAAAAAAGGAAACAGCAGTATACAGGCTCTGTACTCTGAACAGCAGTATACAGGCGGTGCAAACAAGATAGGGACTGTAGGTTTGTTGTTAAGTAGAATCTGTTTGTAAATTTGAACTGGTACATTTTTAACGTGTTTAGCTCCAGCCAAAAAATCTATTTTAAGCTTTTTGGAAAACATAGGGAAGGGTTATCGCCCCTGTGACATTTGTTTTGCTGCCTGTGTTCCTCTTCAGAAGATTTCACCTCACTTTTTGTCCCAATGACAAATGTTTTTTGAAAATTTGTGCTTTTTTGTGAAACAAGGATTGGTGATAAAGCATCAGTGGAAAGGAGAAATGTTTTTCCCATATTAACTCTTACAGGAAAAAATTTCCCTTCCTAGGGGTAGATTTCATCTCACTTCCTGTTGGCTCCTTCTGTTTGCAAGTAGGAGTCATTTGAAAGTTGGAAGTTTGAAAGTAGGGGCCTGCCCTATATACCCTATATACTATAATTTGGGCCTTAGGTGTTGTTGTGGCCACAACACTGTAAGCCCTCACAGGGCCCTGCTATAAAATATTAGATCAAGAATTGTAATTACATGCCCAACAGGGGCAGAAAAATTGGGCCTTTGGTGGTGGTGGTGGTGCTAGTGCCACAACACTGTAAGTCCTCACTCGCTCTTGGTGGGCGCAGAAACGGGCCCTGCTGTGAAATAATAGATCAAGAATTGTAATTACATGCCCCTGTTGAACAGGGGCTGAAAAATTGGGCCTTAGGCACTGGTGCTGGTGCCACAACACTGCAACCCCTCACAGATACTCTTGTTGGAATGCAGGAACGAGCCCTGCTGCAAAGTATTGCATCAAAAATTGTAATTACACGCCCCTGTTAAACAGGGGCTGAAAAATTGGGCCTGCAACCCCTCACAGATACTCTTTTTGGAATGCAGGAACGAGCCCTGCTGCAAAGTATTGCATCAAAAATTGTAATTACACGCCCCTGTTAAACAGGGGATGAAAAATTGGGCCTTAGGCACTGGTGCTGGTGCCACAACACTGCAACCCCTAACAGATACTCTAGTAGTGAGCAAACCCTGCAAGCCACTTACGGATGAATGCCTACAAAATAGTGAGTAATTAGTCTTAAGTGGAGACCAGCTGCAAACACTCAATCACGTTTCATAATCGTGAAAAATGGTAAAAATAAAAATAAAATAATGTGTCTGCGCTAGAAAAAAATCACATCAATCAAAAGTGCAGCAATAATAAACATAAGCAACATGGGTGTTTAACAAATAATACACTTGAGTGAAAATACCACTAAGTGCTAAAGTGTAAAGTGCACAGTGCTATATAAAACACACAATGTGAGTGATTAATCAAAAAACATATCACATAGATATTGAATCAAATGAAATGTGAAGGGATATAACTACTGGTGAATGAAATAAAGTCCAAAACAGTATATATCCAGAAATATAAGAGTGCCCAGAAAAAATCAAAGTCCGGAGATTTAGTGAAATTCGCATATCCTTCCTTCCAAAAGTGTGTCACCAAGAAACATGATGTAGTGTCTTCCAGCCACCCCCACAGGTGTATATGCTCACCTTCCTGTGTGTGACACAGCGATTAAACTATGTCAAACAAAGCCTTGGAGCCACTCCTGTGCTCGTTTGGAACCAGCTGTGCAGACCTCCAATGCTCTCAAATGAAGTTAGTATATGCAAAAGAAAAAAACTCCATAGCGCAATATTGCAAGTGTAAAAAAGGATTTTAATAAAAAAGTTTCTCTCCCCTTGCTGGGGTACTCACATACTATGGGTGCGTGAGTGCACCATCCTTAACAAACAAAGAACGGTCAATCTCGCGGTGTGGCATGCGATACGGTGTGTGTATTGAAAACCTCTCCTTCTCCCTCTCTGCTGACAGCTCCGTCCAGGCCCCTCCAGGGGAGGTACACCATTCCTGCCTTAAGTTGGCATGACGTCAACCACCTCTGAACCTGCCCCTGCAGAGCTGACAGAACCTCTGCCCCAATGTGGCTCCTGTCCCCCAAGCACACCAGCTCAAGCACCGCATGGCATCTTTTGGCCTGCATACTTGCGTAGCCCCGTGAACGGCTACGGAGCACTGCTGGTTCCGAGGACAAAGCAAAGGAAGAGGCCATGGAGGAAGAAGAAGAGGAGGGGGTGGAGGAGAGAGGTGTGTCACAATCATTAGTAGTAAGTAGTGGCATTTTGGAGGCGTGGTGGCGGAACAACCTCCAACACTACTGCACCTTGTCCTGCATCCTTCCCAGCTGCCAGCAGAGTCACCCAATGTGCGGTGAAACTTAGGTAACGTCCCTGTCCATGCCTGCCAGACCATGAGTCAGCGGTAATATGCACCTTAACGCTGACCGCCCTGTCCAGCGAGGCCAAGACATTGCCTTCCACATGCCGGTAGAGAGCCGGAATCGCCTTCCGTGAGAAAAAGTGGCGTTTGGGTACCTGCCACTGAGGAACTGCACATTCCACAAACTCACGGAAGGAGACAGAGACTACCAACTGAAAAGGCAGCAGTTGAAGTGCTAGCAATTTTGCCAAGCTAGCATTCAACCACTGGGCATGTGGATGGCTGGGAGTGAACTTCTTTCGGCGGTGCAGCAGCTGGGGCAAGGAAATTTGCCTGGTACAATCTGACATCGGTGTACTGAAAGCAGTTTGCCCACAAGTACTTGGCTGTGACACACCTAATTCTACACCTTCATTCCTCTCAGTGCAGGTCTCAGAGAGGACTGAAGGTATAGTGGGGTTGGAGATCTCAGCTGAGGAGGAACAAGGAGAGGTCCTCTTTGTTCTTTGGTGTGGGTCTTTTAGATACGCTTGCCAACGAACTGCATGGCAGGTCAACATATGTCTGGTCAAGCATGTGGTGCCCAAGCGGGAGATGTTTTGGCCACGCGAGATACGCTTGAGACATATGTTGCAAATAGCAGCGGTGCGATCTGATGCACTCGTCTCAAAAAAGGCCCACACCAAAGAACTTTTGGAATAACGCGCAGAGACAGCAGTGCCCTGCACATGCGGAGCTTTGGGGTGTGATTCAGTCAGTGTGCTGCCCTTAGGCTGGCCCCTGGAGGGCATCCTGCCTCGTTGGTGATGTGCCTCCTCCTCCTCTCTCCTTTCAGGCATCCACGTTGAGTGAGTGACCTCATCATCCCCTCCCTCCTCATCACTGGAGCAAACCTGGCAGTATGCTGCAGCAGGGGGAGCATGACTGCCAGATTGCTATCCTTCTTGGGCACCCCCTCTGTCCGTGCTCACATTACTGCCCATCCTCCTGGAGCATGAACCCAACACTGTGGTCAAACAGTTCGAGAGACTCCTCAGGAGGACATGGTGGGGCTAGGGAAGGAGTCACTGATGCCATTGAGCCAAGGGAAGAGGCCGCGTTGGCAGCTGCTTTGCCAGACAAAGTACCCTGAGCATGGGTGAGAGAGGATAAGGAGGATGAGGACAGCTTGGTCATCCACTCGACCAAGTCTTCCGCATGTTGCGGCTCAACACGGCCAGCTGCCGAAAAAAAGGCCAATAGTGTCCCACGGCCACGTGCTGATGAGGATGCACCGTCTCCATGACCAGCACTGTTGCCTCTAGACACAGAGCCTGCTTGCCCTCTTTTATTGGCTTGTGACTGTCTGCCTCTCCTTGGCCTTCCAGACATACTAATGGCCTGTAGCTGCACTAAGCTGGGATATATATATATATATATATATATATATATATATATATATATATACTGATACTGCAGCTCGCAAAATCAACTGCCTGCCTGTAGTATGAGAACACCACCAACCTTCTACAGGTATCTTTGTGCAGAGCTCACAAAAAACTAACTTGTAGCTTATTTAGCTGCCTGCGGTAGTTATAGGATCAGGAAAACACCACCAACCTTCGAGAGGTAGCTTTAGGTGATCACTGTGCAGAGCTCGCAAAAAACTAACTTGTAGCTTATTTAGCTGCCTGCGGTAGTGATAGGATCAGGAAAACACCACCAATCTTCTACAGATAGCTTTAGGTGATCACTGTGCAGAGCTCACAAAAAACTAACTTGTAGCTTATTTAGCTGCCTGCGATAGTGATAGGATCAGGAAAACACCACCAGCCTTCGACAGGTAGCTTTAGGTGAACATTGTGCAGAGCTCGCAAAAAACTAACTTGTAGCTTATTTAGTTGCCTGCGGTAGTGATAGGATCAGGAAAACACCACCAACCTTCTACAGGTAGCTTTAGCTGAACACTGTGCAGAGCTCGCACTACATTAACTTGTAGCTTATTTAGCTGCCTGCGGTAGTGCTAGGATCAGGAAAACACCACCAGCCTTCGACAGGTAGCTTTAGGTGAACACTGTGCAGAGCTCGCAAAAAACTAACTTGTAGCTTATTTAGCTGCCTGCGGTAGTGATAGGATCAGGAAAACAACACCAACCTTCTACAGGTAGCTTTAGCTGAACACTGTGCAGAGCGCGCAGAAAACTAACTTGTAGCTTATTTAGCTGCCTGCGGTACTGATAGGATCAGGAAAACACCACCAACCTTCTACAGGTAGCTTTAGCTGAACACTGTGCAGAGCTCGCACTACGTTAACTTGTAGCTTATTTAGCTGCCTGCGTTAGTGATAGGATCAGGAAAACACCACCAGCCTTCTACAGGTAGCTTTAGCTGACCACTATGCAGAGCTCGCACTACACTAACTTGTAGTTTTCGCTGAACACTGTGAGGAGGACGCACTACACTAACTTGTATCTTTAGCTGAACACTGTTCAGAGGACGCACTACACTAATTTGTAGCTTTAGCTGAACACTGTGCAGAGGTCGCACTACACTAACTTGTAGTTTTAGCTGAACACTGTTCAGAGGACGCACTACACTAACTTGTAGCTTTAGCTGAACACTGTGCAGAGGTCGCACTTCACTAACTTGTAGTTTTAGCTGAACACTGTTCAGAGGACGCACTACACTAACTTGTAGCTTTAGCTGAACACTGTGCAGAGGTCGCACTACACTAACTTGTACTTTTAGCTGAACACTGTGAGGATGACGCACTACACTAACTTGTAGCTTTAGCTGAACACTGTGCAGAGGTCGCACTACACTAACTTGTAGTTTTAGCTGAACACTGTGAGGAGGACGCACTACACCAACTTGTAGCTTTAGCTGAACACTGTGAGAAGGACGCACAACCCTAACTTGTAGCTTTAGCTGAACACTGTGCAGAGGTCACACTAAACTAACTTGTATCTTTAGCTGAACACTGTGAGGAGGACGCACTACCCTAACTTGTTGCTTTAGTTGAACACTGTGCAGAGGTCACACTAAACTAACTTGTAGCTTTAGCTGAACACTGTGAGGAGGACGCACTACCCTAACTTGTAGCTTTAGCTGAACATTGTGCAGAGGTCACACTAAACTAACTTGTAGCTTAAGCTGAACACTGTTCAGAGGTCACACTATACTAACTTGTAGTTTTAGCTGAACACTGTGAGGAGGACGCACTACACTAACTTGCAGCTTTAGCTGAACACTGTGCAGAGGTCGCACTACACTAACTTGTAGTTTTAGCTTAACACTGTGAAGAGGACGCACTACACTAACTTGTAGCTTTAGCTGAACACTGTGCAGAGGTTGCACTACACTAACTTGTAGTTTTAGCTGAACACTGTGAGGAGGATGCACTACACTAACTTGTAGCTTTAGCTGAACACTGTGCAGAGGTCGCACTACACTAACTTGTCGTTTTAGCTGAACACTGTGAGGAGGACACACTACACTAACTTGTAGCTTTAGCTGAACACTGTTCAGAGGACGCTCTACACTAATTTGTAGCTTTAGCTGAACACTGTGCAGAGGTCACACTACACTAACTTGTAGTTTTAGCTGAACACTGAGCAGAGGTCACACTACACTAACTTGTAGTTTTAGCTGAACACTGTTCAGAGGACGCACTACACTAACTTGTAGCTTTAGCTGAACACTGTGCAGAGGTCGCACTTCACTAACTTGTAGTTTTAGCTGAACACTGTTCAGAGGACGCACTACACTAACTTGTAGCTTTAGCTGAACACTGTGCAGAGGTTGCACTACACTAACTTGTAGTTTTAGCTGAACACTGTGAGGAGGACGCACTACACCAACTTGTAGCTTTAGCTGAACATTGTGAGGAGGACGCACTACCCTAACTTGTAGCTTTAGCTGAACACTGTGCAGAGGTCACACTAAACTAACTTGTAGCTTTAACTGAACACTGTGTAACTGAATAGTCTAGCTGCCTGACTGTGGTACTAATAGGATCAAAAGAACACCAGCAATTTTCTTCAGGTAGCTGTAAATACTGTAACAAGACAAGCCTGCCTGTATATATATATATACATATATACACATACAACACCTGGGATGCATATATATATATATATATATATATACACAATACACTGTAAGTGCAGCTAACTCACTGACTGTCCTGCCTAATCTAGCTGACTCAAATGAAATGACACTGTCTCTCTGGCTATCTAAGCACGCTGGAACACACTACACAGGGCCGCCGTGCAGGCAGCCTTATATAGTGTGGGGTGTGTTCTAAACCCCCTGAGCCATAATTGGCCAAAGCCACCCTGGCTTTGGCCAATTACAGCTCTCTCTACTGACGGCGCTGTGATTGGCCAAACATGCGGGTCATAGTGCATGCTTGGCCAATCATCAGCCAGCAATGCACTGCAATGCCGCAGTGAATTATGGGCCGTGACGCGCCACACGAATTTGGCGCAAACGGCCCATAATGTTCGCAATTCGGGGAACGAACGAACAGCCGATGTTCGAGTAGAACATGGGTTCGTCTCGAACACGAAGCCCATCCCTATTGATAACTTATTATCCATTGGCTAATTGCTAACTATTTATTACCACCATTATTTATCGTTTAGAACTCATTATCTGTCATTTTTTATCCTTTTTTTTAGGTTTAGAAGATAGGCTTCTCACATTGTATGTTAATGAGGAGACTCATCCTGTTCTTAGGACAGACTCACTCTGACATTGTTTACAAATCCTTGAAGTCAGCCATGAGTCTATTGTAAAGGGTAAAATTGGAAACACACTTTAAAGAAAAAGCTTATATCGATTCACCTATGATGCCCTATGTTTCCAATTTAATGTTCGTTCTTTTTATTGTATTCACTATCTTCAGGTTTCCTATGATTTCAGTAGCCAATTTCCACATTGTCAGTTGAGTTTCATCTGCTCAGATCTCGAGCCATTGCTTTGCACCCCTGATCTGCAACAAACCCACCTCAACCTTATATCAACATCTCATTATAACTGCTACTCCTGATTTATCTGCTTTGAGATGGTAGATGGATATTCCTGGTTTGGATGGAGACAACTGGTCAGATATGTGGGACGTCCCCTTTAAGCATTTGGTGTCTGCCAGAGACAGGCTCCTACAATTCAAAATCCTGCACTTAGTATATTTCACCCTTTCAAGGTTGAACCAGGGTATTTCTTCAGCCCGCTGGAGGTGCGCTCATGGGCCAGGTGATTGTCATCATATATTTTGGGCCTGCCCAGACATTTCATAGTAGTGAATAAATGTAATTGACACTGTTAACTGTGGCCCAGCTCAAACTCATTCTGTCACCCATGCTTTGTCTTCCAGGTCTCATAGCAGACCTCTTTCCTTTAGTAACAAAGGAAACGCTTCTCAGTCTCCTCTTACTTTACATCAAAAAGCCCATCACTAAGTACTGAAAAAAATCTCCCTATGTTACAATCTTGGAAATAATGTGTGAATTCCAATTTACCTCTGTGCTGTGACACCTACCCTAATAGAGGGTGCTCTAAAAAGTTTCCTAAAGTTTGGTTTTACAGGCTGGAAGATCCCTCCACAGCTACAACTCCTCTTCTCTGATGTCTGTTTTGCACTTTGTTCATTTGTGCTGATCTACTGTATATGTGAATATGTGCCTTACTCATCTTATTGTTTGAGACTGAAAGCTGTCTCTTATTTTGAGGAGAACCTGTTGCTCTTAAGGTTGCAATGTCAGCATGCTTCCTAAACGTATCTATTGTGCTTGCGCCTCACACCACTCAGGTAACTGTGCACTTGTTTTATTACGTTGTAGTTGTTAAATGTGACCTTGCCCCTGTGAGAGCATCTCGACCAATCTTTTTGCTATTTTTGTTATTTTCATATGATTTTGCACTACTTGTATAAAGCAATAAAACAGCTTGCTAAATATACCATCCCTTATGAAGTTCATGGAGTTACAGAATTATATTTACAAATATGTGAGTGGCACAGTGGTGTAGTGGATAGCACATTCACCTAACAGTAAGAAGGGTTGCTGGTTCGAATCCCAACCACGACACTACCTGCCTGGAGTTTGCATGTTCTCCCTGTGCCTGCGTGGGATTCCTCCGGTTTCCTCCCACACTCCAAAGACATGCTGGTAGGTTAATTGGATCCTGTCTAAATTGTCCCTAGTATGTATGAATGTGAGTTAGGGACCTTAGAGTGTAAGCTCCTTGAGGGTAGGGACTGATGTGAATGTACAATGTATATGTAAAGTGCTGCATAAAGTGACAGCGCTATATAAGTACCTGAAATAAATAAAATAAATATTGAGATAATTAATATTGTCTGCAATCCTTTCTATGAAAAATTACTCTCTATGTTCTACCCAAGTTTTGATATGCAATGTTTTGCTTGTGTGTAGGCATTTCTTCTCCTCCTCAGCATGCCAGACCTGAATTTGGAAAAAAAATCCTTCTCATATAATTAATTTGGGACTTTTCTAGCTCTAGCTAACTTTTGCTGTCAATCAGCATGTTGTAGCAAACTGGATGGAGGACTGGAATCCTGTGTAGAGATCTAATTGACCTAATACCATTCATACACCCTGGATCAATGCTTAGATATCCTGAATCAATGCTTAGATGCTTCAAAAGAGACTCTTTTCAAAAACACTAGTTCATATTGAAAACACTAGTCAAGTGATGAGAGGCACCTCGCTCTATAGAACCAACGGGATGTAGTAAAAGAGGGTGGAGGGAGTTTATGTAAAATGTATGAGCTGCCTGGGAACTATAAAGGGTTACTTTAAATCCCTTACCCGATCACCAAATATGGTGAAAAAAGAAAAACGATTTCTCAAATATTTGCTCCACACATCTGATCCCAATAAAGAATCAATCTAATAGGTGGACTGTGGAATGACAGGTAATACTAGAGGCCTAATTTCCTTGCTATCATATTATCACAGTCATTTAAATAGATCCTCTTTTTTACAAAGTTTTAATTTTCTGCATTAGTGTGTGTATGTGTGCGTGTGTGTGTGTGTCTGTGTGTGTGTATAGGGGTAACACCTTATAGCTCCCGAGCCAGCAGGATGCCAAACTGCATGTCTGGTGACATCTTTAGATAACATTTCCTTCTTCAGTAAAATTACAAAAAAAATGTAAAACTAAATTGTTAAAAGGTGGATCATATGCTAATAAGGTATGGGCCCCAAGCTACCATATCCATGTTGAATCTCAATAATTTACTTATCTCTATTGACAAACAACCAACATTTTCTTTGTTTGATGTCAGTTGTTGATATTTTCTCTGTAAGTTAAATTTCATAAAAATCCTTACAGAGTCTAATGGGGCATCATTTTGAAATGGTATTTGCAATAGTTGCATGTCTTTACAAAGTAATTAGGATCATATCTTGTCCGTCGAAAAGTCTTTCACTAATCTGACAAAGGACAGTATTGTCAACTCTTAGTTGTTCAAAAATTGTGATATATCAGCAACAACAAAAAGAAGTCCTGCGCTTGAAGCAGAGGAAGAATTATTGACTTTTAAACATTATTCATGTACACTGTCAAAGAGATTAAATCATCAATACATTTCTTTATAAGTACAGCATTTCCCACTTGAGGCTCTGGGTTCAGAGCTTATATAACACGGATCACTGAATTTCTTATCCAAGTATAAGATGAACTTCCCACTCTTCAAATGACCTTTGAAGGACTGAATGTATCCACAGTTTGCTCATTAAAATATACTGAGCAGACATAGGTCACATATTTTAGATGACTGTCAATATCTCATTATCCAAGGGTATGAGAGTGTAAAAAAATGCTTTGTAAATGTATTTCTTGACAATTTTTCAAACCAACTATCTAATCAGATATTAATTCTGGTAGTATGTTGGCCTAAAACAAAGAACAATCCAACCATATATGTGCAGATGAACAGAAAGAAACAGGACATATTTTGTAAGCTTTATAATTTCTGATTGACCTAATTTGCCACTATAATTTGATTTGCTTTCCAAGTGTAAAATATGGTATAATTTTCTGATAAGATTGTTATCACTGTAACAGGCAGCAAGCTTGATTAGTGAAATCATCTATATAAACTTTATATGTTCAGCAGGGATCTTCAACTGGAATAAAATGAGTTTTATAATTACTGTAATACATGCTGTGTAAAAATGAAATAAGATATAATCTCCCTGATGATATAAGTAAAAGAGTACAAGAATCAAGTTAAGGCTAGCAATGTTTTTTTATTCTCAGGTGTTGGTTGCATAGAGGCTAAAAGTCTAGACATCAGGGAATTTGAGAATGTCTTATGTTTATCTTTGTGTTCTAGCCCCTGTGAAGTGTATTTTTTTGCTGATCAAAAATATTAATAACTTATAAAGAATCTTATAAAGAATGTTGAACCAGAGTGGTCCTTATGTGAGTCTTCTTCAACAAGAGGCAAAATTTAGATCTGAAGGGTTTAACTACAAAATAGAATAGAACCAAAATTGCAACACGTTTAATAGGAACTGTAAAGTATGCTTCAAAAAATAAATACTTAAGAAACTAAATTAATAGCTACCATTTTTTTTTCAGAATAGCTATCACTGTTACATGTATTCAATAAAGCAGTATGTTGCTTAACCACTTCAGCCCCGGAGGATTTGGCTGCTCAATGACCAGAGCACTTTTTACAATTTGGCACTGCGCTACTTTAACTGGTAATTGCGCAGTCATGCAATGCTGTACCCAAACAAAATTTTCATCCTTTTTTTGCCAACAAATAGAGCTTTCTTTTGATGGCATTTGATTGCCTCTACCATTTTTATTTTTAGTGATGTAAATGGAAAAAGACCAAAAAGTTAAAAAAAAAATTATATTTTCTACTTTTTGTTATAAAAAAAATTCAATAAACTCAATTTTAGTCATACATTTAGGCCAAAATGTATTTAGCCACATGTCTTTGGTAAAAAAATGTCAATAAGCACATATTTATTGGTTTGCACAAAATTTATAGCGTCTACAAACTAGGGTACATTTTCTGGAATTTATGCAGCTTTTAGTTTATGACTGCCTATCTCATTTCTTGGCAAAATGGCAGGGCAGTACAAACCCTCCCAAAATGACCCCATTTTGGAAAGTAGGCATCCCAAGGAAATTGCTGAGAGGCATGTTGAGTCCATTGAACATTTTATTTTTTTGTCACAAGTGATTGAATGACAAAAAAAAAATAAAAATACACAAGTTGTCACTAAATGATGTATTGCTCACACGTGCCATGGTTATATGTGGAATTACACCCCGAAATACATTCTGATGCTTCTCCTGAGTATGGGGATACCTCATGTGTGAGACTTTTTGGGAGCCTAGCCGCGTACAGGCCCTGAAAACCAATCACTGCCTTCAGGATTTCTAAGGGCGTAAATTTTTGATTTCACTCCTCATTACCTATCACAGGTTTGAAGGCCATAAAATGCCAAGATAGCACAACCCCCCCCCCCCCAAATGAGCCCATTTTGGAAAGTAGACACCCCAAGCTATTTGATGAGAGGCATGTTGAGTCCATGGAATATTTTATATTTTTCCACAAGTTGTGGGAATATGACACTTTTTTGTTTTTTGCACAAAGTTGTCACTAAATGATATATTGCTCACACGTGCCATGGTTATATGTGAAATTACACCCCAAAATACATTCTGCTGCTTCTCCTGAGTATGGGGATACCACATGTGTGAGACTTTTTTGGAGCCTAGCCGTGGACAGGACCCCGAAAACCAATCACCGCCTTCAGGCTTTCTATGGGCGTAAAATGGTGATTTCACTTCCTCACTACCTATCACAGTTTCGGAGGCCATGAAATGTCAAGATAGCACAAAAAAACCCCAAAAGATCCCATTTTGGAAATAAGACACTTCAAGCTATTTGCTAAGAGGCATGTTGAGTCGATGGAATATTTTATATTTTGCCACAAGTTTCGAGAAAATTACAATTTATTTTTTATTTTTTTACACAAAGTTGTCACTAAATGATATATTGTTCAAACATGGCATGGTTATATGTGGAATTACATCCCAAAATACATTCTGTTGCTTCTCCTGAGTATGGGGATACCACATTTATGAGATTTTTTGGCCGTCTAACCGCGTACTGGACCCCGAAAACCAATCACCGCCTTCAGGCTTTCTAATGCCCAGTACACACGACCGGACTTTTCAATAGCAAAGGTCCGGCGGAACGAATCCGCCAGACATTTCGATCATGTGTGGGCTTCATCGGACCTTTGCTGTTGAAAAATCAGACGGACTTTAGAAATAGAACATGTTTCAAATTTTTCCAACGGACTCGGGTCTGGTCGAAAAATCCATTTGTCTGTATGCTAGTCCGACGGACGAACAACGATCAAGGGCAGCTATTGGCTACTGGCTATGAACTTTCTTATTCTAGTCCGGTTGTACCCCATTTTGGAAAGTAGACATCCAAAGCTATTTGCTGAGAGGCATGTTGAGTATTTTGCAGATCTCACTTTTTGTCACAAAATTTTGAAAAAAAAAAACATTTTTCTTTACTCTCTTCATTTTCAAAAATAAATAGGGGCTTCAAAATACTCACCATGCCTCTTAGCAAATACCTTGGGGTGTCTACTTTCCAAAAAGGGGTCATTTGTGGGGGTTTTGTGCTATCTGGACATTTCAGGGCCTCCGTATCTGTGATAGGTAGTGAGGAATAAAATCACAGTTTCACGCCTTTAGAAAGCCTGAAGGCGGTGCTTGGTTTTGGGGTCCTGTACATGGCTAGGCTCCCAAAAAGTCTCACACATGTGGTATCCCCATACTCAGAAGAAGCAGCAGAATGTATTTTGGGGTGTAATTCCACATATAACCATGCCATGTTTGAACAATATATTATTTGGTGACTTTGTGTAAAAAAAAAGTGTAATTTTCCTGAAACTTGTGGCAAAATATAAAATATTCCATTGACTCAACATGCCTATCAGCAAATAGCTTGGGAGTCTACTTTTCAAAAAGGGGTCATTTGGGGGGGTTTGACCTGTCCTGGCATTTTGTGCACAACATTTAGAAGCTTATGTCACACATCACCCACTCTTCTAACCACTTGAAGACAAAGCCCTTTTTGACACTTTTTGTTTACATGAAAAAAAAAAAAATCTGCTATAAAATTACTTTGAACCCTCAAACATTATATATTTTTTTAAAGCAAAGGCCCTACAGATTAAAATGGTGGGTGTTGCAACTTTTCTTTCTCACAATATTTGTGCAGCAATTTTTCAAACGCATTTTTTTTAAAAAACACTTTTTTTAATTTTAATGCACTAAAGCACACTATACTGCCCAAATGTTTCATGAAATAAAAAAGATGATCTTATGCCGAGTACATGGATACCAAATACGACATGCTTTAAAATTCTGCACAAACGTGCAGTTGCGACAAATTACATACATTTTTAAAAGCCTTTAAAAACCTTTACAGGTTACCACTTTAGATTTACAGAGGCGGTCTACTGCTAAAATTACTGCCCTCGATCTGACCTCCGCGGTGATACCACACATGCATGGTGCAATTGCTGTTTACATATGACACCAGACTGACGCTTGCATTCGCCTTTGCACATAAACACAGGGGACAGGGGCACTTTTTTTTTTAATTATTTATTTTGCTTTTTAAATTTAATTTTAAACTGTTCCTTTCATTTTTTTTTTTTTTAATCATTTTACAGGGAATGTAAATATCCCTCATGAAAGCAATAGGTAGTGACAGGTACTCTTTTTTTAAAAAATTGGGGTCTATTAGACCTTGGATCTCTCCTCTGCCCTCAAAGCATCTGACCACACCAATATCGGTGTGATTAAATGCTTTCCCAATTTTCCCAATGGAGCTGTTTATATCCGGCGAAACCTAATGCCGCCTACACACGGGCGGACTTTTCGACCGGACTGGTCCGACGGACATTCCGACGGACTTTCGATAGACTTTTGACGGACTTCCAACAGACTTTTGAACGAACGGACTTGCCTACACATGATCACACCAAAGTTATTCGTACATGATGATGTACGACCGGACTAAAATAAGGAAGTTGATAGCCAGTAGCCAATAGCTACCCTAGCGTGGGTTTTCATCCATCGGACTAGCATACAGATGAGCAGATTTTTCATCTGGACTCGAGTCCATCAGACAAATTTGAAACATGTTCCAAATCTCCAAATGTTCCAAAAAAAGTCCGTCAGATTTGCATACGAAAAAGTCCGCTGCAGGTCCGATGGAGCCCACACACAGTCGGATTGTCCACCGAATTCGGTCTGTCGGACCAGTCCGGTCGAAAAGTCCGCCCGTGTGTACATGGCATTATTCATGAAATGCTCGTAGCTTCCGGTTTCTTAGGCCATAAAGATGATTGGAGCCATTCTAGTCTCCATTCAGCTCTATGGTCAGCTGGCAGAACCACCAGCTGCATTCACGGGTTCCCTGTTGTGACAGGAGAGCCCGAGAAAACCATGGAAGAAGGTGGGGGGGACATTCCCTCCCACTGCTTGTAAAAGCAGTCTAGAGGCTAAATAGCTGCTAGGATTGCTTTTACATTAAAGCTGACCACTGGCTGAAAATAATGATACCAAGATGATCATTCTGGTATAACCATTCAAAGTCCAGCAACATACCAGTACGTTGCTGGTCCTTGTTAGGCATATATTGTAATGTTCTTTTTTTCCTGCAGCCTGTGGGCTGAATGAAAAAAAGAGATTGATCGGTGGGTATGTCCACCATTAGAATACCGCCCTTCATCCACTCACTTCTAATGATGGGCATACATGCACCATTTTTTTTTTGTAACTGTGGTGGTGAAATCACCTCCTACAGCGCTGGATTCGCTGATTTACGTATCGTGGGAGCAAACGCTGTTGCTGTCAAGATAAATAAATCAGTGCTGCAGCTGAATGGCATACCTGCTAAGCAAATGATGGTTAACAATAAACAAAGTAACATTACAGTATAACAGTAAGGCATCCCATACTTGCAAAGCAAATACAATAAAACATAGTAAAAATAAAACATTTTTTAACGCAATCTCTGCCTAAAAAATATATGCTGATGCATGGGGGCAATCCACCCCTAATGTTAGGAGCAAATCGATCCTCCACCCCTGCCCCCATGCTTTGGGATATATGCTCTTTTTTTTAACTGTGGTGGTGAAATCACCTCCGACAGCACTGGAGTCACGGCTTTACGTATCGTGGGAGCAAACGCTGTTGCTGTGAAGATAAATAAATCAGTGCTGCAGCTGAATGGTGTACCTGCTAAGCAAATGATGGTTAACAATAAAACAAAGTAACATTACAGTATAATGGTATAACATACCAAACCTGCAAAGCAAATACAATAAAACATAGTAAAAATAAAACAGAGAGATAACAATAGATGTAGAACAATAGTGAGTGAACAACATAGTGGACAATAGAGAGCGAACATAAAAGAGAGAAAAAAAAAACACAATTATTTTTGGCTTTTTTTTATTTTTTGTGTTTTTGTGTGTGTGGTTTTTTTTTCACTTTTTTTCACTTTTATAAAAACTGTAAACTGAACATTGCAGATAAGGGTCTCTCAAAATGTAATGGCCATCACATCTTTTAAGACCCTGTGTTAGTGTGCCCTAAGACTGTGTAGTGCTGTACCCTACACTAATACTCCACTAGTGTGTGGTAGCGTTTGAAACAGTCACCGACGCAGAGACCAGGTTGGTCAGGACAGGAGGGACAATAAAAGTGGGTGTCATGCCTAAATCCGCATTTTCTGCAGACACAACAATTTCTTTGGGGTGTTCTTTGGGTAGGGGTACCAGGGAGGACATACGGAAAATGCCTCTCATGCAGCTGGCTCATTGCATTTGCATTGGGAAGGGTCTGGAAACAGAAAGGCTGTGACGATCTCTTCCTGGAATTTGAGGAAGGATCCAGTCCATCCTGAAGCTTTGTATAGCACAAAAGCGTTCAGTAGAGCCTAGTGAAATAAGTATACAGACACTTTTTTTGTACCAGCATATGGCCTTATGGGCAATTAGGTATGGCACCAACAACTGGTCGTTAAGGTCCACCCCTCCCATGTTAAGGCTGTATTCGTGGACACAGAGGGGTTTCTCCACAACACCAGTCAACACCAGTCGCCATAGAAATTTGCACTCTCATATCTGTGTGAAGGGAGGACAGAACTAAAACTGTGAATTCCTCCACTTCGAGAAGTCGAGATTCTACAAGCTGTTGGGGGAAGCCCCGGCGATTAGAATGCACGGTGCCACATGCACCAATTCCATAATCAAAAAGGTGACTAAAAAGTGGCAAGCTCGTGTAATAATTATCCATGTACAAGTGGTACCCCTTTCCGAATAAGGGTGACACCAAGTCCCACACAATCTTACCAGCGCTCCCTATGTGATCTGGGCAGTTCTCCAGCTCTACGCGACTATCTTTTCCCTCGTAAACCATAAAGCTATATGTATAGCCTGCTGCCCTGTCACAGAGCTTATACAACTTGACCCCATATCTGGCACGCTTGCTGGGAAGATACTGTTTGATAGACAAGCGGCCAGAAAACTTAATCAGGGACTCATTAACGCAGACAACTTGATTGGGAGTAAACAAGGCTGCAAACTGTTGGTTGAAGTGGTTTAAAAGGGGGCAAATTTTGTAGAGCCAATCAAATCCACGGTCACCACGAGGGCGACAGATTTCATTGTCATTGAAATGCATGAACTGCAAGATCTGCTCGTATTGTGTTCTGGCCATGGAGGCAGAGAACACAGGCATATGGTGAATTGGGTCAGTGGACCAATATGACTGCAACTCACTCTTTTTAGTTATGCCCATGAAAAGGGATAGGCCCAGGAAGGTCTTAAATTCGGAGACCGTAATAGGTCTCCAATCTCTGGCCAGGGTCAACTGGGGATTAACGGCGATGAACTGACCAGCATACAAATTGCTTTGGTCCACAATAGATCTATAGAGATCTTCTGTGTAAAACAGTGATTAAAAATCAAGTGATGTAAAATCAACTGTTTCCACCTGAATTCCGGGCTGGCCAGTGAATGGGGGGAAGTAAGGGTGTTGCAGAAGTGGTGGGCTCCCAATTAGGATTGGCAAATGCAGCAGGAAGGGCACTGTGGGCTTGACGGCCTGTGTTTGTCTTCTTCTTGGTGGCAGAACGGAGTCAGGTACACCTGACCTTGGCAGGGACCACTACTCCGTCGTCAGAGATATCTGTCAGGGTGCCGCTGCTCTCTACCGGTTTGTATTCTGAGCCTGAATCTGACAGATGATTTACTTCCTCTTCACTATCTGTCATGCTCAGAAACGTGTAGGCCTCTTCACTACTGTATCTTCGATTTGACATTTTGGTCTCTAAATTTATTGGTACAGTAGTGAGACTCACAGGAAAAAGAGCTCCTGACTGTCAGCGACTGCTTCAAACGCTACAAAAAAACTGTTAGCGTTCGCAGGGATCAGGTCTGACTCTGCGAACACTGCAGTTATGTGTTTTGTGTTTTTGTAAGTGATCGATTGATACTGCACTTGGGTGGGCTTGGCTGGGCTGGGCTGGGTGGAGGGGCTAAACGCAGGTGCTAGCAGGTATCTTGGCTGATCCCACTAACACTGTGTTTTTGGGAACCCTAAACTGCTGGGGACGCTACTATAGATCTGATCAGATCAGATATCGATCCGTTCAGACACTATACTACTAAGGGAGGTGTATGGTGGGTGCGTGGGTGTTAGTGCTACTAGCACTAACGCTGCCTGGGGCGATGCAGACCCTATCTGACTGATATCACCCACTGGATGATCAGGGAGTTAAACCTTTATTTAGGTAATATACAACAGGTGCCCTGATACTATAAAAAAACTAACTAACCAGCGTCACCGGTGACACTAATACAGTGATCACTGGTGACAGGGGGTTAGAGGGGTCCCTAGACCTATCTGGACCTACACTAAGTACCCTAAAACTGATTTTTGTGACTAATGACACCAGTACAGTGATCAAAAAAAATGAACATTGCACTGGGTGACACAGTGACAGGGGGTGAAGGGGTTAACTGTGGGGGTGATCGGGGGGGTGACCGGGGGGTGGCAAGTGTACCTACGTGAACTGGTGTCAGTGTAGTGTTTGTGTACTTACTCTTCTCTCCTCTCTCTGGAACGAAAAGACTTCCACGAGAAGAGATGGCATCACTTCCCATGCTGTGTTTATACTTACACATGCAGGGGAAGGATCTCATTCGCCAGGGGCGATCACCAGGTCCAGGCAAGATATCATTGACCTGGGCCTGGGGATTGATCAGTTCTGGATCGAATCCGATCGTCGTGGCCGGCGAGGGGGCGCATGCACGCCCCCCAGGCATCCGCGTGCGTGACATATAGCTATGACTCTTCGCGCAGCCGGGCCAACCTGCCGCAGTATAACTGCGGCGGCTGGTCCGGAAACGGGTTAACAACATTAGTATTCTTAAATAGGATTCAACTTTAAATAGTTCCGCTGTCTCATTAATGTGACCATGTTTATAACACTTTAATAATATGTTCAATAGCTTCTTTTGGTAACTGTTTTGTACAATTCATTATTACATTGGTTTCACATTGAACTAAGATTTGTCTACACATGCTCGCACAGAGCTGCTTTCTAAATAGAATTGTGAACAGGTTTACGCTTTGGAAGTCCTTTCTCTACAAGCTATCATTACTATCAAGTATGAAATGTATACAGTATATATATATATATATATATATATATATATTATTTATTAACTTCAGAACCCTTTGGGCATTTCCAAAAAAATATTCCTAGATGACACTTGAAAACTGCCCCTCCCTATCATTTGCCCCTCCCTATCAGCTCTCATGGGCCCTCCTATTTTTCTTTTTTTAAATGCCTTATACTTTTAAAGCTATATTTATATATATATATATATATATATATATATATATATATATATATTTACAGTGCTTTGAAAAAGTAAAAAATACCCCTTGACATTTTCCACATTTTGTCATGTTACAACCAAAAACGTAAATGTATTTTATTGGGATTTTATGTGATAGACCAACACAAAGTGGCACATAATTGTGAAGTGTAAGGAAAATGATAAATGGTTTTCTAAATTTTTTACAACAAAATATCTGAAAAGTGTAGTGTGCATTTGTTTTCAGTCTCTTTTACTCTAATACCCCTAACTAAAATCTAGTGGAACCAATTGCCTTCAGAAGTCACCTAATTGGTAAATAGTATCCACCTGTGTGTAATTTAATCTCAGTATAAATACAGCTGTTCTGTGAAGCCCTCAGAGGTTTGCTAGAGAACTTTAATGAGCAAACAGCATCATGAAGGCTAAGGAACACACCATACAAGCCAGGGATAAAGTTGTGGAGAAGTTTAAAGCAGGTTTAGGTTATAAAAACATATCCCAAACTTTGAACATTTCACAGAGCACTGTTCAATCCATCATCCAAAAATGGAAAGAGCATGACTGCAAACCTACCAAAATGTGGCCATCCACCTAAACTGACAGACCAGGCAAAGAGAGCATTAATCAGAGAAGCAGCCAAGAGGCCCATGGTAACTCTAAAGGAGCTGCAGATATCCACAGCTTTGGTGGGAAAATCTGTCCACAGGACAACTATAAGTCCTGCACCCCACAAATCTGGCCTTTATGGAAGAGTGGCAAGAAGAAAGCCATTGTTGAAAGAAAGCCATAAGAAGTCCCGTTTGCAGTTTGTGAGAAGCCATGTGGGGGACATAGCAAACATGTGGAAAAAAGTGCTCTGGTCAGATGAGACCAAAATTGAACTTTTTGGCCTAAAAGCATAATGCTATGTGTGGCGGAAAACTAACACTGCACATTACCCTGAACACACCCTCCCCACCGTGAAACATGGTGGTGGTGGCATCACGTTGTGGGGATGCTTTTCTTCAGCAGGGACAGGGTTAACCTTCCAGCAGGGCAAAGACCCTAAACATACAGCCAAAGCTACAATGAAATGGGTTCGATCTAAGCATATTCATGTGTTAAAATGGGTCAAAGTTCAGACCTAAAGCCATTTGAGAATCTGTGGCAAGACTTGCAAATTGTTGTTCACAGACGCTCTCCATCCAATCTGACAGAGTTTGAGCTATTTTGCAAAGAAGAATGGGCAAAAATTTCACTCTTTAAATGTTCAAAGCTGGTAGAGACATACCCAAAAAGACTTGCAGCTGTAATTGCTGCGAAAGGTAGCTCTACAAAAGTATTGACTCAGGGGGGCTGAATACAAATGCACGCCACACTTTTCAGATATTTATTTGTAAAAATATTTGAAAACCATTTATCATTTTACTTCCACATTACAATTATGTGCCACTTTGTGTTGGTCTAGCACAAAAAATCCCAATAAAATACATCTACATTTTTGATTGTAACATGACAAAATGTGGAAAATGTCAAGGGGTATGAATACTTTTTCAAGGCACTGTATATATGCACATATATAGATATATCTATAGATAGATATATCTATAGATATATCTATATCTATAGATATATCTATATATATATATACTATTGATACAATAAACCGCTGACAACAAAAGTGGAAAAGTGAAAATGTCCAAATTGGGCTCAGAGTGTCAATATTTTGGCCACCATTTTTTTCCAGCACTGCCTTAACCCTCTTGGGCATGGATTTCACCAGAGCTTCACAGGTTGCTACTGTCCTCTTCCACTCCTCCACGATGACATCACAGAGCTGGTGGATGTTAGAGACCTTGCGCTCCTCCACCTTCCATTTGAGGATGCCCCACAGATGCTCAATAGGGTTTAGACCTGGAGACATGCTTGGCCAGTCCATCACCTTTACCCTCAGCTTCTTTAGCAAGGCAGTGGTTGTCTTGGAGGTGTTATCATATTGGAATACTGCCCAGTCTCCGAAGATCTGCTTCAGTATGTCACAGTACATGTTGGCATTCACAGTTCCCTCAATGAACTGTAGCTCCCCAGTGGCAGCAGCACTCATGCAGCCCCAGACCATGACACTCCCACCACCATGCTTGACTGGAGGCAAGACACATATGTCTTTGTACTCCTCACCTGATTGACACCATCTGAACCAAATAAGTTTATCTTGGTCTCATCAGACCACAGGACATGGTTCCAACAATTCATGTCCTTCGTCTGCTTGTCTTCAGCAAACTGTTTGCGGATTTTCTTGTGCGTCATCATTATAAGAGGATTCCTTCTGGGACGACAGCCATGCAGATCAATTTGATGCAGTGTACTGCGTATGGTCTGAGCACTGACAAGCTGACCCCCCCACCTCTTCAGCCTCTGCAGCAATGCTGGCAGCACTCATATGGCTGTTTCCCAAAGACAACCTCTGGAAATGATGCTAAGCACATGCACTCAACTTCTTTGGTCGACCATGGCAAGGCCTGTTCTGAGTGGAACTTGTCCTGTTAAACCGCTGTATGGTCTTGGCTACCATGCTGAAGCTCAGTTTTAGGGTCTTGGCAATCTTCTTATAGCCTAGGCCATCTTTATGAGAGCAGCAATTCTATTTTTCAGATCCTCAGAGAGTTCTTTGCCATGAGGTGCCATGTTGAACCTCCAGTGACCAGTATGAGCGATTGAGAGCGATAACACCAAATTTGACACACCTGCTCCCCATTCACACCTGAGACCTTGTAACACTAATGAGTCACATGACACCAGGGAGGGAAAATGGCTACTGTATTTATTGGCGTATAACACTCACTTTTTCACCATGAAAATCGGGTGCAAATAGCGTGTGCGTGTTATACGCCAATACTTCAATTTTAGCTGCCTCGGAGGGGACAGGGAGGGTGGCGTGACGAGAGCCATCAGAACACATACAGTTTGAATCTCCTGTATACTTGGCTGCCTCTGTAATAGGAAGTCCCATCTCCTGGGCCACCATTGGACCACTGTCCTATCTATCATAGGAGATTCTCACTGTATCTGTATGTAATCTGTCGGCGCTCGTCCTGCCCCCTTCCCTGTCCCCTCTAGGCTGCAGATGGGCATCGATCAGGCTGCACTGTGGCAATGGTGAGGCTGCTGCATTGATGGCAATGACAAGGCTGCTGCATTGATGGCAATGGCGAGGCTGCATTGATGTGGACTAATGAGGCTGCATTGATGGCACTTGTGAGGCTGCAGATGGGCATTGATCAGGCTGCATTGGTGGCAATGGTGAGGCTGCAGATGGGTACTGACCCTTATTTTGCTTTAAAGTTCCTTATTTAAAATTTAATTTTTTTTCCTGAAACTTCCCTCTTAAAATGAATGTGCGTGTTATACGCCTGTGCGTGTTATACGCCGATAAATACGGTAATTGGGCTCAATTTGGACATTTTCACTTAGAGGTAACTCACTTTTGTTGCCAGCGGTTTAGACATTAATGGCTGTGTGTTGAGTTATTTTGAGGGGACAGCAAATTTACACTGTTATACAAGCTGTACACTCACTACTTTACATTGTAAAGATTGTAAGCTCTAAGGAGCAGGGCCCTCTGATTCCTACTGTATCAAATTGTATTGTACTTGTACTGTCTACCCTCAAGTTGTAAAGCGCTACGTAAACTGTTGGCGCTATATAAATACTGTATAATAATAATAATAATAATAATTGTAGCAAAGTGTAATTTCTTCAGTATTGACACATGAAAAGATATATATGTGTGAGATACATATATATATAGGCTGGGTTCACTTGATCTTCGCATGCAGCTCATAGCAGGAGTGATGTAGCAGAGATCTAAGTAGAACCGTGCAGATTCCCTCATATGGACATTCTTTATTATGGGCCTTGAAATTCCAGCATTAACCTAAAGTGGAAAACATCTTTAGATTGTACCTGAAGATATTGGTCTCCTGGATTGAATCCTGAAGTGTTTAATTCACCTAGCCAATTGTTAGGAGTATATACTCTTTATTCTATCAATTGACTTCTGTTCAACCAGTTTGTCAGGTTTTACCCAAACTATTAGTGTTCCTGACTATATTTGGCAACACTAATAATTGTGTTCTGCTGACAGGGAAGGCTCCCCACGCTCCCCGCCGGCAGAACACAATAGTACTGTGGGAGGGATTCTCCCATCAACACAGTCAGTGTTGTAAGGAAAGAAAATTGCATGTATAGTCTGACTTACAAGCTGCATAACGGTAAATAAACCTGGTGTTTAGATGTCTCTATTGCCTTGCACTTACCACCTGGTGGATACAAATATAACTATGAAATATGCAGTATAGGCTGCTAAACCAAGCACTATCCTAACCCACTGAGTTTAAAATCAGTGTACATAACAATGTATTGTGTTAACTTTAAAACAAGAAGTATGTCATTTTTCAGCCCGTGTTTTTAAACCTTAGATAGACAACAATTGATTATTTTGTCCTATGATCAGTGGATAATTGCAAATGCTGCATCAACACCCTTGTGCTACATTCTTGCAATTTATTATGGATTCTGAATATTGACATAAAGACAAAAGTGAAGTAAGGAAATAAAAAGAAGAAAAACATCTCCCTCGCCTCCAACTTGCCAGATTTGATTTGCATAACCCCGGAGTCAAATGAAGAAAATCTACGTACTTTCTCACATTAGCTTCCCCTCCCTGCAGTTCCCGAAGGGAGTTCAGTCTCCAATACGGGATAATCTGTGGATCAATGAAGCCGGATGTAAAACTCCTACTAAGCCATGTTTTCCCAGCTGGGGGTAAATTCTTTTCCCTGTATTTAAAACTTTCTGATTTGAAATGTGAATGTGTCCTTAGCACTCCAACCATAAGAAAAAGATTTTATGCTAAGATGCTAACTATTTCCTAAGTGTATGTGTCTAATGTCAATGTCAGGAGTTAAACTAAACTTAATAATTCAACATTTGGCAATTAAATAAAAATATACACAATCCAATAATTCTCAGAAAAACATTAAGTTGAATAATTATGGGTATGCAATAGAGATCTGACAATAAGGTGTCTAATTCCATGCATTTTATAAACATAAAAACCTGTTAACCATTGATGAATGCATACAGTTTAGGCATCATGCTGGAACATAAGGCATGGCTTACAGAAATACAGAGTTAATAACGTTGAAAAAAATCTTTTGCATAACTAAAGATTTGCTGTTCAAATACAGAGCTAACTACATTCACATATACAGTACATACGGAAGAGGAACAATTGCAGATATTGTAGTAAAGGTAAGACAAAACAGAAGAGATAACATTCATATTCAACAACAAGATATACAAAGTACCTCTTGTGCTACACAAATTCTCAGTCGGGTCTGGAGGAGGGCATGGCCTGGTACTAAGCATAAGTAATTAGCTCCAACTCTCAATAGGTTTCCCCATCTTTACAGCAGCACAGAACCCCACAAAGCAGAACTAATGGGCAAGCAACAGCCCAAGGAACAGTAACAGGCCAGCAGCATTTCTCTCCCAGGAGACTGAGCACCTTTTCCCCCACAATCCATCCTTTACTCCTGGGTCAAGGCAGGAACATATAGCCAAGATGGTGCCTGAAGCCTTTTCTTTAGCATGCATCTGCCTTATCCCATGGCTCAGACCATGCAGGGGGTAAAATAAGTATTGAACACGTCACCATTTTTTAGGTAAATATATTTCTAAAGGTGCTATTTATATGAAATTTTCACCACATGTCAGTAACAACCAATGCAATCTATACATACAAAGAAACCAAAACAAATACGCTCATAAATTAAGTTATGTGTAATAAAATGGAATGACACAGGGGAAAAGTATTGAACATGCTAGCTGAAATTTTTTTAATACTTCGTCTAAAATCCTTTGTTGGTAATGACAGCTCAAAAACACTATACTGTATGGAGAAACTAGTCACATGCATTACTCAGGTGTGATTTTAACCCATTCTTCCACACAGTCTTCAAATCTTCAAGGTGCTGTGGGCCTCTTCTATGAACTCTGATCTTTAATTCTTTCCATAGATTTTCTATTGGATCCAAGTCAGGTGATTGGCTGGGCCATGCTAGTAGCTTTATTTTCTTTCTTTGAAACCAATTGAGAGTTTCCTTAGCTTTGTGTTTGGGATCATTGTCTTGCTGAAATGTCCACCCTCATTTTATTTTCATCATCCTGGTAGATGGCAGCAGATTTTTATAAAGAACATCTTGGTAAATTTTTCCATTCATCCTTCCTTCTATAATATGAAGTTTGTCAGTACTGTATGCTGAAAAACAGCCCCACACCATGATGTTCCCACCTCCAAACTACACGGTTGGAATGGTGTTTTTGGGGGTGATGTGCAGTGACATTTGACCTCCAAAATGGTGTGTATTATAGCTTCAATTTTGGTCTCATCTAACCAGACTATATTCTCTCAGTATTCCACAGGCTTCTCTAAATGTTGTGCAGCAAACTTTAAACAAGGTTCAATATGCCTTTTCTTCAGAAATGGAACCTTACGTGGTGAGCGTGCATACAGGCCATGGTGGTTAAGTATATGACATATTGTTTTCTTTGAAACAATTGCACCTGCTAATTCCAGGTCTTGCCGAAGCTCTCCATAAGTGGTCCTTGAACTCTTCTGATAATTCTTTTCACTCCTCTGTCAGAAATCTTGTGAGGAGCTCCTGGTCATGGCTGATTTATGGTGAAATTATGTTATTTCCACTTACGGATTATGACCCCAATACTGCTCACTGGAACATTCAGAAGTTTAGAAATCGTTCTGTAACCAATGCCATCAGTATGTTTTGCAACATTAAGGTCTTGAGAGAGCTCTTAGCATTTACCCATCATGAGATGTTTGTTGTGTGACACCTTGGTAATGAGACACCTTTTTAAAGGCCATCAGTTGAGACTGTCTTGGCTTTCCATGCCTTTTTGCACCTCCCTTTCTTCATGTGTTCAATACTTTTTCCCTGTGTTATTCCATTTTATTACACATACATTAATTTCTGTATGTGTTTTGGTTTCTTTGTATGTATGGATTGCATGGGTTGTTACTGATATGTGGCAAAAATTTCATGTAAATAGCACCTTTAGAAAAATATTTACCTAGAAAAACAGTGACACGTTCAATATTATTTTACCCACTGTATATCACTTACATCCAAAATCATGCCTTAATAAATCACTGAGTTCACAAGAACGGTGGGACATGAAGACCTGTATTAAAACACTACCCACCAAAAGGGACTTTGTTTCTTATCTAAAATACCCTGAGGACATTTATAAAAATACATTTCATAGTTAAAAAGAGAGTTGAAGATATTTAGCAGACCACAATGATTTAAGGGCTACCTACAAGCACATTAAATGAACAACTTAAGCCAATACATGATGTACCAGCAATATGATATTAAAAACAGAAGAAGACAGGTCAATATCATATTACAGGGTCTAAGACTAAAATCTGGTACCTGCAGCCACTGTAATCTTTAATCAATTTTGAGAGAAACCTAAAGATGCCTCAATTGATATACCAATTAAATCATAATTTTCTTCATGCACCAAAGCTTCCAACTCACCTATTTTGCTTGGCAGACTTCTGGCATTGGCGAACAAACACTTTACTTCATTGTCACATTTTGTGCACTTATTTTGCATATTGTTTTATTTTAGTACAAATAGTAACATTTCCAATGGTTGTCGGTAACATGGGAACCTTCATATCACCTGCCATAGCCCTCCCCCCATCTTTCCACATCCCACACACCAATAGGGCCTGACCTCTGTCTGACCTGTCTGCCCTATTATAATCTACTTCACCCTTCTCCCTCAATCCTAGGTTAAATACTGCTCCAGCCTTCCCATAAATCTCTCCCCCAGCACAGCAACCCTGCATTTAGGTGCAAACAAACTTTAGCTTATAGGTTCTACCCCAATAAAAAGTCAGCACAGTGCTCCAGAAATCCAAATCCCTCCCTCTTACACCAGCAAACCATTCAGTTGAGGCGATCCTGGTGACAAATTATTCTATCAGTCCTTCTGATTATAGAATCCCCTATTACCACCAACTGTCTAGGCCTACCTGCACTACCCTCACCACCCCTACTAGATGGGCTGCTCTCCCTGCTGTTAGGGGTAATAGTGACATCTAGGGCTGCCACCTCTGAGCTTGCCACCACCACTTAACCCAACTTGGCAAATCTGTTTGGGTGCTCAAACCCAGGGTTTGCCTTCTTTTCTGTGAGCCGCTACCACTCCCTCTGACTACAGTAACCCATATTCCTACCTGATAATCCTGACTTACCCCTCCACCCTCCACATCAACCCTACTAACCACCTGCTCTGTGAGCTGAGGACTACTTTCAAGGTTGTCAGTTCTGCCCAGTGTTGCAACTTGCTCCTCTGGATCTCGAATGTGAGCTTCCAGAAGGGCAACCCGCTTCTTCTGTCACAGCGGTATCCATCCTGAAGCTGTTGCTCAATTGTTGTATACATGCGGCACACTGTGCACTGCACAAAACCTTCATTCTTGCTAGCACACATTGTCCGAGTTACAATATTGATATTACTAACTGGAAATTTCAGATGTTACTGAGATAAACTTGAATGACACCATAGTGGACCTCCTTTCTGATCTCTCCAGACAAGTCCTGCATTGCAATGGAAAAGACAGCAAAGAAAGAACTTTGACTGTTCTCTTTCTCGTTTTAAATATTTTATTAAGGATAATACAGTACATGTCAATTATACATAGTTTTGAAATGTAGTAAGATAAACATATATAGACTTCACGTCTTCTCTACAATCTGTAGAACTAAAAATAAAAATAAGAATACATTTTAAATTGAATACATTTTCACTTATGCCTTATTTTCATAAAAGAAAGGGTTGGGTGAAAAGGAGGTCAATTGTAGCATTTAATCGTGAGACAGTTGGGGTCGATATATCTCTTAACAGGGGCCAAGATCCAACTATATGGCTTGGTGAATCTTGAAGATGGAAATAGTTATGCCAATTGTCTAAAATTTTCTAATATTTTATGAAATTAGTCTACAGATGGGAGACCTTTATTAGTTCAATATTATATTTTGGTAGAAAAATAAAACAAAACCAGAAATGTTTTAGGGTATAAATTTTGAAAATATAAAAATTGGTGTAGTAGGGATGAAATAAAGGGAGGGATAAATGGTAGGAAATATCTCCAGAGGGAATCAGGAAGTAAATCAGATAATTAGTATATTTGAATCGGGAAATAAAAGATGTTGAATTTTCAAGAAAGCACAAGTGTACGGTCAAACCCTTGTGGTAGGTGATGATTTATCCAAGGGAGCCGTAGTAATTCAAATTTTTGGATTTTGTCCAAAAAGATAGCTTCGGTTTTAGCATGGATCATTGCCTGTGTAATGTTATGTCTATGTTTGACCGACACAATACACAGTGTGGATGTTTTCCATGCTATAGCTATTGATTGTTTTGCTGCCGTTGTTACATACAATAAAAGTTTGAATTGACATTTTGTAATATTTTATGGTTTGTTATTCAAGAGAGCAACAGTTGGGTCAGGTAATAAAGTGGTGTTGAACATGGTGGAGAGTAAATTAAATACACTTTTCTAAAAGGCAATAGCTATAGGACAGGTCCACCAAATATGCAGATGCGTACCTGTGTCATCGCATCCTCTAAAGCATTGAGCCGGGTATTGTGGGGGAAATTTAGATATTCTCGCTGGAACTAGGTACCACCTTGTAAGTATCTTATAATTGGTTTCTAGGGCTGCAATATTCAGTGTTGCTGAATGTGTTGCTTGCCAGATTAGTGACCAATCTAAGTCTTCTGGGTGGAGGTTCAAATCAGACTCCCATTTAGATGTATAAGAAGGGGGGTGGAAGTGGTATGTGATAGTAGTTGGTGATATAAATCCAAAATTAGACCACGTCTATGTGGGTCTGAAATGCAAGTTTGTTCAAATGTGGTATAAATAGAATTTGTTGTATTTGGGGGATTATTTTGCTGTAGGAAGTTCTTTATTTGTAAATATCTAAAGGTTTTATTGCATGGTAAGTCATATGCTTCACAGAGTTTGGGAAAGGTCGTTATAGTATTGGATTCAAAAATGTGATGTGTTCATATTAAACGTGGTTTAGACCAAGCTGAAAATGAGGTTTTGGAAGTAAAAAGCTGGGTTGTGTAGAAAAGAGAGGAGAGGGTTATGTTGGGATTGGAGTCCAAAGCGAGATTTAAGCCTGTCACAAATGGCTAAGCTATGTTTGGTGACTGGATTTGAGATTGTGCAGCAAAGGGCAGGAGTGAGCCATAGGAGATTTGCTAGGGAGAGTGGATCGCAATCGACCGATTCAATCGAGACCCAGAGGGGAATTTCTTTGGTAGCATGGTACTTAGGGAGTTGAGCAAGCTGTGCAGCATAATAGTATTTACTAAAATTAGGAACACTCAGTCCACCATGGGTTCAAGGAGTGTATAGAGTAGATTGTGGTAGAGGGGGGTTTAACCCTTTCATGACTAAGCCTATTTTTGAAATTTGGTGTTTACAACTTAAAATCCGTATTTTTTGCTAGAAACTTACTTAGAGCCCCCAAACATTATATATATATTTTTAGCAGAGAATCTAGAAAATAAAATGGCGATTGTTGCAATATTTTATGTCACACGGTATTTGTGCAGCGGTGTTTTAAACACAACTTTTTGGGAAAAGGGACACTTTCATGAATTTTAAAAAATCCAAACAGTAAAGTTACCACAATTTTTTTGTATAATGTAAAAGATGATGTTACACCAAGTAAATAGATACCAAACATGTCATGCTTTATAATTGCACGCACTCGTGGAATGGCGACAAACTACGGTACCTAAAAATCTCCATAGGCGACACTTTGAATTTTTTTTACGGTTACCAGGTTGGAGTTACAGAGGAGGTCTAGTGCTAGAATTATTGCTCTCGCTCTGACGATCACGGCGATACCTCACATGTGTGATTTTAACACCGTTTACATAGGTGGGCGTGACTTCCATATGCGTTTTCTTTGCTGCGCGAGCTTGCAGGGACAGGGGCGCTTTAAATTTTTTTTTTTATTATTTATTTTATTTTTTTTTATATTTATGAATTGTGTTTTAAAAAATAATTTTTTTGATCACTTTTATTGCTGTCACAAGGAATGTAAACATCCCTTCTGACAGGAATAGGTGGTGACAGGTACTCTTTATGGAGAGATCGGGGGTCTAAAAGACCCCCGATCCCTCCTTTGCACTTCAAAGTATTCAGATCGCCATTTTCGGTGAGGCCCAGCAAGAGGGGCGGGAGGCGGCGGGAGGGGGGGACGTCCCCTCCCGCTCCTCCGGTATAACAGCCGAGCGGCTTTTAGCCGCATCGGTTGTTATACCAGGAAAGCCAATCGCCGGCTCTAAAAAACAGTACCGGGATAATGCTTGCAGCCGGGATGATGCCTGCAGCTGAGGGCATCATCGCGGTATTACCCCCGAAAGCCGAGTACGCACATCTGCGTACGCTCGGCGGGAAGGAGTTACGTTTACCCCATGTAAGTTGTGCAATTTTACGTTGAAGAATATGGAGGAAGTATGCTGGGACTTGAACTGGGAGCTTTCTAAAAAGGTATAAGATCTTAGGTAATGATGACATCTTAATAACAGTTATTCTGCCCATCCATACTAATGGTAGAGAGGACCAGTTTTTCATTAAGGTAGTCATTTGAGTCAGTAAGGGTGGGTAATTTGCTTTAGATAAATTTGCTGGATATGACATGAATGAGATTCCTAGGTATGTAATGTGTGTTGTCAACCAGTGAAAGTGAAGAGTGTCTCGTAGTTGTGTTTGTAATTCCGATGAAAGTGAAATATTTAAAGCTTTAGATTTATGGGGATTTATTTTCAGAACTGATATAGTACCAAATTTATTAAGGGTGTCAATAAGATTTGGTGCTGAAGTTAGGGGTGAGGTGAGAAAAATCAAGACATTGTCGGCAAACAAACTTATGTAGGTGACCGCCTAGTTTGAGGCCTTTAATGTTGACATTGGTGTGGATTAATTGAGCTAGGGGTTCTATTGCCAGGGCAAAGAAGAGCCGGACAGGGGGCAACCCTGCCTGGTTCCTCTTTCAATACCAATGGGTTCAGAGCAAAATCCTGAATAAGATACATAAGCTTTCGGTTTGTTATATAATGATGTGATCCATTGTAGAAAATGTGTTCCAAAACCCCATCTGTGAAGGATGGAGTTAAGATAATGCCAAGATAAAGAAACAAATGCTTTCTGTATGTTTATGGAGAGGAAGCAGGCAGGGATGCAGCGGGTACGTGCCACATGGGCAAGGAGGGTTGCTCGGCGAATATTATTGCCCGTTTATCTAGATGGAATGAAACCTGTTTGATCTTTGTGTATGAGTGTTCCTATAATTGGGTTAAGTCGGTTTGAAAGTATCTTAGCTAATAATTTAATATCCAAGTTAAGTATAGATATAGGTCTATAATTGGACCATGTTCTTCCTCAGAGTTCACTTTTGGAATCATGTAAATGGAGGCTAATAGGATTTCTGGACGGAATGAATGTCCTAAGAGTAGCGAGTTAAAGGCTTCCGTTAGAAGGGGGGAAAGTAAGGTAGAAAAACGTTTATAATAAGTGGCTGAAAAGCCATCAGGGCCTGGTCGCTTATGTAGTTTCAGGGTTTTTATTGCAGATTGTGCTTCAAAATTTGTGATAGACTTTTCAAGGGTTTCATGTTGTTCAATGGAGAGGGAGGGAAGTTGGATATTAGATAATAAGAAGGTAAGATGTGTTTGGTCAAATTTGTAGGTATCTCTATATATGTTATAGAGTTTTCTGCGAAATTCATTTACAATCTTCAGTGGATTACTAGAATAAGTGTTTTTTGTAATTTGTAGTTGGATTGGTTTCCGAAGATGATCAGTTCTACGTAGAGTCAAGGCTAAGAAGGTGGTTGGTTTATTTGCTTTCATATATAGTGTGTGTTTAGTTTTGCGAAGAATCTTTTCCACTGACTCTGTTAAAAAAAGGTCCAATTCCAATTTTGCTTTATCATAAGCTAATTTATTTGCTGGGGAGGGCGTAGTTTGAAAATGTTCCAAAGCTTTATAAAATGCTTTATCTAATAGCTTTTGAATTTGTTTATTTTGTTTTCGGTGGTAGACAGCTTGGCTGATACAAACTCCTCTTAATCATGGTTTAAGGGCTTCCCAAAGCGTCAGGGGACTTATATCTATTGAGGTATTATTTGTTATATATTCTTGAATGGCTTTTTCTATGTCTTGTCTGAAAGTTGGAATTGCTAGTAAGCTCTTTGCTTATGTTCCAGGTACAGCAATTGGGTTTAGGGATAAGGGAAGAGAAAGTAGTCAATGTTGCATTGTGATCCGACCAAGCACATGGGATTATTTGTGAGTTAACTATGAGTGGTGAGGAATTCATATTAACGAACAGATGGACAATATGGGAAAATGGGAATAGTGGTTATATTGTCTTTTCCTAGGATGTTGTTCACGCCATGTATCAAGAAGGGAGTGTTGGTTAAGCAGATGTTGATAAGTTAGTCAGTTTATTGTTGAGGGTGTAGGGGATTTGTCCAAAATTGGATATAGTACTTGATTAGAATCCCCACACATTATGAGGGTGCCTCTTTTGTGAGAATCCACTACTGTAAACAGATGAGAGAGGAAAAAAAGTGGATTTTTATTGGGGGCATAATAGAAGACAATGGTGATTTCAGTATCTAGTAATAAGCCTTTTAGTAATAGGTATAGACCTTCCGGATCTTTGATCTCGGTATGGAGGGTAAATGGCATAGTGTGGTGAAGAGCAATCAGGACTCCTCTTTGTTTAGTGGATGCTGAAGCTTTAAATACTTGAGGATAGCGACGGTGCCAAAATTTAGGGGAGGACTGAGTGGTAAAATGCATTTCGTGTAAACATACTATATGTGCTGATAGTGAAGAAAAAGATTGGAAAGCTTCTGTTCGTTTTGGGGAAGAATTGAGTCCTTGCACATAGAGTGTTAGTACATTTGGGGAAGACATGGTTATATACTAGAGTAGTCAGAAGGTCTAGAATTTGATTGTGGGTATTTGTGATTATGTTCTGGAGAATGAGAAATTGGTGGGTAAAATAGGAGGGGGGGTAAGGTTATTAAAGTTAGGTCAGAGGTGAATTTGGGTAGAGAGAATAAAATCTGATGATTTTTAGGAAAGAGAGAAGTTTTTGCTGAAGAGTAGTAAGTTTGGCTCCTATTTGGAGCTGGTATCCAAGGGATGGTGAATAATCACCAGCCAGTGGGTACAATTTTGTCCAAAGGATGTCCAGTATGAAATACCGGGCATGTAAAGATTAAGTTGGAGGTGCAGTGAGCTGTCTACAAGAACTTAACAGCCATATAAAAACCTTATAACATGTAAACTTATAAAACTAAACAAGTCTCTAAGCAAGTATTAATAAGTAAAACAGTAACTGAGTAAAATATATAATATAACCTGTAGTGAAGTTAGCATCTTATACATGAGCTAGAGGTAAATTGTAGGTGGAGAGGCTTGGTGAGTGTAAGGATTCTATTAATATTTAGAAAAGTAAAAGAAGTACTCTAGCTCATCTGTAAGAGGCCATAAATTGTGTGAGATGAATTATTGGGTGCAAATTCTGTAAATCGGTACAACTTTGTACCTATTTTACTAAAGAGTCAGTAACCTATGTGGTATGACAGGATTTTTCTGGAATAATTTGCCTTTTCTAAACTGAAACTTGTGAAAGGATTTTCATAAAGGGGAACCCACCCTAAGACAGAGATGAAGTCTGTCTCAGGGGGTTACCACCTCGAGAATTTTTGTATAGAAAGCATCTTAGTATATTAGTTCTTAAGGCCTCATATCACCAATAGGAGGAACTTCAGTCCATTTGGTCTGTAGCTGGCGGTGGGGAGGCAAAGTGGCTTCTTTTATGGTTACTAGAGTGGGCTTGCAGTGTTGAAATATCTTGTTGGCTTGTAGGGGAGCCTGATGCAGCTCGACGTTTGGATCCTTCTGTAGTATTTTCAGGCATTATTAGGTGAAGATCATTAATCGTGGTGATGAGGTCGTCCACTGATTTACAGGTATATGTAGTATCTTTGTAGGAAAAACGAAGAGCAAAGGGGAGACCCCAGCGGTATGAAATGCGATTATGTTGGAGGATCTGTAGAGGTGGTTTCATCATTTTCCTCTTGATGAGAGTTTGCTGTGGGAGGTCTTGGAAGATCTGATAGTGATGACCCTGGAAGATCAAGGACTCTTTATTGCGGCCTGCTTCCATCAATTGTTCCTTGGTGCAAAAGTAATGGAGTTTAATGACAATGTCTCTGGGGGGCCATCTTCCTTTCGTGGGGCCAATGAAGGAGCGCTGCTACCGTGACATCGTACGCTCAGGAAACGCGTCGCTTTCCAGTGACGTCACAGCTCCGCGTCTGCCTTCCACCAGCGTTCCAGGCCTCGCTCTGAATTCCATCACCACCGCGGCCGGCTCTAGCGGTGTACAGCAAGCCATACGCACAGCAGCCAGCAAAGACATCTGTGATCGATCTGACGGACCCCTCTTATGATGGATCATACATTTACTACATGCTGTTTTTTATTCATCCAAATGTGAGTTGTTTGCACATTGGTTTTTTAATAAATTGGTTTACATACTACACCCAGAGGCACCCCCCCTTGTGTTGGGGCCAATGACCTGTGAATCCTGTCCATCTCTAGGCATTCCGTAAGGATTGAAGGAATGGGTTCTTGGAAGAGCGCAGTAATGGTGGAGTGGAGGTCCACTATGGATTCAGGAATGCCACGGAAATGAAGATTAGATCTTCTGGCTCTATTTTCATATTCCTCCGGATGGATATAGAGGGAAGAATTTTCTTCCCTGAGTGTTTCCAATTCGTCATTATGATTTGTAGTTATATCATTCAATTCATCCATCCTTTGTTCCAATACTGATGTGCTACGGCCTACTTCACGGATCTCCAGCGTCAGTTTCTCAGTGATAGTGTCTGAGGTATTTTGGAGTGCTTTCTGTAAGATCCTTTAAAATTGGGTAATAAGGTCTGTACCTGGTGGGGTATTCTGTAAAATACCTGGAGTCATCCCAAATTCATAGTCAAATTCAGGCTCAGTTTGTTGATAAGTAGGTGATTTTCTCTTCTGTTTCTGTGTGTGAGGTAAAGCTGAGCGGGAGCTGAGCGGGAGGATGACGCTGCCGCCATTTTAGCAGCAGCTCTCGTCTGCGCTTCAGGGACCTTTACTGTTTTGAGTTTTGATATCCTCCCACTATACATCATATAGTTGTGAGCCTGGGGATATTATCTATCTGTAGGTTACCGTCTTAAAGCAGTTAGCATCTTTGACTCATCTTGTCATGGCAGTTAAGTCTCGGTAGATGCGGAGCACTAGGCAGACATTACTTGCCTAGTCAGCCTCGTGCATGCGCCTCTAACTGTTCTCTTTCACACAAAAAACAGCCTCCTGAGCCACTAGCTATGTTCTATCTACCTCTATGGTGATCTGAATACTACCCTATACACCTACTTCTGGAACCTCTCTGATATTTTTGTCACAACTAATTTTACTGTCTGAAGACTTCCAACCCACTTGGTGGAATTCCTCCTATTTAACACCCAAGAAACTTTCTTTGCAACCGTTTCCTGGGCAATATTTTTACACATAACATTTATGAAACAAACGCTTCTTCTCCATACTAGGAACCTCTTTGCCTTGATTTTTCCAGCCATCTGACCTATCCATTACTCTCTCCCCTCACTGATTAGAGGGAACTATTTACTTCTATCATTTCACAGTTTTTTGCACATTTTTTAACATTTGCAATGCTGTAGTTCTTACTGTATCAATTCTTGTTCCATTAACCCGAGAGAGGGAGCCATAGTCTGTGACTCCGCTGTTTACCCACTTATACTACCCAGAGTATACAATTTAGAATGACTATTAAAACCTTGTCATACTCCTATTTCTCCAGTAGATTAAGCCAAATACACAGGTATCTGTGATACCTATTATGCATAATAACTGAAAATGTTGTTTCTACCTGATTCTCCTACCTTTTGTTCTCCTGATTCTCCCTACGTCCCTATTCCTTTCTTTCCCTGTTCCCTGTCAAACAAGAATACCTCTAAAACCTACAACCACAGGGATATTGCTAAAGAATTCCATCAGCACTACTCTGATGTACTGTATATAATCTCCCCACACCCCCAATTCCACTAAAACATAACTTCCTTCACTAATAAATTAAGATGGTACTTACAGGACACTGCTCTACCTACTGTGAACTCCTAAACCTCATCCTCATCCTTAAATACTCTGTGCCAAGAGCTTGAGATCCAACAAGGTTTCAAATGGCCAGGTCTCAATGGTTTTACTATGACTTTACAAGACATTTACCTCCTTATTCTAGCACACACTTTTTATTGCATCCTCTCCCACCTCTGATGCTTGCCTCTAACATTTTTGTAACATAAACCCGGTAAGCACTCATTTCTCTGTGGCAGCTACAGACCCATATCATTCCCAAACCATGACTTACATTTTTTTTCCAAAAAGGCTACATTAACTTATCATTTATTTTACATGAGTTTCAACAATTCAAATCAATTATTTCAGCAATTTTAAAATCAGTAATTTCAAAGCGAATATATCCAATATTGAAGCCTTAAACTTCTTTTTCTCCCATCACAATCCCTTACCCTCCACAGAAATAATTTCCCTTTCCAATGGAGGGCCAAAAGTATTACATACTATTTAGAATATTACTTCTATCCCTGTTTACTTGGCTGACCTTTGTGCCCGCAACTACACACCATTACTGAGTAAGATTTGCAAAGACTTTGACTCCTGGTGCACACAAAATATATCATGTTTCAGCACAATAAGCAGTCTAAAAAATGAATACTCTTCCTAAACTCCTATACATATTCTGGACTGTACCCATTAATTCTCCAAAACATTCTTACACACTTTAAGATGGTTGTTCATCAATGTATCTGGAAATGTAGTTTCTCCCACTTACATCATAGACTAAGGATAGGCAGAACACCCCCTGTTCGGTTTGCAGCAGAACTCCCAAACAGGGAAAATGTCCTAAAACGAACGGCGAACCTCATTGAAGTCTATGAGAGCTGAACAGGAAAAATTAAAAGTGCCCATTTTGAAGGCTTACTGTATATGCAAGTAATTGGCCATAAAAGGGGTATGGGGGTCTGTGTACTGCCCTGGGGAACATGTATCAATAAAAAATGATTTTTTTTAAAAGATTGTTTTTGCAGGAGTAGGGATTTTAATTTTGCTTAAAAAATAAATGACAATAAAATGAAAAATTCCTTTAAATATATAGTGCCGGGGGGGGGGGGGATGTTTATTACTTTTTTACACTTTTTGGTGAATGGGTAGGGGTACTATGTTTCCGATACCAATTCATATAGGAGGGGGATCTAGGGGCCCCCTTGTCAAAGGGGGCTTCCAGATTACGATAAGCCCCCCACCCGCAGACCCTGACAACCACAGCCCAGGGTTGTCAGGAAGAGACCCTTGTCCCCAAAGCACCCACCCCCATGTTGAGGGCATGTGGCCTGGTATGGTTCGGGGGCGCTTGTCACCCCACTTTCCTGACCTGCCAAGCTGCATGCCCAGATAAGAGTCCGGTACGGATTTTTTGGGGGACCCCACACCGTTTTGTTTTTAAAAAATTGTGTTGTTGGGTTGCCTTCTGCATGCATACCAGACCCAAATTTTCTTGGGTTCAATTAAAGGACCAGTTCTAAAAACTCATCTATATTTCAAAAATTGCTGCCTTCAATGTGAATCCCATTGGCGTCATGATTGATGATGGATTTACATCAGGGGACACTGTTTTTTTATTTTTAATAAAGGTGTTGTCAAAATCTTCCTCTTTTTTTTTATTTTTACACTTTTTTGGTGAAAGGGTAGCGGTACTATGTACCCCATACTTATTCACATAGGGAGGGGGGGCAGAATTTGGGGCCTCTCCTGCAGACCCCCACAACTACCGGCCAGGGTGTGTGGATGAGGCCCTTGTCCCCATCAACTTTGGGACAAGGTGCTTTGGGGTGGGGGTATGGTTCAGGAGGGGGGAGGGGCCACTCACCTCCCCCCCTTCCTGGCCTCCCAGGCTACATGCTTGAAAAAGAGTCTGGAATGGATTGGGAGGGACCCCCACGCCATTTTTCTTTCTCACTTTTTTATTGCCAGAAATTATTTTTATTTTATTCAGCTGTCAGCGGGGAAGCCCACTGACAGCTGATGATTCATCAGTTGTTAAGAATGCGGCAGCAGGCTTCCCGGCCCTGCTCCTTAACAACCAGCTATTCATTGTGCCCTGATTGGGCAAAGCTTTGCCCAATCAGGACTTAGAATGCACTGTGCAGTGCGTAGTTCATTACAAGGCATTCGGCGGAGTGAACACCTGCCGAACGCCTTGCAAATTCAGGTGTTCACCAAACGGGCGAACAGGCAATGTTTGGGCCAAACTTTTGCTCTGCCTAAAACGCTCGCCCAACTCTATTCTTCATCCTGATAACTAAGGACACTGGACATCATTGGTTTCTAGGAGACCAATGGACAGTCATTGTTTGGTCTTTTAAAAAAATTAAATAATGTATATAAGCACACCAAGTGACCAATATTTGGCCAGTGATGTCACCCGGGATACTTCACCGCTTTGTACACATTTATATGCAGGGCCAAGAGCTGTGATTCACAATTTTCCAAAAACCTTTGGCAAAAAATAAAACATTCCATGCACTCAACATGCCTCTCATCAAATAGCTTGGGGAGTCTACTTTCCAAATAGGGCTCATTTGGGAGGGTTGTACTTTCCTGGCATTTCTGGGCTTTCAAAGCTGTGATAGGTAGTGAGGAAGGGACATGAGGAAATTACAGCATTTGAAAGCCTAAAGGTGGTCATTGGCTTTCAACCCCCGTACACGGCTAGGCCCCCAAAAAGTCCCACACATGTAGTACATCCATACTCGAGGGAAGTAAAACTGACAGCTTTGTGAAAAAAATAAATACATTTTTCAAAAACTTGTATCAAAAAATAAAATCTTCCATGCACTCAACATGCCTCTCAGCAAATATCTTGGGGTGTCCAAAAAGGGTCATTTGGGGGGTGTTTGTACTGCCCTGGCATTTTAGCGCCTCAGGAATAGGGATGAGCCGAACACCCCCCCCGGTTCGGTTTGCATTCAGATCATGCAAACAGACCGAAAGTTTGCGTGAACATTCAAACACCGTTAAAGTCTATGGGACTCGAACGCGAGAAATCAAAAGTGCAAATTTTAAAGGCTAATATACAAGTTATTGTCCTAAAAAGGGTTTGGGGACCTGGGTCCTGCCCCAGGGGACATGTATCAATGCAAAAGAAAGTTTTAAAAACGGCCGTTTTTTCGGGAGCAGTGATTTTAATGATGCTTAAAGTGAAAAAATAAAAGTGAAATATTCCTTTAAATATCGTACCTGGGGGGTGCTTATAGTATGCCTGTGAAGTGGCACGTGTTTCCCATATTTAGAACAGTCCCTGCACAAAATGACATTTCTAAACTAATAAAAGTCATTTAAAACTGCTTGCGGCTGTAATGTAATGTCGGGTCCCGGCAATATGGATGAAAATTATTGAGAAAAATGGCAAGGGTAACCCCCCAGCCCATTGCCAGGCCCTTTGGGTCTTGTATGGATATTAAGGGGAACCCGCACCCTAATTAAAAAAAGAAAAGGCTTGAGGCCCCCAGGCCCTATACACTCTGAACAGCAGTATACAGGCGGTCCAAACAAGACAGAGACTGTAGGTTTGTTCTTAAGTTGAATCAGTTTGTAATTTGGAACACGTACATTTTTTAAGTGTAGCTCCAGCCAAAAAATCTATTTTTAAGCTTTTTGGATAACATAACATCATCACCCTGTAACATTTGTTTTGCTGTCTGTGCCCCTGTTCAGAATATTTCACCTCACTTTCTGTCCCAATGACAATTGGATTTTGAATATTTGGGGGTTTTAGGGAAGCAAGGATTGGTGATAATGAAGCATCAGTGGAGACACCTTTTTCCCATTAACTCTTACAGGAGAGAATTTCCCTTCCTAGGAGTAGATTTCCTCTCACTTCCTGTTGTCTCCCTCTGTTTGTAAGTAGAAGTTGTTTGTAAGTCAGATGTTTGAAAGTAGGGGACCGCCTGTATATACTATATGGCCTGCCCTATATACTATGCAGAAATTTGGGTCTTAGGTGTTGGTGGTACCAGAACACTGTAAGCCCTCACAGTTACTCTTGGTGGGCGCTGGAACGGGCCCTGCTGTGAAATATTATATCAAGAATTGTAATTACATGCCCCTGTTGAACAGGGTCAGAAAAATTGGGCCTTTGGTGGTGGTGTTGTCACAACACTGTAAGCCCTCACAGTTACTCTTGGTGGGCGCTGGAACGGGCCCTGCTGTGAAATATTATATCAAGAATTGTAATTAAATGCCCCTGTTGAACAGGGTCAGAAAAATTGGGTCTTTGGTGAGGGTGTGGTGGTGTTGTCACAACACTGTAAGCCCTCACAGTTACTCTTGGTGGGCGCAGGAACAGGCCCTGCTGTGAAATATTAGATCAAAAATTGTAATTACACACCCCTATTAAACAGGGGCAGAAAAATTAGGCTTTAGGCACTGGTGCTGGTGCCACAACACTGCAACCCCTTACAGATACTCTAGTTGAGCACAGGAATGAGTGCTGCTGCAAAATATTACAGCAAAAATTGTAATTACACGCCCCTGTTAAACAGGGGCAGAAAAATTGGGCTTTAGGGACTGGTTCTGGTGCCACAACACTGCAACCCCTCACAGATACTCTAGTTGAGCGCAGGAACGAACCCTGCTGCAAAATATTACAACAAAAATTGTAATTACACGCCCCTGTTAAACAGGGGCAGAACAATTGGGCTTTAGGCACTGGTGGTGGTGCCCAGAACCAAAAATGTTCTTAAACTATCAACATGAACATTGAGGAGGAATAGGATAGTCACTCAGCATCAGCATAGGCAGTCTTCAAGGGATCTCACATTCATTAAAAAATTTAATCGGTCACATCAGCATCAGGTGCTTGGTAGCTGGTGATCCAAGACTGGTTAATTTTATGAAGGTGAGCAGATCAACCAAGTCTGTGGACAGGCGCACTCTGTGATCGGTTACAAAGCCTCCAGCAGCACTGAATGAGCGTTCAGATAGAACGCTGGATGCAGGACAGGCCAGTAGCTCAATTGCATACTGTGCAAGCTCTGACCAGTGATCTATCCTCAAGACCCAGTAACGCAGAGGATTTTCCGTTGAAAAGGTCTCCAAGTCTGATCTTGCCCCAAGGTATTCCTGCACCATGTAAATCAGACCTTGGGGCTGCGGACTAAAAAATTGTCTGAACGCATCAGTCAGACGGCCACCTTCTCCACTGCTCATTCTGTGACTGACCGAAGCCTCAACAACACGTTTTCCAGGAAGACCAGGAAATTGCAACCTCCCAGGCTCTGGAAACGCATTGCACAAACCTTTCTGCAAGGCCTCCTGAAAATGTTTTATCCTCTGCTCCCTCTGCAAAGGCTGGATAAGTTCTGCAACCTTACCCTTGTAATGTGGATCAATAAGGGTTGCCAGCCAGTACTTATCCCTCACCTTGATACCATGAATCTGAGGGTCCTTTCGCAGGCTTTGCAGGATCAGGGAGGCCATGCAGCGTAGGTTAGCTGAGGAATTCGGTCCGGAGTCCTCTGGGTCACTAAGGACAAAATGATCTGCAGCCACCTCCTCCCAGCCATGTACAAGTCAATGGGTTTCTGGGGACTGAAAATGATCCCTTATAGACTGCTGCTGATGCTGAGTGCTAGGCTTCACCTCCATGCTGACACAATCCTCCTCCTCCGCCTATGTGATAGGCTTGCCTGCAGGAATACTGTCTGGATAAAGGGGGCCTTGAGAGGTTAGGAAGTCCTCCTCTTCCTCCCTCTGTTCTGCCTTTAAGTGCCCTGTCCATTACTCCACGCAGCGTGTGCTCCAACAGGAAGACAAGAGGGACAGTATCACTGATGCATGCACTGTCACTGCTCACCATCCTCCTGGCCTCCTCAAATGGTGACAGGACAGTGCATGCACCCTTAATCATTAGCCACTGGCGTGGTGAAAAAAGCCAAGCTCCCCTGACCCTGTCCTGGTGCCATGCTCGCACAGATACTCATTGATGGCCCTCTGCTGCATGTGCAGCCACTGCAGCATTGCCAACATTGAGTTCCACCTAGTGGGCATGTCACAGATGAGGCGGTTCTTGGGCAGGTTGCTTTCCTTTTGAAGGTCAGCCAGCTGAGCACTAGCATTATATGACCGGCGGAAATGCCCACAGACTTTCCTGGCCTGCTTCAGGAGATCCCGTAAGCCCGGGTACCTGCACAAGGACCACTGCACCACCAAATTAAGGATGTGAGCCAAACAGGGAACATGGGTCAAGTGTCCCTGTCGGAGGGTGGAGAGGAAGTTGGTGCCATTGTCGCAAACCACCATTCCTGGCTGAAGCTGGAGTGATGCCAACCACCTCTAAACCTGCTCCTGCAGAACTGCCAGAATCTCCCCAGTGTGGCTCCTGTCCCCTAAGCAGACCAACTCAAACACGGCATGGCATCTTTTTACCTGAGTGCTTGCGTAGCCCCTAGAACACCTATGGAGCACCACTGGTTCCGAGGACAAATCTGCACAGGAAGAGGCCATAGAGGAAGAAGAAGAGGAGGGGGTGGAGGAGAGAGGTGTGGCAGAAATACCACTACCAGCATTTTGGAGGCATGGTGGCGGAACAAGCTCCAACATTACTGCACCCTGTCCTGCATCCTTCCCAGCTGCCAGCAGGGTTACCCAGTGTGCCGTGAAAGAAAGGTAACATCCCTGTCCATGCCTGCTGGACCATGAGTCAGCGGTAATATGCACCTTACCACTGACCGCCCTGTCCAACAAGGCCAAGACATTGCCTTCCACATGCCGGTAGAGAGCCGGAATGGCCTTCGAGAAAAAAAATGGTGTTTGGAAACCTGCCAATGAGGTACCGCAGATTCCACAAATTCTCGAAAGGGGGCAGAGTCTACCAGCTGAAAAGGCAGCAGTTGGAGTGCTAGCAATTTAGCCAAACTAGCATTCAGCCGCTGAGCATGTGGATGGCTGGGACCAAATTTCATTTGACGGTTTAGCAACTGGGGTAGGGAAATTTGCCTTCTACAATCGGATATAGGTGTACCGCTAGCAGATTGCCCGCAAGTGTATGGGACACCTAATTCTACACCTTCATTCCTCTCAGTGCAGGTCTCTGAGAGGACTGAAGGTATAGTGGGGTTGGAGACCCCAGCTGATGAGCAGCAAGGAGAGGTCTGCCTTGTTCTTTGGTGTGAGTCTTTTAAGTACTGTTGCCAACGGACTGCTTTGGAGCTCGACATATGTCTGGACAAGCATGTGGTGCCCAAGCGGCTGCTGTTTTGTTCATGCTTGATACGCTTCAGGCATATGTTGCAAACAGCAATGGTGCGATCTGCTGCACACGCCTCAAAAAAGGCCCACACCAAAGAACTTTGGAAAAATGCGTGGAGTCAGCAGTGCCCTGCACATGCGAAGCTCTGCAGTGTGATGCAGTTGGTTAGCTGTCCTTAACTTGGCCCCTGGAGGGCATCCTACCTTGTTGGAGATGTGCCTCCTCCTTCTGTCTTCTATTAGGCACCCACGTAGAGTCAGTGACCTCATCCTCCCCGCCCTCCTCACCACTGGAGCAAACCTGGCAGTATGCTGCAGCTGGGGGAACATGACTGCCAGTTTCTTGTCCTTGGGCACCCCCTCTCTCTGGGCTCACGTTACTGCCTTCATCCTCAACCTGGGTACCATCATCGGAGCCTTCAAAACACTGCGCAGCCTCCTGCAGCATGTACCTGACACTGTGGTCGAACAGTTCGGGGGACTCCTCAGGACATGATGGTGGGCTAGGGAAGGAGTGACTGATGCCATTGAGCAGATGGAATAGGCCGCTTTGGCAGCTGCATTGGCAGCCAAACTTGTCTTAGCCTGGGTGACAGAGGATGAGGACGGATTTGTGATCCACTCTACCAACTCTTTTGCATGTTGTGGCTCAACACGGCCAGCTGTTGAAAAAAAGGACAAGCGTGCCCCATGGCCACGTGCTGAGGATGCACCGTGTCCATGACCAGCACTGCTGGCTGTAGACACAGAGCCTGCTTGCCCTCTTTTAGTGGCCTGTGAGTGACCTGCCTTTCCTTGGTGGCCTTCCAGACATGCTGTAAAATTGGATTAGAAAAACACTGCCTGAAGTTTACTAGAAAAATTTCACCAGAAATGGCCTGCAGTCAAGTATAGGCTTGGCTAGACTAGAACGCAGTGGATATATATGTAGGAGACTATATATGTATCTTTATGCACTGCAGATCACTGAATCACCTGCCTGCCTGCCTGAAAGTGTTGTTGAAAACGTACATCTGGAATGGCCTGTAGTCAGGTATAGGCTTGTCTAGACAAGAATGCAGTGGATATATATATGTAGGAGACTGTATATATATCTTTATGCACTGCATATCACTGAATCACCTGCCTGGCCTGCCTGCCTGAAAGTGTCTTTGAATATGTACACCAGGAATGGCCTATAGTCAGGTATAGGCTTGGCTAGACTAGAATGCAGTGGAGATATATGTAGGAGACAGTATATATATATTTTATGCACTGCAGATCACTGAATCACCTGCCTGCCTGCCTGCTTGAAAGTGTATTTGAAAACGTACAAAAGGAACTACTGCAGTCAGATATAGGCTTGGCTAGACTAGATTGCAGGGGATATATATTTGTAGGAGATTGTATATATATTTAATGCACTGCAGATCACTGAATCACTTGCCTGCCTGCCTGAAAGTGTATTTGAAAACGTACACCAGCAATGGCCTGCAGTCAGATATAGGCTTGGCTAGACTGGAATGCAGTGGATATATATATGTTGGAGACTGTATATATATTTTATGCACTGCAGATCAATGAATCACCTGCCTGAAAGTGTATTTGAAAACGTACACCAGAAACTACCTGCAGTCAGATATAGGCTTGGCTAGACTAGAATGCAGTGGATATATATATGTAGGAGACTGTATATATATTTTATGAACTGCAGATCACTGAATTACCTGCCCGCCTGCCTGAAAGTGTATTTGAAAACGTACACCAGGAACTACCTGTAGTCAGATATAGGCTTGGCTAGAATAGAATGCAGTGGATATATATGTAGTAGACAGTATACATATTTTACGCGCTGCAGATCACTAAATAACCTGCCGGGCCGCCTGTCTGATAGTGTATTGGAATATGTACACCAGGAACGGTCTACAGTGAGACCTAGCTAAACTGGATACAGTGTATGTATATATATATATATATATATATATATATATATATATACAAAGGCGGGATGTATATATATATATATATATATATATATATATATATATATATATATATATACTAAATACACTGCAGCTAACTGATTCAACTGCCTGCCTGAAGTATATTAGACACAGTACTGCAGGAATGGTCTGCAGTGAGATCTAGCTAACTGAATAAACTGCCTGCTCAAAGTAAATGAAATGACACTATCTCTCTCTCCGCCAGCAACACACTACACAAGGCCGATGTGCAGGCGGCCTTATATAGTGTGGGGCGTGGACTTAACCCCCTGAGCCATAATTGGCCAAAGGCAAAGGCATGGTGCGAACGCCCCATAATGTTCGATCTTCATCGAACAGCCGATGTTTGAGTCGAACTCATGTTCGACTCAAACTTAAAGCTCATCCCTACTCAGAAAATGTGATAGGCAGTCGGAAAGTAAAAGCTGCATGAATTCCAATATATTGTATATACCATAGTTTGTAGATGCTATAACTTTCACACAAACCAATTAATGTACACTTATTGGGACTATTTTTACCAAAGACATGTATAAGAATACATTTTGGCCTAACTTTCTGATGAAATTTGATTTCATTTGGATATTTTATATAACGGAATGTAGAAAATATTGTTGTTTTTTTTTTTTTTTTTTTTCGAAAATTTCAGTCTTTTTTCATGAATATCGCAACAAGTAATGATTAAATACCACCAAAAAAACTCTATTTGTGTGAAAAAATTGATACAAAATTTTGTTTGGGTACAGCACTTCATGACCACACAATTGCGCAGTGCTGAATAGCAAAAAATGGCCTGGTCATGAAGGGGGTAAAATCTTCCAAAGCTGAAGTGGTTAAAGAAGTTTTTATTAAGACTGTAGATTAATTTTGCAAAGGAGCACTTACAATTATTTAATAATATTAAAGTTAAAAATAATATACTTATTACTGACTACTACACCACAGCTTTCAGCACCTGCTGGCTGGGGTGGTGAAAGGGTTAGAATTTACACCATAGCCTTAAATTCTTACTTATACACCAAAAAAAAATCAACTGATACTATAAAAACTGGAAAAAAAAAGATCTCTCTGCACTGCTGCTTATCATTAACATCTGCTATCCACTGTATTGGTCCCTAATAGTGTTAGACCTTGCTGACAGCTCTCGCTACCTGTCATTGCTTTAGGCATATTTTATGTAAAAACATTTACACTATAGTCTCAATTAACACAGAAAGGTGCAACAGAAAGGGATTGCTTGGGGGCTCCATCAATATTCAAGCATGGGGTCCCATAGGAGTTCCCATGGGAATCCGTGGCATTGTGTCTAGGTCTTGCAGGAACATTCCAACACAGGACGGAAATAAAGGACTGCAGAGGAAAGGCTTACCTGCTTTTCCTAAAAAAAATGTCTGGAGTCTTTTTTGCTCAAAAAGAAATCTATATACATACACCAATCACACATAATTTACAGGAAACAAACATAGGCACTGAGCAAGTAATAGACAAAACAGAAAACAGAAGGGATAAAATGCATATACAATAGCAAGACTAAGGAACTACAGTGCACAACATTCTTAAGCAGTAAAAATCCATGATATTTACAGCTGTCGATGAATGTCTGTTACACATAAAATGTCCATAAAAACACTTCAGCCAGTGGTGGCGCCAGGAGATGCCTGGGTCAAACAATTCATTCATCTTACAAAAGCCCAGATGATGTTTTTTTCCAGATTTCGCCCACCGCTAAAGTGACACCTCTTGCATACCGCTGCCACTGCAAGCTCTAGTGGTTGGTTGCTAGGTTCCTAGCAATGAATCACATGCTTGCTCCACCCCTAATAGTCAGAGGAGGAGGACAAAACTTCCTCTGCTAGAGTCCGGGCCTCCTGCCAGTGTCCCACCTTCCTGTTTTCACGTGTAGCTGAGGGCTGCACTAACAGCCTAAGTCAGAGCCTGCCCTCAGAACCCTAAAGCCTGCCAAAGCCAGCCCACAGTGCCCAACTCTCTGCATGGAGATGTAAGAGGGGAGAGTGCTGGGGACCCTAAATTAAAGGGGAAGGGAGGAGGACACTGATAAAAGCAGACTCTAATGTAAAAGAGAACTCTGATGTAAGATGGTCTCTGGTCATCAGTGCCCCCTTTACTTCAGACTTCCTAGAGTTCCTCCTTTAATAATGATTCCCAGAGTCCCCTTTACATCAGAGTCAGCAAAGTTCCCTCTTACAGTGTAGAACCCTGGAGATCCTGATGTAAAGGCTCACTCAGGCAAGCTCTGAATCCTGTCCTCTGTGCAGAGCCACTGTCTGCGGCGTGTCCATCCACCTTGGAGCTACATGCAAGTAGCCCATAGAAATGAATGCAAATGCAGCAGCTGCATCTGGATCCATGAAACCACTCCTACCTGCATGTCAAATTTTGACATGCAATTGTGTGCATGCAGCTGCTGCATTTGCATCCACTTCTATAGGCTGCTTACATGCAACTTCAAGGTGGATGAACATGCAGCAGACAGTGGCTCAGTACAGACTAGTCTGAAAGAGTCCTAAGGGGGAACTCTGCTGACTCTGATGTGTTGGGCCTCTGGGAACCCTAATTGTAAGAAGGGGATGCTGGGGACTTTGATTTGAGGGAAACTCTGTGGACTCTGATGTAAGGGGAATGCTAGGGACTCTGATGTAAAGGGGAAGTCTGCAGACTCTGATGTAAGGGGGAACTCTGTGGATTCTGATGTAAAGGTGAACTCTGATGAAAGGGGGAACTCTGCAGAATCTGATGTAAGGTGGAACTCTGTGGACACCGAAGAAGAGGGGAATTCTGGGCACTCTGATGTAAGAGGGGAGCTCTGGTGTAAAGGGGGAACATGGTCATATGATGCTGTGCTGCACTGGTGACAGTATGTAAAAAAAATGTAGTTCATTAATTAATTCGGAAAAAAACGGTGACAAAAAATTACATTACAACTTGAAAAAAAAAAAAAAACTCGCCATGCCTCTTACTAAACACTTTCTGTCTACTTTCCAAAATAAGGCCATTTGGGGGGTATTTGTACTGTCCTGTCATTTTATGGGCCTAAGAAAATGGCTGTCAGTACATCAGGATTAATCAAATTTCAAAAATATATATATATATATATATATATATATATATATATATATATTTTTTTTTTTTTTTTTGAAATTTGATTAATCCTGATGTACTGACAGCCATTTTTTTAGGCCCATAAAATGACAGGACAGTACAAATACCCCCCAAATGGCCTTATTTTGGAAAGTAGACAGAAAGTGTTTAGTAAGAGGCATGGCGAGTTTTTTTTTTTTTTTTCAAGTTGTAATGTAATTTTTTGTCACCGTTTTTTTCCGAATTAATTAATGAACTACATTTTTTTTACATACTGTCACCAGTGCAGCACAGCATCATATGACCGTGTTCCCCCTTTACACCAGAGCTCCCCTCTTACATCAGAGTGCCCATAATTCCCCTCTTCTTCGGTGTCCACAGAGTATACATATACATATATATATATATATATATATATATATATATATATATATATATATATATATATATATATATATATATATATATATATATATCATAGTTTGTAGACACTATAACTTCCACACAGACTAAATAATATATACCAATTAGGGTTATTTTTACCTTTTTTACCTTTTTGGCCTAAATTTACAGAGAAAGATTATTTGCAAAACAGAAACTAAGAAAAATGTATTTTTTAGCAAAATTTGGGGTATTTTTTCATTTATATAGCAAAAAATAAAAAGCCCAGTGGCGATTAAATACCACCAAAAGAAAGCTCTATTTGTGTGAAAAAAATGTATAAAAAATGTATTTTGTGTATGATGTTGTATGACCGTGCAACTATCAGATGAAATATCACAGTGCTGAATAGCAAAAAATGCTCTGGTCATGAATCCGGTAAAACCTTTTGAAGGTCAAGTGGTTAAGTTGCAGGAAAATGGCAGCTTTATTTGCTTTACTTCTGTTTGCAAACAAATCACTGGGAATTCTCTTCATCTATACCATACCCTTATTCCATACATGGGTCTGGTCTGATATATATGTTAATGGGAGATCCCCACATGAAAAAAAGCATGGGGTTCCCCCTCAGAATATATACAGAAATAAAATGTGAAATACCCCCATTAAATCCATACCACACCCTTATCTGAACATGCAGTTTGGCAGGTTAGGAAAGAGGGGATGACTGAACCATACATGCCCTTAACATGGGAGGGTACATTGCCAGAAAGGAACCCATGTTCCATGTTGATAGGGACAAGAGCGTGTTCCTCACAACCCTGGCCATGTGGTTGTGGGGGTCTGTATGTGGGAATCTTATAAGAATCTGAAAGCCCCCTTTAACAATAAGGAAGCCCCTGGATATAACCCCTCCCCCATGTGAAATAGCAAGGGCTACATAGTATGTGCTGAATGGCATTTCCTGGGCCCTATCACTAAGAGTAAGCAAAGGGACAGGGTCTGCTGGATAATATCATTGATAAAAAATGGCCACAACCATGTTTGGTTAATTAAAAAAGGTAAAATTACTGCTCTATTCCCATGGAACATGTATAAGAGAATATACAATGTATAAGGTAAATAAAGCTGCAACTAAAATGTGAGACACACACACTAAATCATTCAAAAATTGAAAAATATATGTGAATATAAAACACATCTAAATAAAGAAAATTAATATTATACACACACTGAAACATGACCACCAGTGACAAGTGTGAAAAATATAATAATAAAAAACATGGGTAGATAAATGAAGTAAGCAAATTCAAGTCCACTCAAATGAGTTATAGGAAAAAAAGTTCACTAGCAGAACGATATTTCAAGTGATGGCTTGACAAACATCCAGACGATGTAAATCGTGCAACTGCAACACCAGGAAGAATGTGATGACAGAAGGGTGCCTCCACCAATGAAAATACTGCCGCTTCCCAGCTCCTAAGATCTCTTTTTAAAGGAGATCGTACACGCCTGTGGCTTTCTACCCCAGCCTCAGGTCTCTCAACCTGGATGGCTCCTTAGGTTCTCCCCACAAGATATCTTCTATAAGGCAGATAGGCACTCATCCCCATAAAAGGATAAAAAGGCTTCTATAGCGTAATACGTTTTAAAGAGTTTATTGTATAAAAAAGTAATGCACTTACAGTTAAAATGTAGATCAATAGCATTGGTAAAAAACATAAGCCGGCCGGCTCGAGTATGCTGCCCGTTGCTTCCGGGACCAGCGTGGTATGTGGTAACATCAGCACGCCGCTCCTCCCTACGCCGTTTCGTCACAACTGACGTCTTCCAGGGGCACAGGCGGCATGCTGACTCACCACCATAAATACCCTACACACTAAACGGAACGCCCAGTCCTGATCTCCTGGTGTCCCGCGATCGGAATCACCATCTTAAAAAAGGGCAAATGCCCTTCCTTGAAAGTAAAAGAAAACATATATTTCCACTATCTACTGCCGATGAGAGGCTCACTAGATATTAAAAAGAAAAAAGAAAAAACCTATAATTGAATACCTATCCCCATCAGATACTAAAATGGACAGAAAAAATTTGTTAATAATATTTTTTCTCTTTATGACATAATCAAAACCACTAATGAAAATGTCACCCAATGTTAACTTGGGTCACCATATCAAGTAAGGATTAGAAATTGCCCAAAAATTAATCCCTACACCTGGCACAACATTAATGTATGCGTCAATAAAAATGCGCGGAATCATCCGTTAAAACCCCATAACTAACAAAAAAGTAATAGTGATTGATACATATGAGAAAACAATAAATGACCAATCACTGAATTGACTATGGTGCTGTAATCATTCTTCATTCCCAGAAGTTGTATCACAACTATTGATTGCAAAAAACTTGACGAGAAATGAAGACTAGTATAAGAGTAAAAATGAAACAAAAATAAAGATAAAAATTAAATATGAAAAAAACTAGATAATGATGGCAGAAATTAACTAATTATTGAAAAAAGTCAAATTAATAAAAAATGTCAAAAACTCCATTCACTCCCTTAAAAAAATTAATATCTAAGAAAAAAAAGGAAACAGAGTTTCCTAAAAAAAATTATAGATATGGTGACCTAATAACATTCATAACAGCCCTGACTATATACTGCAAAAAACAAAATGCTAAAACTGAGACCTACTCATATGGTCCAATCCAGGTAAATTTAAACAGTCAGGTCAGCCAAGAGCTCAGAACAGGGCAGAACCATAGAATTCTAACTATTGTCTATAAACGCATTAACGTCTGTGTCAATGTTGAGGCCGTATGGGGTATAGCACCGGACCCGATGGATCCATGCCATTTTGAGTTTGGATAATTCTCTAACTAAGGAGCTACCCCTCCAATGGGCACTGTACCTATCTATCCCCAAAAAAAGCATATTGGCAGGATTACGATTGTGATGAATAGCGTAATGCTTAGACACAGAATGAAATCTAAAGCCATTCTTAATGTTGGTGATGTGTTCACCCAAATGGACTTGCATAGACTGTTTTGTCCTGCCTATATATTGGAGCCTGCACGGCATTGTAATAAATATACAACGCCCATCGAGCTACACCTAATGAAGGGCTCAATTTGATGTTCCCTGGATGTACTATTAGAGATAAAAGACTCAGTTTTCCTCTGTTTACTTTTGTTCAGTGCACAGATCTGGCACCTGCGGCACTGATGATAACCTGAGAGGTTCTGAAAAAAAGACACTTTTTTAGTGGGTGGATCCACGACATTAGGAGCAATCCTATTGCGGAAAGACGGAACCCCCCTGAAGACAATCTGTGGTTTAATTGGTAAAAAGGTTTTGATAACCCTATCGTTCCCCAGCAGATGCCAATGCTTGCGGAGAATATTCTTGATTTGATGATGTTGTGTGGAAAGGTGGTGATAAAAGGTAGAGTTGGTCCCTTATTATCCTTCCTAGGGGCCTCATTCAGCAAAGTAGCTCTATCTATAGTTTCTACCTGTTCCATTGTTCTCACCAAAGAGTCTTTATCATACCCTTTTTCCTCCCATCTGCATCGAATGATGCCCGCCTACATTCACTAGCATCAGTACAATTACGTCTCATTCTTATGAATTGACTTTTGGGGATGGACCTAAGCCAGGAGTCATGATGGCAGCTCCCTAGAGGAATGAAGGCATTACGATCGGTCTTCTTAAAGAACGAGATATTTTAAATATGTCTCCCTCCTTAGAAATAGTAAGGTCAAGAAAATTGATCCTCTCCTGGCTTATCTCATAGACAAACCTGATTCCCCTATCGTTGGTATTGATAGAGGAAAAGAAATCGTCCATTTGAGAAATGGATCCATCCCATAGGAGGAGGACATCATCTAAATACCTAGCCCAGAACCTCGAGTGGGGGCTTCGGTCCTTATAGATGACGTTCCCCTCCCATTTGGCCATAAATAAGTTAGCCAAACTAGGGGCATAATTTGCCCCCATAGCAACCCCACGCTATTGACGGTAGTATTGGTGATCGAACCAAAAGTAATTGTGACCTGCCGCATACTCTAACAGATCAATAATGAATGTCTGTTGTTGTTTGGTTAATGACATTGCCCAAATACGGCAATGTGTCAGTATCTGGTCAATGATGTCATGCCAACCCTGCTCCATTTATGTGGACGGGATTCTGACACCCCCGCCTCTTTCTTAAGAACCATTGACATCAAGGAAATTGTCATGTTATTAGCAGTGTTTCTACTATTTCTACCACTGCTACAGTATACATGACATTCGGCTTGCAGAGATTGTGTAAACAGTCAGATGAATGCCTAAACATCCAAAGTTCCATCTGGATTTGTGTTCAGACTGCACTCTGTGCTCAGTCCGTATTGGCAGTACAGAAATATTGCTGTCCAACAATATATCTGTGCTGCTAGCAAGTGTAGTGGTCTTTGTGAGCTAAAATGAAGATCAGCAGCTAACAAACTATGCTGTCACAATGGAGAAGATAATAGAACCTCCTTTTTTCACTCCTCCCAATTAAAATGTTACATGGGATAGAGCAAGAAAGGCCAAAATGCAACATACAGTACATACATGTATACAATTACCTATAATTGAAAACACTGTAATTTTAGCTGACCACTAGATGGGGGTTGTGAATACATTCATAGATAAATGTATGCTATACTTACTGGCAGTTTGACATAACCCTTAGATTAATTATTCTTTGTAGTGCTTTTACTTTTAATACTGAAAGAGTTTAAAAAAAAACAAAATCAATCTATAAACAATGTAAGGGTACTGTAAATGCTTTTGACATTTGCAAGCCAAGAGTTGTTGCTTATTATTTTTACGTTAAAATATTTTTCTTTACCATGTGCAAATGTGAGCTACCTATATTGTTTTTGTTTTGCTTTTGTTTTGTTTTTTGTTTTCTTTTTTTTTCAGGTAATCACAATTCAAGATGCTATATGTAATCGCTAGAGCTAAAAGATCACATATACAACTAAATGTGAAATTATCAGAGGAAATGGACAGTTTGCAAGACTTTGTACACTGAAAAATATTGGTCTGGCAAAAGAAACCCTAGTGATTTTCTAGATATGTGCATAAAAACACATATACTTCATTTCAACTTGTTCTCTGACCTGATCTCCTGGGGAATGGCAGTTTCAGAGAGATGCTAGAGTAAAAATATTCTCAGTGCTGCAGGATAAAGCTTCAAAATGTTTCATTCTTAAGAAATCCTTCAATCTAAGTGAGGTTAAGCCACTTGTTCTGACAGTGTTTCCATTATTAGAATTTACCTGTCCTTTATTATAAGGAGCTTAGTGATATATCCAGATCTAAAATAGAAGAGGGATACATCAAACATATGTAATCATTCATAATAAATAACAATAATTTGTAACATGATTAATAGATCAGCCTTGAGTATTTTGTTTGATTACTGCCTTGCCACAGGCCTTTTTCAATAGTCTTTTAGCAGTGTGTTGCTAGCAGCACTGTATTGAAGTAGTTTTAGACCCTACAGGAACATTTATAAGATCAATTCCTTTACTATATATTCCAACTGATACACATGTGTGCCCTACAGTGGTCTATGTGACAACCAAAGTAAAGATTTAACTAAGTTGGTAAATACAAATGTGCACATTAATGCATATAGGTAGCTGACATCACCCCTTGCAAAGTGGAAGTTGAGGGTTAGGTAAAAATATACATTTTTTCCTTATTGGTACATATCCCCCCTTCAGTCTATTATGAATGCTGCTGCTAGACTAATACACCTCACTAATCAATCCATGGCTGCCGCCCCTCTCTGCCAATCTCTTCACTGGCTTCCCCTACCCCACCGTGTAAAATTCAAAATGCTAACTATAACATACAAGGCCATTCACAACATTGCCCCCATCTACATCACCAACCTCATCTGCAGATATCACCCAAATCGTCCCCTCCGCTCCTCCCAGGACCTCCTGCTCTCTAGCTCCCATGTTACCTCCTCCCATGCTCGCCTTCAGGACTTCTCCAGAGCCTCTCCCATCCTCTGGAACTCCCTGCCCCAGTATATCTGATCAGCCCCTACCCTGTCCACCTTTAGGAGATCCTTGAAAACTCATTTATTCAGGGAAGCCTATCCCATACCCACATAACAACTGTCCCCGAGCCACCCCCATCAAATCATTCTCTGCAGCTATTACCTTTTGTACCACCACCCCTTCCCTTTAGAATGTAAGCTCTACGAGCAGGGCCCTCCTGTACCTTTTGTATTAAACTGTAATGTAATTGTGTTTCCCCCCTATACATTGTAAAGCGCTGCGTAAACTGTTGGCGCTATATAAATAGCGTATAATAATAATAATAAAAGGTACCTACTGTAAATGCAGTGATTTTTAAAGAGGGAAGGGGCTTGGATCTTATAAATGAACCTTGCATCTTACTGCAAGGTATGCTTCAAAGCAGCACTGCCTAATGCATGGAAATGTATTATTAACCCTCAAATAAGAGCGATCATATCTTAAAGGAGAAGTATGGGTTTGGGGTTTTTTCCCCTATTATATGTACCTAGGTGGATACAGCATCGGTCCGATGCTACATCTGTCCCCCGGCGTCTCTGCACTGAGAACCGAACCATAAAACACTGCCGATGGCAAGGTTCTCACAGCTCCCCGAGCAGTCAGCAGCTCTCCTCCTCTGCTCCTCCCCATTCACTGGATCACTGAGCTGTGGAGGGGCAGATAGCGGCTGTATCAGCATCTCAGCAGCTCACTGGGACAGCCATCAGTCCAGGCACCTGGTGGATCCAGACTTCCAGAGTAGGATGACGCAGTGTCTGGACTGATCTGTGTGACGTCAGCAGAGAGTGGACTTCAGACCGCTCTCTGCTGAAAACAGGTCACAGGAGTGCAAAACTGTGACCCTTAGGAGAAGTAAAGCCAAACAAGCTCAGGCTGGACTTCTCCTTTAAGAAGAATGTCTACAAAAATGTATTGTATATACATGGTATCTTGGTATCTGTCTCTAGAATGTTGGGCAATTTCCTCTCCAGAATACTCCAGAAACTGTGAACAATGGATTTTTTTTGCAATCGCAGCTGGGTCTGGCAGCATGGGAATAAGAAAAAAAAAAATCACAGTGTTCATTATTTTTTATCAAATAACTTTTTTAGATCATAAAGTATATGTGCAATACAAACCCACCTTACTAAAAACAAGATATTACTGCCTTGGCAAGTCTTACTTTGCAACATTTCACACATTTTAACATACACATGCATATTTTATGTATTTAGACCTTCAGTTCCAATCCCCACTCATTTAATTGCTGAGTGATTCAAAATACTTAGCCTAAAATTCAGTTGTCAGGTTTGCATCCATCAATTTTTCAGTATTTCTACCCACCAATTATTCAGTATGCTGACTTTTATTTTTAGAATTATAAAAAAAAAAAATCACCCACCCACACCACTACATAGATATACTAATAATTCCACTGCCAGAATTCAACAAGCAGGCTGGTATCTCAAGGATATGATATCAGCCCATATGTCTCACTAAGTACAGAACAAGGTCTCTTTGGAAATGGCAGGCTCTTTTACACCATCTGTACCAAGATTTATCAAAGGCTGCAAACTTACCCAAACTGAGAGACAGAGATTTCTAATAAGCATAATGTGTATTAACTATGGCTACAGTTTCGAATGGATTAGGTGCCATCTGCGTTTTCCAAACTCTTATTATAGTATTTCTAGCTGTCAGTAAGACATGGGCAACTATAATACGCTATCTAGTTGGTAGGGTTTCAATCCCGAAATTGAGAATATCTAGAGTTGGAGAGAGAGGCATTAGGACCCCTGTAATCTCCAAAATAATTTGAAAAATTGTCTACTGGAAACTGGTCAAACATTTATATGACCTTAAAACATTAATTAAATTACCTATTTGTCCGCAACATCTCCAGCAAAGTGGAGAGTTTGTGGAGGATAATTGAGCTAGACAATATGGCATGTACAGTAGTACCAGTGGGAAATTTTTTTTCTGTTCTAGTTTCCAGTGGTTAACACAATGCGTTGCATTGTAGACAGAATGGAATGTTGCAGTTGGGAGGTGGTGAAAGTATTCTTTAAGTCTGCCTGCCATTTTAATAGAGATGTAGTTTTAATGAATGATAATTTTTTTGGAGCAGGTTATAGAATAAGGATATGCCTTTTTAGGCTGGATAGAAGGTGCCAGAGTAGGGTGGGAGGAGAGAAAATTGATAATAAAAAGGATAGTAAAGTGCTCTCATTTCTGCTCTCATTTCTGTATCCCAAATCCCTACACTAACTTCACAGAGCCTTTAGTTCTAGATCCATGTAGCATATCATCAACATTAGTGATACCATATTGCGGCAGTGATTTGACTGAGATGTGCAGAGTAAGAGACTTTAAAACTGAAATAGAGAACCTTACTTCTGTATTATGTGAGCTGTGTATTGAAGAGCTGTGGATAGCTCTCCCTGCTTACAAAGAAGCTTGAGTTGGCAAAGGAAACCTCCGCGACTCTTGGGGACACCATAGATCTGCCATTAAAAGTGAATGCAAATCTGGGGGGGCGGTGTACCAGGGCTGATTCAAGATCTAACCATAAAGTATAGTTAGAGGTTGGAACCAATGTTTTAGTTGCACAAGCTGGGTAGCAGTATAATATACTTTAATATCCACTAGTCCCATACCTCCAGCTCTTCTGTGCTTAATTAGTTGGGCATAGGAGCAGCTAGCTTGTTTGTCCTTCCACACATATTTTTTAAGTAAAATGCTTAAAGTTTGCACAAACAAAGAATGCAGAGGGATAGGCAAAGTACAGAATAGATATAAGATCTGAGGAAGTATCAACATTTTAAAGGAAGCTTGCCTTCCTGACCACAAAAGCTCAAATTTGGAAAAAATAAAAAATTACTGCGCTTCCCTACAACCCCAAGCTGCAGTTCTAATTTGTAGGTACAAAAATCAAATAAATTAGAACAATTAACAGAACCGCGCTAAAAATCGCAAATAATCTATAGTGAGCAGAATTCCCATTAACCAAATATCTCAAATATTGTGTTAAGATTAGAACAACATAATATATTCTAAACCCAAATATTGACAAAACATCATTGTGATTAAATAAATAGTTAAAAAATCAATGAATATTGTGACTGTAATAAAAAACTTTAAAGCAAATGAATCCTAGGAAGTGATAAAAAAGATGGGTCCGTGAATGATAGTGACTTCAAATGAAAACAGTCCTTTATATAATAAATAATTCCACCAGTAGTGATTGAAGGCTTAATGGACAAAAACACCTCGTGAGAAGGATCCACCACCTATAATGATGTACGCTTACCAGAGGCAAGCTTTATTAAAGCTTATGTTAGCAATCCACTCTGCGGGGACACCACCATCGGTCTCAGCACAGGGGGAGGACCACCCGGAACTCTCCGTCCATAGAAGTCAAAACTCAGCAAGAGGAACCCAGGGAAATGAAAGACACATCCTCCATAGTGTGAATCCGCATAAACAATTTAATAAATAAAAGTAGCACACTTACATAGAAGTATCAGATAAAACAGCATGTATCGTATAACAGCCGGCCGGCCTGCATGCACCCGTTCACAGTGGGATAGAAACGATGATGTCAGCGCGTCTGCCTTCCGACGTACATTTCGTCCTATTGGACGTTGTCATAGGAACAACGTCCAATGACAACGTCCAATAGGACGAAACGTACGTCGGAAGGCAGACGTGCTGACATCATCGTTTCTATCCCACTGTGAATGGGTGCATGCAGGCCGGCCGGCTGTTATACGATACATGCTGTTTTATCTGATACTTCTATGTAAGTGTGCTACTTTTATTTATTAAATTGTTTATGCGGATTCACACTATGGAGGATGTGTCTTTCATTTCCCTGGGTTCCTCTTGCTGAGTTTTGACCTCTATGGACGGAGAGTTCCAGGTGGTCCTCCCCCTGTGCTGAGACCGATGGTGGTGTCCCCGCAGAGTGGATTTCTAACATAAGCTTTAATAAAGCTTGCCTCTGGTAAGCATACATCATTATAGGTGGTGGATCCTTCTCACGAGGTGTTTTTGTCCATTAAGCCTTCAATCACTACTGGTGGAATTATTTATATAAAGGACTGTTTTCATTTGAAGTCACTATCATTCACGGACCCATCTTTTTTATCACTTCCTAGGATTCATTTGCTTTAAAGTTTTTTATTACAGTCACAATATTCATTGATTTTTTAACTATTTATTTAATCACAATGATGTTTTGTCAATATTTGGGTTTAGAATATATTATGTTGTTCTAATCTTAACACAATATTTGAGATATTTGGTTAATGGGAATTCTGCTCACTATAGATTATTTGCGATTTTTAGCGCGGTTCTGTTAATTGCTTAAATTTGGAAAGGTGGTTAAGCTCTTTGTCTATTTTTTCATTGAGGGGTTTGTAAGATTCCAGGGATGCTGTAGTTATTGTCAGAGTGATTCCCAAATATGAGATTTCTAAATCACTCCAAGAGTCTGCTGTAATTTGCATTTTGTTGTTTTATGGACACCTGAGTTCAATATTAGGGACTTTGCAATAGAACAGGCTGCTGAATAGTTGTAAAATTTGATGGGCTTGTGGCAATGATGTGGACAGGTTTGTCAGTAGTAAAATTCTATCATCCACGAAAAGATTAATTTTGTGGGATTTAGATCCGAAACTGAGCCTAAGATAGAGGGGTGGGATAGTATGGCTTCAGCCAAAGGTTCAATCATGAAACTAAGCCAAAAAGTATCAGCGCTAAACCCACTATAAATATAAAACATGTACCAATATAATTGAACAGTGTGCAGTATATAAAATAAGAAGACTAATTAATTTAATAAAAGTCTATCTTCGTAAATAAAAAGTGCTCAAACAATTGACCGGACTGTGAGTGTGATTCAGTTGGTTAATTTCATCCTCCACCGCACCACCAGTGATAAACACACAGAATGCTCGCTTACCAGAAGGCAAGCTATAAGGGCTTGTGACCTATACCCGGCCAGGGCCTTTATCCAATGGGGAACCAAATGGGTGGATTCCAGGAAAAACCCCTCAAGATGGTCGGCATACACAGCAGGGACCGCCAAACTCATCAATTACAGATCATAAGTAAGGGCAGAATATGGTGGTATTCAGATGTATTCCAGAATGAGAAAAGGTCACCATAGCGTGATACTGATAAACATGGTTTATTGTATATAAAGAAAGTCACTTACAATATATCGAACAGTTAAAAGCAGATCAGCCGGCCGGCTTGTACAAACACCCGTCCCTTGAACGGCACACGCGAGACGTCAGCACGTCAGCTCCTCCCGACGCGCGTTTCGTCATACGATGATGTCGTCTGGGGGACGGGCGACTCACTGACGTGTTGCGTATAAGAACAGTTCAGATTAAACCAAGCCTCGATGTGGGACCAGATCTGGAAATCATCCAGCGTTCCACACCAAGACATGGCAAAAGCCCAGATCCGCCATATTGGCTACTGGAAAAGCAAACATCTACAACAGATCGGACAAAAACTAGTAGAGCCAAATACAAAAATGAATATATTCAACTCAATATTCGTGCTAAAAATTAGCAAGTCCCCGGTAACAGTCCCATTTAGCTTCTGCACTGGGATACTAAAAATATTATTATTAAGACATAAACATAAATTCTGCTTCTGAATAACCATAAAGCAGTATCATAAAAAAAATTAAAACAAAAAATTAAAAATTTAAAAATATATAAAAATATATATAGAGGACAAGAGAAACAGACTAGACCTAACAAATTAAAGAGGTATGTTTAGTAATAAATTTTGTTAGGTTCAAAATCATTAAAACCAATAATGAAAAAATCATTTAGAGTAATAAATACCATTTGGAAAATTAACTATAAGGCCCGTATGAACCGACCCCATATTGTAATCAGTGGCCATCATCTTCCGCCACTCATATGAATAGCTATTACTGACAGGAAGGAAGGGAGAGAAAGGAAGAGAACCTCCTTCTCCAAAACAAATGGGATTTTACCGGGAAATACTATGTCCATTAGTAGTAGGTAAAGATCAATCAGGTTTCCTTTCTCTCCTTTCGTTTATGTTATATGTTTACTAGGGATTGGGAGATCTGTCTGAACTATCCCCTGGCCATAGTCCAACCACTTATTTTTTAAGCTATTACTGACAGGAAGAAATGTCACACCATCATTACAGTAATGGGGTCAGAGATGATTTCCTCTGGCCCGCATGGAGTCCAATCTATATTAGACAACCAAATCCAATAAAATAACCCATAATCACACATACAATGGGACATCAAGATACCATGCTAACAATCAAAATAAAATGTCAACAAATAAATGTAAAGATGAAAATATAAATGAGAATATAGGTACATAGTCTTCCCGCACCCTCAGTCCAAAACCCTCTCAAGAATTATCTATAAAGGCATTAGTGTCAATATTCACGTTAAGCCCATATGGGGTATAACATTTAATTTTATGGATCCATAGCATCTCAAGTCTAGAGATGCTCCTGACAAGAGAGCTACCTCTCCAATGAGGACGATATTTGTCAATCCCCAAGAAGATAGTATTGGAGGGATCTTTATTGTGTGTGGTTAAATAGTGTTTTGAAACTGAATGTTTTGGGAATCCATTTTTGATATTAGAAATATGTTCATTTAGTCTGACGGAGAGAGGTCGTCTAGTCCTGCCCACATACTGCAACCCACAAGGGCACTGGAGCAGGTAGACGACCCCCTCCGTCGAACATGTGATGAATGGCTCAATCTCATGTTCACTGTGTGTACTATGGGACGTAAACCTATGAGTACATCTTTGTGTGCCTCTGTTAATAGAACATACTCAGCACTTGCCACACTTGTAATATCCTGTGAGGTTACCAAAAAAACTCAATTTCATAGTAGGAGGGTCTATAACATTAGGGGCCAATCTGTCTTTAAGGCACGATGCTCCACTGAATACAACCTGTGGTCTAGCAGGTAGAATAGATTTGAGAATGGGGTCATTACCCAAGATGTGCCAATGTTTTTGCACCAAATTTTTAATACTGTTATGCTGCACTGAAAAGGTAGTGGTAAATGGAATACGGGAAGAACTCCACTAACGGGATGGCCTGTCCCCTAACAGCTCACTTCTGTCCAGATTTTTAACTATATCTAGAGTAGATTTGAGGGTCTCCAACGGATAGCCTTTCTCCAAGAATCTTTTAATGAGAACATCAGCCTGTTCCAAAAATTCAGTAACATCTGAACAATTACGCCAAAGGCTATAAACTGACTCTTGGGAACAGACTTCAGCCATGATTTATGGTGGCAACTATCCATAGAAATATAGGAGTTGCGGTCCGTGCTTTTAAAGAACGTAGAGGTGGTAAACTGATTATGGAGAATGGTAATATTTAAATCCAAAAAATTAATAACAGATTGACTAGCCTCGAAGTTAAAAAAAATACCCCTATTGTTCTTATTTAGGTCTTCCATAAAAAGATCCAATTCACTGCGGGTTCCATCCCATAGGAGGAGGACGTCATCAATGTACCTAGCCCACAGTTTGAGCTGAGGCCTCCGGCAAACATTGATGACATTCTCCTCCCATAAGGCCATAAAGAGATTTGCGAGGCTGGGGGCATATTTAGCCCCCATAGCTACTCCACGGTCTTGATGGTAAAATTGCTTGTCAAACCAGAAATAGCTATGTGATGCCGCATATCTCAAAAGATCCATGATGAAATTGATTTGTTCATCATATAACTCAGAGTCTCACCTTAGATAATACTCAACAGCAAAGAGGCCCAAATCATGAGGTATTATCGTGTACAAAGATGTTACGTCTGCGGTGACCATCCACATAGACGGAGTTGGAGTATAATTAGACAGTATGTTGATTACATGACCGGAATCCTTAATGAGAGAGGGCATCTTAGCCACTAAAGGCTGTAAGAAAAAATCGATATACTTGCCCACCCAGGACATGAGGGAATCTATCCCACTCACAATAGGACCATCTCGGGGGGGCAAGTAGGATGTTTATGAACTTTCGGCAACTAGTATATAACCGGAGTGCGGGGTGCCTTAGGAATGAGATACAGTTTCTCAGTTTCTCTTTTTTGTTGATAATTCCTTGTGAAAAACCGCTATCTATTATCTTAGTTAGTTCACCAAGATAGGAAATTTTGGGATCTGATTTCAGGGGGGTATAAGTATCCTTATCATTCAAGATTCTATACATCTCCGCTAAATAGTCACCTCGATTGAGGATTACAATCCCCCCTCCCTTATCAGCGGGTCTGATAACTATCTCCTTGTTATTACATAATGAGTCAAGACCCGTCTGAAATTCCTAATTGTTTCTTGCCCTTTTAATGGGCATCTTCTCAAGATCTCTGAGTAGAACATCTCTAAACACTTTTATAGACAGAGCCAGCGCCCCCGGAGGATTGAACAAGGAGGCCTTGGCCAGTCCTGTGTGCTGATAATCATTAAACATCTGTCTATTGTCTACAATTGGATTGGAAAGCATATATCTTTTAATATTAACCTTTCGGATAAATTTATGGACATCCATATATGTTTCAAACTTGTTAAGTTTGCGGGGGGGTGCGAATTTAAGACCCTTATCAAATACCTGTTTTTCTTTATCGTTAAGGGTAACTGTACTTAGGTTAAAAATACCTGCTCCAGCTATAGTTTTTTTCTTTTTAATTCGTATTCGTCTACCCCCTCTGGTTCCTCCCCTTGGTTTGCAGCTCTCTTGGTACCCTGATTGGGCCTGTGAAAACCCCATTGCTGGGATTCATGACCTGAAGGTCCAGGGTTGATGTAACTCATCCCCCATCATTATTATGGTGCTGGGATAAACCAGAAGTTTCCCTATTCCTAGTGGGATATGGGGTACCATTACCATCAACATAATCCACTGTTGGACCATCAAGATCACGTAAAGGAAAAAATCTATTCTGTGTGTTGCCACCAAAAAAATATTCATTGCCAGTTGTACCAGATGAATTTTGATAATTATCAACAGGAAGATAGGGGTAATAATATTCCGAATTGTTAGGATGTGGAAAACCATCCCGTACAGGTGGTGGACCTCTGGGTACCCCAGTTTTGGGATAATTTGCCGCCACAGCTCAGTCCTGGGATCAGGGCTGTGAAGACAGCAGCAGTATCATTGCTTGTAGTGTATGCAGGGAAGGGGGTGAGCTGAGATGATGTTCTAAGAAAAGTCAATTTGGAGAGATCAGAGGTATATAGAAAGAGCGATGGAGGATTAACAGGAAAGAATGCAAGGACCTCATTGATAACGCCTGCACCAGAAATCCACAATCCCCTAATGCCTCTTTACTACACTCTGAAGGTGAGGCTACTGTGAGACCACACACAGGAGACACCACCAGCAGGATCACATATTCATCACACTATATTTGCCAGTATTGATTAGAAGAATTTCCCACATCTCTATAGACTCTTTGGCTGTCATTTTTATCCCATCTATTTCTCCAGAGGACTTTATCCTATTTATTTGCATTCCAATACAGCACCAATGTGTATTTTTTGCATTTACGTTTAATTTATATGTTCATAATTTATATGATTTTGGTACTTTATGATAATATTTATTGCACGATTTGCACTTACTAATATTAATTTGTTACCAGTGGCCGCAGGAATTAACTGTTTTTATTTATGATCACAATTTGCACTTATTATCACTATTGGATACCAGTGACTGTAGGAATTAATTTTATAACAGAGACAATAGGTCCTGATTATGTAGGCCGCATATGCCACTTGCATTATTATTGATTTAAGAATTAATTTTAGATTAGCACGTTCACTTGGATGCACTTTATTTTATTACATAATTTTATTATTAGGAAATAGTGGCTATAGCTATTAGCTGCAACAGAGAGACAATTGGTCCTTGCAGTAAAAGCTACATCTACCACTATCATCACTAATTTATTTGTCCTACACAACATATCTTTCATCATTTAGGTTTTAGAGTATTTTTTTCTTTTCATAATATTTTTCATAATATTGCGCGAAATATATCACAATAATTAGTGGGATAGATTCCCTCACGTCCTGGGTGGGCAAGTATATCGATTTTTTCTTACAGCCTTTAGTGGCTAAGATGCCCTCTCTCATTAAGGATTCCGGTCATGTAATCAACATACTGTCTAATTATACTCCAACTCCGTCTATGTGGATGGTCACCGCAGACGTAACATCTTTGTACACGATAATACCTCATGATTTGGGCCTCTTTGCTGTTGAGTATTATCTAAGGTGAGACTCTGAGTTATATGATGAACAAATCAATTTCATCATGGATCTTTTGAGATATGCGGCATCACATAGCTATTTCTGGTTTGACAAGCAATTTTACCGTCAAGACCGTGGAGTAGCTATGGGGGCTAAATATGCCCCCAGCCTCGCAAATCTCTTTATGGCCTTATGGGAGGAGAATGTCATCAATGTTTGCCGGAGGCCTCAGCTCATACTGTGGGCTAGGTACATTGATGATGTCCTCCTCCCATGGGATGGAACCCGCAGTGAATTGGATATTTTTATGGAAGACCTAAATAAGAACAATAGGGGCATTTTTTTTAACTTCGAGGCTAGTCAATCTGTTATTAATTTTTTGGATTTAAATATTACCATTCTCCATAATCAGTTTACCACCTCTACGTTCTTTAAAAGCACGGACCGCAACTCCTATATTTCTATGGATAGTTGCCACCATAAATCATGGCTGCGGTCTGTTCCCAAGAGTCAGTTTATACGCCTTAGGCATAATTGTTCAGATGTTACTGAATTTTTGGAACAGGCTGATGTTCTCATTAAAAGATTCTTGGAGAAAGGCTATCCGTTGGAGATCCTCAAATCTACTCTAGATATAGTTAAAAATCTGGACAGAAGTGAGCTGTTAGGGGACAGGCCATCCCGTGAGTGGAGTTCTTCCCGTATTCCATTTACCACTACCTATTCAGTGCAGCATAACAGTATTAAAAATTTGGTGCAAAAACATTGGCACATCTTGGGTAATGACCCCATTCTCAAATCTATTCTACCTGCTAGACCACAGGTTGTATTCAGAGGAGCATCGTGCCTTAAAGACAGATTGGCCCCTAATGTTATAGACCCTCCTACTATGAAATTGAGTTTTTTTGGTAACCTCACAGGATATTACAAGTGTGGCAAGTGCCGAGTATGTTCTATTAACAGAGGCACACAAAGACGTACTCATAGGTTTACGTCCCATAGTACACACGGTGAACATGAGATTGAGCCATTCATCACATGTTCGATGGAGGGGGTCGTCTACCTGCTCCAGTGCCCTTGTGGGTTGCAGTATGTGGGCAGGACTAGACGACCTCTCTCCGTCAGACTAAATGAACATATTTCTAATATCAAAAATAGATTCCCAAAACATTCAGTTTCAAAACACTATTTAACCACACACAATAAAGATCCCTCCAATACTATCTTCTTGGGGATTGACAAATATCGCCCTCATTGGAGAGGTAGCTCTCTTGTCAGGAGCATCTCTTGACTTGAGATGCTATGGATCCATAAAATTAAATGTTATACCCCATATGGGCTTAACGTGAATATTGACACTAATGCCTTTATAGATAATTCTTGAGAGGGTTTTGGACTGAGGGTGCGGGAAGACTATGTACCTATATTCTCATTTATATTTTCATCTTTACATTTATTTGTTGACATTTTATTTTGATTGTTAGCATGGTATCTTGATGTCCCATTGTATGTGTGATTATGGGTTCTTTTATTGGATTTGGTTGTCTAATATAGATTGGACTTCATGCGGGCCAGAGGAAATCATCTCTGACCCCATTACTGTAATGATGGTGTGACATTTCTTCCTGTCAGTAATAGCTATTCATATGAATGGCGGAAGATGATGGGCACTGATTACAATATGGGGTCGGTTCATACGGGCCTTATAGTTAATTTGCCATTTATTACTCTAAATGATTTTTTCATTATTGGTTTTAATGATTTTGTACCTAACAAAATGTATTACTAAACATACCTCTTTAATTTGTTAGGTCTAGTCTGTTTCTCTTGTCCTCTATATATATTTTTATATATTTTTTAATTTTTAATTTTTTGTTTTAATTGTTTTTTATGATACTGCTTTATGGTTATTCAGAAGTAGAATTTATGTTTATGTCTTAATAATATTTTTAGTATCCCGGTGCAGAAGCTAAATGGGACTGATACCGGTGACTTGCTAATTTTTAGCACGAATATTGAGTTGAATATATTAATTTTTGTATTTGGCTCTACTAGTTTTTTTCCGATCTGCTGTAGGTGTTTGCTTTTCCAGTAGCCAATATGGCGGATCTGGGCTTTTGCCATGTCTTGGTGTGGAACGCTGGATGATTTCCGGATCTGGTCCCGCATCGAGGCTTGGTTTAATCTGAACTGTTCTTATACGCGACACGTCAGTGCGTCGCCCGTGCCCCAGACGGCGTCATTGTATGACGAAACGCGCGTCGGGAGGAGCTGACGTCTCGCGTGTGCCGTTCGAGGGACGGGTGTTTATACAAGCCGGCCGGCTGATCTGCTTTTAACTGTTCGATATATTATAAGTGAATTTCTTTATATATAATAAACCATGTTTATCAGTATCACGCTATGGTGACCTTTTCTCATTCTGGGATATATCTGAATACCACCATATTCTGCCCTTACTTATGATCTGTGATTGATGAGTTTGGCGGTCCCTGCTGTGTATGCCGACCATCTTGAGGGGTTTTTCCTGGAATCCACCCATTTGGTTCCCCATTGGATAAAGGTTCTGGCCGGGTATAGGTCGCAAGCCCTTATAGCTTGCCTTCTGGTAAGCGAGCATTCTGTGTGTTTATCACTGGTGGTGCGGTGGAGGATGAAATTAACCAACTGAATCACACTCACAGTCCGGTCAATTGTTTGAGCACTTTTTATTTACGAAGATAGACTTTTATTAAATTAATTAGTCTTCTTATTTTATATACTGCACACTGTTCAATTATATTGGTACATGTTTTATATTTATAGTGGGTTTAGCGCTGCTACTTTTTGGCTTATTTATTGTTGTCTGTATCTTACTTCTAGCAGCAGCTTTGTTTTGATTTCTTTTATATTTAATTAGTTCCTTTCAATTTATTCACAGCGCTGTATTTTTTGCTTTATCAATCATGAAACTGCAGATGCAAGGAGGGAGTGGACAGCCTTGGCGGGTGTCATTAGTTATTCTGAAGGGTTTGGATAACATGCTGGAGGTATGGACCTGAGCAGACAGATAGGAATACAGGGCTAAGATAGCAGAAAGTGTGAAATCCTGAAACTTGAGGAGGACCTGGAACATATACTCAGGGCTGCTGCTAAGGAGGTGCCACTGATCCTTCTGTACAGGGCCCGGGCCCCATCAGTGCAACAGGGGCTGTCACTCATTTCTGTTATGATTGCAGCTGCTAAACTACCCTTGTTCCACAGCCTCTTGGCATTCTCTTACAGTGTGGCTCAGTGCTCTAATGTTAGCACCATTTCATAGCTGCCATTTATCTTGCCCAAGAATAGCTTAGCGATCTTTATGTAGCTGGGTTTCTCACTCCTCTCCCCCAGACTTATTCCCTTCAGTTCATTACATTGCTATTGTCATGTACCTGGGTGTATTCGAACTGGGATGTTCCTGGTCCCACAGCCACAGTCTTACTTGTTGTGCCACAGAAGAGCTCTGGAGTTATGGCTATGTTATCTCAGTTTGATGCATTACCTTGGATTCACTAGCCTGACCTGCTGCCAGCTGTGGACAATCTACAATCAAAGCAGCCCATAAATAGCAGCACTTCCTATCTCTCAGTGCCCATTTGTGTGGACTAGCTCCCTGGGTGTTGTGACTGCTTTGTGACTCTGAATACAGTATATGAACTTCTGCCTGAATTCCTGACTACTCTAGCCTGCTGATTTTGTACTTCACTGCCAGCTCATGTATGACCTTTGCTTGCCTGACCACTCTCTGGATTTCGATCGTGTACCACTTTGCCTGATCTGTTGCCAACCTGATCTGCCTGACTAAGTTTTTGCCTGAATCCTCAGCACACGCTCCACTTCGGACACTACTTATCACAAGTACCTTACATTACAAACAGGCCACAATGGCAGTGGACCCTGCTGAGATTGTTAAGGCGATTTAACGTCAGGGACAATTGATTGGAGCTCATGAACAGCATCTTTCTTCCCTGGACGTCAAGTTAGATGAACTTTGTACTATGCTTAAATCTTGCTTGCCTGGTACTTCTGCAATGGTCCAGACTCCTGCTCCAATCCAACCTACCTCTTGTGTACCACCCAAACTTCCCCTGCCTGAAAAATTTGGTGGTGATACTGAGGACTGCAGAGGCTTTTTAAATGTTTGCCGTTTGCATTTCCGCAACAACCCTGGGACTTTTAACACTTTGTCTGCCAAAGTGACTTTTATAATTTCCTTGTTAAAGGGGAAGGCCCTGGCCTGGGTCTCTCCTTACCTGGAACGCAATAATCATGTGCTGCAAGATGCTGACAAATTTCTGGCTTCTCTCCAGACTGTATTTGGCAAGCCAGATAGAGCTTCTGCAGCTGAGTACTCACTTTTGGAAATACAACAAGGTACTAAGTCTGTGACACAATATGCTATTGAGTTCTGTACCCTGGCTGCTGAGACTAATTGGGACTCAAGGGCATTACCTGCAGCCTTCCGAAAAGGTCTTGCAGATCGCATCAAGGACAAATTAGTCTATAAGGATTCCCCAGAAGACCTTGAGAAATTCATAGAGCTGTGTGTTCGTCTGGATGTCCGGTATCATGAAAGGTGCCAGGAGAGACTTAGAACTCGCAAATTTCCTAGGCCAGTTTACCATTTGGCCCCTAACTTCTAAGCACCACCTCAGCCAGAACCTGAAATCTCAGTTGAACCCCAGACACCTGTGGAACCCATGGAAGTAAGCCGTCTCCACCTAACTGAGTCGGAGAAACAAAAGAGGCATGCATTGGGCATATGCCCTTACTGTGGACTTAAATGACATTTGTTATCTGTCTGCCCTTCCCATCCAGTAAAAGGCAGGGTCCAACCAGTGTTGGAGGAGCTGGGTTAGACCTTACAGGTATATCCTCCAAGACCAAGATTACCGTTCCTGCAATTATCCATTTACCCTCTAAACTTGTCTCCTGTGAGGCTTTTGTGGAGCCGCTGGCATATTCTTGGACTACTTTTGCTAAAGAAAATAACATCCCATTTGTTCCAAAGTCTAGACCCCTGAACATCACCACCCTGAATGGACAACCTTTGGAAGATGGCATTGTAAAATTTGAGACTACGACAATCACCCTTCAGGTAGGCATACTCCACAAAGAGGAAGTTGTCTTGTCTCCTATTGATTCTCCACTTCTGCCCGTTATCCTTGGTTACCCATGGTTACAACAACATAACCCTTCTTTTGATTGGGAAAATGGAGAACTAACCTCTTGGGGGTTGTTCTATCATCTAAACTGTTTGGTTAAACCCAAAAGACTTTCTGGTTGTCTGTTGGCTTCCGTGGCCATCCCACCTACCTTGCCTTATAAATACCATGAGTTTGCAGACCTATTTTGCAAGCAAAAGGCAGAGGTTTTACCTCCACATCATTCTTTTGACTGCGCAATTAATTTGATTTATGGAGCACCTCTTCCCAAAGGAAGGACCTATCCCCTGTCTTTGCCTGAACAAAAATCCATGGAGGAATACGTAAAAGACAACTTGGAAAGAGGTTTTATCCGACCCTCTTCTTCTCCAGTAGGGATAGGTTTTTTCTTTGTTGAGGGTCTTCGACCATGCATAGACTATCGAAGGTTAAATCAAATCACTGTAAAAGACTCCTACCCTTTGCATCTCATTCTTGAACTGTTTGATGTACTTAAGGGAGCCGTTATCTTCTCTAAGCTGGACCTACGAGGGGCCTATAATCTGATTTGAATTAAAGACGGGTACGAGTGGAAGACAGCATTCAACACTCGTAATGGATATTTTGAATATCTGGTTAGGCCATTTGGGTTGTGTAATGCCCTTGCTGTCTTACAACGTTTCATGAATGACATTTTTCATGATTTCAGCAAAAGTTTTGTGATCATCTACTTGGACGACATTTTAATCTTATCCAAGATTCATCTAGAGCACATCTCACATTTAAAGCAGGTATTAAAACGACTGAGAGAAAACCATCTTTACGTGAAGATTGAGAAATGCAGTTTCAATCAAAGCATTGGTTATATTATAAGTGCTGTCCGTTTCCAAATGGACCCTCAAAAACTTTCTGCTGTCTTGCAGTGGCCCCAACCGACCACTTTAAGAGGGCTCCAAAGCTTTCTAGGGTTCGCAAATTACTACAGATGCTTCATCAAAGGTTTTGAATCCATTGCGGCCCCCCTTACTGCTATGACTAAGAAAGGTACAAATTGCAAGGTGTGGCCCTCAGAAGCAGAATTGGCTTTCCAGCAATTAAAAGACATGTTCAGCAAGGCTCCAATTCTTCAGCATCCAATCCCGATCTCCAGTATGTAGTTGAGGTTGATGCCTCTGACGTAGGAGCAGGTGCTGTGCTGTCCCAGAGACAGCCTAAGTCCTGTAGAATCCATCCAGTACCGCTTTTTTCTAGAAAGTTTTCTCCAGCGGAGATGAATTACGATGTTGGGAATTGAGAACTGGCTATCAAATTGGCATTGTCTGAATGGCGACATCTTCTGGAAGGGGCTCCCAAGCCTTTTTGTATCCTCACTGGCCATAAAAACCTACTGTATCTTCAGACCGCAAGATGCTTGAACTCATGTCAGGCTCGATGGGCTCTGTTTTTCTCCCGTTTTAATTTTGTTCTTCCTTATGTTCCTGGGCATAAAAACAAGAAAGCCGAAGCTCTTTCCAGACAGTTCGCTACCTCTGAAGAAGATCAACCTACCGAGCAGTATATAATCCCACCTCACAAAATTGTTGCACAGATCTCTACGGCTCTTTCCCAAGAGTTACAAGAAACCCAGAATCGTGTTCCCCAAGGCTTGAAGATACCACCAGGTCGCCTGTTCGTAGCCCCTAGCCTCAGAAAACCTGTACTCCTCTGGGCACATTATGGTGTGTTATCCGGTCATCCTGGTGTCACCATCACTCTTAAGACCTTGCAGCGTCATGTCTGGTGTCCTCGTATGAAAAGGGATGTTACTGACTATGTGGCTGCCTGTTCTACTTGTACTCCTCTGGGCACATTATGGTGTGTTATCCGGTCATCCTGGTGTCACCATCACTCTTAAGACCTTGCAGCATCATGTCTGGTGTCCTCGTATGAAAAGGGATGTTACTGACTATGTGGCTGCCTGTTCTACTTGTGCTGCTAATAAAGTACCCCGCACATTGCCTACTGGACTGTTACAACCACTCCCGACACCTCACCAGCCCTTGACCCATTTGACTATGGACTTCATTACAGACTTACCCAAGTCAGAGGGAATGACTGTTATATGGGTCATAGTGGATCGCTTTTCCAAAATGTCTCATTTTGTGCTGCTCCCGGGATTACCTACAGCGGAAGCACTGTCTACCCTCTTCCTTTCCCATATTGTGAGATATCATGGCATACCTACCAATGTCGTCTCAGACCGTGGATCCCAGTTTGTTTCCCGATTCTGGAGAGCGTTCTGAAAGAAACTGGGAGTAACGCTCTCACTCACTACCTCACATCACCCTCAAACAGATGGTCAAACCGAACGCACGAACCAGACCCTGGAAACCTATCTTCGACATTATGTCAATGCCTTACACTGCAACTGGTCTGAGTATTTGCCTTTGGCTGAGTTCGCCATTAATTCCCGTAGGCACAGTGCTCTTCATACCACACCATTCTACGCAGCCCTAGGCTATCACCTTCAGACTTTTCCCCTACTTCGGCCTTCTTCTGGTGTACCAGCATCAGATCAGCAGGTGAAAATTTTTCTGCTAGATTGGAAAAAGATTTGCTTATTACTATGGAAGTCAGCAGGCAAGTATGCGCTTTTATCCAACAAACGAAGACGCCATATACCTTCATACGTGGTGGGGAACAGAGCTTGGCTATCAACCAAATACGTGAGACTGAAACAACCTTCTACCAAATTGGTCCCTCGATTCATCGGTCCTTACAGAATTGCCTGCCTGACCACTCTCTTGATTTCGATCGTGTACCACTTTGCCTGATCTGTTGCCAACCTGATTTGCCTGACTAAGTTTTCAACTGAATCCTCAGCACACAAGCTCCACTTCAGGCACTACCTATCACAGGTACCTTACAGCTATAGACCTCTCATTCCTCTTCTTCTACTGTATATCTTATTCAACTTTATTCAACTTTGCCCCCCCCCCCCATCACCCATTAGGCTCAGTTTCCTCTGCAAATGTATGTGTCACTGCTCAACTCCTTCTCTTTAACTGTTTGCTAACTGATCTGGTTAATGTGGTCCATTTTCTTTCACCTATAGCTTAGATCTAGCATCATTATAAGAATCCTGGGGGCGTGGCCTAACTGCGGACCAAGATGGATGCTTAGACCGGGCTCTCCAGCACACAGGAGCAGCTAAAATAAGCATCTGGATCCCACAGCGCATACCTAACCATGGTGAAGGGTGACCGGAGCTCCTCATCTACCCGGGAACCGAAGGACGCAAACCAGCAACAGGTTAGCAGCATCCCAGCGATGTTCCGAACGGCGCAGGGTGAAGGCCTCAAAGCCGCGGCCTCGCCTAAACATCCCGTCCCGCTCGGCGGCTCCAGCCCTGCCGCGGACGGCGCGATCGGCCCCTACAACCCTGAAACACAACCGGGTCCCCCAGCACAACATCAACCTCAAGCCCTATGCCTAGCAGACTTGCAAGCAGTGGCCCTGGACATAAAAGCAACCCTAGCAGCAGCAGTCACTGACCTAAAGACTGAAATACAGACTGTAGCAGCAAGGATGGGTTCAGTAGAGCAGGCCACAGCACGCCATGCAGAAGCTATCAAACAAGTACAGAAAAATTCAGACATGCATCTCTCTCATATCATTGAGATTCACCGTCACCTGGAGGACCTCGATAACAGGGGGAGAAGACATAACATTAGAATAAGAGGAGTCCCAGAATCAGCAGATCAAAACCCAATAGAACAGACTGCTGCAGCAATCTTTAATGATCTACTAGACAGACCCCCTGACTCTCCCATTGATTTTGAAAGAGCTCACAGAGCCCTCAGACCGAGAGGAAGGGACACTGATCCTCCAAGAGATATTATTTGCTGCTTGGTAAACTTCCCTCTGAAAGAAGCTATTCTAAAAAAAGCAAGGGAAAAAAACAGAGTCCTATTCAATGGAAATGAAATCAAGCTATTCCAAGACCTGTCAAATATTACACTACAGCAACGCAGAGCCTTGCGTCCAATTCTTGATCAATTACGTACCAGAGGAATACCGTATAGATGGAAATTTCCATTCTGTCTATCAGCATCATGGAGAGGACACACAGCACTACTGCGCACACCAGACGATCTTCAATCCTTCTGTGACACATTAAATATCCCTTCAATCGATGTCCCAGAATGGTACAATTCATTCATGATAAACGACTCCTGGATTGAAGTAACCAACAACTATACTCCCAGAGCCCAAAGGAACCGAGATCGCCGTCGCAGATCGCCATCAGATCAACATAACAGAAGAAGACTAAACCAAGGAAGCCCTGGAATCTCACCACCCAGACGCAGGGACCGCATGGATCATCAGGATCATATGGACACCTGAACTTTATCTGTCTATAGCCGTGATGTCTATTATCCTCTGCCCAAATAGGCATCTTCAACTAAGCTATAATAATATGGGGATACAACCCCCAGAGGAAACAGAAACAAGAAGATTAACAGACTTCTATCCAAACACAGAGAACCAAGTTTTCAGTTAAAAGAGAAAAAGGAAAAAAAAAAAAAAAAGAGAAAAGAAAAAAAAGGTTGACTGTTAACTTTTATTTATCCCCAGTTTTTTCTTTTTTCTCCTACCCATTTACATTTATGATACATACCTAAGTCAAGGCAAGTATACCATCCTCTAAAAATACTCGAAAATGTAAAACTACTTTGGAAAAAAACATTATTTTGTTGGTATGTTCAATAGGATATGTTCTATGGAAAATGATAGTAAATATTGTAATTTATGCTACCACTCTGATACTCGGGTAATCTGAGATGAAGAGAAAATATATAAATAAATGAATAAATAAATAAAAAAAAAAAAAAAAAAATAATAATAAAAAATAAAAAAAAGAATTAATAGACAAAAATAATAAAAAAAATAAAATAAAAATAAAACAAACAAAAAATAAATACTCACAAACTTGGTTACCCAGTATCAGACATGTTAGATACTCCAAAATTGCAATGTCTACATACACTGATCAACCCAGATAATAGACGAAATTCTAAATGAACATAATTAAAGTTTGATTTGAAATATCCTCTATTATAAAAAAAAAAAGAGGAGAGTTATTAGTAGCTTGTGACTTATATTCACAGATCCAAGCTAAAGTTACATCTAGTTTGTTCAAACACAGCTTACGTTAATATTACTTCATTCTGTTGTTCGATTAAATCTAGTGCAGAGGAAACGTATCACGGTGGATTATATTAAAGGCCTTCAAAAATCCAAGGTCCATGTTATTTAATTCTAAGGCACTCAACCACTGCCCCAATGAACACATAAGGGAAGGTGCTATATAACCCACTGATAACACCCTCAATCAAGTAGAGATATCAAACATAATAAAACAACAAGCATCTCATTAAGCCACCGTGGTGCCTTTCATTTGTATCTAATGAAAATAGAAATAAAAAAAAAAAAAAAAGTTACAGGTATTAGACACACTCAATAGAAGATTTAACAGTTGCTTAATTCAGTATGGTATAATTTCTTGATAACCTATGACCTCTATCTAACCCCCCTTTTTTCTCCTTAACTTTCTCTTTGTTTTATTTGTACATCTCATTTCCCATTCATAGATTATGCACTGTTCTTCTTGAATTTACAATATGTTATTGAATACAAGGGCTCCCTCTAGCGGCCAAAAGGCATAATTGTAACAGCTGATCTCAACAATTTCTGACCTGAAGAACTCTACTCATAATATGGCATAGGTTTATGTGTTACCCCATAAACATACAAAAGTTCAACACACCCTAGCCCACAAAGTATATTAAACCTTAATTATCGTAATATAGGTATATTTTATGAAATGCAATAAAATATAGCAGATCCCCGAATTATTAAAACATTATATTATGCTAGCTGCTCCGAAGTGCTTGAAAACAGTAACAAGTAAGAAAGGATTGTTTTATCTTATACTGCATATTAAAAAGAAAAAGAGAGGCGGTGTAGGAGTTCATCTCACCTTACTTAGACCTCGAACCCACACAAAGGGTAAGAAATTTTTCTGCTCTTTGACCTTTCCGGATCCTTTTTTTTTTTTTTTTTTTAAGGGTAGACTAGCTGGTCTAACCTACCTCCGGAACATTTACCCCTTCCATCTATAGTTGGGGTTTTTTCCCCCCTTTTTTTTTTTTTTTTTTTTTTTTTTTTTTTTTTTTTTCCCTTCCTTTCCCTCCCTTCCCCAATCTTAAGTAATCTTTCTAGACTAACGTAAAGACGAACAGATATAATAATCAGAACCTCCATAACATAGATCAGTATCACAATACCAACATCTTTAAATCCAGTCTTTCGAAAAACTACCTCCAAAATGCCTATCCAAAATCAACAGAAAATTTCTTCAACAATAAAATTACTCTCAATAAATGCAAAAGGACTCAACATACCGGAAAAAAGAACCAAATTTTTTAATGAATTTCATAAACAGAAAGCAAATATCATTTGCATACAAGAAACCCACTTTAAATCTGACAAAATTCCAAAAATACAAGACAAAAGATTTCCAACAGCTTTTCACGCCACCAATCCAGAAGGGAAAACTAAAGGAGTGTCAATTTTGATATCTAAACAAACTCCAATTCAGATCCATGATACAATGCTTGATCCAGGGGGAAGATACATATTTTTGAAGGGTAAGATAGGACCACATCCCATAACCATAGCAAATGTATACGCCCCTAACTCAAAACAGGTGGCTTTCTTTCGCAAGATAAAAGACCTGTTAACGACTTTCAAATCAGGCATTCTTATTCTTGGGGGAGATTTCAACACTCCCTTAAACCCCCTCATTGACACTTCAAGTGGTACATCGAGCCTTCCCTATAAAGCACTGAAACAAATCAAAATTCAATTTAAGGAACTAATGCTGCACGACGCCTGGAGAACTCTAAACCCTCAAACCAAAGATTTCACCTATTTCTCCTCTGTCCATCAAAAATACTCTAGAATAGACTATTTTTTTCTCTCACAACCTGACCTCGACCTACTGACCCATTCCACAATCGAAACCATGACTCTTTCTGATCATCACCCGATAACCTTGACACTGACCTTTCCGGAAAAAAAGACGATTACTAAAACCTGGAGACTTAACACCACCATACTAAAAGATCCCATAGATGTATTACATTTTAATAGTACACTAAAAGAATACTTTTCACAAAATGAAAATGATGAGACTTCTGTAATCACACAATGGGAGGCGCACAAATGCGTAATTAGAGGAGAATTTATCAAAAAACTAGCCAATTTAAAGAAAGAACAACAATCCAAAATAAAATCACTGATAGAACAAATCCACAAATTAGAAATAGCACACAAAAGAACTGTTGCACTCTCAACATTTGAGGAGTTAACAAAAGCACGAACAGCACTATCAGAAGAAATTAACATGAAAACCAAAAGGCAATATATCCTAAGACATAAGATATATTATGAACAAGGAAATAAGAGTGGGAAATTATTGGCAAAAGCAGTTCAAAATAAGAAAGTTGCTTCCAATATACATCAAATAAGAGATAAACAAGGTACACCACACTCGTCGAATGAGGAGATTGCTAAACAGTTCGAAAATTATTATCAATCCCTATACAACATCCCGTCCAATCCTAGATGCCCACATAACACAGACAAGAGAACAAAACTCATTCAAGATTTCCTAGAGAAATACAGTCCCCCTCAAATAGCAGGAAACATAGCTCAAGAGCTTGAAGCCCCTATATCAGGCCCAGAGTTCGACAGAGCTATAAAGGATATGAAAATAGGCAAAGCCCCAGGACCAGATGGACTACCCCTACAATATTACAAGACATTCACCAATATACTGAAACCAAGATTTCTAAAAACCTTCCAATCACTACATACTGAACAACAGCCCCCAAAACAATTACTAGAAGCTCACATAACTGTAATTCCCAAAGAAGGAAAAGATTCTAATTTAGTCACTAATTACAGACCAATCTCACTGATCAATGTAGACGTAAAAATATATGCTAAAATACTAGCTAACAGACTCTTACCCCTATTAACCTCCCTTATTTCTTTGGATCAGGTGGGATTTATCCCAGGGAGAGAGGGACGCGACAATACAATCAAAGCACTAAACATAAATCATTGGTTAACAACCAATAAGAAACAGGGATTTTTTCTCTCCCTGGATGCTGAAAAGGCGTTCGACAGAGTGGCCTGGGACTTCATTGACGCAGTATTAAAACATATAGGAATTATGCCTCTAATGAGATCATACATTAGAGCATTATACTCAAATCCAACAGCACGAGTTCGTGTCAACGGCCACCTGTCGAACGCCTTCCACTTACGAAATGGTACTAGACAGGGATGCCCTCTATCCCCACTCTTGTTCGTCCTTACACTAGAACCGTTACTAAATAAAATCAGATCAAATCCAGACATTAAAGGAATAGAAATCCAAAATCACACATATAAAGTCGCAGCTTTTGCGGATGATATGCTCCTTTTCCTCTCAGAACCGCACATCTCTATACCCAATCTTATACAAGATCTAGAACACTTTCAACTACTATCAAATCTAAAAATTAATCACTCCAAATCTAATGCCCTCAATATCTCTCCAGCCCCAAGTTCAGTACAAATTAGCCAAAAAAACTTCTCCTTCTCATGGGCCAAACACAGTATTACATACCTTGGAATTGAAATTCCTACAAATCTAAATAATCTCTTTAAACTTAATTTCACCCCTATCCTAAAAGAAACGCATGATGATTTAAAAAGATGGAACTCACTAAACGTATCGTGGTTTGGACGTGCTTCCCTAATAAAAATGACAATTCTGCCCCGATTCCTTTACGTGATGCAAACAATTCCCATCAGACTACCAACGACATTCTTTGAATCCTTTCGCAAAGCCTGTTCTACCTTCATATGGAAAGGCAAGTCTCCCAGAATCAAATTCACTAGATTAAATCTACCCAAAAATAAGGGGGGAATTGCATTACCTGACCTAAAGAAATATCACCAGGCTGCCCTCTTAGCTCGAATAGTAGATTGGAACATCCATAACACAGTGAAAGACTGGGTATCTTTAGAACAAAAACAATTCTCCCAACAGCTTAAATCTCTTCCATGGATTCATCCAAAAAATCACTCAAAAGATATCAAAACTCACCCCCTAATAGGCCCCACATTAGAAACCTTTCGAAACACCTTTAAAAGAATAAACTCCTCTCCTTGGCTTAGCCCCCTCACACCGCTTAGAAATAACCCAGACTTCCCCCCGGGACTAGAACAAAATTTCCTTGCAAATTCATGGCCGCATAAAGAAATTCTAGTCAGTGACTTTTTTCAAAATAAGAAACTTCTATCTAGAGAAGAAATAAACAAAAACAACAACCCTAATCAAATTTCACAGTGGAACTATTTGCAAATCAGACATTTTTTGACCAGGAATGAGACAGCCCAATCATGGACAAGACAACTCACAAAGTTAGAGGAATTATGCACAAGAAAAACCCCACAAAGACACATTATATCTACTCTCTACAATTCACTTTTTGGGGACAAAACTGAGTTCTCCAGTGCGTCGTGCCAACTATGGGAACAAGAGCTTGATTTATCTCTTTCAGAAGAGGATTGGGAAACAATATACATGCATGCTCATAAAGGATCTCTTAATGTAGCCACCCAGGAGTGTGGCTTCAAAATAATTACCAGGTGGTACAGAACTCCTGCCCTACTACACAAAATCTCTCCAAGCATCTCAGACAGATGCTGGAGATGCAAACAAGAAGAAGGCTCTATGCTCCATATCTGGTGGTCATGCCCCCTAATACAAAACTTTTGGAAAATGGTTCATGAAACCATTACCTCACTCACTTCAGAGAACATAAGTTTTAATCCAGCACAATACCTCCTTCACTACAATTCAATCCCCAAAAAACAATATTTAAAATCTTTACCCATGTTCATGATAAATGCAGCAAGACACTGTATCCCTTGCCACTGGCGCTCAAACTCTATCCCATCGAAAAAAGAATGGTTCCGGAGAATAAACAATATAGAAAAGATAGAAGAACTTATAAGTATTTCCCAGGAGAGGATTTCTAATTTTACATCAACATGGTACAACTGGATTGAATTCAAAAATTCACAGTCTTACAAAGCTATTATTAATTAATTAATTAATAAAAAGAGTCCTTCACCAAAACAAGACATACACAGAAAAACCAAAGAGAATACTAGACTACTATAATAAATAAATAGTCCTTATTCACCCCTTCCCCCCCCCCCTTTTTTTTTTTTTTTTTTTTTTTTTTTTCTATTATTTTTCTATTGCCTTTCCATACCTCTCCATACTCATAAAATGAGTTAATTCACCTTAATACTCACTAAGCAAATAAGTTTAAATATGTAATATGTATATGCTTTAAATATAGTTATTAATACTGTCCAAATCATCTTGATATTACTATTGTTCGTGTAATCCACTTTAACCCAAATGTTACTCAGATGACTATGTGACTTTACTATACTTCATTTATATGACAAAGTTGTATTACATTTATCTGTTCAATCAATAAAAACTTTATGAAACAAAAAAAAAAAAAGAATCCTAATTGAATATCACTGATAGTCCAATTGCATGCACAATTCCAGGTCAGTCCCATTCCCTAAACTATAATAACCTTTAATCATTTCAATATATTTATATTTTTTTCATTGTTTTTCTATGGATTTAATTTGAGATCATTAATTGGTGGGGAGTCTGGGGCAAGGCTGCAATCCCTGAAACTGATTCCCCTGCATCCCCCTTACATTGGCTTTCAGCTGCGCAGGAGGAGCCACAGGAGGATCAGTTCCAGTACCCCAACTCACTGATCAACTTCCCTGTCCAGGAAAAAACTCCCCCCCTACATCATACAGCCGATAACCTCCTATAGCATAACATAGGCTGCCTGCACATAGCTCCGGGTGGCTTCAACCACATAAACAAACCACTCATTCAAACTCTACACGCCACAGCACCCATGTGAACGAGCCCCAAGACCTCATTCACATGCAGAGCTTTATTTTATTAACTCAATACGGTTTAATCCTGTAGATTTTGCAGGGATGTTATAAGTTATGTTGTGTTTGTGTCTGCTAATAATGATTTTAGTGTATTTTTAGCAAAATATCACTTTGTTTTTATCTGGAGGGGGGGGGAGGGGACTGTCAGGTAGGCTGTATGGGGGACCCGTGATTTCTATCCGCAGCCCTGTATATACATCCAATGTACCCTGTCAAAAACTTTCTCTGCAACAATTGATAGAACCAGAAAAGGCGCTCAAGTAAACTCAGCATAGTGGATTATATAAATAATCCTTCTTCTGGCGTCCAAGGCCTGTCTTTCTGCTGTAAAGTCCATTTTATTCAGTTGGACCAGGGTGACCATAATATTGTTTAGACACATGGCCAAAAGCTTAGCAGAAATTTTTACATCAGAGTTCAGCAACGATATAGGTCTGAAGTTGAATGTTGTTGTGGGTTCTTTCCCTGGTTTAGGGAATGTTATGATGTATGCCCTTAGCATCTCCAGGGGAAAAGAATCATTGGTTGCTGCAGTTGAAAGATGGGGGGTGGGGGGGTTAGGAGGTTTTTAAAAATGTTGCAATACTCATTGGAGAATCAGTCTGGGCTGGGTAATTTCCCAGCAGGTAGGGAGTCTATGATTTTAGCTATTTCTAAGTTAATAAAATAAGCATTTAGACATGTTAGTTGATTGATGGATAGTGTCAGAAATCACGTCTTAGATAGGAAAGTTGATATATTCGAACCAGAGGCCTGAGGAGTCTGGGAGTCATCTTTGAGGCTGTATAAAGCACTATAATAGTCAAGAAAGGAGTATGCAATCTCCTGAGGGTTTAATATATTATATTTAATGTGTAGGCTTACTACGTGGGCTATTTTGTCTTAAATTTTTGTGCTTTCAACCTATTGGTCAAAAATTTCCCCCACTAATGTTATTGGAATAGAATCGGAGTTTCGTGTGTCTAAGATATTTGTTGTGCTATTCGCACAAAAGTCACAGTTACAGCGTGATCTGACTAAATTATATCAGCAATGTAAGATGAGGATACCTTTGCAACAACCATTTATCAACAACAAATATGTCTATGCGCGAATATGAATTATGTGAGAAGAAGGTGCAGTCTCTTTCATTAATGTTATGACATCGCTATACATCTTCCAGATGAAATAAAGCTCTTAGTGAAGGGATGCGACCCTTGGCCGGGGAAGAAGAATCTATCCGTGGGTTCACTGTGAGGTAAAAAGTAATCACACATGAGGAAATTTCCTTGCTGAAATCTCTTGAAACAACTTGCGAATAAATCTCTACTGATGAGAATGCAGGGCATAAATGCCCTCTAGTGTGAATGGTCTACCTTTGATGTCACAGAGAAAAATAATATACAGTATCTGCCCTCCATGTCGAGCACTAAGTCCAGCAAAGTGAAAGAGTAGTTCTAATTGCAAAAAGTACTCCTCTATTTTTAGAGGTTACGTAGGCCATGTAAACATGACGAAATTCTTTGTGGCTGCATTTGGGAGTGGCATCCATTTGAAAGTGGGTCTCCAGGGTGCAGACAATGTTTGTTTGTAATTTATGGGTTTCTTGCCACAGGGAGAAAAGTTTTGCTGGGTGGTTTAGCCCATGGACATTGAGGGACATAATTTTGAATCCCATAACACAATATTAGGCAAGGAACAACATATGTACCTATTTCCAGAGGTTCTGCAGGTGAGAGTGGTGTTGTGGCACGTAAGGCTCATTGTATTCGAGGGCTCTGCATTCGCGACCAGCTGAGTTACGCAAAAATTAACTGTATGAAGAGAAACAGAGTCATAATCCAGCATAGAATTGTATGTTTTTGACCAATAAATTTAAATCAAAAGCAATAAAAATGCAAGCAGCAAGGTTAGAATGGATAAGGAAAATAAAAAGGGTCCTTGGAAGAACCAAGTGCAGCAGGCACTGTAGTGAGGGCTTGGGGGGATAGGCTAAGTTGGATTTTACTTTCTTCACTAGGGATTATAGACCAAAGGTACACCAGTCGAGAGCTATCAATGGCCGCTCTGATGGTGTTTCTTAGACACTGTTGAAAATCAGTTGTGAGTTACTTATGCGCTGCTATGCAAAATAAATGTTCCTGTCACATCATCGCAGCATACACTTTAGGTTGTGACTCCGCCCCCACAACCTGATAGGACTGAATAGCTATAAATCCTAGAGAGGATCCCCCCGCAGTATTCTCCTTTTTTTTCCTCACCTGCCAGGACCGAATGCACAGCACCCCTTACCACTTTCGCCCCAGCCAGGTTCAAGCCTCTCCTGGGTGGAAGTCCTTACCTGTACAGCCTCTAAATGAGCTAAATGGAAGGAACCCCAATCTGGTTGTCTCTGGGATATGTTGCCTGGCGTTTTACAAGCCGTAAATAGGCTTAGTTTGTATGCAGCAGCCTTCAGTTTTAATTTCTGTGTACTTATTTATTTCTCCAGCGGGTACTCTGAGCCCTTTAGTCCCACAGCACTGTCTGTTTCCGGCAATGGTGCCCGAGCATTCGGGTGCTTCTGTGCATGCGCGGACATCAGTGACACGGCTGTGTTCCTGTTTTGCCAGTCTCCAAGTTGGCGTTGGGTTCCTCACCGCGAGTGCGCATGCGTGGACCCTCGCCGCGAGTGCTCATGCGTGGACGTGACGTCATCTCCGCCGTGACAGCGGTAGATTTAAAACAGTTTCATTTCATTACAAATGTCAGCAGTGTTCGAATCGAAACGCTATCCTACACTATCCCTTTCCAGTAGCCATCTTACCTGCCTGCCTTTACCCCCCTCCTCTAGGTAAGCTAAATCTCTCTATGGTGACTCTTTTGGACACTCCCTGCTTCTCCTATCTGCATGTAACTTACTTCCCGATACGCTTTCAGTTGGAATTTCTGTCACCATTCATGGAGGCCGCTGCCCCAGCAGACCATCCTCAGCCTAATAGGTAAGGAGGGGACGGACATGGTAAGTAGTGAAGATAGAAAAAGAGAGCCTGCCACTAAATGCTGCCTTATTGGTCAGCCCCATCAGGTCTTCAAGGTTATCAAACTCAAATCGCAGAAGATCGCACAGAAGAAGTCACTCAGGCCATAGATGGAACCGCTCAGATCGCAGAAGAAGCCGCTCAGGCCACAGGGGAAGCCGCTCAAGTTGCAGAAGAAGCCACTCAAAATCATACTCACGGCATAGCCACTCCTATCATAGGAGATCTCCTTCACACAGGCCATCACCTACCCATTGTTTCTGTCCAGCCGCAAATCCCTGCTGTGTTTGTGGTGCCATAGCGCTTCCTGAAAAATTGGCCTGCCGTACATGCTTTGAGGAAGCCACTAGAGAGAAAGAGTCAGATGTCAGGGAAGGGACAGACATAATCAGGGAGTCTGTTAGAGACTCAATCCTGCAAGTTTAAGCTTCTGAAGCAGACAAACCTGTTCAGAGTACCTTGCAAGCTACTCCCAACACACCAAAAAAAATTATATAAAAGAAAGTGGTGCGCTGTTCAACAGAATCATAAGTCCTTACCCATCACCGGGCTCTAACAGATATCATGTAAATACAGCATCAATTTTTGAATCCCATATAATATTTCATAAAAAATAAACGTTAAGTGATAGCATATACATATACAAATACAATCATAATAAACATCCAAAAACTCCTATATAGATAAAGTCTGCTTCAAGGACACAAAAAATAGGATTCTTAAAACAGCTTACCTGTAAAATCCTTTTCTTTGAAGTACATCACAGGACACAGAGCCATAGTAGTTACTATGTGGGTTATAGGCCACCATCAGGTGATGGACACTGGCACGCCCTAAGATAAAAAGTGCACTCCCTATATAACCCCTCCCACTACTGGGATTATCTCAGTTTTGTAGCAAAGCAATACACGTGTACACCAAAGAAGGGTGGGTACTCTGTGTCCTGTGATGTACTTAAAAAAAAAGGATTTTACAGGTAAGCTATTTTAATAATCCTATTTTCTTAACGTACATCACGGGACACAGAGCCATTGTAGTTACTATGTGGGATGTCCCATAGCAATGCCAACTGAAGGGAGGGAGACACAACAAAAAGTAGGGCAATAAGAGACTAGAGGACACTGGCACACCCTAAGACAGGAAGTCCACTCCCTATATAACCCCTCCCACTACTGGGAGTACCTCAGTTTTTTGTAGCAAAGCAATACACATGTATACCAGAAAGAAGGGAGGGACCTCTGTGTCCTGTGATGTACTTCAAAGAAAAGGATTTTACAGGTAAGCTGTTATAAAAATCCTATTTTCTTATCGTGCATCACAGAACACAGAGCCATAGCAGTTACTATGTGGGATGTCCCATAGCAATGTCAACTGAAGGGAGGGAGACACAACAAAAGTAGGGCATCATGATACCAGAGGACTTATACAGCTGCCTGCAGCACACTGCGCCCAAAGGCGATATCCTCATGACCTTTTACATCTATTTGATAGAATCTGGTAAATGTATAGACTGAAGACCAAGTTGCAGCCTTGCAGATTTGAGCCATGGAGGCTTGGTGATGCACTGCCCAGGAAGCACTAACAGCCCTAGAGAAATGCGTCTTGATTCGAGAGGGTGGAATCCACCTCTTTAAGCCATAAGCTTGAACGATTACTTGTCAAATCTATTTAGAATAGTAGATTTTGATGCTGCCTGTCCTCTTTTAGGACCTTCAGGCAACACAAACAAAAACATCCGTTTCCCGAATCTGAGCAATCGCCTTTAAGTAGACATTGACTGCTCTCACCACATTAGAAAAATGTAGTGATTTTTCTTCCAAAGAACACGGTTCTGGAAAAAAGACAGTAGAACAATATCCTGGTTTATATATAAACCTGATACTACCTTTGGTAAAAAGTTAGGATGAGGACGCAATACTACTTTATCCTTGTGAACAATAAAGATATGGCTCTTTACAAGAAACAGCAGCCAATACTGATACCCTTCTTGCAGCAGATATGGTTACCAGAAAAAAATGTTTCCTTGTCAAAAAAGGACCAAGGGAATATGTTGTATCGGCATAAAAAAAAAGGTTGTTTTGTAATGCCGACAAAATTAAATTTAAGTCCTAAGGGTTCAGGAGTTACTTAACCGGAGATTAAGCCGTGTTATCCCCTGAATAAAGTTATGGACCAAAGAATGCGAAGCAAGTGGTCGTTGAAATAATACCGATAAGGCCGAGACCTGTCCTTAGAAAGCACTCAAGGCCGGCTATATCTCTCACCCCATCTGCAGAAAAATCAAGGACTCTACCTTGACTTATTTCCTGGGGTGCAGCTCCTGGTTTCACAACAGGAGACATATGTTTCCCAGACTCCATAATATATAACCATGGAGGCCGGCTCTGCATCAACCAAGGTAGAAAACTACCGAACCTGACAGCCCACGCTTCTTCAGAGTGTGGGCCTCAATAGCCAAACCGTTAAATTTAGCATTTGTAAAGTAGGATGGAACACTGGATCTTGCGAGAGAAGGTCTGGCCGTGAAGGTAGGGTCCATGGGTTCCCTACTGCCATCTCTCTGCATACCAAGATTTCCTGGACCCTGCTGGGGGTAACAAGAATCAATGACTACCCTTCCTGCTTCATCCTGTGAAGAAGTCATGGATGTAGGCAGAATAGGAGTGTAAGCACAAATCAGTGAGAACCGATTCCACGGGAATAGCAAGGCATCCGTTCCGCATGCTAGCGGAACCTTTGTTCTTGACACAAAGTTGTCGATCTTTTTTGTTGATCCTGGATGCAAACAGATCTATGTCTGGGATCCCCATCCTTGACATATTGACAGGAAGATATCAGGGTGGAGGAACCATTCTCCCAGGAACTGCTGGCGACTCAAGTAGTCTGCCTGCCAACTTTCTATTCCTAGAATGAAAACTGCCGATAGGCAAAGTACCTTGTTTTCTGCCCAAGATAGGATGAGATTCACCTTTCTCTGGGCCGCACAATTTTGTGTGCCCCCTTGGTGATTAATATAGGCCATTGCTGTGGCATACACGAATTGAATCCTATCAGGACAATACCTTAAACTGAATGTTCAGGCCCTCAGGACCAAGTGTTCTGCCTGAATTTCTAAAATGTTAATGGGAAAGGCCATTTCTGATCTAGGCCACTTCTCTTGGACAGCTGCCTCTTTCAGGACTGTCCCCAACCTAAACAAAAAAAGGTTGACATATGTTGTTACTATTTCCCAGGTAACTGGAGGAAGGATTTTCCCTTTTGCAGACTTTTTGGATGTAAACCATAAACTGAGGCTCCGGTGCACCCAGCCTACAGCACCTGGTATTTCCAGGTGGTCTTTCATCCATGTACTAACCAGACCCAACCCTGCTTAGCCTCCAAGATCAGATGAGTTCAAGCGCTATCATGGTGATGTAGCCTTAGGCATTGGAGTCAGACACATTGGGAATGTACAGCTTTAACTCTTTGTTTCAAGCCGATAGGATACTGTTTTGCAGCAGTCTAGAATGAAACTGAGCATAAGGAACGGCCTCGAATGAAGCCACCATCTTTCCAGACAACCTCATGCAATGTTGAATAGGAGAAAATCATCTTGCTTCGACTACCTAAATCAGTTCCTTTATGGCGCTAATCTTAGCCTGGGGTACAAATACCCTTTTCTGGGTGTACCTATGATCAGACCCAAGTATTTTCTTCATGGTTTTAAAGAAGATTCCTCCTAGGTTGGACCTAAATATTCCAGGTAGTCTAATGTGGTGACCATACTTTGGTCTAAGCAGGCTACCAACTCATCCAACAAGAATAGATCGACTAGGTAAACCATAATCGTTATACCTTGGGCCCTCAATCTGGCTAGAAAAGGAGCCAGAACCTTTGTACTCAAGGTGCAGCAGCTAGATCGAAAAAGCAGAACTACACACTGAAAATTAAGATTTTCCACTTTAAAAGACGATATTACTAGTGAGCAAGGAAATAGGCATATGGAGATATGCATCTTTGACGTTGATTGATGCCAGAAGTTCTCCTCCTTGTAGGATGGAGATAACAGATTGTATTGACTTCATGCAAAAACAGAGAGATCATATTCAGGAATTGAACTTTAGATCTTTTGAGATCCAGAATGTCCATTTGGATTTAACCAAACCCCAACCTCTGCTCTTACATGGGGGCCATCATGAACACTTTTTTGCCAAAAGATGGCCCAGTGCTTGAGAAAAAGATTTCTTTTTTTCTGGATCCTTAGGAATGTTTGACGAGGAGACGGAAACTCTTGGAACTTCAGTTTGTACGTTTGGAGCCATTGAGGAAGTCCCCCATTTGTCTTGACACGTCTTTTGCCTGATTCCTGAGAACTGCAGAAAAAATTCTCCTTATTGAGCATGTGGGGGTACCTCCTCATAAGGAGGCTTCAGTACCTTGTAGGTTTCCTCCCCTAAGACCTCTTTAGTTCCTGGGGTTAACCCTGAGGATTATCCTTTGAACCTGATGGCGGAAGCCGTCATGACTGCCTGGAGGCTGATGCCCCTGGCACAGGAGCAGGAGCTTTAAAAAAATACATTTACTCCTTCACTTAAGTGATAAAAGGGGGTATCTTTCTTAATAGAAATTCTTTGGATATATCATCCAAAATATCCCCAGATAGCTGTTTCACCGCAAAAAGGAAGACTAGCCAGGAGCTTCTTGCATGACGCTTAGCTAAAGGCGCAAGGCCTAAAAGATAGAGCCTGTCATAGCAACTATTGCAAACATAAAGCTGTCTCCTGGACCTGCTGAGCAGGATAACCTTGAACACCTGTTTAAACTGTTTTCTCAACGATTAACCAATTACTGTCAGCGCAGACTGAGACACTCAACCTGCCAGATAAAAAAGCTTTTAATAGGAATTCCTACATTTTATCCATTGGGTCCCTAAGTATTTGAGTATTGTCTGCTGGACAAGTCAAACTTACTCACAAAGGATATAGTAGCGTTAACTGCTGATATATCCCACTTGAAATGTTCTCTACCATAGGATAAAGTGTGAAAAATTTTTAGAAGGAAAATAATGATTATCTGGGTAATCCTCCAGACACAAAAAAACTTTTCCAACAAAGAATGGACAGGAAAAAGCATGTACATCTTGAGGAGGCTGTAGCGAACCCAAACATTTAGTTAAGGGTACATAAATGTGGAGCGGATCATTCAGCAAGAAATTGTACCATCAATCTTAGAGATTGTGAATGCTGACTCTCCCGCATTTGACACTTCAAAAGAGGAGTCATCAGCCTCACCACGGTCCCCTGAGAGAATCGTCTTCTCTTGCCCCTAGTTCCTTAGTCTGAGGGTCCTAGGAAAATGGAAGAGAACCTGTTGCATCTTGACCACACTAGGATGCGATTAAAGTCGCTAAACTTTTTTTTTTTTTTTAAAACCTACCATGGCTGAGAAAAAAAAAGTAAAAAGAACAGGGGCTGCAGCGTTGAAAAACAGTTGCAAATATTTCATGGCCCCGATGCTCACTCTGACCAGCCACCCCCTCTCAGGGGGGGATGCCATTTGTAGAGTAGATTTTCCAGAGCTTGAGGGAGACCCTTTTAGCTCCTTTTTTGGGAGTGTTTAAACACTGAACAGAGGTACTACCAGAAGAAATTGCATCCATTTCTTGAGCAATAGTCAGCCACTGCCGCTGCTATCAATGCTCAGCCCGATGCAATAGTAAATGTGTCAAAAAGAATGCTTGTGTCACCAACTTCTTTCATGCCCCTCTACGCTCTTGCGTCCCTCCAACAGCTTAAGCAGTAATAATGGTGCTTTTTAAAAAAACACATACCCGCGCTTGACGTTAGAGGATGCCAACACCATGATAAGCTCCGCCCCCCTCCGTCGCCCTCGCCTTCCTCTCTCCTTTTTTTTATTTTCCAAAAAAAGAGTTTTCCCGTGGAGCACGGGCCTTTGATCCTACAGGGCCGACATGTGAGGGAAAAAAACATGGCAAGGAGAGAGCCTGGAAGAAGCCGAGTAGCGGCATGCTGAACTGATTTTTTTCATTCTTTCTCCCGACGCTCTTCCTCATGAAGAGGGGGAGGATACAGCACATGTGGGGGGTGTCTGGAGAAGAAAAAAAGACCCCCACAGACTTACCAGAGGTCTGCTGCTAGCTGGAGAGGAAAGAAGCCTGCTGCTCCGAAACAGCGTGTCTCTTGAGGAAGCATGAGAAGGTTTGTGCTCCATACAGCCCCCAGTGGTGACACATACGTATGACAACATTTACTAATCAAAGGAGACATTTCATAAGAAAACTCAAAAATTTCTTAGTAAACTCCACTTATCTTTCCCTCACAGGGTTTTCTGTGGAAAAACTAACAGGCCCAATCTTCACCCTTCACGGTGGGTTCCGTTAACAAACCTTCAGGAGCTGGGGATCCTTGGAGAAACCCACAATCCTGGACCTGTAATAGCACCACCGCCAGTAAAACTTTATGGCCTTAAAACCAAAAGTACTGGATCCCGGGGTCCAGCTCTCTAAAAAGAGAGCGTTTACAAGCAAAGACCTCGTTTCTTTGGACACGAATCCCGGGTACCATTCAATTTGGCCTAAAAGACACCTTGAATGGATCCGGCTGCACAGCTAGCCCCAGAAAGGATTACTCCAGTGGAGCTCAGAGCAGCACATCTTCACTCGTGACCAACACCTTAGACGCTGGCGAAAAAACTGGGATACTCCCAGTAGTGGGAGGGGTTATATAGGGAGTCCACTTTTTATCTTAGGGCATGCCAGCGTCCATCACCTGAAGGTGACCTATAACCCACATAGTAACTACTATGGCTCTGTGTCCTGTGATGTATGATAAGAAACACACAATGCAATGTGAAGAATGTGATATCCATCCGTGGAACAACAACCTTGTGTTAAAATGCCATCACCAGACACCTCTGAGTGCAATGCCTGCTCACCTTAGTGTTTGACCCATTACAGGTCATTCCACACTTTTAAGATCTTATGCTGTTTGTCTGGTGTACCTCCGGTCTAGTTATAATCCTCATATGTGCTTTTATGACTGGAAAACTAATGCTCAGATTATAAAGGAATAGTCTCAGTTTAATATGCCTCTTAAAGCGCAAAAATTAAAAATCAGGAGCTGCACATACTGCAGCTCCTGACTTTTAATAATTGCACACTTACCTGTTCTGGAGTCTAGCGATGGCTGATGTTGGCACCGCAGCTGATGTTTCCATCAGCTGTCGGGTGCATGCCGCATCCATTGCTATTAAGGGAACCCAGCAGTGTAGCCTTTTGGCTTCACGCCGGGAACCCTACTGTGTATGTGCGAGGTTTCGTTCCTCTCTCCTACCGGCGACAGGTGGAGGAGGAGGGAGGAGGAGGGAGCCCCAGCCATGACGTCAATACCCGCGGCTGAGGCTCCTGGAAGTGGGGAAAGCATTCCTGTGAGAGACAGGTATGCTGTCCCCCCTCCCCCCCCCTGAAAGGTGCCAATTGTGGCACCGGAGGGGGGGAGGAGTACAATGAGCGGAAGTTACACTTTTGGGTGGAACTCCGCTTTAAAATACTGTCTTTTTAATGAGAGTTAGAACACTTACATAAACACTACTTGGTAAAAGCATTTAAAACAATTCACAAACAGCAAATCGCTTCCTCACCACAGAACATTCAGGTCCCGGGGACACCGGCAGTGACGTCACTGGCTCCGCCTGATGTGCTGCATCACTTGTCACATGTTTTTCTCAGGGTCAGGGTTAGACACTGCTTGCCACTCTGACGATACAGTAGGTGGGAGTATTTGAGTAGAAGAGGTTGATGGAGAATCTGGGAGAATGTCCAACTGATAAAAAAAGTTGTAAACCTTCTTCTACTGTTGTGACCTGAGTGATTACGTTAGTGGTAACATTATGTTTTATGACAAGTTTAGATGGGTATTTCCATCTGTGCGTGATTTTGGGATATCTGAGGGCCTTAGTTGTGGTCAGAAGACTTCTACATTGCTGCAGAGTATGCTGTAATAGATCAGGAAGAATCTACAGCATTAAAAATTGCTTAGGGCATTGATCTGATCTACGATGGGACTCCATGCCTTTTTTTCTCATGTGCTAAAGTGAATCCTCAGCAAAATGTCACTTGGAATATTGGGACTAGAGATGGGCTGAACACAAAAACAGGGGAAAAGTTTTAACCTGAACGGTGAACCCCGTTGAAGTCTATGGGAGCCGAACAGGAAAAATCAAAAGTGCCCATTTTGAAGGCTTATATGCAGGTAATTGTCCATAAAAGGGGTATGGGGCTCCGGGTACTGCCCTGGGGGACATGTATCAGTGTAAATAATAATGCTTACCTGTAGGTACTGTGAATATCTCCTAAACTTGCACAGTTTAAGAGATATTCAGAGTCCATGCAGCCAATGACATCATCAGCACATGCGCTCTGAAGGTCCAGCTTACTGAGTGTGCCGGACCTTCAGAGCTCATGCCGTAAATGGCGGCTCCTGCGCACATGCATGGGAGTGACATCTTTGCGCCCCCGGCCACTCATGTAGCCAGAGACCGCAAACCTGGAAGTAAGACGGGGGGAAGATGTCAGCCGTCTCAGCAGTGACATTGCAGTGCTGGAGGGCTTCCTTCTCAGGTAAGTCTATCATGATGTGCTAGTATGCAATGCATACTAGCACATTATGACATTGCTTTACAGGGAATTTCTTTTTATTAATTACCTGAGGTTTATAACCGCTTTAAATTTACAATGTGTTGTGGCTGCAACAAATTAAAACAAATGACAGATAACAAAACTGAAAGTAATCAAGACCACTTCAAAGCTGGCATGCAAAAACATTGTCAGTTATCTGGGGTGGGGGAAAGTTTTGTGTGCTTAACTTTGTTATTGTTGTCTATTTTCCTTATTGGCTGCTGGGACACAGGCTACCAGCATCTTAGCAACCAATTACATGGAGGCATACTGACAGTGGGCAGAGCCTGATGGGGAAAATCTGAGAGACTGGTTCCCCATCCAGTCCACCCGCCTTGTGATTGACAGGGGATAGCAGTTGGCAGACTAGCCTTATGCCGTGTACACACGGTCGGATTTTCCAACGGGAAATGTTGGATGTGAGCTTATCAGAAAGTCCGACCGTGTGTATGCTCCATCGAACATTTGCTGTCAGACTTTCCGCCAACAAATGTTTGCTAGCAGGTTCTCAAATTTTTGTTGTCGGAAAGTCCGGCGCACAAAAGTTCACGCATGCTCAGAATCAAGCAGAAGGAGCCACACTGGCTATTGAACTTCCTTTTTCTTGGCTTGTCATATGTCTTGTACGTCACCGCATTCCCACCTTCGTAATTGTTGGCCAACATTTGTGTGACTGTGTATGCAAGACAAGTTTGAGCCAACAACCTTCGAACAAAAATCCACGGTTTTGTTGGCGGAAAATCCAATCGTGTGTGTGGGGCATTAGAGTTGCAGTGTGATGGGTGCAGTGGCTAGAGAAGGAGCTAGTGGCACTGACCCTGTAATTTTGTCAGACTCAGTGTTAGTGAGCTGCACTGATGACAGAGTGTCGAATATGGTCACTCTGGACTCAATGCCAGCTGTCTTCTTTATCAAATTTTTGTACCTGTTCGCAACAAGTATTTGTCACAAGCCCCAACATTTGCAATGCAGAAGTGTGACAGAAATCTAAACTGTGTCTACAACACTCTTATATAAACAATAGATTTTTATTGTAATTCACATTGTACAGTAAATGACAATGTAAACAATGTTGAGGTTATACAAGGTGAATAAACACATGCAGCACTTACTACATAAGTAACAATAGATATTCATTAAGTGTTCAAGATAACCAATGGATTATTGGTTCGACCTCTACAGGAGGTACAGCCTGTCGCCCCTTTTGGGTTCACACTGTGACCAGACTATTTGCTTGGTACACGCATAGTAGCTCGCCACGGATCTTATGAAGGATCCATGGGAAGCTAAAGTGTAATGCCGCGTACACACGGTCGGACTTTTCATCTACAAAAGTCCAACGGACGCTGACGGACTAAAGCTGGCTGGTAATCCGATCGTGTGTGGGCTTCTCCGGACTTTCAGCAGACTTTTTCAGCCTCAAATCCGACGGACTTTAGATTTGAAACATGCTTCAAATCTTTACGTCGTAACTACGACGGACCCCGAAATCCGCTCGTCTGTGTGCTAGTCCGACGGACAAAAACCCATGCTAGGGCAGCTATTGGCTACTGGCTATGAACTTCCTTATTTTAGTCCGGTGTACGTCATCACGTACGAATCCGTCGGACTTTTGTGTGGTCGTGTGTAGGCAAGTCCGTTCGTTAGAAAGTCTGCTGCAAGTCCGCCGAAAGTCCGCCGGAAGTCCGCCGGAAGTCTGTCGGACAGGCTGTCGGACTTTTGTAGACGAAAAGTCCGACCGTGTGTACGCGGCATAAGTAGCAAGTACTATCATTACAGGAATATGAATCACGAACAGAGATATATTGTTGTCATTGGTACAGAGTTATCCCCACACACCCAACACACCCCCTATAGAAGCTCACTGTAAATTATCCAACATATGCAGATTGAAAGCTACTTTTAGCAAACCACCACGCCAAAAGGCATCAATTGTGCTTCAAGGTATCAGTAAATACATTTCATGAATGTGAGGAGGCATATTTAGAGGATCTCCAGACTTCCCAATGTTTATGGAAAGCCGGAGATCCCCCTTTTGTATAGGCAAGAGCTCTTTCCATTGTATATTGAGTGTTTACTCTAGAGATAAATTCCTCTATTCTAGGGGGTGCTTGTGACCGCCATTCTTTTGCAATTGAGATACGGGCTGCGAATAGGATATGGATTCCTCATTTCCTCATTAGAGGGGAGTAGGATTCAATGCCCAGGCTCAGCAGTGTGAGTGCAGGATCAAGATTGAGATGGTTATTGGTAACAGTGAAGATGACGGATTGGACCGCCTTCCAAAAAGGTTGGATGATCTTACAACTCCAAAATATATAGAGACGGTTACCTGTGGATAAACAGTCTCTCCAGCATAGTAATGATATGGAAGATTTCATCTTGTTCAGGCGAGAGGGTGTGAGGTACCACCTGTGTAGAAGTTTTTGTGCATTGTCCCAATGGTCTATGCAAGAGGAGGATTTGCTATTATATGTTATAGCTATGTGCCATTGGTGCAGAGGGTATTCCCTTTGTAGGTCCCGCTCCCACTTATTCATATTAGGTAACTTAGCTTGCAAATAGGTAGGGGTAGCAAATGTGTAGAACAAGGAGATACCTTTGCGGTTAGTCGGGGATTTATTGAGCAAAAATTCCCATAGGATCTGTGGGAGTATTATCGAGTGGGTCGGATTGGAGCATGAGTAGTGGTTTAATTGGAACCTTTTGTATCTATCGAGTTCACTCATATTATCCAGTTCATCGGATAAAAAATGTATACCCTGTTTCTTCCATGTTTGGGCTGAGAAGTTCGGTATGAGATACTCATATGCTGCTAATGGTATGTTTAGTGTGCGGGTTGAAATGTCAGTGAACTTAGAGTTCACTAAAGAGGACCATGCTGCAATAGTAGCTTGTATGGTTGGGTATGGGGGGGACGGTGGATTTGTGATGAAGGTTAGCGGCTATAGCCAATGCTGGTAGGTCGTGACCAGGGGTTACCGTTCGCTCAATATCTGACCATCTATTGTCCGACTGACAGGAAAACCAGTAGCACATCTGGTCCAATAGCGCTGCTTTGTAATATCATTGAGCATTGGGGAGTCCAACTCCACCCAGGTTTTTAGGTTTGTAAAGCTGTGCTAGAGCGATTCTCGGTTTTCTACCACCCCATATGAATTTTTAAGTAGTTTTTCTATGTGTGTGAAAAATTGCTGGGGAATAGGGATGTGTACGGTTCTAAAAATATATAGGAGTTTGGGTAATACCTGCATTTGGTATGCATCTATCCTCCCCAGCCATCTGAGTGGTAGCTTACTTATTTGATTTAGTTCTGCTTCCATTTTAAGCAAGAGTGGAGGGAAATTGCATGAATAGATTTTGGTAGAGGAGGAGGACAGTTACACACCTAGGTACGTAATTGAGGGTAGGTCCCAGTTGCAGGGAAAAATTTCCTTTAGTCTGGGCCTTGTTTCGTCAGGCATATTGATGGTCAGTGCAAAGCATTTGCTGGTGTTGACCATGTAGTAGGAAACCTGTCCGAACCTGTGTAATAGGGAATTAATAGCGGGTAAAGATGAAAGTGGGTTAGTTAAGGTTAAAATAATGTCGTCAGCGAAGAGCCCTATTTTATGGGATTCGTGTCCCGTTTTGATGCCCTCTATTGCAGTATCACCTCTTACATATTCTGCTAGTGGCTCTATAATCAAAGAAAAGATTATTGGCGACAGTGGGCATCCCAGCCGGGTGCCGTTAGTTAGCCCGAAGGGATCTGAGAGTAAAGTAGAGGTATAGATTTGTGCTGTGGGATTCGTATACAGAGACATAATGGCGGAGTGGAACAGGCCCGAAATGCCGAACTTGTGCAGGGTCCTAGACAGGTAACCCCAATGGACCCTGTCGAAGGCCTTTTCCGCATCTAATGCCAGGAACATGCTAGGTACTTTTTTGGTTTCAGCAAGTCGCAGGAGATTCAACATCTGTCTGGTCCCATCAGGCGCTTGTCTACTTTTGACAAATCCGACCTGATCCAATCCTATAAGGGAGGGGGTGATGTCTTTTAACCTATTCGCTAGGATTTTAGCATAAATTTTGAGGTCCGAATTTAAGAGGGATATGGGTCTAAAGTTTTGGGGGTTTGATGTGTCCTTGCCAGCTTTCGGTATAGTGACTATAACAGCTTGTAACATCTCTCTAGGGAAGCTGCCTGAAGAGGCTGCCTTCACTAGTTCACTAGCCTTCACTAGTTCAGGGGTGAGAGTTTGGTTGAGTGCCTTGTAGTATTCGGCAGAAAATCCATCCGCACCGGGGGATTTATGCATGGGTAGAGATGTGATTACTGTTACTACTTCTTGGTGGGTAATAGGGGTGTTTAGCTTTTGGAGTGACGCTGTGTCCACTGATGGTAGATGAACTCCTTTAAGGAATTCATCTATCTCTGCGTTTGTGGGCTGGTGCATTGCGGGGTCAGTGTTTAGGTTGTACAGGGATTTGTAGTATTCTTTAAATACATTAGCTATATCCTTAGGGTTTTGAAATATAGTGTTGTTGAGGTGGTGCTTAATGTGAGTGATGTTCGAGCGTGCCTGTTTTTTCTTGAGTTGGGTAGCTAATAATTTCCCCGAGTGGTTATTCTGGGAGTAGTAGGTAAGTTTTAACTTCTTAAAATACGTTTCGTAATCTGCTCTTAGCAGATTGGTGATGGGATTTTTGTGTTTCTGTTCAAGATCTGATATAGTGTCATGGAGTTGTGACATACGTTTTATCTTCTTTTTCCTCTCTCTAGAGGCAATCTGAATGAGGACACCCCTAGCAAAAGCCTTATGAGCACACCGTATTGTCATTGGGGAGCATTCACCATTGTCATTAAATTTGAAAAACTCTTTAATTTTTTTCTGCTATTTCATCCCTGATTTTGGGGTGCGATAGAAGAAACGTGTTATTTCGCCACAGCAGTTTTTGGGAGGTCTTGCTGTCATCCACAACCTCTATTGTCACAGGAGCGTGATCAGACCAGGTGATTTTGTGGATGTCAGCAGCCTGGACCTTCTGCAACGTATACATATCAGTAAGGAAAAAATCAATCCTAGAATAGCTATTATGGACTGCAGAGAAGTGCGTATAATCTCTCTCGGTGGACCTAAGGCAGCGGCAAGGATCGAAAAGCCGTTCCTCATGACAAAGGGATCCCAATGAGGGCCTCTGCCTAAGAGCCACAGAAGATGTGTCCCACTCTACATTCATAATCATATTAAAATCACCACAGATGATTAAACTACCTTTCTGCATTTTTTTTGCCATTGCTAATACTTTACGGATACATTTTAGAGTTCTCACATTAGGTGCATACAGATTTACCAGGGTATAGGTGACGTGGTCCATTTCAGCAACCAAAATGATGAAGCGACCACGGGGGTCAGCATGTACCTGCAGGAGAGAAAAGGTTAACCTATCCCTGACAGCTATAAGGACTCCATTCTTCTTAGTGGCGTCGTTAGCTGTAAATACTTGCTGAAATTTGGGATGTGTGCATTTCGGTGGTTTAGTGCTAGAAAAGTGAGTCTCTTGTGCACATAGTATGTCGCAGTTCGCTTCCGTGGCTGTTTTCCAAAGAGCTCTCCTTTTGTAGGGACTGTTCAGGCCTCCCACATTGAAGGACATCAATTTAAGATTCATTCAGTTGGTGGTAGTTGCATCTATGCCATCTGGTGGTGGAATCGGGTGTTGGAATTAACGTAGGTGGTGTGTCCAGTGTGTAGGGAACCCTCCGCACACCTGCTTTGTGCTGAACAGGCAAACTTGTGGTTTCAGAAACCAAATAAACTTGAACTGGTGAAAGCGGAAAGTGCATAGACCGCATCAAACGCGGAGAACATGTTACGGAAAACATCTCGTAACTTAGGTGGGGGTACCAAGAACAGTAAGTCAAAAGAAAAACAGCCGAACAATGGATAGTAGATCAGTGAAAATTACACTCGCTGTTCAGAGTGAAGGCACAAAATGTGTTGTATATCTGGTATACAGGTCACGTTAAAAGTAGGTCCATGACTTGTAGAACAGGCCTGGATGGGGTGATTACTTGGATCTTCTCTGTTGGTTGTGGGTGCTGTACCTCCCGCGTAGGGGGTCAAGATCTGCTGGTTCACCATTCTCAGGCAACAACCTCCATTTGCGGAGAAGCTCCATGCCTTTATCAAGTGATGTAATCGCATGCGATTCATTATGCATATCCACAATTAGTTTGGCTGGGAAGCCCCATTTATAGATGACTTTATGGTTACGCAGAATCTTGGTGATTGGCACCAGGTTATGTCTTGCCGTGAGAGTCGCTTGTAAAAGATCAGCATACAATGCAATCCCAGTAAAGGGGTTAGGAAGGGCAGGGTGTTGTCTAGCATACCTCATCAGTTGGTCTTTGATGTGATAGAAGTGGATGCGTGCTATAACATCCCTGGGAATCTGGGCAGGGAGGAAGGATGGCTTCCTTAGTCTGTGGGCCTTGTCAATTGTTAAGTCCGCAGGTCCTAGTGATGGAAGGGCTGCTACAATGAGCTTTTGAAGGTACGCCGTTAGATCAGCTGGTTTAACTGACTCAGGGACGCCTCTGAATTTGATGTTGTTCCTGCGGGCCCTGTCCTCGACCTCAGCCATTTTAAGTCGCATGGTTTTGATCTCTTCCTCTACATCAAAATGAGCATCTACTAGCTCATTATGCACTAATGTGAATTCTTCCATTTTCTTCTCCACATATGCCACTCTGTTAGTAACTGCTGCCACTTCACGTTTGGTAGTCTGCATAAACGCTGATATGTCGCACTGAAGGGCCCCCCTTAGAGTTTGTAACATCTCCTTCATGGTGGCATCTAAGATGGGCTGCCCTGAGGTGGGGAATGCATCCAACTGCTGTGTATATGAGGAGGATTCCTCCATTTCCTCCCCCTCAATCCCTGAGCCATCCCGGCTCAGGGATGCTTGGAGTACATTATTTTTGGTACTTTTCCAGTAAAAACCTACAGTCCAGCAGCAACTGGCTATAGTATTCCAGCAGCAGATTTTATATGTTGCAATAAATTTTAATTTCATTTACTACACTATGGGAGTCCACTATTCCTTCTTTTTCATATGACTGATCAAGTTCCATTTTCTCATGTACGCTGAGGATCACCCTTGTAACTCATCGACTACGCCGATAAGAAGATCATAGAGGCCATATCTATATGCGCATTGCCCCTTTGGGGTGAATGGATCTGGTGAGTGGGGACCCTTGAGGGGGAGCACTAAGTCACCAAGTGTCATGGTTATGCAATAGAGTTTGTCGATCAGCATACCTGTCTCCATGTGTTCATCTCTAGAGACCAGCTGACCCTCACCTGTCTGCTTTTGTAACCTCTCTTCTAAGCATGGCCCCACCCCAGGCCCTATCAGGGAACCCTATATTAACCTGTGCACTGCAAGCCAGCAGTGCTGATCAACCATTGTGTGTTAGCCTCTGTGTGTACTTGCTGTGTTTCCTACGTCTGATTCCTGTTACTGACTTTGGCCTGTTCTTAACTATTCCTGTCTGCTCGTGACCCTGACCTTTGGCGTGTTCCCGACTGTGACGGATCCTATCCCACACTCCACTGAGTGCCTCCGTCAATAACACCGCTTACTCCAGTATGACCATCAGACAGATATAATATTATAGCTGCAGTAAATACAAGTCTAGTCGATAATAGCTTGTAGAATCTTGACTGCTTTATTGGACAGAACACAGCCTTTTTATACACATTTAACACAAGGGGTTAGATAACGAGGTAGGGCTGACTCATGGACACTCCCCCCTCCCCTCTAGCAAAAACTTAAAAGACAATTATATAATAACATGTTAATTAACACAACACTTAAGGCAGACCTGGTGACCAGACAGTTCGTCTCTGCAGGTTAATGTGATCAGCTCTTTCAAGAATCATGTATTGGGCAAGTTCAAAAAAAATAAAAGATTAATATAGAAATACCAAATAACAGGGTGAATGTGGACAGAAAAAGGTCCTTGCAGCCAGTGTCTGCGACACCGACCATCCCTGTTTGCCTGTGACCCTGAACCTTGGCGTGTACTCTGTTGTCCTTGTCTGCTTGTGGCCCCGACCTTGGCTTGTCCCTTACTTTCCTTGTTGTTCCAGCTTGCTGCCTCCTTCCTCTTCTCCTGTAGTCTACCGTGAGCGTGAGCTGTGAGACCCTGGGGGCCGCGACCTGGAGCCAGACTGCAGCTCAGTCCATCCTTACCATTAAAGGCTCTGGTGAACACCTGCTGGCTCTTAGACTCCGCGCCCTGGGGAATCTATGCTCTAGCTCCCAGTGGGATCTGTGTCAGTGATCCAGTAGACCTGCTTCCTGAACCTCCCAGGGTTCAATCCGCAGCAGTCGACCGTAGGGTCCACTACCTTGTGGTGCACTCCTGATCCCAACGGGGTGCATCTGTCACCTGGATACAGGTGACCTGACAGTTTGATCAGCCATGGACCTGGCTGATGTGCCGCTACCCGCACATGATCCGTTGCCGGGCTTAGTTCGCAGACTTGAGACCCAGGAATCGCATCAGACCCAAGTGATGCGATTCCTTCAGGATTTGGCATCCCGTTTTGAACAGGTTTAGGCCTCATTAGGACCCCCGGTTCAACAACCTCAACCGCTATCTGCTGCTGCACCTATCGCACCAATCGCAGCCACACATTCATTACAACTGCCAGCTCCGGCCCGTTTCTCTGGGGACTCCAAGGCTTGCAGGGGGTTCCTTAGCCAGTGCACGATTCATTTTGAACTTCAGCCCCAAAACTTCCTGTCCGATCGGGCGAAAGTAGCCTATATTATATCCCTTCTGTCCGGCGAGGCGCTAGCTTGGGCTGCCCCTCTGTGGGAACTGAATGATCCAGTGGTTTCTAGCCTGTCTGATTTCTTGAAACTTTTTCGGAATATCTTTGAGGAACCGGGTTGTGTCTCCTCAGCAGCTAGCGCTCTTTTACGTCTCCGTCAAGAGTCTGCTTCTGTGTGACAATATGCTCTTCAGTTCCGTATCCTCACAGCTGAATTGAGCTGGAATAATGAGGCCCTAGTTGCAACCTTTTTACATGGCCTCTCTGATAGAGTGAAGGATGAACTAGCAGGAAGATCCCTTCCTGCTGATCTGGACGGTGTCATCACCTTGTGTAACCAGATCGATATTCGCTTTCAGGAGAGGGCCCTGGAAAAAAAGACGCCAGCACTCCCCGTTCCTTAGGCAGCTTGAGCTCCCAGTCCCTTCTCTTCGGTCCGAGGAGCACCCCCTGCCCACTGAGGAACCTATGCAGCTGGGCTGGACCAAGTTGTCTCCTGAAGAACACGCTAGGCGCAGAACTCTGGGCCTGTGCCACTATTGTGGGGCCAAAGGTCATTTTCGTGACACTTGTTCTATTCCTCTGGAAAAACGATCGGGCTGATACATCTGGAAGGTGGAGTATTAGACCCTGAAGTATCACCTTCACCTTCTCGTCTTCTTCTTTCTGTGTTCCTTCATGTCGGCGCTTCCTCTCGTTCGGTCTCGGCACATCTGGATTCCGGAGCCGCTGGCAATTTCATGGATTGGGAAGCTGCATCATCCATGAGACTTACCCTTTTGCCCCTTTCAACACCATTGGTGGTCTTGGCGATTGATGGCACTGTTCTCCCAGGGGGTCCTATCTGCTTCCAGACCCTTCCTGTTAAGATGTCGGTAGGGACACTCCACCAGGAGTGGCTATCCTTCCTTGTCTTGCCTAAAGCTTCATCTCCTATCATATTACGTCTTCCTTGATTACGGTTCCATTCTCCACACATTGACTGGACTGCTGGACGGATCCTGGCTTGGGGTTCCTCCTGTTCCTCTTCCTGCCTCTCAAGGTTACCCCAAAAGAGAAACTTCCTGTTGCCACCATCCCAGTATCTTCTGCTCTTCCCGCTGCATATAGCGATTTCTGGAATGTCTCCTGCAATAGTCGGGCTGAGGCACTCTCTGGGTCATGTGGCACTCTGGATGAGGAGCCCACCTGTAAACCTGAGCCGATCATTCACTCCAGTTTGCATGGTCATTTACCTTTGCCTGTTCCTGGACCCCCTTGGATGCACACCCAGGCTGATTCGTCTACCAGTTCCACAGTCGCTACGCCCTGTGATGCGATTCTGGTGGTCGCTGCACCTGGCAATGCTGTTCAGTCGGCCTCTGCACCAGTTCAGACTATGCCCAGTGAAGCTTTCCAGCTTGACTTCTGTGACACATCACTTTCTAAACAACCTGGCCTCAGGGATCCACTGACTTCTGCCCAGTCTGATGATCCTGTGTTGGATGTCCAGCTCATCTTTAAGGGTCTGGGGGACCCTGCTCAGACTCCTGATGGTCTTCTTATGCCTTTACCTATTCCTAAGAAGCCTTTAGCCCTCAATAAGTCCTCTCGTCCTCTCCCTACCTCGGTTTCGGTCTCTGAGGATAATCTTAAGTACGAGGTTAGTCAAGTTCTCGATTCCCGGCGCCGTAGAGGCATTCTTCAGTACCTCGTACATTGGAAAGGGTTTGTTCCTGAGGAGAGGTCTTGGATCACTGTATCTAAAGGTCGTTGCTCCTCGTCTATTGAGGAGGTTCCATCTGGAGTTTCCCTTTAAGCCTGGCCACAGGCGGGGGAGGGGGAGGTCTTAAGAGGGGGGGTACTGTCATGGTTATGCAATAGAGTTTGTCGATCAGCATACCTGTCTCCATGTGTTCATCTCTAGAGACCAGCTGACCCTCACCTGTCTGCTTTTGTAACCTCTCCTCTAAGCATGGCCCCACCCCAGGCCCTATCAGGGAACCCTATATTAACCTGTGCACTGCAAGCCAGCAGTGCTGATCAACCATTGTGTGTTAGCCTCTGTATGTACTTGCTGTGTTTCCTACGTCTGATTCCTGTTACCGACTTTGGCCTGTTCTTAACTATTCCTGTCGGCTCGTGACCCTGACCTTTGGCGTGTTCCCGACCATCCCTGTTTGCTTGTGACCCTGAACCTTGGCGTGTACTCTGTTGTCCTTGTCTGCTTGTGGCCCCGACCTTGGCTTGTCCCTTACTTTCCTTGTTGTTCCAGCCTGCTGCCTCCTTCCTCTTCTCCTGTAGTCTACCGTGAGCGTGAGCTGCGAGACCCTGGGGGCCGCAACCTGGAGCCAGACTGCAGCTCAGTCCATCCTTACCATTAATGGCTCTGGTGAACACCTGCTGGCTCTTAGACTACGCGCCCTGGAGAATCTATGCTCTAGCTCCCAGTGGGATCTGTGTCAGTGATCCAGTAGACCTGCTTCCTGAACCTCCCAGGGTTCAATCCGCAGCAGTTGGCCGTAGGGTCCACTACCTTGCAGTGCACTCCTGATCCCAACGGGGTGCATCTGTCACCTGGATACAGGTGACCTGACACCAAGGATATTGAGAGCACTCAAGTCACATTTTTGAAAATTCTTTTTCACCGTTTTGAAGACATTTTCATACATTAACTATGGACTGTTATATAAATAGTTTAAAATAATAATTTTCTAAAACTCTGTTTACCTATTATGCTCATGGACTTTCTAACCTGGTAGCTGTATATCATTAACCTAATTGGTCACTACATGGTGATCTATGGGCTTACTGCTATATTCACTATCTATGATGCTAATATTGTTTAAGCTATAGTTACGGAGGTTTATTATTAATTTATCACTGATCATCGCACTGTACACTGATGAGTGTATACATATGTGAGTTATTTTTTGGTTTTTATAGGGATATTGCTTATGGTATATTTCTATACTTGTTGAGTGTATAATTTTGGTTTATCCACACATAATATCACTACCACAAGTATAATAACCACACATCTTGTGAGGAGATTATATATGTAATAGCACACCTTGTTATACATATAACCTGCAATTAGGTGGGGCACCCCCACTGTGGAGCCAGCACATTGGCTCTGTATTACTATTAATTAATTTCCTTTTACACTTACTCACGCCCATTATAACCAAGTATAGGGAGTGCCATTACCCCATTCTATCTATCTGTACACCTCTGAAGTACCCCTAGGGGCGCTTCTTTAGGGGGGCAGCATACCTATATATTGTCTTAAGTGCAGTCATCACACTACATACAAATACCTCATCAGTTGGTCTTTGATGTGATAGAAGTGGATGCGTGCTATAACATACCTGGGAATCTGGGCAGGGAGGAAGGATGGCTTCGGTAGTCTGTGGGCCCTGTCAATTGTTAAGTCCGCAGGTCCTAGTGATGGAAGGGCTGCTACCATGAGCTTTTGAAGGTACGTCGTTAGATCAGCTGGTTTAACTGACTCAGGGACGCCTCTGAATTTGATGTTGTTCCTGCGGGCCCTGTCCTCGATCTCAGCCATTTTAAGTCGCATGGTTTTGATCTCTTCCTCTACATCAAAATGAGCATCTACTAGCTCATTATGCGCTAATGTGAATTCTTCCATTTTCTTCTCCACATATGCCACTCTGTTAGTAACTGCTGCCACTTCACGTTTGGTAGTCTGCATAAACGCTGCCATGTCGCACTGAAGGGCCCCCCTTAGAGTTTGTAACATCTCCTTCATGGTGGTATCTAAGATGGGCTGCCCTGAGGTGGGGAATGCATCCAACTGCTATGTATATGAGGAGGATTCCTCCATTTCCTCCCCCTCAATCCCTGAGCCATCCCAGGACTCCTCTTCATCCCCAATCCTCCTTTTCTGCTTTACAGGGCTGCTAAATGGGGAGGATGGCAACGGATGGTCGTTGTAGCCTGACTCACCCGTGGATGGCGCTGGATGGCTGTGTGCTTGTGCTGTGGAGGCTGATGACCGGCTCTCCGTGCCGGCGCCATCTTGGAAATCTCGGCCCGTGGTGAGGGGGTAGAAATCCATGAGTTTTCTCGGTCCCTCTCTCTCCTTTCTTTTCAATATTGTTGCCGCTATGTGCCCCACGTCCTAAGGAGTCGATCTGTGTGCTTTTTAGCTAGTGTAACGAGCTGTGAGCCGCTGTGAGACACCCGTTGTGGCAGAGCTCAGGTCTCACACATCCATCAGTTCTGGCTGCCAGCTCCGCCCCCCTACAACACTCTTTTTGAATTTCACTGAATATAAGTGTGTATATATAAATAGATAACAATTTCTTTACAATGTTATATTTAATGCAGTAGTAGATAAATTTGTTAAGTTTCATTCCGTTTCGTATTAAAATTAATTCGTAATTCGTGATTCAATTCGGATTTGTACAAAATACAAATTTTCGTTAGATTCGTAAACTTTTCGTAACGATTACGAATGTTCGTTATGATGAATTTATCATTATGAGAGGCTCCCACCATCCCTGTGCTGTGCTGACTTCCTGGATTTTTAACTTGTAGGTTTGTTAACTTTTCTTAACAATTATGAATTTTCGTTATGATGAATTTATCATTGTGAGGGGCTCCCACCATCCCTGTGCTGTGCTGACTTCCTGGGTTTTTAACTTGTAGGTTCGTTAACTTTTCGTAACAATTACAAATGTTTGTTATGATGAATTTATCATTATAAGGGGCTCCCACCATCCCTGTGCTGTGCTGACTTCCTGGGTTTTTAACTTGTAGGTTTGTTAACTTTTCGTAACAATTACGAATGTTTGTTATGATGAATTTATCATTATGAGGGCTTCCCACCATCCCTGTGCTGTGTTGACTTCCTGGGGTTTTTATCTTCATCATAACGAATATTCGTAGTTAACGAACATTCTGTCCGATTCTGTTGTAACGGAATTTGGATCCAAAGTTCGTGTCCGAAATTTCGTACAGAATTCGTATGCATAAAAATTTGTATTTCGGATTCGTACGAAAGTACGAATTTCCGGAAATTCGTACAAATTTCCGATTTGTACGAAACTAATCGCACATGTCTAGGAATCAGTAGCGTAGAAAAAATTCTGTGAATAATGGTGCAGAAGTGTATCAAATAGCCCCATTACTCAATGCTACTATGACTCAATATGTATGTATTTTTGCTATCACGTTTGTAATTCACATAAGTAACTGTATTTCCAATATGTACCAGAACAAACTTATATCCCTTCAAAGATGGTCCATATTCTCATATAAGCATTGCGCTATTGAACTGAATATAAATATAAATATATGTACTGCTACTTAAAATGCAAATAATAAAACAAAGGGTGAAAAACAATGTAGTGTCAATCTACACAATCACAGTAGTACAAAAGAACAATAAAAATTATTAAAAAGTGTCCATAATAAAATCAAAAATAATTGTCCATCATAAATAAATTTAAATATCAACAAAGATCCCCTGTGATCAAGTTGGAGGTGTCAGAAACCATGAATCAGACCGACACAGAAGTGCAGTTAAAATCACACTTGTTTAATAATAACCACTTCAGCCTCGGAAGAATTTACCCCCTTCCTGACCAGAGCACTTTTTGCGATTCCGCGCTGCGTCGCTTTAACTGACAATTGCGCGGCCGTGCGACGTGGCTCCCAAACAAAATTGACGTCCTTTTTTTCCCACAAATAGAGCTTTCTTTTGGTGGTATTTGATCGCCTAGGCGGTTTTTATTTTTTGCGCTATAAACAAAAATAGAGCGACAATTTTGAAAAAAACACATTATTTTTTACTTTTGCTATAATAAATATCCCCAAAAATATATAAAAAACATTTTTTTCCTCAGTTTAGGCAGATACGTGTTCTTCTACATATTTTTGGTAAAAAAATTGCAATAAGCGATTATTGATTGGTTTGCGCAAAAGTTATAGCGCTTACAAAATAGGGGATAGTTTTATGGCATTTTTATTAATATTTTTTTTTTTAAATGGCGGTGATCAGCGATTTTTATCGTGACTGCAACATTATGAAGGACACATCGGACATTTTTGACACATTTTTGGGACCATTGTCATTTATACATCAATCAGTGCTATAAAAATGCACTGATTCCTGTGTAAATGACACTGGCAGTGAAGGGGTTAACCACTAGGTGGCAGTGTAGGGGTTAAGTGTGTCCCAGGGGCGTGTTTCTAACTGTCAGGGGGATGGGCTGTGTGTGTGACATCACTGATCTCTGCTCCGATAACAGGGAGCAGAGATCGAGTGACACTGTCACTAGGCAGAATGGGAGATGCTGTTTACATCAGCATCTCCCCTTTCTTCCTCCCCGTGAGGTGATCGCGGGTATCCCCGTGGCGATCGAGTCTGCGGGACCCGTGACCCGACTCACGGAGCTTGCCACGGCCGCTGGCCGCCTCTTAAAGGGCAATGTACAGGTACATGATTTTGCCTGTACGAGCCCTTCTGCCACAGTATATCTGCGTGAGGCGGTCGGCAAGCGGTTAATAATAATAGTAAAAGGTAAACAAAGCAAAGTAGTCAAATCATAGCCAGAGTTCGGTAACTGGAACGTATAGTCAGGCAAGCCAGGATGTCAGGGAGCCAGAAATCAGCGTACTTCAGGACAGGCCAGGAAATCAGGAAACCGGAGAATCAGCGTAGTGGAACAGCAAGTAGGATCAGGAACCAGAAGGGACGTCAGTCAAGCAAGTGTTCAACGGGTACACAATAGAGAGTCTCTGGATGAGTTGACTAAGGCGAAGGCAGAGAGGAACTGAACTGAACAGCTTATTTAACCAGCAGGACTGATGAACAGGATATCATCATCAGGTGAGTCACTGTGGAAAAGATTGGAGCTGGCAATTAACCGACGGCTGAGCGGCCTTCTCTGAGAAAGAAGGGCTGAGCCCAGCCCTGACAGGACCGTGTTAGGACCGTGGCTACATGGCAACTGAATCTTGACGCTGAGAGTGTTATCTGTGTGTGTGAGCGAGGAGGGGTTGGAGATGCCTCACGCAGGCACACGGCATGTAACTAACATATACCAAAGGCGATTTGTTTTTATTTGTGATGTAAGTGCATTACTTTTTCATTATCCACCTGAGCCCCGGAAGATTATCCCTCTTAATGACCAGGCCATTTTTTGCGATGCGGCACTGTGTCACTTTAACCACTTAAGGATCAGCCTCATTTTGGATTTTAGGTGTTTACATGTTGGAGGCTGGTTTCACACTGGTCCGACAAATGCTCCGACATTGGGAGCTCTTGTCGCATGACGTGTGAAATCCAATGTTTCCCTATGGAAGCCGTCCTAACTGGTCCGACACAAGTCGTTCCGACTTTAGAAATGCTCCCTGTACTACTTTGGTCTGACTTTGATCCTACTTCAGCCTATTGACTATCATTGAAGTCGGATCAAAGTCGGATCGCCGTCTCGCATGATCCGACTTCGGCACGCGACTTGTGCTCAGATGATGTAAACATCCCTTGTAATAGAAAAAAGCATGACAGGACCTCTTAAATATGAAAAAGACCTCAGATCTCATATTTACACTAAAATGCAATAAAAAAAAAAAAAGTAATTTAAAAAAATGACATTGAAAAAAAATATGCCTTTAAGAGGCGTGGACGGAAGTGACGTTTTGACGTCGCTTCCGCCCAGCAGTGTCATGGAGACGAGTGGGCGCCATCTTAGCCTCACTCATCTTCAGGCACAGGAGGGAGACGGACGCGATAGCCTCCGCCGCTACCGACGGCTCCGGTAAGCGGCGGAGGGCACCGGATCATGGGGGGGCCCTCTCCCATCACCGATAAAAGTGATCTCACGGTGAATCTTCCACAGGGACCACTTTTATCAGAAAGCGGACCACCGCATGAAAACGGGGATACCGGGGTTATGGCAGCTAGCTGCTGCCATAACAACGATATTCCCTTACAAAGTTTGGACGTACATCGGCGTGCTGCGGTCCGGAAGTGGTTAACTGACAATTGCGTGGTCATGCGATGTTGTACCCAACAATATGTATGTCCTTTTTTCCACACAAGTAGAGCTTTCTTTTGGGGGTATTTGATCACCTGTGTGGTTTTAATTTTTTGTGCTATAAACAAAAAAAGGGTGACAATTTTGAAAAAAACACAATATTTTGTACTTTTTGCTATAACAAATACCCCCCCCAACAAAAAAAATTTAAAAAATGTCTTCATCAATTTAGGTCGATATATATTCTTCTACATATTTTTGGTAAAAAAAAAATCACAGTAACCGAATATTAATTGGTTTGTGCAAAAGTTATAGCGTCTACAAAATAGGAGATAGATTTATGGCATTTTTATTATTATTATTTTTTTACTAGTAATGGCGGCGATCTGCGATTTTTATCAGGACTGAGACATTGCGCCAGAAAAATCGGACACTTTTGACACTATTTTGGGACCATTGACATTTATACAGCGATCAGAGCTATAAATAGCCACTGATTACCTTATAAATGTCACTGGCAGGGAAGGGGTTAACACTAGGGGGCGATCAAGGGGTTAACTGTGTTCTCTATGTGTTTTCTAACTGTGGGGAGAATGTGGCTAACTAGAGGAGAGAGATCGTTATTCCTATATAGTAGGAACACACGATCTGTATCCTCTCCCCTGACAGAACCGGGATTTGTGTGTTTACACACAGATCCCGGATCTCACTCTGTCACGAGCGATCGCGGGTGCCCGTCGGTCATCGCACCCGCCAGGCACGCTCATCGGCTCAGGGGACATGTTGTGCCTGCCTGCTACAGCATCTTAAAGAGCCGATGTACAGCTACGATGGCTCACGCAGGGGAGCCAACCTGCCGCAGTATAACTGCAGCGGCTAGTCGGAAAGTGGTTAAAATTGTTACCCAAGAGGTTTTTACACTATTGGAGGCTTTGTGTTGATTTCATCTCTACATGTGGAGAGAGCTGTTATCCATTTGAATCTAAGAAGATCAGAGTGGAGATTGGGCTGATCATCTGCATAAAGCTTAAAGTGATTTAATCACACATGCAATTGAAATCTACAATCTGGTGAGCCTCATTCTGTAAGGGTGTGGATTGGCACTTGTGCACTTTGGTGAAGGATCTACGGTATTCAAAATTTTCCATTTTATGAAGCACTATTTTCACAATTGATTCTTTGTTGATATTTGAATTTATTTATGATGGACAAATATTTTTGATTTTATTATGGACACCTTTGAATAATTTTTATTGTTCCTTTGCGCTACTGTGATTGTGTAGATTAAAAATAGTCCATAATTAGGAAATTATTTGGGTGCAATATATCGCTGGTCATAGCAAGTTTCTCTCCATACACTGTTCAAAAAAAATAAAATGATATGTTCACTTATGTATGATTTACTATAGATAGGTATATCATATATCAGTGAACCTGTAATTGTAATCCACTGATGGAGTCAACAACATTTGCTGCAACGTTATTAATTGTATGCTGCCTTTCAATGCCAGATATTTCTTACAATGCTACATCTTGTAAAGCAATTATTCATGAATTCCAGGGGTGGCCCTTCCATTAAGGGCTCACGGGCTCCATCTCCCCTATCCATGCCACATCCACCCCCTATTCATGCGTCTAGCACCTATCAAGATGTCGGGTGCATGAATTACATTGGGGGGGGTGTTTTTTTAAAAAAAACGATTCGTGCCAGAGGCTCTAACAGGCTTCAAAATAGGGTGCAGCATTGCGCTCGGAGCCCATCTAAGTGTGTTAGACTTGCGAATGATTATTCACTATTCTTGTACTGAATCGCCTCTCCGCCAATCAGGAAGCGCTGGTCTGAGACACGTTTCCTGATTGGCCGAAAGGAGAAGCATTCTGATTGGCCGCCGAGGAGGAGGGAGGAGACAGAAGCCACGAGCTGCTTGTGTTGCCCGCGGAGGAGAGCCTGGGAAGCCACCCGTGATTGCCCGCCATGGATGGGGTAAGTGTACCGACTGACCATCCAACCCGACCCGACCAAGGGGGGGTGGCGGATGCACTGTTTGCCGCCCCCCATAAAAATTTACCCCCAGCCGCAACTGATGACTTCCATATACCGCACAACTCCAAAAATTTGGGAGGCATAGCTGAAACTTTCTCAGTCATTCAGACAGTACATTTGAAACCTTAGCGAGTTTATTTAGCAGTCATCTGTCATCAGTCTGTCACAAGCTGCTAGTAGTTGAATAGTGTAGTGCAGTAGTCAATAGCAACATAAAACCAATGTTGACAGGGAATACCAATTTGGCATGGGCGGTTAGAGAGTGAATATGACCATGGGATTGCAACAGGATAATATTGAAAAATATAAATATAAATTCCCTATAATGCACAACTTCAAAAAAATAAATAACGCACAGCTGAGATCTAAAAATAGGGCATTTTTTTTAAACAGTGTACTAGAAAAAAAGTTATATGTCCTAAAAGCAAAAGTATAAAAATGATCTAGGTATGCCAATGAATCATAAAGTTATTGTAAAGACGTGTCAACGGGTTTTGGTTTGCTTCAAGCGGGTTTTGCATTTCCATACAAGTCTATAGGAATGTAAATCCTGCTTACAGCAGGTTAAATGCATTTCAGCAGGAGGGTCAAATACACTTATTTAGAATTAAAGTGGTTGTAAAGGCAGAAGGTTTTTTTTACCTTCATGCATTCTTTACATGAAGGTAAAAAATCTTTTGAGTGCAGCACTTACCCAGCCTCCCATTATTCTTACGTGGGCCCAATGCTGATCCAGCGATGTGCACCAGGGGAGCCAGGAGCACTAGCAGGGGACCCCAGAAGAGGAGGATCAGGAGGCCATTCTGTGCAAAACCATTACATAGAGCAAGTAAGTATAATATATTTGTTTTTTTAAAGAAAAACAAAATGAAGGTTTACTATCACTTTAAATGCTGAATAATCACTGATGTGTCCCAAACTGATGTCAAATGATACCACTGATGCAAGCCCAAAGCCTGTTGACACAAGTCCATAAAGTGGTTCTAAAATTAAAATGTTTTTGGTTCTAAAGGTAAAATATTTTTACTTTAGTGTATTCCCTGGAATAAGGTAAAAAATGTTTCCCCCTTGCTGTGCCCTTCCCCCTCCCTAGCACTTACCTGAGCCCTTTATTGATCCAGCACTGTGCCCTTCTGCCAGTCTCCTCTCCTCTCTACTTGCTCTTACAAGCTTGGCTGGGAGCTTGTGGCCACTGGCTCCTGCTGCTGTCAGTCAAATCCTGTGAGCAGAGAGCAGGGGCCATGGCCAAGTCGGGCTGTGTGTGTCAATGAGCACACACAGCCCGGCTCGGGATTAAGCCTGCACATCTGCCTCCATAGCAAGCACTTGTTATGGGGACAGATACAGAAGTGAAGGAGTCAAGATTGCTGGTGGGGGACTCCAAAACAAGAGGTTCAGGGATTTGCAAACCATCATTTCTTTCTGTAGAACCTTCCTGTCTCAGTCCCCACCTCTTGTCCCATGGGCTTTGTTCGTTATGCATTTTGCAATATTTTAGGGATGGAAATATGCCATTATATGCATAAGACCATACTTTTTTGGTAGAGTATTTACATATAATTGCTTCTTTTCAAACGCTAAAAAACAAACAAAACAAAGAGCTAATCCCTTTTGTTATGAGATGAGAAATACAAATCATTTGCAAAGATCACTGTGGACAGAAAAGCTGGCTTTTAGCACATGTATGCAGCAGGACTATTCACCTAGCTTGTAAATAGATGTTGTAAGTCTGTCATTTTTTAGCAGTAAAATCGTTAAACATATGGCTTTGGCTGCATGACTTGCAGAGAAGTGTCAGAAAAAAAGACCCAAGGTCAGTTAGCTTTTGGAATTTTTATAATTCAAGAACAGGTTTTCAGCTATTTTTCTATATTATATAGGATTTATTTAAGACATTGTTGCTAATGAGAAAATGTTGGGTATTATATTCATATAATTTGAGTTGTGCTCACTAAAGATAACAGGATTTATTTCTTTTATAATAGAAAATGAGTAGGATTTTAGCCAGCCATATAAATTTTGATCTAAAACATGTTCCAAAGTTATAAAGGATTTCCAGTTCCTGTATCTCATTTACCCTCTCTAATTTATTCTTCAGACACAATTTATAAACTCATTTATAATAATTCCTTAATATGCCAAGTCATTACCATATTACAGAATTACTGAAATTGTATAAATTATTAAAATAGATATCCAAAGCTCTTAAGATCAGATTTCTTTATATAAAAGTTAAATGTGAATTATTGTTACAACCAAAAACGTAAATTTATTTTATTGGGATTTTATGTGAAAGACCAACACAAAGTGGCACATAATTGTGAAGTGGAAGGAAAACGATAAATGGTTTTCAAATTTTTTTAAGAATAATAATCTGAAAAGTGTAGTGTGCATTTGTATTCCGGCCCCCTGAGTCAATACTTTGTAGAATCATCTTTCGCTGCAATTACAGCTGCAAGTCTTTTTGGGTACGTCTCTACAAGCTTTGCACATCTAGAGAGTAAAATTTCCATTCATCTTTGCAAAATAGCTCAAGCTCTGTCAGACTGGATGGAGAGTGTCTGTGAACAGCAATTTTCAGGTTTTACCACAGATTCTCAATTGGATTTAGGTCTGGACTTTGACTGGGCCATTCTAACACATGAACATAAACCTCTGCCCCAGTCTCAAGTCTTTTGCAGGCTCTAACAGTTTTTCTTCTAAGATTGCCCTGTATTTGGCTCAGTGGCATGGGGGGGGGGGGGGGGGGGCTGATGGGGGCTGGAGCCCCGAGTGTGCCCCAAAAAAGCCCAGAGTCTCAATAGTACTGGATTTATCATTAGCCCCAAGCCGTTTCCACAGGCAACACCAGACAGGAACGATCTCCCACTCATGCAGCGCAGCCGAGTGACGTACATAAAGTCCCACCTCCGGGACGCAGGTCCTATGATGGACGTCCCACTGGTCCAATGCAGAGACTGCGGGACGTGTGACGTCCATAATAAGCACCGCCAGGTCCAGGAGTACAGCTCACCAGGCTGCAAAAAAAAAAAAGCAGACAGTTCTCTTAATCATTCCCTAGTTCAAAAGTGGAAAAAAAAAAACTTTACATACACTTTAAAGGTTAAGTGTAAGCATTGTGATACATGTAAAGGTTTAGTTGAGGGGATAAGCATTAGGGGTACATTAAGGTCAGTGTCAGGGCTTGTAGAGTTGTGCTTTTTTCTGCACTAAATACCCCACATTGACCACTAATAGCACTAGATCCGTGTGCCAAAAAACAGTGTATGTCCCTGCTTTTTCCAGAATGTATGTTGCTTATGTTGTAGTGTACTGCATTGCCAAAAATACTTTAGGTACATTTTTGTGCACATTCAAAATGATTGGGCTACCTTGGCACTTTAATGCACAAAAACATGTGTGGTACTGATGTAGAAAACAACATGCAGAAAATATATTAAATAAAAAATATAATACACCCATTCATTTTTTTATTTTTTTCCAAGTTATACTTTATATATGCTTCAATTCTTAACAACAGTTATAGACCACAAAGTAATTTTAAGCTCATGACTTAGAGAAAGAAATTATTGATTTAGGTTGTTTTGGATTCAGAACAAAAGTTCCGATATTATTATATCTACCCCCGATCATGATTGTTGAATACAAAAGCATGCATGCTTCAAGTAAGCTCACACTGAGACTGCTTAGTTCAGAGTCAAATTACTTTCTGTTTTAATATTTCCACTTCTCAAGACTTTTATACAATTCCATTGAAGATTGAGATACGTCAACAAGACTGGCACATACAAACCACAAATATAAAAATACAAATATGTGACACAATTTTGGCTTTCAGCTGATGCACATTTACAGAAGTGAATCATTGTTTTTGCAGCATTCTCTTGCTCTTGTTCCATTGTGTTATGTTGTTATATTCTGAATGTATTCTGGGAGGCAGGCGCAAACTTTTTTGATTAACTCTTTGCAGTCAGTCCAGTTCCTAAGTAAGCTTTGAGCTTTGCAGAATATCTGTAAATGTCTTAAGGCTTAATAAGCATAGAAGCTGAGTTTATATATGTTAGGTATATAAAGCAGGTATTGGAATAAACAGTTCACCATGATCACATCCATTACTGCCCCCCCTTGAAGCTGTCTATTTCAAACTGTCCCTCATACTAAAAAGCCCTACTCACTACCCTGGCCCTCTCCTCTGCAACTTTTTTCAGCTGTATATAGAGAAGAGCAGTGACTAACTCACTAACTCACTACCCCCTCGATACAGCTTGGAGGGGCAATCAGGTACTGTCTGTCCCTGTAATCCTTTGCATCTCGGGAGGATGTGACTATAACGGAGCGTAACACATATTCATCATCAAGTCTGGTATTTCCTGGTTCACAAAACATGGGAGTAGATTGGTCAACAGCTTTTTATACACACTTCTTAAAGTAGGAAAGAACACAGCAGACCATGACAGCTAGGGTCACTAGAATTATCAGAATGGCTATTCCGATCTGTGTTAAAATTCCCTGCCATCCCTCCTTTATCCAGGTAAAGTACTGATCCCAGGGGTTGGAGAGCCCTGAATTCTTCTTTAATTCTTTGGACAAATCCTCAAGCTTCTGGATGGCTAAAGTCACTTTACCATTTGGGCCTGTGTTATCTGGGATATAAGTACAGCATGTACTCGTTTCAGGTAACATCTTACACACACCCCCCTTTTCAGCTAGGACCATGTCTAAGGTCATACGGTTTTGGAAGGTTATATGTGAAGCGGCTTCTAGTTGTTCGGCTAAACCTCGGAGTGCATCTCTGGTGTAATTAACAAACCTTTGTTGGTTGTAGTAGATGTAATTCATCCAGTCTACATTCTTGTTTACAGTGATGATGGGAATCAGGGACTCAAATCCTGCTGCTACTTGGTCTCTTGCTTTGAACTCATCTGGGACCCCTCTAGGGACCCCTATGGCATCTATGTATACATGAGGGTCAAAGCTTCCTGCTGGGGCACTCTTACGCCTCGTATTAGGTCGGGGTGTGTTGTTTGTATTTGGCATTGGGTTCTCTGAGAGAATATGTAGAGGCATTATGGCCCAGGCTAATGCACATTCTCCTGTTCGCTGTCCTGTCAATCTGCTTCTAATTTTTATGTCTCTGCAGATCCAGTACATGTCTCCCAAAGACTGGACTTGATTTTACACTAGATTTGCAGACACCTCACTATAAGATCCACAGTAACCCTTAGTGAAATTCCCAAGAGGTTTCCCCACTCCCTGATACCGTCCATAGCATGTGTAATTGCCAGGATATATGGTGATACCTTTACCTAGCTTGGGGGTTTTGGTAACTATGGGATATTCCTTCACACAGGGAGTGGTCAGTGGTTGTGTTGGTAAATAGGCCGAGGAAACATGTCCCATGTTCTGGGGGTATGTTTAGGGGTACCATTCCTAAGTGTGGTCTAGCCCCCCACACACATAGCAATTGGTCTTATTGTGTTTCCCTGCACTGTACCTCATAAACTCGAGCCACAAGTTGACATCTGAGAACCCGGTTTCTGCAGCCATGGTATCCTCAAAAGGTATGACCACTATGTCCTTTAAATGTCTGTAAATGGGGGTTTGAGCTAGATGAAGATTAGGGAACTCCCCACTTTGGGTTATTGAACATATCTTTCAGTTGGAAAGGCTTTCTAAAACCGGAATACCCACTTCCCCACCATAGGCCCAGAACATAGGTCCCACTGTCTTCTGGGCTAGGATTCTCAATGGTCAGCCTGAACTCTTTGGTGTAAGGCTGATCTGTGTGTTTGTTGATTGTCATTCTAAGAGTGACTTACCATTTTTGTCTTTCCTATTTTGGGCATTCTCAGGTTTGTACCCCCAGTTTGTACCCCCATTGTACCAACCCACTGCTCCGCAGGAATCACAGTTGTTACCCCAATAGGTGTCAGTGACGCACACATACAGTCATGGGTCTTATGCCGCGTACACACGGTCGGACTTTTCGTCTACAAAAGTCCAACGGACGCTGACGGACTAAAGCTGGCTGGTAATCCGATCGTGTGTGGGCTTCTCCGGACTTTCAACGGACTTTTTTAGCCTCAAATCCGACGGACTTTAGATTTGAAACATGCTTCAAATCTTTACGTCGTAAGTACGACGGACCCCGAAATCCGCTCGTCTGTGTGCTAGTCCGACGGACAAAAACCCATGCTAGGGCAGCTATTGGCTACTGGCTATGAACTTCCTTATTTTAGTCCGGTGTACGTCATCACGTACGAATCCGTCGGACTTTTGTGTGGTCGTGTGTAGGCAAGTCCGTTCGTAAGAAAGTCTGCCGCAAGTCCGCCGAAGGTACGTCGGAAGTCTGTCGGACAGGCTGTCGGACTTTTGTAGACGAAAAGTCCGACCGTGTGTACGCGGCATTACTGCTTCATCCCAGGTCCGGATCTTGTAGATAGTACCTGGAATTATCTGTTCATAAGAGGATATAAAAGTGGCAACATGTGTATTGGATGATTTATACCAGAACTGGGTTATACCATCTTTTTGTTTGATGGCTACCTCTTGAGCCTGGGCAATGATTACTATGAAAAGGATATACAGAATCATTTAGTTCCCCTCGGCCTCTTCCTCAGGTACAGGGACTTTCTTGCAGTGGGAGGAGTGTGTCCACGTGTTCTTCCTGGCCACCTTGACTGATGTGGCAGTTGTTAGGAGTACCTGGAAAGGACCATCATATCTGGGTTCAAGAGTATGTTTTTTCACAAACTTATTTATCAATCACCAGGAACCAGCTTGTGCGTTCCTGTATCTAGCTCAGGATCTGGAATGGAAGAAAACACTTCTGAATGGATACGGGTTAATGCTCAAGATAAACAGTCACATAATCAGTTAATACATCAGATTGGAGCTGCAACTGTTGTGGGAAATAACAACCTAGACTGAGGGCTGAAACAAACAATATCCCATTGGATGACAGACCATGGTTTCCCCTTGGAGTGTACCTAACACTGAATAAGGCAATGGGTAGGCTGTCTGGCCAACTCATTCTCATTTCCTGAGACATTTTTAGCATTCTAGATTTTATTGTGCCATTCAATCTTTCCACCTTCCCACTGCTCTAAAGACAGTATGGGGTGTGGAAAGCTAGTGGGACCCCTACCTAAAGCTGTCCATATATCCTTGGTTACTGAGGCCATGAAACCCGGCCCCTGATCGCTCTCTATGACCTCTGGGACACCATATCTGCACACTATTTCTGTTAAAAGTCTTTTAGCTGTGGTTTTTGCCATCATGTTGGTAACGGGATAGACTTCCGGCCTACGTGGCAGACAGAGTCTCTGGTTTAATTCCATGATTCCTTCAACTTCTGTGGCTCCTTTTTTGATCCACACTTCTTTTTCTTCTTTGTCAGCTGTCTCTTGTTGCTCCTTGAGGTGGGCCCTGTTTACAGGAGGGTTTTGTAGAATCATAGTGGTTTCTACAGTATCATCCAGGATAGGTGCATTCACTCTGCTGACCACTTCTCACGTTCAATCTGAAGCTCGTTTCGCAGCGGTATCTGCCAGGTGATTGCCTCGTGCTTCTTGGGAAACCAGCTTGCCGTGCGGCTTTACCTTAAGTATAGCCACTTGTGCTGGGAGGAGTAGGACATCCATTAAGTCCTTGATAGCTGCACTGTGTTTTACAGGTGTTCCTGCTGCTGTCAGGAACCCTCTGGTTTTCCAGATGATCCCAAAATGTCCTTCTGCCAATTTGCTTGCCATAGTTAGGGCCTGGAGTTCTGCTTCCTGGGCAGACATGGAGGAGGGTAATGCTGAAGCTTGAAGAACTGTATCTTCGGTGGTCAGTGGTGACTGCGTATCCTGTGTGGTACCGTCCAGTACTGTCTGCATACCTGGAACCATCCACAAAAATTGTCAAGTCAGGATTCTCAAGGGCTGTCATCACTTTGAAGCAGTTATGAGCAGTGAGATGAGGATTATTCTCCAAAGAGGTTCCCCCCTCGAGAAGAGGAAGCAGAGTGGATGGGTTAAGGGTATCACATGGGAGGACGGTGATGTTATCGGGGAGAAGCAAGGCACACTGGAGTCTGAGGAGGTGTCTTGCTGGGGACAGGGCTGTACTTGGTACTCTCTGAGACAAACAGTTTGAAAGTCTTTTAGTCTGGAAGGCCCAAAGGGCTGTTGTGAGGATCTCCTTCAGAGTTTCAAAATTGTCCACAGCTTCTGGTGAAAGCAGGAAAGGGTCAGATTTCAGGGCATCATAAAGGGATTGCATCGAAAGGGAGGCTTCTGGAACTGGGATCCAAGAACGGCAATAGGAGATTAATCCTAGAAAGGCGTGAAGGGGCTTTTGACCTTGAGGCAAAGGGATGCCCTTGATTGCAGCAACTCTTTCTTCAGTGAGATGTCAAGTGCCTTGGGAGATGCAGAAGCCGGGGGGAAAATCACCTTCTCTCTGAACTTTTTGCTTTAAGGCCTTGCAACCTTGCTTAACCAGGTAGTGGAGGAGGCTTTCAGAGAAGATTGAGGCAATCACAAGCAGGAGGTCATCTACATACTGAAGGAGTACAATGACTGGGTGTAACTTCATCCAGGTGTCCAGAATGAGGGCCATTGCCTTGGTGAATTGGGAGGGGGAGTTCTGGGCACCTTGTGGCATAACAGTCCACAGTAGCTGGCAGGTGACACAGGCTTGCCTGAATCCTTGTGGAGAAGGTCCATGTGATCCAGAGAGGTGGGCAAGGTGGTAGGCGAGGTGGGGTGTCATGTCCCTGGTACTGGGTGCTTTCATGTGGACCACAGTTGGGGCTTGGTTGACTGTGGGTGAATTTCCATGGGCTTCCGTATTCCCTTCTGGAGTGGCCAGGACTTCCGCAGTTGTAGCAGGCATGTGGAGTTGGTACTCGTGGGCACAGATATGGTGTGTCAGAGGCCATCATGAGAGGAGCTACTCTCTACTGCTCTGTGAGGATTCTGGACCTAATAACTACTAATAACAACGTCTCAAGCTCCATTACTCTATACTCAGACCCTTTCGGATTAACTCTTTAAGACCTGAAATAAATGCGGCAGCTAACATGTGTCTATGCACTCTGTTCAGCACGCTAAAACCCAAATCAGTAGACTTCTTGTGCTATTTCTCAACAGATTTGCCTTTTCTTGTGTGAACTCTTGTACACATATTGACTTCAGGCGTTTTAGAGTGGAGATATGAATACATACAGAATAATTGTTTTTTTTTTTTTTTCAGACTACAAAACACTCAGATGTGAATGGGGCCTAAATCTAGATATAGTTTTAAGCAAGGAAAGCACTTCCTCTTTCGTTCTTCTTCTGGCATAACGCCCAGAATACATAAACTTCCTCTTTATTTATAATACTCTTAAATATTGAAATTGAACATTTTAAACTACATTTTAAACCAGTTATTGCTAATACAGCTTAAACACAATTAAAACCATTTGCATAAATATAGCACATTTGCTACATTTACTGTTATTAGAGAAACTTCCTTAAAGTCAGACTCTGGGTGATGAAGGGAAGGGGCCGTATTGGGGCCGTTGTCTTTGGTGGTGTAAGGGTCCAGGAACCCATTCAAAGTGGGGTTTAGGGGTAGTAATGGGTAATGGCTGCTGGATTTGTGTATTGGATTGTGAGGGGCATAAGAGGAACTGTAAATGTGTGTCACCATATAGGTGGTCAAATGGGTCATTGGACAGTGGCGCGAAGGAACCCATTGCCCCAGCTGATGAGTCATATGTAGGGATGGATCCAATGCGGGGTGTGCCTAGAAATGTAACAGTCTGTCATTTTGGGGTTGTACCTGTTCCAGCCTGTCTGTCAGCTTGGTGCATCCTGGCAGGGCCGGCGTGACTCTGGTCGGGACTTTGAGAGGAGGGACCGAGTTGGGGCTAAGGTTGGGTCCCCTGGTCTATTAGCATTAGGTCGGGCTGAGTCTGAGTCCCTAGTCCCAGGTCTGTTAGGGTAGGAGGACCAAGGGAGGAACCTCCGGAGGCTTGAGTGTCGCTTAAGTGTCTGGGTTTCCCCCCTGGGAGCTGTCCGAGTCTTCCCCACAATGTACACTTGTCATTAATGGGGTAGGTTGGGCCTTGTAATACGATCCTGAGGAATTCAAAACCCAAACTTCTCACTCTGTCTTCTTCCCTTTCTTCTAACCCTTCCGGTTGTTCAGGTTGCAAGGGGCACCTTTCGGCTGCGTGTCCCCTCCTAACTTCACTTTCTATAGCCTGTGGTGACTTGCCAACCTCAAGTTTGACTGGGTAATGCACATTTAATCTGAATACCAATAAATGCGCAGTATGTGGCAGTAGGGGTTTGTAACCAAGAAACTCAGCCCTATAGCCTGGCTCTACCACTTTAACCAACCCCCAGCCCTCTTCTTGTATGGCAAATAACAGACCACAAACACACTTATGCCCCGTACACACGGTCGGACTTTGTTCGGACATTCCGACAACAAAATCCATGGATTTTTTCCGACGGATGTTGGCTCAAACTTGTCTTGCATACACATGGTCACACAAAGTTGTCGGAAAATCCGATCATTCTAACCGCGGTGACGTAAAACACGTACGTCGGGACTATAAACGGGGCAGTGGCCAATAGCTTTCATCTCTTTATTTATTCTGAGCATGCGTGGCACTTTGTCTGTCGGATTTGTGTACACACGATCGGAATTTCCGACAACGGATTTTGTTGTCGGAAAATTTTATATCCTGCTCTCAAACTTCGTGTGTCGGAAAATCTGATGGAAAATGTGTGATGGAGCCCACACACGGTCGGAATTTCCGACAACAAGGTCCTATCACACATTTTCCGTCGGAAAATCCGACTGTGTGTACGGGGCATAAGGACATGACATTACCACCAACAATAAAAATGTGACCAACAAAACAATGTGAGACAACCGTAGAGGAATACAGGATTGCTCAGATCCCACGGGATCCCCACGCCACCACTGGGCGCATTATTCCTGACGCCCCCTCCTGGTTACGTTACCCATGCACTTCCTTGCACCCGTGCTTTACCGCACAATTATTTCCCCCAGGAGAAGTTTAACTACGTCAACTATTTTCATCCTTGACTATATAAGCAATCCCTTATTCCCAACAGCCACCACAAAACACAAGATCAATCAACAAAACAGAACAGAACAAAACAGGCGGTAGATGTTGCAGGTTCCTTAATTTATCAACAGACTTGAGGCAAGATAAATACCTGTCTTTGAGGGCCGCAGGAAGCCGATATGGGCACAGGGGTTGACCAGCCACGGGTACAGGATAAACAGTAGACTAGATATACAAGATATCAAATGTGTATTACCGTTTTTAGAGGTGATTAGTCTCCATATCCTGTCTCTCCGTGTGTTGGCTTGTCCCGGTCCCTTCTGGATCAGCTATCCCTTGGAATCCTAGCCTCGAGCCCGACGTTGGGTGCCAAAATGTTTTGGATTTAGAACAAAAGTTCCGATATTATTATATCTACCCTCGATCAGATTGTTGAATACAAAAGCATGCATGCTTCAAGTAAGCTTACACTGAGACTGCTTAGTTTAGAGTCAAATTACTTTCTGTTTAATATTTCCGATTCTCAAGACTTTCCATTGACAATTCCATTGAAGATTGAGATACGTCAACAAGACTGGCGCATACAAACCACAAATATAAAAATACAAATATGTGACACAGTTTTGGCTTTCAGCTGATGCACATTTACAGAAGTGAATCATTGGTTTTGCAGCATTCTCTTGTTCTTGCTCCATGTGTTATGCTGTTATATTCTGAATGTATTCTGGGAAGCAGGTGCAAACTTTTTGATTAACTCTTTGCAGTCAGTACAGTTCCTAAGCAAGCTTTGAGCTTTGCAAAATATCTGTAAATGTCTTAAGGCTTGTTAGGTATATAAAGCAGGTATTGGAATAGACAGTTCACCATGATCACATCCATTACAAGGTAACCTATTGTTTTCTCTTTTTTTCAGGTGCTCTGAAAATCCAGAACCCAAACCTAAAGCAACCATCAACCCCTACCTTCCCCCTCCTGGTGGCACTTTATCTGAATATTATCACACATTCACATTGGGCCGTTTTGACATTGCTATTGCTGGGAATGGCACCGTCCGAATCGGTGCATCGCCGACTTTGTGGCACTGCACCGATTCCCTGCACTACTTTTGGTGGCTTTGGGGGCGATTTCAAGAGACATCTGTGCAGGAACCTGCACAGATGTCCCTGAAATTGCTCCCAAAGTCGGACTGACATGCAGGAGTTCAGCTGAACTTGCACGATTTCATACCCACTTCAGTGTGAACCTAGGCTTAAAGCAGAATTAAACCCTGTTATCTGTTACAGCCAAGGAAGCTTCCATCTTAGCCTCTGTTTGATCTGCAGTTGCCAAGTTGCTGTATAAGTAATCAGTTAGGGCACCAGTCATTTGATGAATTGACAGTTCAGTTGAGAGCACAAGCAAATGTGACAGCTATTGGTCACAGTATGCCTTCAGTGTAATTGTTACTGATAAGCCAATTAATTCCTTTTCTGGTCAGATTGATTTCTTCTAACACACATGTGTTTATATGCATATTTTGTTATGATATACACATATTTCGGTGTAGTTATCATTGTTATCTTTTATAGATACTTTGCTTTCCAAAAAACACTGCTGAAGAAGCGGATAGAACCGAAAAACATGTTGAAAAGCATTGAATAAACTCCTCGTCACAGACTATATAATCTGGTCTATGGTAGATATGTATCGACCTAGTTAAGAGAGAGCTTCTTAGGTGCCTTTATTGTTGGCACAGTGTTGTGTTTTATATGATTGATGTAATAAAGTAATTTTTTTTATTCCCTTGTATTTGTATCTATGAATGCATATAATGTATGTCGCATGTGGTCGTTTAACTCATTAAATTAACCTCAGCTTCACACTGCATCTCTTTGAATTGAGCACCACTACCATCACCACAGTTTGGCTCTCATAGAGTGGTGTGGATCAGTTTCCCAATGTTAATTCTTATATCAAGCTTAGAAGCTGTGGAGATAAAGGACAGAGACATTGAGCAAGAAAAGGGTACTGTCTGAGGACATGAGGGCATGTAGAGTTGTTCTTTTTTTTTCTGCACTGAATACCCCACATTAACCACTAATAGCACTAGGTCCATGTCCCAAAAAACAGTGTATGTTCCTGCTTTTTTTCTCTTAAAACCACAATTTGACATTGAAGGATGTAATATTTTACATTACTTAGCATGCTCATTATACACAGTAACTTTGTCTCTTATATTTAAAATCATTCCATCTTAAGCCTACGTGAAATTAAAACCATAATTTTTAGCAAATATGTCCTGTGATTATTTCATAAAATCCCCCAACTATTGTAGTTTTGTATGCCACTATTGACCACTGCCATATTTCTGAGCTTATGCAGATTATCAATGTTTTATAATGCTATAGCAAAGAGGACCTTGTAACTTCATGGCTCCCTTCTCCCTTGTTAAAGGAAGTGCTTTAAATATGCAACAGCAGAAGCTGCAAAATTCTACACAGTACTGCTAAATATGCTATAAAATTAGGACTATAACTTGATCTGATTAAAAAAGAAAAGTCAAAGATTTATGCACCTTATTTGAATATCCTTTATATTGGGATTTTTTTCAAAAGAAAGATTGGTAAATTAATGTTTCTGTTTATGTTCCTAACTATAAAGTTAATCAGAACAATTAAAGCAGTAAACCTTACACAGTAAAGCCCATGTTATACTTATTATTCTGTTGCTGGCAACTCACCAGAGATATATCACTAAAATGTGCAGGGAGAAAACTCACCTGCTTTTATGTCTTTCTACTTTGCTACTGAAATATGCTTCAGAATGTAACTTGCTAGTGAGAGAGTAACACACCACTCCAGCTGGCAAGGAAGTGACACATGCAAGTAGGTGAGTGTTTCTTTTAGCAGCTGTGTCCTCCATAGTGATACCACTGGTAAGTTCTTGCCATTGGCAGCATTGCAAGTGTGACCTTCACCTTATTACTACATTATTTGTTCTACAGATGCTTGTTCATTTGTTCTGTTTGTTTTTTTGTTTTTTTATTGCATCTCCATCAACAATGAGGTTCAGGTATTCTGCTACCATGGGTTTGTGGTGAATCCCAGGAATTCACAAACTTCATGAATAATCCCTTTCATGACTAAGCCTATTTTTGAAATTTGGTGTTTACAAGTTAAAATCCATATTTTTTGCTAGAAAATTACTTAGAACCCCCAAACATTATATATATTTTTTTAGCAGAGAATCTACAGAATAAAATGGCGATTGTTGCAATATTTTATATCACACGGTATTTGTGCAGCAGTGTTTTAAACGCAAATTTTTGGAAAAAGGGACACTTTCATGAATTTTAAAAAATCCAAACAGTAAAGGTACCCCAATTTTTTTGTATAATGTGAAAGATGATGTTATGCCGAGTAAATAGATACCAAATATGTCACGCTTTATAATTGCACGCACTCGTGGAATGGCGACAAACCACAGTACCTAAGAATTTCCATAGGCGACGCTTTAAATTTTTTTTACGGTTACCAGGTTAGAGTTACAGAGGAGGTCTAGTGCTAGAATTATTGCTCTCACTCTGACGATCACAGCGATACCTCACATGTGTGATTTGAACACTGTTTACATATGTGGGTGTGACTTCCATATGCGTTTTCTTTGCTGAGCAAGCTTGCGGGGACGGGGGCGATTTACTTATTTTATTTATTTTTATAAATTGTGTTTAAAAAAAAAAAAACTGATGACTTTTATTGTTGTCACAAGGAATGTAAACATCCCTTGTGACAATAATAGGTGGTGACAGGTACTCTTTATGGAGGGATCGGGGGTCTAAAAGACCCCCGATCCCTCCTTTGCACTTCACAGTATTCAGATCGCCGAAAACGGCGATTCTCAATACTGTGTATCTTTTTAAAATCGGCGCCACTGCCAGCCGAGTAAACGGGAAGTGACATCATGACGTCGCTTCCGCGTTTACAATTAGGAGGCCGTAACGAAGCCACCCACAGCTTCGTTCCAGCCCGCCCCCAGCCGCCGGAGGCACCCGATTGGTCAGGAAGAGCGGCGGGAGGCGGCGGGAGGTGGCGGGAGGGGGGACGTCCCCTCCCGCTGCTCCGGTATAACAGCCGATCGGCTTTTACAGCCCGCTGTAAACAACGGTACCAGGATGATGCCCGCAAAGCAGAGTATGCACATCTACGTACGCTCGGCGGGAAGGGGTTAACAAACCTTTGGCCAAAAGGTTCACAGATTCATCACCATAAATAAGGAACAACCAATAATGCAGTGCATAAAATTTTCTCTTGGTTAGCTCATTCACAAGATCTAATAATTAAAAAGGAATGCACAATGCAGCCCCCTTCTCTATAAAAGGGAGGGCTCATTTTTTTTATTTAGCCATTGGTACATGTCTCCCACGGCAGTGTCTGGCTTTCCATACAGAGACAGATGTGCTCATCCCAAATTTTGAACTAATCAATGTGTTTGAAAGCAGTTAAGTATGTTTCTGACGCTTACAGCATAAACTGTTTATAATTTTTAAAACAGTGATTTTCCCATGATGAAACAGTGACATGGATTACAGCTCTCACTCTTTTTCTTGATCTAGGAGTTGGACCAATCGGGAGGACTGTACAGTAAAATTAAGATATAGGTTCAGGTCCATGAAGGATGAAAGGCGAGCACCTTTAGCTGTATGAGGTTTGCTGAACAGGCCTGTTTGTCCATGTCGAATTCTGGCTGCTACTGCAGCTGGAAGTTATGCTATGTTAAATGCGGTCTCCAGATTGCGTGCAATTCTCCCAATGTGGGGTGCAGAAAAAGGGACTTCTCACCACAAATCAAAGATAAGGGTCTGGAGGGATTATGGGGGGGTGGGGGGCATGCTGTTTTTTTACCTTTAATCTATACCAGATACTTATTCAGGCATGCAGCCTGGGTGGCAATTAAACCGGGGAAGCCAGCGATCAACCCCCAATCCAGAACCTGCCTTTCCTGAAGAGGGGGCAATGTATGCTCTAAAACACGTTGAGTTTTACTGATTTTAATAAATGTGGGACTTTCATTTATCAACATTATTATGATTCACCTCCTTACTATGCACCATGTGCCATTATCCAACAGTATTGTTGTTGATCATGGTACACCCAACCTTGGGATGTGTTGTTGAAGACCTCTTAGAAAATGACTTTTGATTCCTGCTATGTAAACTTGTAAACTGGGACACAAATTAATGCTTTCTCAGACACTTGCAAAGGTGAGCTACCTACATTTATTTTAGTTTTTTGTTCTGTTCACCCACCGATACTCTTAGATGTGGTCCACCTATGTTTTGTTTCTAGGGAAAAGGATCTCAACACGGGGGATGGTACCTTGCCAGGGTCTTTCCCCCAGAAAAGCATTATGTCCCTATGTTGATGTAGACAAGATGCCGCTTGTTGACTGAATCTCTCTCCTTTTCCCCCTCATATATGATGCTGTCTTGAAGCTACCAAGCATCTTTCCAAGCAAGGTATTGTTAATTGGTTTTCTTATAAGGGCAATTAGATGTAGCACTGGGAGACAAAATAGATAATGTCCATAGGCCTTGGACATGAGTAATGAGAAATTTAACATTGTATATGATTTTATTTTTTTTTTCTCTCGACTAGAGATGGGCCAAACACCCCCCCCCGGTAGGCACTAGTACTCCAGAACAGAGAAAAAGTTCTGACCCGAACAGTGAACCCTATTAAAGTCTATGGGACTTGAACTTGAAAAATCAAAAGTCCGCTTTTTGAAGGCTTATATGCAAGTTACTGGCCATAAAAAGAGTATGGGGGTCCGGGTACTGCCCTGGGGGACATGTATCAATGCAAAATGTATTTTTTAAAAAGATCGTTTTTACAGGAGCAGTGATTTTAATGATGCGGGTCCCTTTAATCTTCCTGTAAAGTGGCACACCTGTATGGTGGATAGAACCTGCTGCAGCAAAATTGTCATTTCTAAAGAAAAAAAAATGAATGAAATGACATTTACATTTCTGGCAATACAATACCATTGCCAACATTAAAAAAATGTTTAAAAAACACAACGTGGGGAGTCCCCCCATCCATACCAGGCCCTTCGACATTTCAGCATGCATAGGTCAGTGACATCACAAGGGAAGGTGGTGCCACCAGGTGACATTGCCAGGTGGCTCCGCCCCTTACCTATATAAGAACTGTCAAACGGCAAGCCAGGCATTTGGCAGTTTGCCTTAGTTGACGGAGGAGTATTTTTTTTTCTTTTCCAGGTCCGTTGGTGGCAGCGGCGTGATTGACAATAGATTTACATCAGGAACACTTTTTTATTTTTAATAAAGGAATTGTCAAAAACTGCCTCCAGTTTTTATATAATTTTACACTTTTTTGGTGGACGGTAGGGGTACTACTGTATGTACCCCAGTGGCGGCAGGTGCTCAATATTTTAGGGGGGGAGCAAACAAACCTGCCCCCTCACTCACACCGCTACCACCACCCCCCATGTGAGATGCGGACTGGGAAGGTGGCGACCCCCCTGCGGGAGACGGATCAGGAAGACTTCACCCTTTTGTGATGCCTCCGGCTCTAATCATGTGCTTCAAAAAAAAAAAAAAAACATTGGAATCGATGCGTCCAGCACCCTGCATGTATATTAGGGCGCATGGGGACAAGGTGCTTTGGGGTGCCTTAAAGCACCCACCCCCCATGTTGAGGGCATGTGGCCTGGTATGGTTCAGGAGGGGGGGCACTCGCTCTTCCCCCCCTTTCCTGGCCTGCCAGGCTGCATGCTCGAATAAGGATCTAGTATGGATTCTAAGGGGGACCCCACACTGTTTTTGTTTTGTTTTTTTTTCATTTAGATGTGGTGTACCCCTAAAATCCATAACAGACGCGGAGGGACTGGTATGGATTGAGGGGGCCTCCACGCTGGTTTATTTTTTTCCAGCAATTTTTTTTTTCTACTCAGCTGTCAGCAGGGAAGCCCATTGACAGCTGATGACTCATCAGTTCTCAAGGACAAGGCGGCCAGCTTCCCAGCCCCACTCCATAACATCCAGCTATTCACTGCGCCCTTATTGGGCAAAGCTTTGCCCAATCAGGGCTTAGAATGCACTGTGCAATGTGCAGTGCATTGCAGGGTGTTTGGCAGGGCAAACAACCGCTGAACACCCTGCTAATTTGGTTGTTTGCCAAACCAAACTTTTGCTTAGCCCGAATCATTGGTCCAACTCCTACTCTTGACAAATGTACAATAAATCTCCTGTTAAAGCTGCAAAAACCTCTATACATTCATTGGGTACATTCGCTTTTTTCCCATAAACTTTTATCCATGACAATAAAATTCCACAAATGGGCCAAAGCTTTTAAACACAATCAAAATATACAATGAATAAAGCCAGTGCACCATAGTCTAGTAAAACTCAGTGTCAGTGGCATATATGTCAGGCAGGTGTAGTGATATGGTAAGTGGGAATAGCTGAACCGAATGACCTTATCAATGGCACTTATCAATTACAGGAAATATGTATAGGCTGTTGCCAACTCTAAGACCATGCTGATTCACTTTTGTATTTTAAGTGCATAGCAAGTATCCTCTAAAAAGACAAGGGGAAATAGAAGAGTCACTATTTCCAAGGCATATAGCAACCCATGGTAGGGGAATAGGAAAAGAAAGGGGGGGGGGAGTGGGGGGAAGGGAGAAATGGAGAGGTGGTGGCGGAAGAAAGATAGATAGGAGATGGAAGGGGAAGGAAAGGAATAGATGACATGTTCTTTTGAGGCAGAAAAACGTAAGGGGGTGGGTGGGGGCAGGGGTGATGGGGTTGAGGTAGTGAGTGGAGAAGGAGGTTGGGTGGGTGTCTCTACACCCAGTCTGGTGTGTCACTCCACTTTAAACCTAATGATTCAGGCCTCTCAACTTAGGCAGGTTGAAGGGTTAAGACATAGTTGGAGACATTCATTTCATGTGATATTGTGACATTCTTTGTAACAGGTAAAACTGCAGGTAAACAATGATGTTTCACACGCAACATTAAGTTCCATCACATTGAACTGTTTTGTAAATACAAGCTTTTTCAGTTCATGCATATTTCCTGACATTGTTCTAGCGAGGCTCATTTACAATCCTAATTAATTGTCACTGATGCAACATAGCTGTCATCCTATTAAACTCCCTGTCATTCACTTTTAATTGGCTTTATTGGGGCATCAGAACTTGCCTAATGTACAACAATGTTACATTGCTTCTAGCCAGTTCAGTGCACATGAAATCTGTCAGTATTATGGCATTGTATAATGATGTTTATAATCAGAATTGTTGAAACATGGACACTTGCAATGTTGCTTGTACATTTGCTGTCAGTATTTATCTATGTCATCCATGAAAATTATTTAGCATGCTTCTGGATTCATGTGACCTTTAAATGTTTGATCTCCATAAAGCCCACTAATTAATAGTAAATTACATGATAGCTGAGTGATGTAAATGACTATGAACTAAAAGCCAAAACAAAAGTTAATTTCCTTATCACTGACAGTTAAGAAAGTGTGACCAGGCAGCTAGCATCCCATAGATAGATGGCTGAAACAATCGTTCAGGACCCTGCTATTTTGATTCCTGAATTCCCAGCATCAGGCTGGAATTCCAGGTTAAAAATAAATGAAAAAGTGAAAACTGTGCTTGGTTCACACTTCTGTGTGTGGCTGCAGGAATCCCACACCCGCAACCACCCGCAGTAAAGACGCACTGCTCTGTGAAAACGCATGGGGCTGCCACTCATTCTGAATGGCACCCTCACGCATGTAAAATTACAGTGCATGTGCAAGTGTGGAAACCGCAGGCAGGGCGAGTGCTACCACTAGGCAAACTAGGCAGCCGCCTAGGGCGCCCAGCCACTGGTGTTCCTACTCTTCTCTCTGCAGCAAGTCACTAAGTCTCAGCATCAGCAGGCAGCCGCCGCTCCATTCGTGCATAGTGTCAGAGGCACAGTGACGACAGAGGACTGTGTCTGTGTTCCGACTCCTGAATGAATGGAAGCAAGCAAACATTCATTGATGGGCACTGGTGAGGCTGAATTTGATGGGCGCTTCATTAAAAAGGTGGGGTATACATGGGCATGGCAAAGGTGGTGGGGTCAGGGGTGGAGCCAGGGGGGTGGCAAAATGAGGTTTCGCCTAGGGTGTCAAAAATCCTTGCCCCAGCCCTGACTGCAGGGAAACCGTATGGTCAAAAAGTCCATGCGATTTCACTGTGGCCACTTTTTTTTAAAAAGGTGCAAGCACCTTTTTTTTGCTGAAACGTAGGCACAGCAGCCCATTCATTTAAATGGGCTGCCGTTCACTGCACAAATGCGGCCTGCAGAAAAGCATAAGTGTGAACCAAGCGCAAGTGCTTATAAAAAATCTAAATCAAGTAATAAAAAACACTTATCCACAGCTGCACTTAAACACACTTAAAGTAGATGTAAACCCGATTCATGAAATTTGAGCTGGGCATAAATATCTGTAGTGTTTTTTTATCTCTCTCCAAAGCACTGAGTCCTGTGTGTTTCTTCTTTTCCGTAGCTCTGTTATCAGCCTGATAACTTATGACAAGTTCTCAGTGACGGGAGATAAAAGCAGCCTGAAGTTTGTGTCATGGGAGGCTGCTATAAATAGATTAGCAGAGATCTTCTCACAGCAGAGCTCTGCATATTACGCCTTCCTTTGCCAATGTGGAGTGGGGGTGTGTGCCTTTCCTCCAATCAGCTGTCTTGGCTGCATGCCAATAATCCACTCCCAGTGCTGAACAGGAAGAGAAAATCTATAACACAATGTTCACTTTCTAAAGGATATATAAAGCTGAAGACAGCAGATATACATGTAAAACTTATGTAGGGATACTTATTTCATCCCTGTGTATCATCTGAGGCTGTTCTCTTCACTGGGTACATGTGAGGGTTTACATCCACTTTAAATACTAGTGTATAAAGATAAAGTATACAATAATGTTGCACTGTGTCTTTAAATAACACAATTCTCGTTATACATAACTCTTAAACACACTTATTGTGAATATCTCCACCTGTGTTACCACTATTAATAGTAAAAAAAATAAAATACAAAACGTGATACACTTTAAATAATTAAATATATACAGTTCAGTAGGTTCCACTACCACTTCAATGCTGCAGTGAATAAACACATAAAGTTCAAATGACTGAGGGATATCAGTGAGAACCAACACCACTCCACAACTGCAATCAACTAACTATAAATTCAGTAACCTCCACCACTGAAACATGCAGCCTCTTACCTAATATGATAGACCCCAAATTACAAGGCTGGTATTGGTCCCTTTTTTATAGAGTGTCCATGATGGCAGGAGGTGACCTTACCCAGGGCTCCCTGAAATATTGAGGAATTCTCCAGTGGCACTAGTTCCTTGGGTTAAGAGGTGGAGGTAGAACCTGACTGAACTTTGTAGTCTGCCCAGTTCAGTTAGCTTTAAGATAGCTAGAGGAAAAACTGCAAAATATGAAGTTATTTTTTTGTTTCTTATTTAATTGTATTTGAAATGCTGCTGAGGGTTTCTTCTTTGAATGTAAGAAGCATTCTGTCTGGAAGGAGGCTGGCTATTTTTGATAATCAGTCATTTTGTTTTTATAAGTCTGGTCTGTCAGCAAGGGGAAGAGCTTTAGGCATTTTGTTGAAGGGTGATGTGTTCAAGATTGTAAGGTTCTTTAAAGCGGTAGTAAACCCACTGACTTTTTTTTTTCTACACCTGTAAGGGAAAAGGCATAATGAGCTAGTATGCACCGCATGTATTTATGCAGAGCAAGCAAAGAAAAAATAGATCATTGTGCAGTGAACTTACTAGATAGTACATAAGCAAAACAGAGACAAGAGATACACTCACAAACTCCCGGTCTATTAGAAGCATTCAAATAAGCAGATTGCAGTCAGCCGCTGTGGACGAGGTTTCCCATAGAGAAACAGCTGCTGTTAACCTTCAGGTGTATTGCAGCACTGAACGTCCTAAGCTCCTCCCACGCGTTACATCACTGACACGTGACTTTTTCAAGGATAAACCCAGGAAGCCACGGCCTCTGTATTTAAGTCCTATGGCATTGTGGTTACCATGGAGACAGCGCTGTGTTCATTGGATCATCATACTGCTTTCTGCTACTAATGACATGTAAATATTTTGGCTTAAGCTTTATTTAATTGTTTTACAAAAAAAAGGGGAACATATATTTATAAATACAGGTTTGCAAACAAATATAGAACACTTCCAGATAAAAAATAAGAACATAAAAATGGACCTAATTAGTGCAGTCACGAAACTCCCTCCATTGGTAAATAGTGTTACTACACATTCAATGTTAACACCTCAGATCGCATGTCATTACATACTGCGATAGATAGCAAAATCACTAATATGTATGTGTACTTCCGCAAGTAAAATACCAATTGATCCATATTGTGTAGTTACTAGCAACATATTGAATAGGCCCGTATTACACTCACATCCACTAGTGAAAATTATATAAAAAAATATAAAAAAATTAAAATAAAAGATTAAGGTTACATTGTTGCGCCACTAGTTCGCCATTGCAACAATGTTTCAAAAAAAAAAAAATTATATTGAAAAATTAAATTAAAATACCAAATAAATTGATACACATAATTGACTACATGCACAACCCAAATATTTGATACTATACACTCATTTACAGTAAAATCAAATATATGATCCCTATGATATTAAAAAATATAATAAAAATTAATTTTATTAAAATAAATACTAAAATATAGACTATCGTTATTATGATATTAAGTGTAAAGAGACAATAAATTTACGTACCAGTTAATACCAACGAAATAAAATATAAATTAAAATTTAAAAATTAAAAATTAATATATATGTAATAAATGTTTAAAAATTAATAAGGCATGTCTTGAGAGTATCACGGAGTATTAAAAATCTGATATGAAGCAATTAAGATCAAATTCTATGTTTAGGCCATTTGGCGCAAGAGTCCCCATCTGGAATATCCATTTAGACTCGCTTTTACTGAGTTCCCTTATCTTATTTGAGCCTCTCCAATGTGGCTTGTATTTCTGAATCGCCCAAAATTTCAACTGTTTGGGGTCACTATTGTGGTGCATAGCAAAATGTCTGGAGACATTATGCTTAGGGAAAGATTTTTTGATGTTCTGGATATGTTCCCTTATGCGTTTCCACATAGGCCTCTTGGTTCTACCAATATATTGTAGTGAGCATGAGCATTGCAAAACATATACTACTCCTTCCGTCCTGCACGATATAAAGTCCTTAATAGTATGTTCATTGCCAGTACTTGTTGCTGTGAATTTATTACACTTTTGCCCATTTTGTTGGGTATTGATGCAAGCGTAACATCTTTTACAGGGGAAGAACCCTTTCCCCTGGAAAAAGGATAATTCCGTCAATCTTTTGGGGGGTTCTGGGACGTTTTTGGCAATTAGATCCCTTAACCCTATATTGATAGCAGCTTTAATTTACTGATTTTTTTATAGCACTAACTATATTGGTATATATATATTTTTAAGCACAATTTATTTATATCACACATATCTATCCACATCAGCGCTTGGTTTTTATTCATTTTTTTAGCACTTATTACTTCAGAACACACCTACAGTCGCAGATATGGATATTTTTGATTTCGTAGAAAAACCCACAGTAAATTTAGATAATGTTTTCTCAACTGCACCTAGCACTGAAAAAGGAGATTTAGATACGAATTTCAGAAAATTTGGCCACCTGATGGAGAAAAAGGTGAGCCTATGGTGGGATATTGCTACCCATGAACAGTACATTAAAGACAAAATGGTGCCCAGGAGATTAAGATGGGAGGTTCCCATCTGTGATGGTCTAGTGGATCAAGAAGGAGTAAATGAATGGTACAAATTTTTTAATGACAAAGGAATGGATCTAGTTCACTTTGCCCTAAAAAGGAAACAGAGAAAATTACAGATAATTAACCAACATATCACAGAGTGCAAAAGCACATTGGAACCATTTAAAGATACAGCTCCATTTACAACTTTAACTAAGCAACTAAATAAAGTTTTAGAACAGAAAGATATAGAAATTAAGCAAAGGAAGAAAAGAAAGTACCTCAGAGATACCAATGATTATCATTTGGAACAGGTTTTTAATTGGCAGGTTAACCTTAAACAAGGTAAAACTGAATCCATTGCTTCATCCCCTGAGAGGGAGGTAAGAATAATCACTCCAAGAAGAGAATCTAACTACAGAACACCAGAAAGAAGACCGCGAACACCTGATGGTCTGAAATATGAAAGACAACCTGAAATAGAACAAAGTAGAACATATAGGGATGATGATGGCCCCAGAACTCCTAAACCTTGGTGGAAAAATAGAACAAAAAATAAGTCCCCCAGAAGACCTTATTGGAAAAATAATGGCAATAAAAGAAACAACAAACCATATCAGTCACCACGTAATTACTTAAAACCTTATCAATCACCGAATAATCGCATGAATGCTCCACAATATTATCGGGAAGACAATAGAAGGAATAATGGCTATGTGGACCAAGCACACTATTATCAACAACCAAGAGATTACCAAACTAATAACTATAGGACTGAACCAAGGGAGTACTACCAATATGCACACAGAAATGAATCAAGAGATTATCACCAAAACCCTGAGAGAAATGAACAAAGAGAATACCAACAATATACGAATGGAGAAGAATATCGGGAATATCAATCCAACCGGAACAGGAATGAAGGAGGAGGAATTGAACAATCTAGGCATGAACCGACAAGAAGTCCCATTCAAACTAACAACAGGTATGAACCATTAAAGGAATATAATGATGAGGAGCAATCAAGGTCTTTTTTAGAATATCGCCGGAACGAAGACCCCCACAAACAAGAACACCACAACAAGGAAAAAAGCCCAAACAGAAAAGGGGATGCAGAGCAGGACGGAAAGTCCAAAAGAAAAAGAGAGTATTAGGAGAAGGCATATATAACCTCAGCGGAACAGAACTAACGAGAGCTGAACTTGCGACATTAGACAAAGGCTTAAAATATGCCCCTACAAGAAATCTTGATAAATTCCAAACGTATATTGACATACAAAAGTACACCAGGAAACTGAACATTAAAAAATACATGCTATCTAAGCCTCCCAGTATACAGAATTTGGAAACAGAAGCATCAAGAGGCATTATTCACAGTAGCCTCAGAAACAGATCATTGTTTAATCCACCGGTACTGAACAATGAGCATATTCAAGTCTTCAATAGAATGGTAATACAAGATCTTGAACAATTAAAATACAAGAAAATATCTGAACCCAACAATATACAAATAGGTATTAAACGGTTAGAACAAAATAAAGGAATTGTAGTGAGACCTGCGGACAAAGGTGGAGCAATTGTGGTACTATCTAAAGAATATTACAATAATGAGTTACTAGGACAACTAAGCGATACTAATACTTATATTAAACTCAATGGCAACCCAACAAGAGAGTACAAACGGGAATTATCAGATGTAATCCGGAAAGGAGTAAGTAAAAATATTTTAAACAAAAAAGAGTCCAAATATTTATTGCCTGACACGTGTAGAGTACCCATCATCTACACCGTGCCGAAAATACACAAGAATTCAGAACAACCGCCGGGCAGACCTATCATAAATGGTATTCAATCTATTAATGCCAGGATAGGTGAATATGTCGATAAATTTTTACAGCCGTTAGTATCTCAAACTAGAGCATTTCTGAGAGATACGAAACACTTGATACAAATACTGGATTCCCTTGACTTAAAACAAGATCAAAAATATATCATTGCAACTGCGGATGTAGCTTCGCTATATACAGTTATCGATCATAGTGATGCAATAGAAGCATCCAAATGGGCTATGGACAAATTCAGCCATCTCATATCCAAACAAAAAAGATTTATTTTAAGAAGCCTGGCGTTTGGAATACAGCACAATTACTTTTGGTATAAGGATAACTACTACAGACAATTAACTGGGATTGGAATGGGAGCTAAGTATGCTCCAAGTGTGGCCAATGTTTTTATGGCCAAGTGGGAGGATGAGGCAATCTTCTCAAATACCCCAGACAATATTGTGCTTTACAAAAGGTTCATTGATGACTGTATAGTAATATGGAAAGGTGACGAAGCTAGCTTAATACAGTTTTTTAACCAATTAAATATCAACCAAAAGAACATCAAGCTTGAATACGAAATAAGTGAAAAAATAGTACACTTCTTAGATTTAGAAATACAGCTAGTAAACAATTCCATTAGTACTAGAACCTATTTTAAAACAGTGGAAAGAAATAGCTACATACCAGTGAACAGTTGTCACCATGAACCATGGCTTATCAATATTCCCAAGGGGCAATTCATACGGCTAAGAAGAAATTGCTCAGATAATAATGAATATCTGAAACAGGCACAATTGATGGGACAAAAGTTTGAAGACAAAGGATATAACAAGGAATTCATAGCAGAAAAAATCAAGGAGATTAATCAAACCCCAAGGGAGGTTCTGATCCAGGATAAAATCAAAGATAATAAAGATAATAACGATATACCACTGATAATGAACTACAGCATTCAACATAAGAAAATGGAAAGAATCATCAGAAAACATTGGCCTCTTTTAAAATCAGATAAAACTCTCTGCAACATCCTACCGGATAAGCCTCACTTCATTTATAGGCGAGTCCCCACATTAAGGGATCTAATTGCCAAAAACGTCCCAGAACCCCCCAAAAGATTGACGGAATTATCCTTTTTCCAGGGGAAAGGGTTCTTCCCCTGTAAAAGATGTTACGCTTGCATCAATACCCAACAAAATGGGCAAAAGTGTAATAAATTCACAGCAACAAGTACTGGCAATGAACATACTATTAAGGACTTTATATCGTGCAGGACGGAAGGAGTAGTATATGTTTTGCAATGCTCATGCTCACTACAATATATTGGTAGAACCAAGAGGCCTATGTGGAAACGCATAAGGGAACATATCCAGAACATCAAAAAATCTTTCCCTAAGCATAATGTCTCCAGATATTTTGCTATGCACCACAATAGTGACCCCAAACAGTTGAAATTTTGGGCGATTCAGAAATACAAGCCACATTGGAGAGGCTCAAATAAGATAAGGGAACTCAGTAAAAGCGAGTCTAAATGGATATTCCAGATGGGGACTCTTGCGCCAAATGGCCTAAACATAGAATTTGATCTTAATTGCTTCATATCAGATTTTTAATACTCCGTGATACTCTCAAGACATGCCTTATTAATTTTTAAACATTTATTACATATATATTAATTTTTAATTTTTAAATTTTAATTTATATTTTATTTCGTTGGTATTAACTGGTACGTAAATTTATTGTCTCTTTACACTTAATATCATAATAACGATAGTCTATATTTTAGTATTTATTTTAATAAAATTAATTTTTATTATATTTTTTAATATCATAGGGATCATATATTTGATTTTACTGTAAATGAGTGTATAGTATCAAATATTTGGGTTGTGCATGTAGTCAATTATGTGTATCAATTTATTTGGTATTTTAATTTAATTTTTCAATATAATTTTTTTTTTGAAACATTGTTGCAATGGCGAACTAGTGGCGCAACAATGTAACCTTAATCTTTTATTTTAATTTTTTTATATTTTTTTATATAATTTTCACTAGTGGATGTGAGTGTAATACGGGCCTATTCAGTATGTTGCTAGTAACTACACAATATGGATCAATTGGTATTTTACTTGCGGAAGTACACATACATATTAGTGATTTTGCTATCTATCGCAGTATGTAATGACATGCGATCTGAGGTGTTAACATTGAATGTGTAGTAACACTATTTACCAATGGAGGGAGTTTCGTGACTGCACTAATTAGGTCCATTTTTATGTTCTTATTTTTTATCTGGAAGTGTTCTATATTTGTTTGCAAACCTGTATTTATAAATATATGTTCCCCTTTTTTTTGTAAAACAATTAAATAAGGCTTAAGCCAAAATATTTACATGTCATTACTAGCAGAAAGCAGTATGATGATCCAATGAACACAGCGCTGTCTCCATAGTAACCACAATGCCATAGGACTTAAATACAGAGGCCGTGGCTTCCTGGGTTTATCCTTGAAAAAGTCACGTGTCAGTGATGTAACGCGTGGGAGGAGCTTAGGACGTTCAGTGCTGCAATACACCTGAAGGTTAACAGCAGCTGTTTCTCTATGGGAAACCTCGTCCACAGCGGCTGACTGCAATCTGCTTATTTGAATGCTTCTAATAGACCGGGAGTTTGTGAGTGTATCTCTTGTCTCTGTTTTGCTTATGTACTATCTAGTAAGTTCACTGCACAATGATCTATTTTTTCTTTGCTTGCTCTGCATAAAACCTTTATCCTGAGAGCCGAATCACCAGCAGTATAATTGTTGAAGTGGGATGCAAGAAAAACTAAATATCCTGATACAAACGATCTAACCTAGTGAGTCAATCAATCTGGATTAAGGGAAGGAACTGTTTAATTATTTTTACTTTCTCCCACTATTTATCTCTGCCTGGACATTGTACTCAGAGTGTCATTATTATTTTATTTATACTAACCGTCACATCACCAATTTGAAGATTTTTTTTTGGCATTTTTTTTTTTTGGCAATTTTAACACATGTATTAGCACCATAATTATGTATTTATTTTATTCACATGTATGCATTTTTTATTCCTGGATTTAAGCTTAGTCGCAGCAGCATATTGTGCACTATTTATTTAAAGCGCATCAATTTTATACTTAGTACTATTTGTTTGGTTATCTGATCACCCTATATTGATAGCAGCTTTAATTTACTGATTTTTTTATAGCACTAACTATATTGGTATATATATATATTTTTAAGCACAATTTATTTATATCACACATATCTATCCCCATCAGCGCTTGGTTTTTATTCATTTTTTTTAGTATATCTGTAGCGTTTACTTGTCTATCTCCATAGCTCTAAGGCTATACATTACACAATTTTCTCATACAACTTTCATTTAGCTTTACCAAGACCATATAATATAAGGTCAAACCTGAACACTTTCAATTTGTATGCAATCAGGCAGGCCCTTGCACGACATACACTATACTATCAAAAGTATTGGGATGCCTGCCTTTGCACGCACATGAACTTTAATGGCATCCCAGTCTTAGTCTTAGGGTTCAATATTGAGTTGGCCTACCCTTTGCAGCTATAGCAGCTTCAACTCTTTTGGGAAGGCAGTTCACAAGGTATAGGAGTGTGTCTATGGGAATTTTTGACCATTCTTCCAGAAGCGCATTTGTAAGGTCAGGCACTGATGTGGATGAGAAGGCCTAGCTTGTGGTCTTTGCTGTAATTCACCCAAAAGGTATTCTATGGAGTTAAGGTCAGGCCAGTAAGGTTCTTCCACCCCAAACGCACTCATCCATGTCTTTATGGACCTTGCTTTGTGCACTGGTCCAAATCATTTGGTGGAGGGGGATTATGGTGTGCGGTTGCTTTTCAGGGGTTGGGCTTGGCCCCTTAGTTCCAGTGAAGGAAACTCTTAAGACTTCAGCATACCAAGACGTTTTTGACAATTTCATGCTCCCAACTTTGTGGGAACAGTTTGGAGATGGCTCCTTCCTGTTCCAACATGACTGAGCACCAGTGCACAAAGCAAGGTCCATAAAGACATGGATGAGCGAGTTTGGGGTGGAGGAACTTCACTGGCCTGCACAGAGTCCTGGCCTCAACCCGACAGAACATCTTCGAGATGAATTAGAGCACAGACCGCGAGCCAGGCCTTTTCGTCCATATTAGCGTCTGACCACACAAATGCGCTTCTGGAAGAATGGTCAAACATTCCCATAGACACACTCCTAAACCTGAAGGACAGCCTTCCCAGAAGAATTAAAGCTGTTATAGCTGCAAAGGGTGGGCCAACTCAATATTGAACCCTAAGACTAAGACTGGGATGCCATTAAAGTCCATGTGCAGGCAGGCGTCCCAATACCTTTGGTAATATAGTGTAGTTGAAGGTAAATCTAAAGTAAATAAGTAGTAACAAGTTGTATGGCCAGCTTTAGTGTTGTTTCTCTCTGGTGCTTCTTCCTCTGTTATCAGCATGAGTCACTTCTGAGAAGTTTTCCCGACACATGAGACACATTTGTGATGGAGAGGGAGCTCAGCATACAGCTTGTCTATTCAGAACACAGCTCTGTATCCTTCCTTTGTTCCTGTGCAGTGTGTGGAGGGGGGTGTTTCCCTTTCCTTCAATCAGCTCTCACACACTGTAACTGCAGCTCTCCACCCCCTCCTCTCTGCTCCTCACAGATGCAGAAGGATTTTATCACAGGTCTGCACTTTTGAAGGGATGTAGGGAAGAGAAGACTGCAGATAAACAAGTAAAACGTATGTAGGAGGATTTTGTTTCATCTCTGGGTATAGGCTGAAGCGACTCACTTCACTGGGTATAGGAGAGGGTTTACAACCGCTTTAAGAGAGGAAAGGTGACAAAAGGTAACTTGAATGGTGGTAAAGGTATGGGGTTATTAAAGATTGTTGGTTGTAAAGTATGTAAGTGCGCGTGAAAGTCAGTAAGAGAGATGATTTGGCTGGATGTATGTTGCAGTATATAAGTGGGAATGTGTTGGGGAGATTTAATTTGTTTGAGTTAGAGTTGAAGAGATCAGTATGTTTGGAGCACCATGGTTTTATGGGTTGAGAAGTGTATCAGGAGGTTTGGTTTGGAGGAAGTGTCAAAAGAAATATGGTGTGAAAGTTAAAAGGTGATTGCAATTTTGGATGGAAATTAGGAGATAAAGAGGATAGGAGGTTTGATTGTAGGGGAGAGTAAGGATATGAAGGAATGTGTGTGAGGGGGAGCTTGTGAATAGGCATTGGTGTTTGCCAACAAGAGAACTTCAGAGAAGGATAGGAGGGATAGAGTAATATAGGGGTAGTTTTGCATTTTATGGTGTGGGTGGAATTATGGGAATGCTATGTAAATATTGGATTGGGATGTGATTTTGTATGATTTTGGTTTTTAATTGTGTATATTTTTAGGGGGAATAGGATTAGGGTAGGTATTATCCAAATGTTATAGTGGAACATGGTGCAAACTTATTGTGGCTTTGTACTTATTATATTGTGGGTAGGAATATGGGTGGAAATCATGTAAACATTGTAACACAGGCTCTTCTCACAGAATGACCAGGTTCTGTTTCAACGACCAGGTCGTTAAACAAATTGGTCGTTAAACGAGGAGCCACAAGTAATCAATATTTCCCTTTCCGTCATTTCAGGACAGCCACAATAGAGATAGTCTCCTCCCCTTCCTCTGGAAACACTGCGCCAGCCCATAAAATCTCTCCTCCCCTGCCAGACCTCAGTTATTAGTGTTTCCTCCGGTGGGGAGACACTGTGCAGAGGAACCAGGCCGGGTGCAGTCAGGGAGACTGTGGCCTCTTTCTAAAAAATCATCCCTAGGGAAGCAGGGGCTTCCAGGATGAAGAGTGGCGGTACATACCGCAGCTGAAGCCACCCCTTCCTTGCCGAGCGCGGCATCAGGTCGTGGGGGACCCCTATCGCGTCCACAGGGCCGCAGCATGGAGACAGTCCGCTCTCCCCTGTATCCATACAGGCCGCAAAAGTTTGGAACCAGCGGGCCGGACGACGGGTGACGTCATTTCCGGCGGGGGGGCGGACGCTTTCCCTTTGACCCGCGACTTCCGGTTCCGGGTCGCGGGGCTGATAGGGGGCCGGGCTCAGGCTGGAGTGAGTCGCTTCACATGCACACAGTGTGAGACTCTACACAGGCAACCACCTGCAGTCATGTCTGAGGCAGATGCTGCAGCTCATTCGGACGCTGTCTCCAGCCTTCCAAAGGTAAGAGTTCCCTGGGGAGGGGTCCTCTCTATCTAAGGTTTGCTCTCCCTCTTGTATGGTTCCTTACTTAGAGGGAGGGCAGTCCCCCTGGGTGGTCAGGGGGTGGGGGGGTGAGCGCAGTTCCCTTAAGGTGGATCTGGTACACCCCCAGGGTTGTTTCCACTTAAACTTGCTGGAAGTAATATGTGTTTTTTTGTATGTATTTTCAGAAATCTACAGAAAAAACAAAGTCCACTCATGTCTCTAAAAGGAAGTGTGCCTCTTGTAGAGACAGTTTAGGGGAAGCATGGACTAAAGTTTTGTGTAAAGAGTGCATAGACTCCCTGGTTAAGGAAAGGGAATCTGAACAGCAGTCTGGGTTGGCAGCTTCTGTGAAAGAGCTGTCATCCACCTTTTCATCTTTTAAAACCTTATTTGAGACGTTCAAGCTTCCCTCTAAACCCATTCAGCAGGACACAACCCCGCCTCATGCTCAGGGCTCTGCACCTGCCAGATCTACCAATTTAGTTATGGCAGAGGAGATGTCAGGCCCTTCCGGGGTGGAGCGGAGGCAACCGGACAGTGGCACGTCTGATTCCCATGAGGAATCAGAAGGGGAGGACCAGGACGGGGAGTCCAGGAAAATCTCCAGGTATAAATTGTCCCTGGATGAGGTGGAAGATCTCTTGGGGGCAATATATACAACCCTCGGGATACACGAGGATAAAAAACCCCTATCTCTCCATGACCTTATGTATAAGGGCTTGGGAGATCAAAAAAGAAAAGTTTTTCCAGTACATGAAGTGCTGGTGGAAACGATTAAGAAGGAGTGGCAGGATCCTGAGAGGAAACCCTTCTTTTCTAGCTCCCTTAAGAGAAGGTTTCCATTTTCAGAGGATCCAGCGTCCATTTGGAATAAAAATCCCAAGTTGGATGCCGCCTTCTCTCAGGTCTCTAGACACACAGACCTGGCATTCGAGGATATGGGGGCTTTGTCGGATGTCATGGACAAAAGGATAGACTCACTTCTAAAAAAGACGTGGGACTCAACTGTGGGTAACTTAAAGCCAGAAATGGCTGTTACGGTCGTAGCCCGCAATTTAGAGCACTGGCTTTTCCAGATTCAGGAGCACATTGAAGCTGGCACAGCCAAGGAGACTATCCTAGCCTCGTTCCCCACGATTCTGCGAGGAATCGCATACATTGCAGACGCCTCAGCAGAGTCGGTCCGTATGTCGGCCAGATCAGCGGCGCTGGCGAATTCGGCCAGAAGAGCGCTCTGGCTGAAAACTTGGCCGGGGGACACCGCCTCCAAGGTCAAATTGTGCGGGATACCCCTGACAGGTGATCTACTCTTTGGCCCTGGTTTAGAGACGGTCTTAGACCGTACAGCGGACAAAAAGAAGTCCTTTCCGCCTAAGAGGAAAGCCCCAGCTCAGACGAGAAAGGGGTTTCGTCCGAAAAAAGGCAAGGAATCTCCCAAGCAAGGGAAGAAAACTTGGGGCCAAAGAGGTAAGGGCAGAGGAGGGGCAATTTTTCGCCCTCCTGAGAAGGCCCGTAAAGATCAATGACTCTCTAGGGACGGTGGGAGGAAGACTGGGGGCCTTCCTTCCACAGTGGGAGACCCTCTCACCCAATCGATTCATCCTGGGGGTCATAAGAAGGGGGTATCTCTTGGAATTCTCAAGACCACCCCCGCAAAGGTTCCTTATTACGAAGCTTCCCAGCTGCACAGCAAAGGCCGAAGCTTTGGTGGACGCCCTGAAAGAACTGGAGATTCAGAACGTAGTTCACAGAGTACCAAGGGGGCAGGAAGGAGAGGGGTTCTATTCCCACGTATTTGTGGTGAAAAAGCCCTCGGGAAAATTCAGACTGATTCTGAACTTAAAACCCTTAAACAGGTCAATTTGCTACAAAAGGTTCCGCATGGAGTCAATCTTTACGGTCAGGGCCCTGCTACCACACAACTGTTATATGGTGTCTCTGGATCTCAGAGACGCATATTTACACGTCCCTATCGCAGAAACCTCCCAGAGGTTCCTCCGTTTAGCAGTAGACCTGCAGGGCACAATACTGCATCTGCAGTTTCAAGCACTGCCCTTCGGGCTATCCTCCTCGCCCCGCATATTCACAAAGGTACTGGCAGAGGCGTTGGCCTTCCTGCGACTCCAGGGGGTATCAGTTATAGCCTATCTGGACGACCTGCTTCTTTTTGCAGTATCCCCAGAACAGTTGATCCGAGACCTCGATCTAACCAAGAGGGTTCTAACAGGTTTGGGGTGGCTGCTGAACTTAGAAAAGTCCAGTCTCATTCCCTCACAGCGCATTGTGTACCTGGGGTACCTGCTGGACACTACGCTCTCGAGAGTTTTTCTTCCAAGGGAAAAAATTCTAAAACTGGACAGAGCAGTGTTCTCCCTCCAGTGCAACCATCTGGTGTCCAAGAGGTCCATAATGTCAACATTAGGCCTTCTAACTTCTACTCTTCCAGCAGTGCAGTGGGCAGGATTACATTTTCGCCCCCTACAATCATATGTACTAAGAGTATGGGACCACAGTCAGAGGGATCTAGACACCTTAGTACAGGTTCCCCATCAAATAAAGATCTCTTTGGTGGTGGAGGAAGGAAGTGAACTTGTCACAGGGACGTCTGTGGCTCATCCCAGTCCCACAGATCCTAACCACGGATGCAAGTGGCAAGGGCTGGGGGGCACATCTGGGATCCCTTCTAGCGCAGGGCACATGGAAGGGCGACGAGCTGCAGAGGTCTTCCAATTGGAAAGAGCTGAGGGCAGTAGGCCTAGCCCTCAGATTCTTCAAAAAGGAACTCCAGGGCCACCATGTACAGGTACGGTCGGACAACTCATCCACCGTGGCCTATATAAACAAGCAGGGAGGCACCAGGAGCGGAAGTCTGCTGGCCCTAGCAGAAGACATTCTAAGCTGGGCCGAGTCCAACACTCTCTCACTCTCAGCGGTTTTTCTGAGAGGGGAGAGGAATATAATCGCAGATTTTCTCAGCCGGAGGAGTCTAAAGGAAGGAGATTGGGCCCTCAACCAGGAGGTTTTCAATCTCATAGCCGAGAAATGGGGACCCCCGGAAGTGGATCTTTTCGCTTCAAAAGACAACGCGAAAACCTCCTGTTTTTTCTCCCTAAACGCAGGGGAAGGAGCACTGGGAGTGGACGCATTATCTCAGAATTGGCATTTCAGGACATGTTATGCCTTCCCTCCTCCGGTACTATTACCGGCGGTTCTGAGGAAGTTTCAATTAGAGAGCACCTCTCTTATTCTGGTAGCTCCACATTGGCCGAAAAGGGCATGGTTTTCAATCCTCAGTCAGTTAGCAGCGGAACCTCCCCTTTTCCTTCCACCTCGAAAGGATCTTCTGTCGCAGGGTCCAGTCCTCTGCCCACAGGTGAAGCAGTGGAAATTAGCGGCCTGGCTACTGAGGAGGGTATATTAAGATCCAAGGGGTTTTCAGAGAGCTTGATCTCTACCCTCCTCAACAGTAGGAAAAAGGAGACCCGTAAGATTTACAAAAAGGTCTGGCTCCTTTTCAACAAATGGTGCATAGAAAACTCCTTCTCGGTGCAGAGTCCCGTAGCTGCGTTGGAATTTCTGCAGTGTGGAGCGGACAAGGGTTTATCTGTAGCTACCCTTAAAAGTCAGGTTTCAGCACTCAGTGCTTATCTGGAGAAGTCTCTGGCTACCAATCCATGGGTGGTCAGATTCTTTAAGGCACTGTCAAGACAGAGACCTACCAGGGGTCCTCCCTTTCCCGGGTGGGACCTATCTCTGGTTTTACAGAGCCTTACGGGAAGTCCCTTTGAGCCATTGGACAAGTGCCTGTTAAAGGAACTTACCCTAAAAACAGTATTTTTAGTTGCAGTAACAACTGCCAGGAGGGTCAGCGAAATTGAGGCGTTATCAATTAGACCTCCTTTTTGTGTTATTTTGCCAGACAGGATAGTCCTTAAGACTGATCCAGCTTTTTTGCCTAAGGTGGCGTCAAGCTTTCATAGAAGCCAGGAAATAGTCCTACCCTCGTTTTGTCCCAATCCTTCAGGTGAAAGGGAACTAAGATTTCATTTTTTAGATGTAAGGAGGTGTATCCTACAATACCTAGAGATGACTAAGACAATAAGGAAGTCTGATTCTCTATTTATTTTATTTTCTGGGGCCAGAAAGGGTCTCAGAGCGTCCCGACGCACGATTGCCAGGTGGCTTAGATTAGCTATTGGGCAGGCATATTCTTTAGCGGGGAAGGAGGTCCCTAGAGGCATAAAGGCACACTCCATCAGAGCAGTGGCAACTTCCCAGGCAGAGAAGGCTGGAGCAACGCCAGAGCAAATATGCAAGGCAGCAACATGGTCCAGCTACTCCACTTTCGTTAGACATTACAGAGTGGACCTGGTGGCGGCAGGTGAGCAGGCTTTTGGGCGAAAAGTTCTGCAAGCTGTAGTCCCACCCTAATTGGTAAGTGCTCGATTATCCTCTCTATTGTGGCTGTCCTGAAATGACGGAAAGGGAAAATTAAAGTTACGTACCGGTAACGTCTTTTCCTGTAGTCTTTCAGGACAGCCCTAGTTACCCACCCTAAGCTTGGGGGGGTCTTATTAAAGACCAGAACGCAATATGGTAATGATATTGATTGGTATGTTATTAATGTGTTCTTGTGTCTCCCCAGCTGGCCGGAGGTACTCTTGAAAGAACTGAGGTCTGGCAGGGGAGGAGAGATTTTATGGGCTGGCGCAGTGTTTCCAGAGGAAGGGGAGGAGACTATCTCTATTGTGGCTGTCCTGAAAGACTACAGGAAAAGACGTTACCGGTACGTAACTTTAATTTTTAAGCATTCTTAACTACTGTACAGTAATGTATTGTAAAAAAAAGTCTAAACACAAAACTTCAGCTCAATAACATTTTAATTTGCATAAGTACAGAACACAAACGAAAATGATGTACTGTACTGTACAATACAATGATGTACAGCACGTTGTTCAGGTGGGGAGAGCTGGTCGGAAGTCCGAGTGGACATTAAACAGGTAAGTCGTTAAACAAGGTGTACCTGTACCGTCTTTTTGGACTTTTTAGAAATTATGTAAATATTGTTTTTTTTTGTGTATGAAGCCATTTTTTTGCAAATAACTTGTTCTGTTGCTTGTTTCAAGAAAATTGTATGCAATTATGTTTTTACTTTGATATATTTTAAATAAAAGAATACAAAATATATATTCAACAGCATAGCGCTAATTGCAGGGAGGGAGTTATCCACAGATCTGTGAGCGAATGGACACTTCATACTGTCTCCTGTTACATTGTTCCAATATGTGAGGTTAACCTCACTTATGCTGTGAAGTCTTTAAACATGCAATTAATTCAAATTCAGCAAGTCTGTGCTGTGGATAAAACCACAAGCTGATCTATTCAATTAGATGTAAACAGTCTGGGAAGAAAAAACAGAATGCACTGTTTGAGTTGTTCCTATAATTTGTTTATCCCAGAACACAAGCCAGTGTTCTGTCAGTTTTACATACGTAATTTCCTCTGAGATGCAATGTACAAAACCACAAGTCTTAATTAAAATATTGTGGTTGATAAAATGTAGGCATTTTGCTTTTTGGATTGTTAATGCCATGCAGAACACTACTGCAGTAGCTCTATAATAATTCAAATACAATATATTCTTTCTTCTGAGGATATTTTAAAAGAACACGAAGTATGCCTGAATATTTATCAGACCTTACATAGCACTTCCTTTTCAGGTTTTCATATTACAGCTCAAAATATATTCATTGTAATCAAAAATACATCTAATTAAAGTTACTTATTGATGTTTTTCTTAGCCCAGTGTTGACCAGTTTTTTGAGTCTGAACAGTCACATAATAAAAAGTGAAATAATAGCCTTACTGATTTCTATGTCACAAAGCTAAATTTGTAGGATGCTATCATGGAGAGAGGTATATACAGAGTCAGGGAGGTCAGCAGGACAAATTATTCATAGATATCCTATTAGAAATAAATTTTAAAGGCCTCAAACTAAAGTAACGCTAGAAATTCCAGTTCAGGAAAATCAAGAAGATTATATAGCTTCACTGAGAGTAAAGGTTATTGTTCCAGACTAAGGATGAGGTTCAGATTCAGGTCAAGCATGGGTTCAAGGCAATCCCTACCCATTTGCAATTCACATAATCTGTCAGTTAGCTTATGAAGGCCAATAACAGGGGCTTTGCTATGTGCCGGACACCTTAATATAAAGACATGATGTCACGGAACGTCCCACACTCCGCTTCAGTGCTTCCGTCAGTATACCACTTCCTTGTAGTCAGGATATAGATATCAGATATTCCAACCTCTCTGAGCACAAAACAAGGCGACACTTGCTTGTTGCTAACATGGACTGACTCTTTATTTGAGATGACAAATATATACACAGCAGAATGACTAAAACCTAACCTAATTAACATGAGCTAATTAACTAATCCTTTTACCCAGACTAAGTGACTACATCTCCTAGCTCATTGACTATTCAACACACATTACCATAAACATCAACCCAGGGTTAATTAGAACAAACAACAATGAGTTGAATACCCTTAGAACCTGTGGTAAGCCAGACTAAACTCATTCACATTAAACACATTATAGCTGACATCAGACAGGTGAGTGGAGTTGATGATATTAGCATCTTCTCACAGTATGAGTCCCAACAGTATGACTCAGTCACTATTGCTACTATGGCAAATACAAGGTCCCCAGAGTCTGTGCGTTTTGGGGGGACATGGAGCTGAATCCAAAGTAACACCAACCCCAGGGTCCCCAGGCATACAGCTCACAGAGAGCACCATTCCCCCAAATGCCAGGGCCCATAATCTGTTGGCAAGAGGCTAGCGTTCAGTCCCCTCCAATAGCCTCTATCCCGGGTGAGTCTGTCACACATGGGTTACCAGCAGTCATAGTGATAATGTGCTTAGTTATTGTGCTTAGCGATATGGAAAGCATAGTGTTTGATGCTGATAAATAGGGATAAGCCGAACACCCCCCGATTCAGTTCGCACCAGAACCTGCAAATGGACCGAAAATTTGCGCAAACTTTAGAACACCATTGAAGTCTATGGGACTCGAACGTTCAAAATCAAAAGCGCCCATTTTAAAGGCTAATTTGCATGGTATTGTCCTAAAAAAAGGTTTGGGGACCCGGGTCCTGCCCCAGGGGACATGTATCAATGGAAAAAAAAGTTTTAAAAACGGACGTTTTTTTGGGAGCAGTGATTTTAATGATGCTTAAAGTGAAAAAAAGTAAAATATTCCCTTTAATATCGTACCTGGGGGGTGTCTATAGTATGCCTGTAAAGTGGCGCATGCTTCCCGTGCTTAGAACAGTCCCTGCACAAAATGACATTTTTAAAGGAAAAAAAGTCATTTAAAACTGCTTGCGGCTTTAATGTAATGTCCGGTCCCGGCAATATGGATGAAAATCAGTGAGACAAACGGCATGGGTAATCCCCCTCCCCCAGTCCATTACCAGGCCCTTTGGGTCCTGTATGGATATTAAGGAGAACCCCGTACCCAAATTAAAAAAAGGAAAGGCGTGGGGCCTCCATGCCCTATATACTCTGAACAGCAGTATACAGGGGGTACAAACAAGACAGGGACTGTAGGTTTGTTGTTAAGTAGAATCTGTTTGTAATTTTGAACTGGTACATTTTTAAAGTGTAAAAATCTATTTTAAGCTTTTTGGAAAACATAGGGAAGGGTTATCATCCCTGTGACATTTGTTTTGCTGTCTGTGCTCCTCTTCAGAAGATTTCACCTCACTTTCTGTCACAATGACAAATGTTTTTTGACAATTTGGGGTTTTTAGTGAAACAAGGATTGGTGATAAAGCATCAGTGGAAAGGAGACACGTTTTTCCCATATTAACACTTACAGGAGAGAATTTCCCTTCCTAGGGGTAGATTTCATTTCACTTCCTGTTGTCTCCTTTCGTTTGCAAGTAGGAGTCGTTTGTAAGTTGGATGTTTGAAAGTAGGGGCCTGCCCTATATACTCTGCAGAAATTGGGGCCTTAGGTGTTGGTGTTGCGACAACACTGTAAGCCCTCACAGTTACTCTTGGTGGGTGCAGGAACGGGCCCTGCTGTGAAATATTAGATCAAGAATTGTAATTACACGCCCCTGTTGAACAGGGTCAGAAAAATTGTGCCTTTGGTGGTGGTGGTGGTGCTGGTGCCACAACACTGTAAGTCCTCACAGTTACTCTTAGTGGGCACAGAAACGGGCCCTGCTGTGAAACATTAGATCAAGAATTGTAATTACATGCACCTGTTGAAAAGGGGCAGAAAAATTGGGCCTTTGGTGGTGGTGGTGCTGGTGCCACAACACTGTAAGTCCTCACAGTTACTCTTGGTGGGCGCAGAAACGGGCCCTGCTGTGAAATATTAGATCAAGAATTGTAATTACATGTCCCTGTTGAACAGGGGCAGAAAAATTGGGCCTTAGGCACTGGTGCCACAACACTGCAACCCCTCACAGATACTCTAGTTGGAGCGCAGGAATGAGCCCTGCTGCAAAGTATTGCATCAAAAATTATAATTACATGTCCCCTATTAAACAGGGGCTGAAAAATTGGGCCTTAGGCACTGGGGCTGAAGTTTAATTTTTAAAAAATTGATACACTGCCAAACATGAGGTATACAGGTAAGTGAATACCCCCTTCACCACATCCCGACAATAATTTTTGGAAAGATAAACAAAAGAGGCCTTGGGATTGGTGTACGGGTGAGGGGGAGAGTGGAAGTAAATTACCTAAGGAGTAAGGAGGGAAGAGGGGATTTTTTTTTTAAAGGGATAATATGATTGGTACCCAGAAGTAATAAAAAATATACTTTATTAGAAATATACAAAAGAAAAATAGGCACTGGGGCTGGTGCCACAACACTGCAACCCCTCACAAATACTCTAGTTGAGCGCAGCAACGAACCCTCCTTGCAAAATATTGCATCAAAAATTGTAATTACATGCCCCTGTTAGACAGGGGCTGAAAAATTGGGCCTTAGCCACTGGTGGTGGCGCCCAAAACCAAAAATATTCTTACAAGCTATCAACATGATCATTGCGGAGGAAGAGGATAGTCACTCAGCGTAACAGGATAGTCACTCAGCATCAGCATAGGCAGTCTTGAAGGGATCTGACATTTAAAAAAAAAATATTTGGTTACATCAGCATCAGGTGCTTGGTAGCTGGTGGTAATTCAAGACTGATTCATTTTTATGAAGGTCAGTCGATCGACCGAGTCGGTGGACAGGTGCACCCTGTGATCGGTTACAAAGCCTCCAGCAGCACTGAATGTGTGTTCCGAAAGAACGCTGGATGCAGGACAGGCCAGTAGCTCAATTGCATACTGTGCAAGCTCTGGCCAGTGATCCATCCTCAAGACCCAGTAACCCAGAGGATTTTCAGTGGGAAAGATGTCCAAGTCAGATCTTGCCCCTAGGTATTCCTGCACCATGTAAAACAGACGCTGGCGATGGTTGCTGGAACCGATCATACCTTGGGGCTGCGGACTAAAATTGTCTGAACGCATCGGTCACCGCTCCTTCTTTGACTGACCGAAGCCTCAGCAACATGTTGTCCAGGAACAGGAGTTTGTAACCTCCCAGTCTCTGGGAACGCATTGCACAGACCTTTCTGCAAGGCCTCCCGAAGATGTTTCATCCTCTGCTCCCTCTGCGATGGCAAGATAAGGTGCGCAACCTTACCCTTGTAATGTAGATCAAGGAGGGTTGCCAGCCAGTAACGATCCCTCTCCTTGATACCACGAATACGAGGATCCTTCCACAGGCTTTGCAGGATCAGGGAGGCCATGCAGCGTAGGTTTGCTGAGGCATTCGGTCCGGAGTCCTCTGGGTCACTAAGAACGACATGATCTGCAGCCACCTCCTCCCAGCCACGTACAAGTCCATGGGTTTCTTGGGACTGTAAATGATCCCTTAAAGACTGCTGCTGATACTGAGTGCCAGGCTCCACCTCCATGCTGACACAATCCTCCTCCTCCTCATCCTCTTCCTGTGTGATCGGCGGGCACGCAGAAACACTGTCTGGATAAAGGGGGCCTTGAGAGGTAAGCAAGTCCTCCTCTTCCTGCCTCTGTTCTGCCTCAAGTGCCCTGTCCATTATTCCATGCAGCGTGTGCTCCAACAGGTGGACAAGGGGGACAGTGTCACTGATGCATGCACTGTCACTGCTCACCATCCTCGTGGCCTCCTTTAATGGTGACAGGACAGTGCATGCATCCCTGATCATGGCCCACTGGTGTGGGGAAAAATAACAAGCTCCCCTGTCCTGGTGCCATAGTTGCACAGGTACTCATTGATGGCCCTCTGCTGCATGTGCAGCCGCTGCAGCATGGCCAACGTTGAGTTCCACCGGGTGGGCATGTCACAGATTAGGCAGTTCTTGGGCAGGTTAAATTCCTTTTGGAGGTCAGCCAGCCGAGCACTGGCATTATATGACTGGTGGAAATGCACACAGACTTTCCTGGCCTGCCTCAGGTCATCCTGTAAGCCCGGGTACCTGCCCAAGAACCGCTGCACCACCAAGTTAAGGACGTGAGCCAAACAGGACACATGGGTCAGTTGTCCCTGTCGGAGGGCGGAGATTAGGTTGGTGCCATTGTCGCAAACCACCATTCCTGGCTGAAGCTGGCATGGCGTCAACCACCTCTGAGCCTGCCCCTGCAGAGCTGACAGAATCTCTGCCCCAGAGTGGCTCCTGTCCCCCAAGCACACCAGCTCAACCACCGCATGGCATCTTTTGGCCTGTGTACTTGCATAGCCCCTTGAATGCCTACGGAGCACTGCTGGTTCCGAGGACAAAGCACAGGAAGAGGCCGTGGAGGAAGAAGAAGAGGAGGAGAGAGAGGTGTGTCAGAATCACCAGTAGTAGTATTTTGGAGGCGTGGTAGCGGAACAACATCCAACACTACTGCACCTTGTCCTGCATCCTTCCCAGCTGCCAGAAGAGTCACCCAATGCGCCGTGAAAGATAGGTTACGTCCCTGTCCATGCCTGCTGGACCATGAGTCAGCGGTAATATGCACCTTACCGCTGACCGCCCTGTCCAGCGAGGCCAAAATATTGCCTTCCAATATCCACATGGTACAATCTGAGGTCGGTGTACCGATAGCAAATTGCCTGCAAGTACTTGGCTGTGACACACCTAGTTCTACACCTTCATTCCTCTCAGTGCAGGTCTCAGAGAGGACTGAAGGTATAGTGGGGTTGGAGATCCCAGCTGATGAGGAGCAAGGAGAGGTACTCTTTGTTCTTTGGTGTGGGTCTTTTAGGTACGCTTGCCAACGATCTGCATTGCAGGTCAACATATGTCTGGTCAAGCATGTGGTGCCCAAGCGGGTGATGTTTTGGCCACGGGAAATACGCTTGAGACATATGTTGCAAATAGCAGTGGTGGGATCTGATGCACTCATCTCAAAAAAGGCCCACCAAAGAACTTTTGGAATAACGCGCAGAGACAGCAGCGCCCTGCACATGCGGAGCTCTGCGGTGTGATGCAGTCGGTGTGCTGCCTGCCTCATTGGTGATGTGCCTCCTCCTCCTCTCTCCTATCAGGCACCCACATGGAGTCAGTGACCTCATCATCCCCTCCCTCCTCATCACTGGAGCAAAGCTAGCAGTATGCTGCAGCTGGGGGAACATGACTGCCAGATTGCTGTCCTTCTTGGGCACCCCCTCTGTCTGGGCTCACGTTACTGCCTTCCTCTAGCTGAGTACCATCATCGGAGCCTTCAAAATGCTGGGCATCCTCCTGGAGCATGTACCCAACACTGTGGTCAAACAGTTCAGGGGACTCCTCAGGAGGACATGGTGGGGCTAGGGAATGAGTGACTGATGCCATTGTGCCAAGGGAAGAGGTCGCGTTGGCAGCTGCTTTGCCAGACAACGAACGAGGATGAGGACGGCTTGGTCATCCACTCTATCAAGTCTTCCGCATGTTGTGGCTCAACGCGGCCAGCTGCCAAAAAAAAGGACAAGCGTGTCCCATGGCTATGTGCTGATGAGGATGCACCATGTCCATGACCAGCACTGTTGCCTCTAGACACAGAGCCTTCTTGCCCTCATTTATTGGCTTGTGACTGTCTGCCTCTCCTTGTTGGCCTTCCAGACATACTAATGGCCTGCACTGCAGTGAGATGTAGCTGCACAAAACTGGAATGTATATATACTGATTATACAACAGCTAGCAGAATGCCTGCCTGTTGTATTAATATGATCAGAAGAAGCACACCAGTACTTGTCTTCAGGTAGCTATAGGTCCAACTGTGCAGGGTACACAGTACACTAACTGTAAATACTTTAAGAGCCTGCCTGTGCTATTAATAGGATCAGAAGAAGAACACAAGCACTTGTCTTCAGGTAGCTATACTGTAGGTGCAACTGTGCAGGGTACACAGTACACTAACTGTAAATACTGTAAAAACACCTGCCTGCCTGTCAGTATATTAGGAAGAGAATAACAGGAATGGATCTAGCTAAACTGAATACAGTGTGTGTATATATATATATATATATATATATATATATATATATATATATATATATATATATATATATACATACATACATACATACAACACCTGGGATGCATATATATACACACAATACACTGTAAGTGCAGCTAACTGACTCGACCTGCCTACTCTAACTATCTAACTTAAAGCAAATGACACTGTCTCTCTGTCTATCTCTCTCCGCCGCCGCAACACACTACACAAGGCTGCCATGCAGGCGGCCTTATATAGTGTAGGGCATGTACTAACCCCCCTGAGCCATAATTGGACAAAGCCACCCTGGCTTTGGCCAATTACGGCTCTCTGTACACACGGTGCTGTGATTGGCCAAGCATGCGGGTCAAAGGGCATGCTTGGCCATTCATCAGCCAGCAATGCACTGCGATGCCGCAGTGAATTATGGGCCGTGACGCACCACTTGAATTTGGCCTACTGATACAGTTTATAGAGACAATGTAGGGTTTATAGGCACTGGTATCTTGTAGATGTAAACTCTTACTGAATGCCCTTTAGGTGGCAAAATGCTGTGTATCATGGGGAATTTTGGGGTGGGGGAAGTAAGTAATTTAATATCACACTGGTGTGTGTCCTGCAGCTTCTTTACAGCTTCTCCAGTTGCATTACAGTCATAACAGGCTGAATGTATTTTTTGACAGGGTATATTTCCTATTTTTTGTTGGCTGCATGCACTGCAGTCATAGCAGCCTGCGTGTGCTCAAAGGGCAGACTGCCTAATTGTTGCTGGCTACATTTTTTTTTCTAAATGCCTTTTCTTTACAAAATGGTACAGTTGGGGCACATGCACAGGATTGCCCATGGCAGATGTGTTCTAGGCTCTTCATATCTCCTGTATACAGGCAATGATATAACAAATCTAAACCTTATTTCACCAACTTCAAACAGATTTGCTGTTTCTATGGGCCCTGCTACACACTCTGGGCATAACCAAAGCAGAAGCTGAAACCAGAAAGCTCTGGCTAGGATTCCAATTAGGATGGATTTAGCTGCTCATGTTCTGCCACCCCTTCCTCTCTAAACACAGATGCTCCTTTGATACTATACTAGAAACTTTCAACAGGTCAACCCAGGGTAGTGAAAACTACTGGAGAAAATGGATGCTATGCTCCATAAAGCCCTCCCATCTACTTCCCAACAAATTACAGACTGTCTGTATAAAAAGATTCTAAAGATGGGTCACACACAACAGACATCGAGACTATCTCAGCTTTACTGTGTAGACTTACAATAAAGACAATGCAGGCTTCCACCCGATAAAGGACCAACTTACCTCCTGCCCTGAAGATACAGATAATCACTCTCATCAATCAAGCTTACGCAGTTAAGGATTATACAAAATCAATCTTAATCTGCAGTCTTTGGTCACAGCACTGTTTCAAGAACAAGTCCCCGCAATTTCTATCATAGCCACAAATTTGTGGCAGCGTTGAATTGTAAGTCTTGTTAATTTGTTGCACATTTTCATTGGCAAGTTGTACACTTGTAGAGCACTTGAAGCACAAGTTCCAGTTGACACTTTTCCAAATTGTAGAAAATTTGCATGACAGGCCTCTATCAAGAGCAAAGTTTCAGTAGTGAGTCTACAGCAAAAGCTCTCTAGGTCACAGTGACCCCATGTGGTGGGATGACTATTGCACAACATAACTGAACCAGAACTTGCAGCAGACTTGCAAAATGTTTGCAAAAAAAGTTAATCTAGAGTCACGCAATGCAGACTTGCTGCAATTGTGCAACAAACTGGCCCTATAAATAATGTTCATTGACACGCCCCAAAGCCCTATCTACAGATACTCCCTAAACACTAGATTAAATACAGGTAGAGATTCTCCTTCTGCCTTCACTTTTTTAACAAAGGGAAACAACACAGCAAGACCTAACCAGAAGACTAATGCCCCGTACACACGGTCGGACATTGATCGGACATTCCGACAACAAAGTCCATGGATTTTTTCCGACGGATGTTGGCTCAAACTTGTCTTTCATACACATGGTCACACAAAGTTGTCAGAAAATCCGATCGTTCGGAACGCGGTGACGTAAAACACGTACGTCAGGACTATAAACGGGGCAGTAGCCAATAGCTTTCGTCTCTTAATTTACTCTGAGCATGCGTGGCACATTGTCCGTCCGATTTGTGTACACACGATCGGAATTTCCGACAACGGATTTTGTTGTTGGAAAATTTTATAGCCTGCTCTCAAACTTTGTGTGTCGGAAATTCCGATGGAAAATGTGTGATGGAGCCTACACACGGTCGGAATTTCCGACAACAAGGTCCTATCACACATTTTTCGTCGGAAAATCCGACCGTGTGTACAGGGCATAACAAGATCATATGGAATCCAACCACCTCTATCTGCATGGGTATTCCAGCTCCGCTTCCTGGGAATTAGTTTGTGACTTCCCACCACCTTGTCCTGAGGAAGCAGATGCTGCTGTCAGAAGCTGTGTAGGACACCAGAAATGAAACCGGAGATCCTGGAGCCTCCCTGGAGCACATAGACTGTGCAGAACCATAACATCATACCTGGGGGGCCACAGCACGGGGAGCGTGGCAACATGTTTCAGAGCGAGTAAAAAGAAAACAATAGTGATTCCATACCGCTCTAAATATACAAATTTTATTATTATTATACAGGATTTATATAGTGCCGACAGTTTACGCAGCACTTTACAACATTAGGGCAGACAGTACAATTACAATACAATTCAATACCAATATAATAATATTAATATAATAAATGTAAAATTATTCATACATAGTGTAAAAAAGTCCAATACCACGACCAAGCAAATTGTTCCCACAAAGTGCTAGTGAAATCTGCTGATCCTCAAACAAATTTGATTGTGATATCTTCAAATGTGCATAACCTTCCACCAACTTCTAAGTAAGTATCCTACTCACCAAATGGGATTGACACCCATTAGAGGTAGTCAACACCAGCAAACAGATACTCTCCAGGTTACAGCAGCTCAGGGATGGCACGACTGCCAGATGAGTGGTATGTATCAAGAAGAAAGAAAACTCCTTATAGTGTAGTATGGTTAAAAAATGTAATGTTTAAAAGCTACAAATTACACTTACGAGATAGAAGATAAGATCGCGCTCAAAGAAAATAGCAGGGACGCCGTCCAAATTCCACCTGCATTCCATCCAATGACGAAAGTGACGTAGCATGTTTTACGGGATCCTACATGTTTCATCAGCAGCGTCTGACGTCATCAGGGATCATGTGATAGAGCCCGTCACCTCCTCCTTATATACACCGTCGCTCAAAGGATAACCAATTCTTTATAATCCTCACTGCTGGTTAATATTCTGGACTCTGAGTCATGTGTATTTGAAAAAAGACTCCCTAACAGATTCTGAAAGCGGCAAGAGCCCTGGCTGTTTCTTTTTTTTTACGCCGGAACACCACCGGCGCCGTGGTCTGGTCCAGTCTCACTTCCTGCTCCTTCCACCAGCAGCTGCTGCTGCAAACTATGCCCCCAGTCCTCCTTCCTAGCTGCTGCCCGGGTGCATCTGAGGCTGAGAGCCAGCCAGCCAGCCAGCCAGAGGGGTTTGTGCATTCTAATGGCATTGTCCTCCACTGCCTGAGGTGAGCTGGTGATAAGGGGGTGGGAGGTGTGGGCTGGCATGGTATCCACTGCCCAGTCACCTGAGCTGTTGTGATAGAAGAGGCTGAAGGGGTGTTTGTGTCCGTCCTGCCACCCTGAGCTGATCTGGGAAGGGGGGGGGTTGCTGTGTCCACCACCACTACCCAGGTATAGTGTAGCTGAGCTGATTTGATAGGGGGGGTGGTATTGCTGTGTGTCCACCACTCCCCTATAGTAGTAGTATAATTTTAAATATCTTAGTACACCATTTGGTTCAGAATATTTGTTTTCTTGTTTTTTTCCTCTAAAACCTAGGTGCGCCTTATGGTCAGGTGCATCTTATGGAGCAAAAAATACAGTATTTTTTTTAATAGTGGCGGACTAAGGGAACAGAATAATATGAGGTACCATCTTATAAATGTAAATTGGAGAAATAAAATTGGTCAAAAACACTTATGGAGGGAGGTATGTAACAAGGATGCCCACTTTCCTCATTCTTATTTGCACTCATTATAAACCCTTAAGCCATACTAATTAGACATAACCTTAATATCACCGATATCTTGATCGCTGACACCTGTCACAGACTGAGTCTCTTTGTGGATGATGTAATTCTATATGTTACGAACCCTCTTACAACCCTTCTGAATATTATGTAGCGATACCTCATAAAGGGCCGCTGGACTTTGGGTCCCCCTTCTTCTGCACAGCCAGGCAACACACATTTTCAGCAGGGACACAAAGTCAGTAAACTAGTCCATGAGCTTGATTTTAATAATTTATTAGGGGAATGTAACTTGGACTGGGTTTATGGTAGCATGGGATGCCCAGAACTGAATTCAAAGCACATCAGTGAGAACAACTGGATAACATTTGCTGACTTCTGGCACACAATCCCAAGCTGTACTTCTTTAAAAGAAACTTCCAGACTGACTGTGGAGATCCTGAACATTTCCACATTAGAAGATCTAATACAACAGCTCAATTCTTGTAATGTCCCCAGGAGGGATGAAGGTAGGCTAAGCACTCTGAAAATGCCATCTGAAAACAAGCACCTGGCTGCCTTCTTCCTTGTAGGCTTTTGGGGCTGAACAAATAGAGACCACTTACTCAGTCCCTAATGATTCCTGGAGCAAAAGATGGTGACTTCTATCCTGGCCTTCTGCTGTACTGGTCCCTCTTGCTAGCGGGGTGTCACAGCCAAGCCTGACTGAGACTGCGGGGAGGGTGAGAGTCTCTGGCTCCTTCTCTTTTTCTACTCTCTCCCCACAGCAGCAGCACTCCTGGGTCCAGGCATGTACTGGCCATTGGGTCTACTGGGAGTTTCCCGGTGGGTCTATGGCTCAGTGGGCTGGTTTTAGTGACTGCCTGTCATAGCTAAGTGGCTCGCACAGCCATTAATTTGAGCACCACTGTGCTGCCCAGTGGCATCGCTAGGGGGTGGCTCTTGGGATGATAGCCCCAAATCTGGGGCCTATAGCCCATAACCTCTAAGAGACGGCCGTGGCCTCTCTGCAGCTGGGCTGCGAGTGCGGCAGGCAGCACCGGAGAGTGGGCAGGCAGCACGGGAGAGCTAGGCAGGCGAGAGAGCAGAGAGATGACATCATCTCTCCCCACCTGCCCTGCATCACCGCTGTTCTGCTCTTACTGTGCAGTTCATTGGGAACTACAAGCAGTCATCTGCAATGGATGACGGTACTTGTAGTCTATTCATGATGCAGCCATGTGGATGGAGCCCTGCACAGCCGCCCTGCTTTCAAATTGTGACAGTGGGTGCAGGGAGAAGATCTCTCGCCCGCCATCACAGGGAGCAGGGGGATCGGGGGGGGAGGATGGAACTAATTTTTTTTTTACTTCAATTGGTATTAGTATTGTGGAAGTATACTTTTTCTTTCTTATTAACAAATAAAACAACAGATAAAATAATATACTTTTTCTACACATTTTTTATTGTGACAAAAGAAATGAAAAAAATGTAAATGTTTAAAAATAATTAATTGAGGCTGAATAAGGATAACTAAAGCTAATAAGATGTTATAGGGAAAAATGTATTTAAAAAGTTAATAGTAAGTTTGCTTCATATCCAGAATTAAGGTCACCATTGTGATCAACATATACAGAAAACTGAGTACATATATAATAATACAACTCAGAAGGTCTCTTTTACACAGCAGTGGCTGTAGTTCAGACTGTAATTTCAATGGCTGAGATTTACTGGCAAGTGCAGCAGGGAAAGCCACAGCAAGGGAGAGGGACAAGACATGTCACAAATGCCCTGAGTACTTCAAATAAGTTTCTTAGGGTGTACATCACATATGCAAAGTCCCATAATGGTTAAATACTTTAACCACACCCAGTTTCAATGTAGTGCACTACTTCCCTATCACCCTAAGAAATGTTCTCCCAGGTTAACATCTGTGATTCGACAATTGCTGCAAGTTAGATGGTGTAGTGTGTATGGAATTAAGGATGAGCCGAACACCCCCGGTTTGGTTCGCACCAGAACTTGCGAACAGGCAAAAAATGTGGACGAACATCGTTAAAGTCTATGGGACACGAACATGAAAAATCAAAAGTGCTCATTTTAAAGGCTTATATGCAAGTTATTGCCCAAAAAATTGTTTGGTGACCTGGGTCCTGCCCCAGGGGACATGTATCAATGCAAAAAAAGTTTTAAAAACTGCAGTTTTTTTCGGGAGCAGTGATTTTAATAATGCTTAAAGTGAAACAATAAAAATTATATATTCCTTTAAATATAATGCCTGGGGGGTGTCTATAATATGCCTGTAAAGTGGCGCAGTTTTCCCGTGTTTAGAACAGTACCACAGCAAAATGACATTTCAAAAGAAAAAAAAGTCATTTAAAACTAATAATGTAAAGCTGTAATGAATTGTTGGGTCTTGGCAATATAGATAAAACTCAGTGAAAAAAACAGCATGGGTCCCTCCCAGTCCATTACCAGGCTCTTTGGGTCTGGTATGAACATTAAGGGGAACCCTGCGCCAAAATTTAAAAACAAATGGCATAGGGGTCCCCCCAAAATCCATACCAGACCCTTATCCGAGCACGCAACCTGGCAGGCTGCAGGAAAAGAGGGGGTGCGAGAAAGCGCCCCCCCTGAACCGTACCAGGCCACATGCCCTCAACATGGGGAGGGTGCTTTGGAGTTGCCCCCCAAAGCACCTTGTCCCCATGTTGATGGGGACAAGGGCCTCGTCAGCACAAACCTTGACCGGTGGTTGTGGGGGTCTTTGGGCGGGGGGCTTATCGGAATCTGGAAGCCCCCTTTAACAAGGGGACCCCCAAATCCTGCCCCCCCATGTGAATTGGTGACGGGTACATTGTACCCCTACCATTTCATAAAAAAAGTGTCAAAAATCGTAAAAAAGACAGGAGACACTTTGGGACAAGTCCTTTATTGAAAAATAAAAAAATAAAAATGTCCAGCGATGTCCATTCATCTTCTATCACGCCGCCCGAGGAACCAAAAAAATTAAGAAACGCAATAGCTCTGCCTCCATGGGAGCCTCCCACCGAGTGACGCTTCTTCTCGGTGACAGCTTTTATATAGCTGAGGGTGGGGCCACCCGGTGACGTAAACGGGTAACCCCGCCCCCCCCTCTGATGCCCCGCTCTTTTTCTGCAGCCTGCCAGGTTGTGTGCTCGGATAAGGGTCATTTTGCTGTGGTACTGTTCTTAACACAGGAAAACTGCGCCACTTTACAGGCATACTATAGACACCCCCAGGCACAATATTTAAAGGAATATTTCATTTTTATGTTTCACTTTAAGCATTATTAAAATCACTGCTGCTGAAAAAACGTCAGTTTTTAAAACTTTTTTTGCATTAATACATGTCCCCTGGAGCAGGACCCAGGTCCCCAAACACTTTTTATGACAATAACTTGCATATAAGCCTTTAAAATGAGCACTTTTGGTTTTTCATGTTAATGTCCCATAGACTTTAACAGTGTTCCATGGCTTTCGAATTTGCCGCGAACACCGCATAATGTTCGTTGTTCGCCGAACGTCCGAACAACCAAAGTTCGGCCCAAACTTATGCTTAGGCCGAACCGTTCGCCCATCCCTATATGGAATCTATATTCACCATAAAGAATCACTAACTGTAACTCCAGTGACCAATACAGTGATTTAAGCCCAAGTATTCCAATTGTTTCCCCAGATTTATTTACCATTGCAATTCAGTGAAGCGCAAGGTAAATGGTTCATATATATGTACAAGATCACACTGAACTTCTAAAAAAAAATTATCATTATGAACTTTTTCAAATGTAAAAAGGCAATTCTAGATTAATACCAACGTGTGCTTTTCTCAAAACCTTAGAATAACAAAAGATTAATAAATTCTCAGGAGAATGAAGTTTAAAGAAAAGTTTGATCTACACTAATGAAGTTAAATAGAAAATAATAATGCTTGTGACACTCTGCTATGCTAACATTTTACTTTGAAAAAGTAGACTGACATTATAATTTAATACCCTAATAATGGAGCTAAGCTAATAATGAATGCTACATTATTTACCGCAGGCAGCTTATAGTAGATACAGCAACTAATTAGTCTAAGTGTTCACTTGTACTATCTCTTGAGAACTAGCATGGATTAGTGAAGAAATATCACATCTCAATAATTTGCTTCAGATAATTATGCAGAATGAAGAAATCCATATACACAAATCTGTTGTAATCCTTTCAATGTGAGTTTGGTTATTTAAGCCAAAACCATCACCACTCCCAGTGAAATGTTTTAAGTGATCACTTTCCAAGAGCATTATTTTGAGCTGAATTACATTTTCACTCTGGTTTTGGTTGCTAAGTTACAGAAAATGAAAGAAAATGAAAGACAATGGATGCTACAGAATGGTATATACCTAGTCATATTTTGTTGCTTTTCTTATTAACAAAAAGATTGCTTGCTTCAAGATTTCCTGTTTTTTTTACCTTTTTTTTTTGGTCCGGAAGCAACTATGCTAGCATGTCATTTTATTTATGGGGATAAATTTGATTAAGGGGAACTCACATAATTTCTGCTGTTGTAAATTATGTAAAAGATTGATTGTGTGTTAATTGTGGAATATGTTTTACCTGTGAGCTTCGGTAGGTGGTAATGCGTTTTCGTTAACTTAAAAGTCCATAAAACATTTTTTTCATTTAATTTGACCACCTAATATAACTTCAGTGCAAGAGTTCAAAAACATTGTAAGTGATTCCTTTACCTCAGAATATCAGTGGGGAGCAAGAACAGTTCATCTTCCACTAACTCCTTGTGACAGAAACATGTAGATTGCCATGTTGATCATTCTTCCTGAAAATGCTAAATGTCTGGCTATTTTGCTAAGCCTCTGATTTCAGTATTGTGAGTCAATAATGTAGAATAAGTATGCAAATGAGGACTTTTATTCTATTTTATGAATTTAGAATTTTCTTGTTCTGCATAGTCTTCTGGGTCCATGCAGAAAGTACTAAAACCAGAGCATAAATAAAAAAAAAATACATGCACATTTTTTTCTGCAGAAATATGTGCGTTTATTATTTTGTTCCCAAAATATGAACTTAGCCTATAACATACTGCAGAGGATACAAAAGTGTGAAATTGCTCAGTAGCAGAACAAGTTTAATAAGGGATAATAGGCCTAACCAGTGTATGCCTAACCTTTACTTTATCTATAGAGATAAGGTGTGCCATGATTATGAGTGATATAATGTTAAGTGGCTTAGATGCACAATGTTCTTGTTCTTTTTTTTTTTTTCTTCCAAATGATGGGAACAAAAAGTCCAAGAACAAATTGTCACTAACCAGTTAATGCTCTGCTTTGAGTGCCTCAAACTTAAAAAAGACCCTCTCAAAATAAAAAAAAATTAAAATATCAAAATATATGAAAATCTGAAAATACTACCTTCTGATTGAAAAGTCAATTTTTTAAGGGAAGTTTTGAAGCAAAAAAAAAAAAAAAAAAAACACCTGTAAATGACAGCAGCTAAAAGTGACCATTGACCTTAATTTGACCATAAAATAAAATGAAAGACAAAGAAGTGCCTGTGACGGGGAGGGCCAGTGGAACCAAGAATCCCTTGGAAAGGTTAGGTAACCCATATTTCAGCTCCCCATGCACCTCTTATGTATAAGTCACCCTGTGCCATCCTGGCACAGGGTGACTGAGAAAATATATCTTGGATTACTTAAAATGGGACAGTAATATTTATCCACAATATCTCCCAGGATATATGTAAAGACTATTCTTGGTTTGTTTGATTCTGAACTCAACATGTTAGTTGAGAGAGCTGATCACATTGGCCTCTAGAACTGGGTAGGAGCCAGACAGTCTACTCCTACTATAGTTTGTTGCCTACTAGGCTGAAGAGGGGGAAGATCACTGTTTGTATTGTTAATTATAATTAGCGCCTGCTATTGTGAGAAGGTTTCCTGTGTTTATACTAATGTGTGAAGCTCGGTGACAACAAGTCTGACCTGTAGTGAAATCCTGAATAATTATAACAATGCTCAGGGGGGCACGGAGTCACATTGGCTGCTTTGAGGGATTTGTTAATTAGCTCATGTTAATTCTGTTTCTGGTTACAGGTGTATTGTTAGAGTAATATGAGCAGGAGGGGGACCTCCTCTTCTACTGTATATAAGACTTGTATTTTGGTTCTAATAAAAGAGTCCATGTTTAGCAACTAAACAAGTATCATCTTGTTTTGTGCTTGTGAGCGGTTGGAATATCTGATATCTATATTCAGACTGGGAAGAAGCGGTTGGACGAAATCACATATTTCAAAGAAAGGTTACTGAACATCTTGGAAGTGCACTGGAAGAAATAGATTTTGTGGGCGTTCAGGAATGGGAGCTGGAGATCGCCTACAGATGGCTGCTAGACTCTGCTCAGCACCAGGACTGGGCTCCCTTTACCTGGGACGATCAGGAAATACCAATAGATAACTCTGAAATCCTGGCTGAAGAGTCGGCAATGTGGCAGAGTAACAGTGTGCTTTGCCAACCTGCCCCCGCAGCTATGGAGGCGGAGGACTTATGGCAGATGCAGCAAGTGCTGACTGACCTTGATGATCCTGTTTCGGCATGGGATGATCTTGGATGGAGGAATGTGCCTATCCAGCAGCATGCCAGAGAATCGGCAGTGGAAAATCTGGAGATTGCCATCCCCAAAGTTGAAGTGCTGACAACAGGGCAGAGCTCGGCTAACCTCTGCCAGCACCGATAGCATCTTCTGGGTTCCACGGACAGGAGATGGTGAACCTCTATCCCCAGACACCAGTTGCAGAGACAGGGGATTTGATAGACTTTTCTGTTGAGGAAGAACAATCTGGTGAGCCCCCAGCAGAAGAGCTGGTATTAGGGCCAAACTTCACTGTGCTCTGCCCAGCACCAACAGCAGTAACTGTGGAGTTTCAAGGAACTTCCCCAGCTGAAGTGCTGGTCATCAGACAGAGGGTACAAGACCTCTGCCCCACACCTGTGGCAGTTCCAGAGGCTCAGGGTGAGAAGGTGGCGATCACTTCCCAGCAGCAGATACAGGGGGAGAAGGATGAGGAGGTGTTCGTTGTCCCCCCAACACTCTGCCAGGGTGGAGAAAGCGGTCTTTCCTCCCCAGCAAAGATCCATGCACCTGGGAGACAGTACCATAGACATGTCGTCCCAGCAGCCAGATGAGGGAATGGAAAAGGAAGCAGCCAGCTTACCTCTCCAATGACAGCTACACAGTTTGGGAGTGGAGGAACCCAGCCTCCTGCCCCAACAATTAGCCAAAGCGGATGATGTGGAGTCCCCAGCAGAAGTGCTGGAAACAGGGCAGAGTGCTACCAAACTGTGCCCAGCACCGGCAACAACTATGGAGTTCAAGGGAGCTGGGGCAGTCGGCTCATCTCTCCAGCCACAGATTACAGAATGTATGGACTCAATGCAGTGTTCATCAGAGGATGTTATACATTATGCATCACCTGCTCAAGTACTGGCAGTAGGAAAGAGTACTGCAGACCCCTGCTCCACACCCGTGGCAGTTTTGGAGGCTCGAGGTGAGAAGGTGATGGTTCCTCTTTCATAGTGGATTTCAGAGATGCAGGGAGGAGAAGCAGCCATTTCCCCTCCCCAACAAGGGTTCATGCACCTGGGAGAGAATACCAGTAAAAGGGAGTTCCAACAGCAGACGGCACCCCAGAATGATGACGCCAAACCAGTTGAAGCACTGGCAACCGGACCGAGGGTCCTGGGACCTCTGCCCCACACCTGCAGCAGTTTTGGAGGCCCAGGGTGAGGAGGTGGTGGTCACTCCCAAGCAGCAGTTCAGGACCCAAGGAGAGAATACAATTGGCACCTCACAACTGCAGCTTGATCTGGTGTCGGTGGATGGGCCTGCTGTCTCCACTAACATAAACCCAGCAGAAGTGCTGGCAAGTGGGCAGAGTGCTACCAACCTCTGCCCAGCACCGACAACAACTACAGAGTTCCAGGGAGCCGGGGCAGTTGGCTTCCCTCCCCAACAGTTAGCCGGAGCAGATGGTGTGGGGTTTCCAGCAGAAGGGCTGGCAACCGGGCAGAGTGCTGCTGGCCTCTGCCCTCAACTAACAGAGGATGAATTTCCTGTAAAGGTGGATGGGACTTCAGTCTCCACCTGTATACCCCAGGGATGCTGGGCAGTCAACCCAGATGCTCAACAGCATGACGGACTGAGCCCAGCCACCCTGTCTTCTCTCCTGCGGCTAAAAGGACTCCAGGGGGAAGGACCAGTCCACACTTCCCCCCAGCAGTGGGTATGTTCTATCAGAGAGGCAAAGGTTAGCTGGGTGAGTAATGATCTGTTTGGAACAATTTGTTTGGGGTACTGTGTGGGTACAGGCATTAGAGGACTGAAACTATGGACTAACTTCAGAGTCAACCTGTCTGGGGTCTCCTCCTGTGTTAGTCATCTGCCAAAAGGGGAGAGATGTGACGGGAGGGCCCGTGGAACCAAGAATCCCTTGGAAAGGTTGGGAAACCCCTGTTTCAGCTCCCCATGCACCTCTTATGTCTAAGTCACCCTGTGCCATCCTGGCACAGGGTGACTGAGAAAATATATCTTGGATTACTTAAAATGGGACAGTAATGTTTATCCACAATATCTCCCAGGATATATGAAAGACTATTCTTGGTTTGTTTGATTCTGAACTCAACATGTTAGTTGAGAGAGCTGATCACATTGGCCTCTAGAACTGGGTAGGTCTATTCCTATCCAGGACAGTCTATTCCTACTATAGTTTGTTTCCTACTAGGCTGAAGAGGGGGGAGATCACGGTTTGTATAGTTAATTGTAATTAGCGCCTGCTATTGTGAGAAGGTGTCCTGTGTTTATACTAATGTGTGAAGATCTGTGACAACAAGTCTGACCTGTATTGAAATCCTGATTAATTATAACAATGCTCAGGAGGGCAGGGAGTTATGTCGGCTGCTTTAAGGGATTAGTTAATTAGCTCATGTTAATTCTGTTTCTGGTTACGAGTGTATTGTTAGAGTAATATGAGCAGGAGGGGGACCCTCCTCTTCTACTGTATATAAGACTTATGGTTCTAATAAAAAAGTCCATGTTCAGCAACTAAACAAGTATCATTTTGTTTTGTGCTTGTGAGCGGTTGGAATATCTGATATCTATATTCAGACTAGGAGGAAGCGGTATATGACGAAAGCACTCAAGCAGAGAGTGGGACGTTTCGTTACAGTCCCCTAATAACAACAATAAAGGGCAGCAAAGTGGTTGACTGTCCAAGGAGCTAGCAATCAAAATTAAAGAACAGTTTCCTAATTGAACCCAATTTTTCTCTATGCTTTCATTGCCCCAGTTTCCAATTTACTGATGCTAAGGGTACTCTGAGTCCCGTTTTTAATGAGGCGGTACAAAAGCTCACCTTACTTCTCTTCCTGGCCATTCTGATTCTTCATAGGAACCCTTAGAAAAACCCAATGCTTTTGGTTATGGGCAAGCATTAAACCTTCTCATCTTCCTCCCACAATGCAGTGCTTTGGTTTGAGTGGCCTACTATAGAACCTCAAATGGAATTTCAGTTCAGGCAAATTCTTAATCTCAGCTGTCTGTAAATTAGGAAGCTCTGACACAACCTGAAACCTCAACCTCAAAAAATGTAAAGACTCTTAAAGTGATTGTAAACAATCACCTTGCAAAGCAACCCATTCCATTTAAAAAAAATATTTAAATACATTTTACATTTTATAAGTGATCACATTCCCTCTGTTCTCAGCTGCATAAGAACTGGGGGGAGGAGAAGCAGCAGCACACTGAGCTTGCCAGTGAATGGCTGTGTAGGGTGGAGGGCGTGTTAGGACAAACCTGATCATTGAAGGAGAGTGCACTGAGTTCCCAGCAAAACTAGAGAACTGACCATGGTGTGCTCTTCTGCTTAGTGTGGTGAGTTTTTAATAGGAAAGCAGAGGGACTGACAGGAAACACCAGGGATTATCCACAGAGGAAGCAATACAAAGAAAAAAGGATACTTTCTCATACAAGTACATGGTACAGCAGGCACATATCAGGAATATGAAGTGTTGGGGTAACAAACACTTTAGGTAGCAAATAGCTTTATTTCTAAATCAAAGTCTTAGAAAAATATTTCTCTTACTGCAGGTAGATAGATAGAATGGGAACAAAAAGACCTATCTCTTTCCATTTGTTTCAGAAAGACCTAACCTAAACCCTCTCTATATACTCTATGTGTGTATGATATTATCTTTTGAAGTCAAAAGATTTTTGTCTTTTCTTTTATGTATTGTTAACAGTAGCATATTAAAGTGAAAAGGTTGAAAATTTAAAATTTGGTTCAACATGCAGGTCACAGCTTGAAGTATATTTTCAAAAGTTAGTAGACGGTATGTCAAGAATATGTGACATGAGTGCAAAAAAGGAAAGAATCTTCTGTTATTGTCACATAATAAGATTAGTTAAATGGCCACTGGGTTTTTAGGAAGACAGAGGTCAATCAGAGAGGAGCACATTGGTGTGCTTTTGTATCCTTCCACATTACATTCTAATGTATATAAGGGAACTGAGGAGTTTGCTGAAAGCTTGGAGCAGAGGGTAATGATGTTTAATAATTCAAAAAGACCAATCATTTTTTATCAGTTTAAAGTAATTGGAGAACTTCACAGATGATTGCCTAACTATAGAAATTATGTTTTTAAAACTTTTGAGATTTTATTGTTGCTTTTTGGATTTCTCAGTATCAAGTGGTTGTTCCAAAAGAGATCAGTATGCAATGAGATAATATAATAAGTTCATGCTCCTTGTTACTACAGAGTTTTTAGATTAAACAGGCTTATTTACTTTGGTTGTCAGTGTTGGAAAAACCGCACTGTATTTTTTGTTACATATTTAACTGTTTAATAATACAGTGAAATTTACCCAACATTACATTTTCTTTTGATTGCACCAAAACTTTTCTTTTTCACATACTTTCCTAGTTCTCAGTACGTTAAACAATGTGCTTCTCTTTGAGACTAAACATGTAAAATGGATTTGTTAAAGTCCCTTTGCAGTTCTCTCCGTGGAGACAATAGGAAGGGTTTCAGAGTGTGCACTGAAGCTGGGTTGTTTGATATCCTTGTCATCCCTGTAAGTGTCTGCTGGCTTATGCCAGTGCTGCTTTTTACTCACCAGAGCCTTTTTGCAGGGAGAGGAGGTAGGAGAGGGTGCTGACCTCTTTGCCTGGTCTTTTATGATAGTCAGGGTGTCAGAAGTCATCTGATGGAAATTTAAGGCACTCCTGTCCTAGGGGATCTAAGAGTGGTGCTTCTTCCTCCATTACAGCTCCATCTTAGGAATCTTCACTCACAGGCAGGGATGAGCCCAACACCCCCCAGTTCAGTTTGCAGCAGAACATGAGAACAGGCAAAAAATTTGTTCAAACACGTGAGCACCGTTAAAGTCTATGGGACATGAACGTAAAAAAAATCAAAACTGCTATCTTTAAAGGCTTATATGCAAGTTATTGCCATAAAAAGTGTTTGGGGACCCGGGTCCTGCCACTGGGGACATGTATCAATGCAAAAAAAGTTTCAAAAACTGCTGTTTTTTTTGGGAACAGTGATTTTAATAATGCTTAAAGTGAAACAATAAAAATTATATATTCCTTTAAATTTCATGCCTGGGGGGTGTCCTTAGTATGCCTGTAATGTAGCGCATTTTTCCTATGTTTAGAACAATACCACAGCAAAATGATATTTCTAAAAGGAAAAAATATCATTTAAAACTACTCGCAGCTGTAATGTATTGTCGGGTCCCGGCAATATAGATAAAAATCATTGAAAAAAACGGCATGGGTCCCCCTCCCCCCAGTCCATTACCAGGCCCTTTGGGTCTGGTATGGATATAAGGAACCCCACACCCAAATTTTTTGTATGAGTCCCCCATGCCCCCAGGCACTATATACTCTGAACAGCAGTATATATACTATACGGCCTGTCCTATATAATATGTAGAAAATTGGGCCTTAGGTGTTGGTGGTACCAGAACACTGTAAGCCCTCACGGTTATTCTTGGAGGGTGCAGGAATGGGCCCTGCTGTTAAATACTATATTAAAAATTGTAATTACATGCCCCTTTTAAACAGGGGCAGAAAAATTGGGCCTTTGGTGGTGGTGCCCCAACACTGTAAGCCCTCACAGTTACTCTTTTTGAGCGCAGGAACGGGCCCTGTGTTGAAATATTATATCAAAAATTGTAATTACATGCCTCTCTTAAACAGGGGAAGAAAAATTGGGCCTTGGGTGGTGGTGCCACAACAGTGCAACCCCTCATAGATACACTTATTGGGTGCAGAAACTGACCCTGCTGTGAAATATCAGATCAAAAATTTAATTACATGCCCCTGTTAAACAGGGACAGAAAAATTGGGCCTTGGGTGGTGGTGGTGGTAACAAAAAGAAGAGAGGGCGCACCGACCTAGCGCATTACCACTGGTAGCGTTTATTAAAAAGTAAAATAACAAGTAACATACTCACAAACGAGCTTGAAATACAGGCATGGACATGGACTGCAGGTATGCAGTAACAAACACCAGGATAAAATGGGACCGGACATCAAGTAGATGCGGCAACGGCTAACGTGTTTCGGGGGCGAGCCCCTTTCCTCAGAGCCTAAGCGGGTGGTGACTGCTTACAGGTAAGAGCTCCTCTATATATGTGTGCATACATGCAACCAAGCCTCCCAATGATCACCAGCACCAGCCCACCATGGCCCCTCCCCCTTCCCAAATTTGGAGGCTTGGTTGCATGTGCAGTCCATGTCCATGCCTGTATTTCAAGCTCGTTTGTGAGTATGTTACTTGTTATTTTACTTTTTAATAAATGCTACCAGTGGTAATGCGCTAGGTCGGTGCGCCCTCTCTTCTTTTTGTTTCCTCTTTGTAGTTTTTGAATGCCCAACATTCCGAAGAGGGCTGCAAGACGCCAGATACCACTAAGCCTACTGGCCTTAAATCACACACTGGATATCTAGACACTTGAGCGCAGGAGAGAGATTTTTTCTCTTTTGGTTATAGGTGGTGGTGGTGGTGCCACAACACTGTAACCCCTCACAGATACTCTTGTTGGGCACAGGAACGGCCCTGTGTTGAAATATTATATAAAAAATTGTAATTACATGCCCCTGTTAAACAAGGGCAGAAAAATTTGGCCTTGTGTGTTTGGTGGGCCTGTAGGAATGCTATCTGGATAAAGGGGGCCTTGAAAGGTAAGGAAGTCCTCCTCTTCCTCCCGCTGTTCTGTCCTGTCCATGATTCCATGAAGCATGTGCTCCAACAGGAAGACTAGAGGGACAGTGTCACTGATGCATGCATTGTCACTGCTCACCATCCTTATGGCCTCCTAAATGGTGACAGGACAGTGCATGCATCCTTGATCAGTAGGCACTGGCGTGGCGAAAAGAAGCCAAGTTCCCCTGACCCTGTCCTGGTGCCATACTCGCACAGGTACTCATTGATGGCCCTCTGCTGTGTGTGCAGCCGCTGCAGCATTGCCAACATTGAGTTCCACCTGGTGGGCATGTCACATTACCTTTGAATGTCAGTCAGCCAAGCACTGGCATTGTATGATTGGCGGAAATTACCACAGACTTTTCTGGCCTGCCTCAGGAGATCCCGTAAGCCTGGGTACCTGCTCAAGAACCGCTGCACCACCAAATTCAGGACGTGTGCCAAACATGAAACATGGGTCAACTGTCCCTGTTGGAGGGCGGAGAGAAGGTTGGTGCCATTATCGCATACAACCATTCCTGGCTGAAGTTGGCATGGCATCAACCACCTCTGAGCCTGCCCCTGCAGAGCTGACAGAATCTCTGCCCCAGTGTGGCTTCTGTCCCCTAGGCAGACCAACTCAAGCACCGCATTGGATCTTTTAGCCTGACTTCTTGTGTAGCCCCTTGAACATTTACAGAGCACTGCTGGTTCATAGCAGAGGACAAATCTGCAGAAGAGGCCATAGAGGCAGAAGAAGAGGAGGGGGTGGAGGAGAGAGCTCTGGCAGAATCACCACTAGCATTTTGGAGGTGTGGTGGTGGAACAAGCTCCAACAACACTGAACCCTGTCCTGCATCCTTCCCAGCTGCCAGCAGAGTTACCCAGTGCGCCGTGAAGGAAAGGTAACATCCCTGCCCATACCTGCTGGACCATGAGTGATATGCACCTTACTACTGACCGCCCTGTCCAACGAGGCCAAAACATTGCCTTCCATATGCCGGTAGAGAGACGGAATGGCATTCCATGAAAAGAAATGACGTTTTGGAACCTGCCACTGAGGTACAGCACATTCCACAAATTCACAAAAGGGGGCAGAGTCTACCAGATGAAAAGGCAGCAGTTGCAGTGCTAGCAATTTGGCCAAGCTAGCATTTAGAAGCTGAGCATGTGGATGGCTGGGACCGAATTTCTTTTTACGGTTCAGCAACTGGAGTAGGGAAATTTGCCTGCTAAAATCAGATGGTGGTGTACTGCTAGCAGATTGGCTGCAAGTACTTGGGACACCTATTGCTATACCTTCCTTCCTCTCAGTGCAGGTTTTTGAGAGGATGGAGGTATAGTAGGGTTGGAGATCCCAGATAGGGAGCAAGGAGAATTCCGCCTTTTTCTTTGATGTTAACAAAATAAAAGGGGAGCTAAGCGGGACTTTGAGTGAAGCACGTAGTAATTTCTTTGATGTGGGTCTTTCAAGTGCTGTTGCCAACGGACTGCATGGCAGGTCATCATATGTCTGGTCAAGCATGTGGTGGCCAAGTGGCTGCTGTTAGGGCCACGCTTGATCCACTTCAGACATAGGTTGCAAACAGCAACAGTGCAATCTGCTGCACACGTGTCGAAAAAGGCCCACACCAAGGAATTTTTAAAAGCCAGCGGGGAGTCAGCAGCACCCTGCACCTGAGGAGCTCTGCGGTGTAATGCAGTAGCAATAATCTGCCCCCTAGGGGACATCCTGCCTCGTTGGAGTTGTGCCTCCCCCCTCCTCTCTTCTCTCAGGCACCCAAGTACAGTCAATGACCTCATCATCCCCTCCTTCCTCATCACTGGAGCAAATTTGGCAGTATGCTGCAGCTGGGGGAACATGATTGCCAGTTTCTTGTCCTTCTTGGGCACCCCCTCTCTCTAGGCTCATGTTACAACAACCTTCCTGGGAACCAACATCAGAGCCTTCAAATCGCTGCACATCCTCCAGCAGCATGTACCCAACACTGTGGTCAGATAATTCTGGGGACTCCTCCATGCATGATGGTGGGGCTACGGAAGCAGTGACTGTGGACAAGGAGCCAGTGAAATAGGCCGCTTTGGCACCTGAATTGGAAGGCAAACTACTCTGAGCCTGGGTGACAGCAGATGAGGAGGATGAGGATGGATTTCTTATCCACTCCACCAACTCTTCTGCATGTTCTGGCTCAATAACACGGCCAGCAGCAGAAAAAAAAGGACAAGCGTGCCCCACGGCCACCCACAAAGGATGCACCATGTCCACGACCAGCACTGTTGACTGTAGACACAGAGGCTGCTTGTCCTCTTTTAGTGGCCTGTGAGCATCAGCCTCTCCTTTGTGGCCTTCCGGACATGATGTGTATTTTGTTTTGCAACACCACATTACACTGTATTAGATACTGTGTACACTACCAGAAGTGTAGTAGAAACTGTACACATTGTATTAGATACTGCGTACACCACCTGCACTGTATTAGTAATTGTACTACGGCTGCACTGTATTGTGTACTGCGTACACCACCAGAAGTGTAGTAGAAACTGTACACACTGTATTAGATACGGTGTACACCGCCTGCACTGTATTAGCAACTGTACTACGGCTGCATTGTATTGTGTGCTATGTACACCACCAGAAGTATAGTAGAAACTGTACACACTGTATTAGATACTGTGTACACCGCCTGCACTGTATTAGCAACTGTACTACGGCTGCACTGTATTGTGTACTGTGTACACCACCATAAGTGTAGTAGAAACTGTACACATTGTATCAGATATTGTGTACACCGCCTGCACTGTATTAGCAACTGTACTAGGGCTGCATTGTATTGTGTACTGTGTACACCACCAGAAGTGTAGTAGAAACTTTATACACTGTATTAGATAATGTGTATTAATACACTGCCTGCACTGACTGAAAATAGAGTAAACACTGAATACATGGTCTATGCTAAATGCAGAGTATATATATATATATATATATATATATATATATATATATATATATATATATATATATATATATATATATATATATATATATATATAATCACTTTAATATATATATCCTTGTTTGGTCTCAGTTCCCTTGTGTAGCTACGTGTCTGGTCTCCTTAGACGCTGATCCTTGACATAATAGTGACGTGTCGGGGGAAGGGAGGAGAAGCCTTAAGTAGCCCCCAGGCAGCTGAACATTAATTAGCCTGATTACACCAGCCTGCTGGCTCCTGGGAGACACCTGCTGGTGGACACTGATACTGTAGCAAACAGCCCAGAGCAGGATAGTGTCACCAGCTGGTGAACTTAATCCTCTGTCTACACCAACACTCTGTCTACACCAACAACACTACACACGGCCGCCGTGTAAGCAGCCTTATATAGTGTGGGGCGTGGACTTAGTCCCCCTGAGCCATGATTTGCCAAAGGCACCCTGCCTTTGGCCATTTATGGCTTTCTTAGCAGAGGGCGCTGTGATTGGCCAAAGCATGCAGGTCAGGTGCATGCTTTGGCCAATCATCATACAGCAATGCACTGCAATCTCGCAGTGCATTATGGGGCATTCCATGGCACTCAAATTTGCTGTGAACATCCAAAAATGTTCGCTCTTCGGCGAACGGACGAACACCCAATGTTTAAGTTGAACATCAAGCTCCTCCCTACTCACAGGTTAGGAAAAAGGTCTGAGTGAACCTGCTTGATTTGCTTGTGGGATATTATGCAGATTGGTGCGGGTGATATTACCAGATCTCAGATGTTTTTGATAGTGGCTGGTGTTGTTATGAGTTTCTGTTTTCTTCAGCGTGGCAGCCCTAGGCATGTGTACAAGGTGTGCTGGGTGTGCCTGGGCACACCCTAATCACCCTGTGTGGTGCCCTTTCCTCCTGCTTCCTGGAATGCCCTGTCTATCCCCTGCAGTGCTGCCAGCTTCCCTCCTCTCCTGCTGGCTGCTGCGGGGGATGTTTTAGGATGGATAAATGAATGAACACAGGAAGTGAGCTGTACTGATCGCTCCTGTGTTCATTCGTAACTGAAGCATAGTAATCTATACTATGCTTCAGTTTGTGAATGAACAGGAATCCGCTCAGCAAAGAGCACTTCCCATTCATTCACTGTCCAGTGCAGCTGAGGCTGCAAAGAAAGGGACTGGTGAAGCTCTGTCCTCAGTCCCTTTCTCTCTGTTTAGACCCCTGATATTTCACCAAAGCCCCCCCAATGGGACGCCTAAAAAAATTGTAAAAAAATAATATTGTAAAAAGTAAAAGAATAATAATAAAAACTACTGAAACCATCCACTGCTCTACTGCACTAGGATGCACACACCAATGGTGGCAGCACAGCATTCAGCTCAGGTGGCCGTTTCTGTCTACGGCCAGTCATGCCCCAGACTTTTCTTTTCTTTTTCATTGGCCTTCATATGAATGAACAGTCAGTCACTTTTAGCATTGGTAAACATTCATAGATTGGTGCATTAGCATGTGACAGGGATGTATCTAGTCCACACAGCTAAACAAGAAATTTGTGGCACATACTTCAGGGTTGGAAAGCAGAGAAAGGAAACACAGAAGTACAGTGTGTGTGTGTGTGCAGCTTGTTGCTCACCCATTCATAACTGAAACCCGAGCAGATGTTCACTATTCTTCATTTGTGAATAGATCAACAGCATGAAGAAAATTAGTACATACAGGTAGGACCTTTCGATAATTTGGATTCCTTTATATACAGGTTCTTTTCATGATATGATGATATTATTAATATTATGCATTGATATGTTATAGATGTCTACAATCCTCTAAAGAAGATCGAATACAAAATTATGATTGAAACACGTTGGGGTTATCCCTAACAGTAGCATTCAGAGACATATTGGGGGTCATTTACTATAGCGCCAGGAAGTGCTGGGCACTATTGCAAATAATAGCACCCATTTTAGCCAAATAAAATTTTTACTGGTGAATGTGCGAATGAAAAAGAGCGGCGTACAAACGTTAGTAAATTTGAAATCAGCGCTAATTAGTGATTCCGCTTATATGCAAATGCCAATTCTTATTAAGTTGTTATATAGCACTACACTGTAACCATGATCCATTTATGTGAAAGAAACATTTTTATGGTAGATGTGCTCTACCTCGTGTGTATCTATTGATGTAAATTGCAATTAGTGTTCCTAGTTTTTTTCCTTCTTTTGCTGACGAATGCAGTTATGAATGAATATTACATAGTAATGTCTGCTATACTGTAAAGTTACATGTATTAAACATTTAGGTTACCTATTTGTTGTATGCTGTTTTTTTATTTTTTATTTTTTAATTTAGGCGACTATAAAGAGGTAATTATTTATGTTCATTCTTTAATTATACTACACTATTATGCAGGTCTCGTACTTAGCACAATGGCTTGGTGGTCTGCTCAGATGTCTCCACAGCACTCATGGTACAAGTTTAAATATCAGCCAACCTACCATCGACCAGCTGTGTTTATTTTTTCAGTGCACAAGCGAATTAAAATAAACAAACAAAGAAATGTAAACTACCCTTAGCTAGTGTGTGGTGTTTGGAATTTCACACCATAATATTATTGAATACTTACATAATCAAGTTATATGTAATGAGGCTTGTATAATCATGTAAAAATGCAACTGGTACCATAGAATCGTGGTTGCCCTTCAGCCCCTGACACGTCTGCAATACAAAAATTGTCCCAAACAAAGGAGGGACCAAAGAAAAGTGGGGCTCAAAGGAAAGGCAAACCAATTGAATATATAACCAAACTAGTGTTTATTGTGGTACAAAAACATGTAATACATGAGGATAGAAGAGCGTAAACCGATAATCAATAGGCCCTAATAAAAATTGATCGGTAATGTTAAACCGACCAATGCAATTGCACAGACAGGGGGGGACATATAACATATACAGACAAACAGAACAAAACGTCCGGACATCTAGGCAATTGATGTCTGCGCAGCCTGCTAACAATGAGGAGTATTCAGCTATGCTGAGTGAGGCTGCTGGACAGACATCAATCCCCCCGGGGGATGGCTCGCGACCTGGATAGATGGGGGGGGTGGGAAAAGGGGGGAAGACCCGGGAGAGGGGGGTGGAATGGGGTGGTGGAGGAATGGGATAGGGTAGGACAATTGAGAGAGTAGAGAGCTGTGGCGTGGGGCGCTGCGAGTGGGTCCTGTGATAGACCCTAATCAACCTAGATGGAGGAAGTGTGACCATGGATGTCTGAGGATCGAGCTGGAATGGCAGAAAGTCCAGATGCGTGTGCAGCAAGAAGTAACTTCAATATGCCAGATGATGTTCTGGATGTGGTCAGATACGTACTGATACAACAGATGGACTAGTGGCGGGCGTGTAATGTGCTAAGCAATGAGGGTGATCATGTACATTACCACTTCCGGGTTCTGTATGGAAGTCCTCAGGTACTACCGAAGTGTGTGTCACCTGTGCTGTAATCTGCGCCGTTCGCCACTGCATATGGAATCGGGTACTTTCTGCAGAGTTTCCGTGCTCTGAAGAGCACTCCTCAAGTTGATGGATGGCCGGCCATCTAGATGCGCCTCTTTCCTCCTACACGGTGGTTCCGTACACAGTCGGAACGCTCCCTCAGTGTATGAGCCGGCTAGCCCCTACGGGGGATGACAGCGGGCGTGACGTCCGGACGGAGTGAAGTCAACGCATTTCACAAGACAAAATTGTGTAGCTTCCTCTGGACATCTAGGTGGCGTGCGAGGACTCCTTCTTATTGCCGTCCATTCCTCAGACACGCCCACCCAGCTGATCTGTGTGAAGGAGATTTTCTCCGTCTGTGTGTGTCCACACTATCGCCCGCGGTTGGTTTGCTGCTTAGTGTGTATAGCAAGATACAGTTATATATCCATAGAGTCCACGATCTCTTAACTATGCAGCCCATGTAGATGGAGCTTTGATGAAAAAGCACGCGCAAATATTGGGTACAGTTGGTTTCCCTATTTTCTGCAATGTAGTAACTAGTCAGTGTGGATAACATTTAAGTCTGTCATTATTTATCTTTTTTCTATTGTATAACAGACATCACAGTGATTATAAAATCGAGAATACATTTTGAACATCAATCGACTCCAATGGGAAAGCAAGAGGAGGGGGGGGGGGGGAATTTGGAAAAGGAAGAAAAGGGAAGAGAAAAAGAAGGGGGGGAGAGGAAAAGAAGGGACGAAGGGGGAGGGGGGGGGGAGAGATTAAAGTATGCATCCACATAGTATTTGATCTTTATAAGGCCATCTCTAGTTAAGAATTATCTGTGATGGCTTGTATTGGACTAATACATTTTGAAAAAACAGAGCGTGACCTTAGTGGGGTTTTATTGGTGCAGATCGTTGAGATAGGCTAAAGATGCAGACTAGCTATCTGTTAGGTCAGTTAGAGGGGTTCTAATGAAGGATGCAGAGGAGGTACCATCTATAGCCTATAGTGCATGTCTTATACCCTAAGGCTTGTTAGAAGAGAGTGAGTAGTGATGGTAATGCTCAAGTATGGTCCCAAGGTAGTGAAGGGGAGTATTGCGAGGACAGAAGGATGAATAATTGACAAAATCTTCATAAAGTAAATGATCATATTATTCATGCTGTCAAGAAGGGCTGTAAATTCAGTTTCGTGTTTAGGCCTGCCGGAACCAGGGACCCCAAGCGGAAAATCCATCTTTTTTCTTTTTGTTGCAGGATTTGGTCGAAGTCCCCTCTTCTAGAGGAAAGATTTAGGGCATAAATCCCCTTCACAAGTATGCCAGACAGTTTGCCCTGATGGTATTGGGCAAAGTGTCTGGCCACCGGTTTCTCAGGATTTTTCTCCAGGATTCCCCTCATGTGTTCTCCTAGATGAATCCTAAACTGGCGTTTGGTCTTGCCGATGTAGATTTTTTTACATGGGCAGGTCAACATATATATGACCCTTGTAGTTGCACAGTTAATGAGGCTTTTGATCTCAAAGCTCCTTTTGTTGAGAGAGTCACTGAAGGTAGTTGTCCTATGTACATACGGACATACCTGACAGTGTTCACAGGGGAACATGCCCTTACTTCTGGGGAATTGGGATAGCCACGAACTATCCATGCTCCTAACATGTTCAGAGTGAACTAGGCAGTCACCTAGATTTCTGGCCCTCTTTGCCACCATTTTTGGGGCAGGTCCAACTATTTGAGCTATGCCTGGGGTATTCGTGAGTATGTCCCAGTGTTTAGCCAGTATGGATCTGACCGTATCCCATTGGGTCCCAAACTCGGTGATGATTCTCACCGGGTCTGGAGCAGTGGGAGAAGGGGGAGCATATTGAGAACTTTTAGTTGTTTTTTTACCATCTAGAAGAGAATGACGATCACGTCCTGCTGCTTTCCGCTTTGCTCTCCTTAATTGTTTATGGGAGTATCCGCGTTCCCGGAAGTGTTGATATAAATCGTCACTTTCACGTCTATAGTCTTCTCTGCTGGAACAATTCCGCCTGATTCGGAGGAATTGGCCAACAGGGATGCTGTCCTTAAGCCATTTTGGGTGGTGGCTGTCTGCCCTCAACAATGTATTTGCGGAGGTCTCCTTCCGGAAAGTATGGGTCACCAGAGATAGGTCCCCTCTGCCAATTGATAGGTCCAGAAAGGAAATTCTCTCTCGGTCCCATATGTAATTCAGTTTAATATTTCGGTTGTTAAGGTTCAGATGGTCTATAAATAGCGCCAGTGAATCCTGATCCCCTTTCCAGACAACAAACACGTCATCGATGTACCTGAGCCATGTATGTACATGGCTCAGGTACATCGGAGAGGTGTAGACCACATCCTCCTCCCACAGTCCTAAGTGAAGGCAGGCATATGCCGGGGCCCAGGGTGCCCCCATGGATGTGCCATTGATTTGCTGGTAGTTGGTTGACAGAAACTGAAAGAAGTTATTCTTGAGGGCAAAAGTCAACAGGTCCACTAGGAATTCATTCTGTGGTCCATAGTTGGGAAAGTATCTTTCTAGAAAGATTTCAACCGCTCTGATCCTCCAATCGTGTGGGATCGACGTGTACAAAGATTCCACGTCGATCCCCACTAGGAGGAGCTCTCCCTGTATATTAATCTTAGAGATTTGTCTCAGGACGTCACCCGTGTCCTTCACATAGGACTTCAGGTCCGTAACCATCTCCTTAAGTAAATTGTCTAAGTATTTCCCAACTCTCTCCAGGGGACCCTTTATCGCTGAGACAATAGGTCTCCCCGGGGGATTCTCCAACGACTTGTGTACTTTGGGGATGGTATAGAATACAGGTATATTGTATTCATTGACTATAAGGTAATTTAATTCCCGTTTGCTTAGTAGTCCTGCCTCCCCAGCTAGTTTGAGTTTGCTGTTCAAGTTAGCGACGAGATTAGGGAAGGGGTTATTGAGTAATTTTTTATAAGTTGTGGTATCGCCTAGCAGGCAAAACACCTCCTTCTCATAATCTTTTTCATTCAGGAGCACTACGTTCCAACCTTATTCACTCCTTTTTATCACTAGCTGTGGGGCTTCTGACAGTTCCCGAATAGCTTTACGTTCTTCTGGGGAGAGGTTATCCTCGCTTTTTAAGTTCCAGTCTACTTTGGATAGGTCAGTCTGTACCATATCCAAAAATAGGCTTAACCACCTATTTTTATTGAGTGGGGGCATCTTGGTGGATCTGATGTTGAGTTTCGACTGCCTTTTCTAGGGGCCATACTCAGTTTCCTCTCTATCATTTTCCTCAAGAAGGGAATTGAGAATGGCCAGCATTTCCTTGTCTTGATTTTTAAAAGTATTCCTACCTGTTTCAGATGTCGTGTGAATAAAGCGAAGAAAAACCTTCCGTATAAATAGGGTGACATCCTTGAATACTGTGAACTCATCCATCTGATTCGTGGGTGAGAAGGACAACCCTTTTTGTAATAGTTCAATATGTCTCTTGCTAAGTTCAAATTTGGACAGGTTTATGACTTTCATATCATTCCTCTCTACTTTATCTGTCATAGAGTTAGCTATTTCCGCTGACTTCTGGTGCGTGTTCCCCCTTTGATTGTCTGTCTTTGGGGGCCGGGGGCTGGTTGTTTGTGTGTGTTTAAGTTGTCCTCCGGTCGACTTTCCTTGTCCTTGCCCGCCGCCCCCTCCTCCTCTAAAAAAGTCACTGTCCTGGTCAGGTTATCCTCCTTGGTATCACTTGAGGGTCTTTTACCTCTGGAGGATGATCTCTGGTTCCCTCTTCTAGATCTACTGCGACTGCGGCGAGGGGTTAAATCAAAGATAAATACATACAAAACAGCGCTCGCAAATAAATTTGTGTTATATGGTAATCTTCAAACTCCAACTATCCTGTTGCAGCTGCAGGATAAAAGTGCTGACACTTTAGTAATATATAAACGAAAATCTGCGCTGGCAACTTACCATGTAGAAAATTAATAAACTATAATGAAACCAAATAATAAATACACTATGCAAATAGTTGTGAATGTGAAAAAAATGTATAAAGGGAAAATTTAAATGTAGACCTTGCACAATTTGCTGTGTACTGAGTGAAATCGTGCACAAATGCACTAACAGACTAGGTAACTACAATGTGATAAGGAACAAATCAAAAATATATATGTACATGCAAGTGATGCAGTTTGGATGAATGATCCAAAAAAACACACATCCAAAACACTATGCGACTTAAGGCGATAGAATATCGCTATACTGATGCAAAAAAATATATATAATATATATATATGTGCTCTCATGTATTCATAATCATAAATAGCAATGAAGTGAGCCTCTAATCAAAATAAACGCCAAGTGAAATTGTGAAACAAAAATGTCAATTATATCAAAATTTGCAAATGACAGAGTATCTATTAGATCAAAATGTTCCTTCACAAAAGGACAATCAGCAGACTTCCAGCTTTTTCATCCGTATGATAAATCAGGGCAAAAGGTATGCTGATGTTGGAGATGGTTAGAAGGAAACTTTTGGGACCACAAAGCTCGCGATCCACCAAAAGAAAAGAAAAGACATATAGTGTAAAACCTTAGGATACCATGGGGTCACCTGCGCATATGTGCGCTACTCACGGGACCGGCATGCAGAGCAGGCATTCAGATACTTGGTCGGTTCGCCGCTGAACGGCGTGCGTTCCACCAACTCCAGGAAGTGATGTCACTGGTTAAACCGGCGTAGGCAGGATGTTGCATCGACGCGTTTCGCCCCTCCCCCAGGGCGTTATCAAAGACTTTGATAACGCCCTGGGGGAGGGGCGAAACGCGTCGACGCAACATCCTGCCTACGCCTGTTTAACCAGTGACATCACTTCCTGGAGTTGGTGGAACGCACGCCACTCAGCGGCGAACCGACCAAGTATCTGAATGCCTGCTCTGCATGCCGGTCCCGTGAGTAGCGCACATATGCGCAGGTGACCCCATGGTATCCTAAGGTTTTACACTATATGTCTTTTCTTTTCTTTTGGTGGAATGCGAGCTTTGTGGTCCCAAAAGTTTCCTTCTAACCATCTCCAACATCAGCATACCTTTTGCCCTGATTTATCATACGGATGAAAAAGCTGGAAGTCTGCTGATTGTCCTTTTGTGAAGGAACATTTTGATCTAATAGATACTCTGTCATTTGCAAATTTTGATATAATTGACATTTTTGTTTCACAATTTCACTTGGCGTTTATTTTGATTAGAGGCTCACTTCATTGCTATTTATGATTATGAATACATGAGAGCACATATATATATTATATATATTTTTTTGCATCAGTATAGCGATATTCTATCGCCTTAAGTCGCATAGTGTTTTGGATGTGTGTTTTTTTTGGATCATTCATCCAAACTGCATCACTTGTATGTACATATATATTTTTGATTTGTTCCTTATCACATTGTAGTTACCTAGTCTGTTAGTGCATTTGTGCACGATTTCACTCAGTACACAGCAAATTGTGCAAGGTCTACATTTAAATTTTCCCTTTATACATTTTTTTCACATTCACAACTATTTGCATAGTGTATTTATTATTTGGTTTCATTATAGTTTATTAAATCAAAGATGTCTCCCTTTTCCCAGTCACTCAAATCCCATCTAAATTTAGATTGTTTTGTTGTTTTTAATGATTGTGTTTTTTCAACTTCTTTTTTAAGGGCCTCATTCAGTTTCTGAAACTCCTCTAATTCTTTGTATGGCTCTAATCCCTGGGAGCTCTCAGTAATCGCTGTCACTAACTCTTCTAACTGGATTTTTTCTTCTTCTACTATTAATTTCATAACTGAGACTCCATGATCTATACAGAGTTCCTTCCACTTTTCCAAAAATCTAGGACTGTGGAGATGCTCGGCGGGTATCACCTTATCTCTTAGACCTCTAGGCACTATTCTGTTGGCTATGTATGTTTCCAGGAAGGACACGTCCCATTTTCTGTTCAAATGTTTGATAAGTAATTTTTTATGTTCTTTGAACCGAAATTTTACCTCCTCTTCTTGAGAGGGCACTGATGCTGTGTCCTTCTTGAAAGCCTGACTGATTTCGTGATCCATATCCTCCCCAATCACAAAGGCCATGCTTTGTTTGTAATACTAAGGCAGCAAAAATACCAGACAGCAGACAACATGGGACACCTGGGACTATGATCGGTATGGCTACAAATATCTCAGAATGCCTCAGGAACGGATCACCTGTAATCCCTATATCACGGTTAAATCAAGTTATATGTAATGAGGCTTGTATAATCATGTAAAAATGCAACTGGTACCATAGAATCGTGGTTGCCCTTCAGCCCCTGACACGTCTGCAATACAAAAATTGTCCCAAACAAAGGAGGGACCAAAGAAAAGTGGGGCTCAAAGGAAAGGCAAACCACTCGCAGCGCCCCACGCCACGGCTCTCTACTCTCTCAATTGTCCTACCCTATCCCATTCCTCCACCACCCCATTCCACCCCCCTCTCCCGGGTCTTCCCCCCTTTTCCCACCCCCCATCTATCCAGGTCGCGAGCCATCCCCCGGGGGATTGATGTCTGTCCAGCAGCCTCACTCAGCATAGCTGAATACTCCTCATTGTTAGCAGGCTACACAGACATCAATTGCCTAGACGTCCGGACGTTTTGTTCTGTTTGTCTGTATATGTTATATGTCCCCCCCTGTCTGTGCAATTGCATTGGTCGGTTTAACATTACCAATCAATTTTTATTAGGGCCTATTGATTATCGGTTTACGCTCTTCTATCCTCATGTATTACATGTTTTTGTACCACAATAAACACTAGTTTGGTTATATATTCAATTGGTTTGCCTTTCCTTTGAGCCCCACTTTTCTTTGGTCCCTCCTTTGTTTGGGACAATTTTTGTATTGAATACTTACATACTATTGCATGCATTTGAAGAGATAATATAATAGAATCAGCCAAATTAAAGTGCATTCAACGGAAAATTGTATACTTACCTTTCCGTAATTTTCCTTTCCTGTTGTATCTTCATGGCAGCATACACTTTGGGTTGTGACTACGCCCCTCACAACCTGATAGGACCGCATAGCTATAAGTTGTAAAGATGGCCCCCGCCCCAGTATTCTCCGTATATATCACCTTTAGACAGGTGGGAGATTGTATGCTGCCATGAAGATACGACAGGAAAGGAAAATTACAGAAAGGTGAGTATACAATTTTCCGTTTTCCTGTCGCATCATGGCAGCATACACTTTGGGGAGTAACTCGCAAAGACTGGGTGGGAATTCAAACTAAGTTTATTAACAAAGAATAGAAGAATTGGCCTGGATAACAGATCTTCCGAAATCCACTGTGGATAAGCAGGCGGAATTCACCTTATAATGGGACATAAAGGTGTTCCTGGAAGACCAGGTGGCCGCTCTGCAAATTGTCTCCGCCGAGACTCTACAATATGCCGCCCCGGAGGTTGCAACTACCCTGGTGGAGTGTGCCCTTAAGCCCTCAGGTACTTGATGACTACTCAATGAATAGGTCTTTTTGATGGTCTTCACCAGCCATGACGCAATGGTGCGTGAGGATGCCGCTTGACCTCTCCTGAATCCATGTGGAATGATTAGGAGACTTTCCGTTTTTCTGATGGATCTGGTAGCTGAGAGATACTTCAGGACATTACCCTTGACATCCAGTGGGTGAGGATCACCTGTTCCGTAGCGAGTGCTGGAAGGTTAATCTCCTGGTTGAAGTGAAAGGATGAGGATACCTTGGGGATGAACCGATCGGAAGGTCTTAAGACTAATCTGTCTGGAAATACAACCTGATATGGATCACTGACCATTAAAGCTTGCATCTCTGACACCCTCTTAGTCGATGTTATGGCTATCAGGAATGAGATTTTCAGCGTCAGATCCCACAAGGATATGCTCTCATTAGGAAAGAAGGGCTCCTTAGATAGGGCTTCCAGTACGACCGAGAGGTCCCAGACTGGGAAGGAAGGTTTCCTAGGAGGCCTCAACTTCAGACAGGCCCGCTGGAACTGGACCACAAGGGGATCTTGTACCCATCTGATTCCTGTCAAGGTGGACAGGGCTGAGACTTGCACTTTCAGGGTACTTGATCTGAGACCTTTCTCTAGGCCTAGCTGAAGGAACTCCAGGACTTGTGACACCGATGGTGAGGATGAGTCCCAACCTTGCTGTTGAGCAAAGGCGATAAACTTCTCCCAGACTCGCCTATACGTGCTATTCGTAGTAGGCCTCCTGGCCTGGAGTAGGGTATCCACCACCCTCTGGGAACAGCCTTGCCCTAGGTACCTAGCCCTTTCAGCCTCCAGGCCATCAACTGTAGCTTCTCCGGGTTCGGGTGAAGAAGGTGACCCTGGGAGAGTAGGACTGGTGACAACGGAAGGGGCAGGGGATCTGCCGTATTCAGCTGCATCAGGGTGGTAAACCATGGCCTCCTCGGCCAGAAGGGAATCACTGCCACCACCAGTGCTGATGACTCCTTGAGTCTCAAGAGAAACCTCACTATAAGTGGAGTTGGAGGGAAGATGTATCCTAGATGAAAATTCCAGGGGTGCAGGAGACAATCCGTCCCCTCTGCCGAAGGGAATGGTATCCTGGATAGGAATCTCCGGCACTTCGCATTCTCCGGTGTTGCAGCCAGGTCTATATCTGGTGAACCCCAAGTCCGTGATATGAGAGCGTAGGCCTGTGAGCTCAGAGACCACTCGTGGTTGGAGGTGAAATTCCTGCTCAGGGAGTCGGCCAACACATTCTGGACTCCTGGTACATAAACTGCCCTTAAACTTGACAGGTTCAGCTGTGCCCATTCTAGGACAGGACGGACCTCCTGCATCATGGACCTGCTTCTGGTGCCCCCCTGCCTGTTGATATAGGCAACTGCAACTTTGTTGTCCATCCTCAGGAGGACATGCTTCCCCCTCAAGAGTAGGGATGAGCTTCGAGTTCGAGTCGAACTCATGTTCGACTCGAACATTGGCTGTTCGCAAGTTCGCCGAACAGCCAACAATTTGGGGTGTTCGCGGCAAATTCGAATGCCGCGGAACACCCTTTAAAAGTCTATGGGAGAAATCAAAAGTGCTAATTTTAAAGGCTAATATGCAAGTTATTACCCTACAAAGTGTTTGGGGACCTGGGTCCTGCCCCAGGGGACATGGATCAATTCCAAAAAAAGTTTTAAAAACGGCCCTTTTTCAGGAGCAGTGATTTTAATAATGCTTAAAGTCAAACAATAAAAGTGTAATATCCCTTTAAATTTCGTACCTGGGGGGTGTCTATAGTATGCCTGTAAAGGGGCGCATGTTTCCTGTGTTTAGAACAGTCTGACAGCAAAATTACATTTTGAAGGAAAAAACTCATTTAAAACTACCCGCGGCTATTGCATTGCCGACAATACACATAGAAGTTCATTGATAAAAAACGGCATGGGAATTCCCCAAAGGGGAACCCCGAACCAAAATTTAAAAAAAAAATGATGTAGGAGTCCCCCTAAATTCCATACCAGGCCCTTCAGGTCTGATATGGATATTAAGGGGAACCCCGGCCAAAATTTAAAAAAAATTGACGTGGGGTTCCCCCTAAATTCCATACCAGACCCTTCAGGTCTGGTATGGATTTTAAGGGGAACCCCGCGCCAAAAAAAAACAAAAAACGGCGTGGGGTCCCCCCAAAAATCCATACCAGACCCTTATGCGAGCACGCAACCTGGCAGGCCGCAGGAAAAGAGGGGGGGACGAGAGTGCGGCCCCCCCCTGAACCGTACCAGGCCACATGCCCTCAACATTGGGAGGGTGCTTTGGGGTAGCCCCCAAAACACCTTGTCCCCATGTTGATGAGGACAAGGGCCTCATCCCCACAACCCTGGCCGGTGGTTGTGGGGGTCTGCGGGCGGGGGGCTTATCGGAATCTGGAAGCCCCCTTTAACAAGGGGACCCCCAGATCCCGGCCCCCCCCTGTGTGAAATGGTAAGGGGGTACTTACCCCTACCATTTCACTAAAAAACTGTCAAAAATGTTAAAAATGACAAGAGACAGTTTTTGACAATTTCTTTATTTAAATGCTTCTTCTTTCTTCTATCCTCCTTCATCTTCCGGTTCTTCTGGTTCTTCTGGTTCTTCCTCCGGCGTTCTCGTCCAGCATCTCCTCCGCAGCGTCTTCTATCTTCTTCTCCTCGGGCCGCTCCGCACCCATGGCATGGGGGGGAGGCTCCCGCTCTTCTCTTCTTCTCTTCTTCTTTTCTTCTCTTCTTCTCTTCTTCATTTTCTTCTCCGGCCGCTCCGCATCCATGCTGGCATGGAGGGAGGCTCCCGCTGTGTGACGGCGCTCCTCGTCTGACAGTTCTTAAATAATGGGGGGCGGGGCCACCTGGTGACCCTGCCCCCCTCTGACGCACGGTGGCTTGACGGGACTTCCCTGTGACGTCACGGGGAATGCCACAGGAAAGTCCCGTCATGTCCCGTGCGTCAGAGGGGGGCGGGGTCACCGGGTGGCCCCGCCCCCCGTTATTTAAGAACTGTCAGATGAGGAGCGCCGTCACACAGCGGGAGCCTCCCTCCATGCCAGCATGGATGCAGAGCGGCCCGGAGAAGAAAATGAAGAAGAGAAGAAAAGAAGAAAAGAAAAAGAGAAGAGCGGGAGCCTCCCCCCCATGCCATGGGTGCGGAGCGGCCCGAGGAGAAGAAGATAGAAGACGCCGCGGAGGAGATGCTGGACGAGAACGCCGGAGGAAGAACCAGAAGAGCCAGAAGAACCAGAAGATGAAGGAAGATAGAAGAAAGAAGTATTTAAATAAAGGAATTGTCAAAAACTGTCTCTTGTCATTTTTAACATTTTTGACAGTTTTTTAGTGAAATGGTAGGGGTAAGTACCCCCTTACCATTTCACACAGGGGGGGTGGGATCTGGGGGTCCCCTTGTTAAAGGGGGCTTCCAGATTCCGATAAGCCCCCCGCCCGCAGACCCCCACAACCACCGGCCAGGGTTGTGGGGATGAGGCCCTTGTCCTCATCAACATGGGGACAAGGTGTTTTGGGGGGCTACCACAAAGCACCCTCCCAATGTTGAGGGCATGTGGCCTGGTACGGTTCAGGAGGGGGGGGCGCACTCTCGTCCCCCCCTCTTTTCCTGCGGCCTGCCAGGTTGCGTGCTCGCATAAGGGTCTGGTATGGATTTATGGGGGGACCCCATGCCGTTTTTTTTTTTTTTTTTTTTTGGCGCGGGGTTCCCCTTAAAATCCATACCAGACCTGAAGGGTCTGGTATGGAATTTAGGGGGAACCCCACGTCATTTTTTTTTTTTAATTTTGGCCGGGGTTCCCCTTAATATCCATACCAGACCTGAAGGGCCTGGTATGGAATTTAGGGGGACTCCCACGTCATTTTTTTTTTTTTTATTTTGGTTCGGGGTCCCCCTTTGGGGAATTCCCATGCCATTTTTATCAATGAACTTCTATGTGTATTGTCGGCAATGCAATAGCCGCGGGTAGTTTTAAATGAGTTTTTTCCTTCAAAATGTAATTTTGCTGTCAGACTGTTCTAAACACAGGAAACATGCGCCCCTTTACAGGCATACTATAGACACCCCCCAGGTACGAAATTTAAAGGGATATTACACTTTTATTGTTTGACTTTAAGCATTATTAAAATCACTGCTCCTGAAAAAGGGCCGTTTTTAAAACTTTTTTTTGCATTGATCCATGTCCCCTGGGGCAGGACCCAGGTCCCCAAACACTTTTTATGACAATAACTTGCATATTAGCCTTTAAAATTAGCACTTTTGATTATTCACGTTCGTGTCCCATAGACTTTAACGGTGTTCGTGTGTTCGAACGAACATTTTTCCTGTTCGCATGTTCTGGTGCGAACCGAACAGGGGGGTGTTCGGCTCATCCCTACTCAAGAGGGAACTGAAGGACAGGAGGGCCTGAAATGCTGCTCTCATCTCCAACACATTCGACACTGAATCCTGCATCCTGAACGGCCAACACCCTTGAGCCCCGTATTCCTGATAGTGGGCTCCCCACCCCTGCAGACTGGCATCTGAGGTCACCGTCTCCTGGTGAGGAGTGACTATGTGTTCGCACCTTCTCAAGTTGCGAGGTCGTGTCCACCACAGCAACGACTGCTTCACTTCCTGAGAGATGTAGATCGACTGGGACATTGAGATACCGTTCCATTGGCACAGGAAGGAAATTTGGAAAGGCCTCGAGTTCCACTGCGCCCACTGGACCATCGGAATGGTAGATGCTAAGGAGCCCAGGATGCTGAGGCATGCTCTGACCGGTAGCCTCTTGGCCGAGATAGCCTTCTTCAACTTCTGAATTAGGGGAGGAATCTTTCCTCTTGGAAGCTCTACCGTGTTCTCCCTTGTGTCTAGCTTGGCCCCCAAAAAGACCATTCTCTGAGTGGGATGGATACTGCTCTTCCTCCAGTTTATCAGCCACCCTAGGGACTGTAAGGTGGAGACCAGGATTTCTCGATGCTGGATGAGCGACTGCTTGTTGTCCGAGAGGAGCAGGATGTCATCCAGGTAATCGTGGACCCTCAATCCTCTCTCTCTCAGGTGGGCTATCACAGGCAATAGGACCTTTGTGAATGTCCTGGGTGCGGTGGAGATCCCGAACGGGAGACTTCGAAACTGGAAGTGCCAGTTGTTTACAGTGAAACAAAGGAATCTTTGGAACTCTGCATGGATAGGGATATGCAGGTATGCGTCTTGAAGATCGATTGAAAGCATCCAATCCCCCCGATTTATTGCTTGGAGGATTGATTGAAGGCTTTACATCCTGAACGTTTCTACCCGGATTGACCGGTTGAGGTTTTTTAGGTCCAGGACAGGGCGGAAATCCCCTGACTTCTTTTTTACCAGGAAGAGTGGGGAATAGAAACCCTGCCCTCTTTGAGATGGAGGGACCTCCGCTATTGCTTGCTTCTGCAGCAGATCCTGGATGTACTGTACCAGGGACAGCCTTTTTCCTCTGGAAGGAGGGAGCTTGGTTGCGCAGAAGTGACCCCTTGGGGGGCGGTTTTTGAACGACCCCCTGTGCCCAACCCAAATGGTGGACACTGTCCAAGGGTCCTTTATCAAATCTGCCCAGACCAACTTGAATCCTGTGAGCCTGGCACCCACTATCGCTGGTTGGGCGAGTGTACCTTCAAAAAGGTTTCTGCTCATTGGAGGCAGGGGTTTTGGTTTTTTGGAATTTTAGGAAGGACGTCTGAGGGTTCTTCCAAGTTCTCCTGTACACCTTCCCAGGTCTATAAGATCTTGCATCCCTGTATCTGTCCGGGAGATTGCACTTAAAGGGGGGTGCTTTTTGTTGCTTTGGTCTCCTGTCTGAAGGGATGAGACCTGACTTCCCGCCTGTCACCTTGGAAATTGCTGTATCCAGCTTTGCACCAAAGATGTTTACCCCATCATATGGAATCCGGCACCAGTTAGATTTTGAGGCAGGGTCGGCTGACCAGGGCTTAAGCCATAACGCCCTTCTGGCCATTACAGTGGCTAACATGGATCTTGAAGCGGACCTGATGGTATCTACGGAAGCTTCCGCCACAAAGTCCCCTGCAAGGCTGAGTTCCCGTAGGGCTTTAATGATCTGGTCTTGATCTGCGCCCTCGGCAACGAGTTTTGCGGTGCTTGATGTCCAACCTGAAATAGCTCTTCCGACGGCGGCCAGTGCCACTGCTGGTCTGCAGGCCCCTCCTGCGAAGGTGTAGGCCCTCTTAAGGTCTGTATCTACCTTCCTGTCCAATACATCTCTGAATGTCACTGCGTCCTCAATGGGGAGCATCACGTGCCTGGCTAGGTGCATCAAGGAAGCGTCTACCACCGGAGGGGAAACCAAGGGAGACACCTTGGGCTCCTTCAGAGGGTACAACTTAGCGAGTCTGTTGGAAAGACTAATTTTCTTCTCCGGATTCTGCCATTCCTCTTTAATAAGCTCATCTAGCTCTTCTATAAATGTGAAGGCTTCAGGCACTTTCTTGAGGTTCAGAAAATATTTTCTCTGTTTCTGCTGTACCTCCTCGGGTTCCTCCCAGCTAATCGCTTCCTTCACCGACTTTACAAAGGGTCCTATGAGCGAGAAATTAAACCCAGCTGACGCCTCCGGCTCTTCATCGTCCGATGGGAATTCTTGTTCCCTTGACGTGCTGGGATGAGATGGTGAGGTGCTTTGGGCTGTAGCCTCCGCATCTGGAGTTGAGACATGCAGAGCAGGGACCCCGGCAGGTTCTATAGTGACCAGCTCTTTCTCCCTGGTGGCTTCATCCATACATCTGCGGCAGGCCAATTTGTCTGGAAGGGCCGTGGCCCCACATACCCAGCAAGCATTCCCCGCTGGATGGGAAGGATGAGCAGGAGACTGATGCCTACAAGCAGGGGATCTTCTGTAATGGGAATGTCTGTGCCTGGAGTAGGAACGGCTCCTCCTACGGCTTCCCCTGTGCACTGAGCGACTTCTGCCACGTGAGCGGCTTCGCCTATGACTGGAGCGGCTTCTCCTGCGTGAGGTCTCCCTTCGTCTTGATTTTGACGACCTTGATGACCTGGTAGGGCTGACCAATTAGGTAGCATTAGAACGATCCTGCTCTCTTTTTCAATCTTCACTACTTACCATGAACATCCCCCCCCTTACCTATTGGGCTGATGGTGATCTGCTGGGGCAGCGGTCTCCATGGAAAGGAAGAAAACTGTGATACACCTGGAGAGGTACAGGCAGGTATAAGTAAGCAATAGACAATCAAGGGTACAGTAAAGAAGGGAGCAACACTTACCCCGGAGGGGGAGCGCCAGGAGTAAAACAGAGCCGATAATACAGCCAGTAAACTTCAGGTAAGAGGAGGCACCAGAAATGACAGCCTGAGTCCTTTTTAAATGCACCGCCATGGCCGCCGGGTTCACGTCCCGCCCGCGCATGCGCAGGGGCGCCAAACCGAGCTCGGCGCCATCTTGGAACCTGGCAAAGACGTCAGAACGCCCTGAGAGCGCGCTCTGCGCATGCGCAGAAGTGCAGAGACGCCCGCACGAACCAGGGGACACAGAGAGGAACAACAGCGCACAGCAAGCCACACCACAGAATGGAAAAAGCAAATGGAGACCACTGCCCACAACTAAGCCTATTTAAGGCTTATACTGAAGCCGCACACACCCCTGAGATCACCAGAGTGGGGTTCCTTCCATCTAGCTCGTTTAGAGGCTGTACAGGCAAGGACTTCCACCCAGGAGAGGCTAGAACCTGGCTGGGGCGAATTCGGTAAGGGGGTGCTTCTGATATCTTCGGTCCTTCAGGTGAGGAAAAATAAGAGAATACTGGGGCGGGGGCCATCTTTACAACTTATAGCTATGTGGTCCTATCAGGTTGTGAGGGGCGGAGTCACAACCCAAAGTGTATGCTGCCATGATGCGACAGGAAACCTATTTTCAGCATATGCTGCTTTGGCTAATTGTCATTTTCCTTTTTTTCACCAATTCAATCTTTTAGTATCTCTCTGTGGGATTTGAACCTATGAGTCCTTCAAAGCCTAAGTTTATCAAGGTAGAAGTGCTGACCACTAGCCTATTGGGCATAGCATGATCATACATAGAAAATACATTTACCAGTGTTTGATGTTTCTTCTCCCTGAGCTGTCTCTTCTGCCGCCGCCGTCTTCTCCTGCTGATGTGTTCTTCCATGCAGCCGGTTACCCGCTAATAAAATAAAAGCCGCTCTTCTTCTGTGGCGGTCTTCTGTGACCATCCGATAATGTCACCCGGAGAGTCTGCTCCATGTCTATGTAAGAGACGCCACACAGCGGGTGACAACACAGTGGAGGAAGACCACCACAGAAGAAGAGCAGCTTTTTTTTATTAGCGGGTAACAGGTAGTGTTGAAGGACACAGCAGATGGAGAAGACAGCGGCGGCAGGAGAGACGGCTCTGGGAGAATACAGCTCGGGGAGAAGATGGAGGAGGGAGAAGATGGCTCAGGGAAGAAGACAGCTCAGAGCTATTTTACAATAAAGGACTTGTCAAAAACCGGCTATTGATTTTTTTACATTTCACTGCTTTTTTTGGTGAACAGGTAGGAGTACGATGTACCTCATACCTATTCACATAGGGGGGGGCAGGATCTGGGAGCCCCTTTGTTAAATTCTGATAAACCCCCTGCCCGCAGACTGACAACCACCGACCAGGGTTGTCAGGGAGAGGCCCTTGTTTGGGGCATGTGGCCTGGTACGGTTCAGAAGGGGAGGGTGCTCGCTCGCCCCCCCTATCCTGACCTCCAGGCTGCATGCTCGGATAAGGGTATGGTATGGACCCCACGTCAATTTTATTTTACATTTTGGAGTGGGGTTTCCCTTAAAGTCCATACCAGACCCGAAGGGCCTGGTATGTACTGGGGGGGACCCTACGATGTTTCTTTCCTTGATTTTTGGAATTCCACACCATAATATTATTGAATAAGTACATACCATTGCATGCATTTGAAGAGTTAAAATACGGAATAAACCAAACCGATCTGCATTGGCTAATTATGCTGCTGAGTACAATGTGTGCTTTCAGGAGGTGATGCTGTCAGTGGGATTTGAACTCATGCCTTGAACCTTTGAGGGCAGCAGGGCATACCGCTATGCCACAGAGCTGCACATATACCTACAGAGAAAATACATTTACTAATGTTTGATTCTATACAATAATGTTTGCATTTCAGGCATTAATATTATAGTAACAACCATGCTCATGCTGATGTGGCATTGGCTAATAGCCATTCCCCTCTTTTCAGCATATGCTGCTGAGTCTAATGCAAGCTTTCAGTAGGTGATACCATCTGTGTGATTTTCAGCCATTTGAGCACAATTATATTGAGAACATACCTTTACTAGTGTTTGATGGTGGGACTACTTTATATTCTAGGTATAATAGTACGCAGCACAGTGACTTAGGCCCCTTTCACACTTGTACAACCTAAAAGTTGCGCGATTTTGATGCGATTTTAAGCAATACTTGTGTAATCTTGAGGTCTATGGATGCAGGAGTCGCAGGGAAAGGTGCGCAATTTTCCCGCGATTTTGCGTCGGTAATTTTGCCGTGATTCCAGGAAATGCCTGTGTAAACTTGAGGTCTATGGACCTCAACTCGCATCAAAGTCAGACCAAAGTAGTAAAGGGACTACTTTGAAGTCGGTGTGACTTGAAGTCACACAGATATGAATGGTACACATTGAAAATCATTGGGTATGACTTTTCATGCGACTCTGATGTCCAAAGTCACACAGGTGTGAAAGGGGCCTCAGCCCGACTTTGTGAGCGATTTCAGAGACATCAGTGCACTTTCATGCACAGATGTCTAGTGAAATCACATAGATCCCAATTGTCCCTGATTTGGAACAAAGTCCCTTTGTCCCTCTTTCCTCCTCATTTGTCCCTCATTTTGCTCTGATCTGTATAGTTGTATATAAAATGCACTTTTTATCTGTCAAAAAGGGTTTCCCAGTTCTAAACCTTTCATCTAATTTCTAAATTGCTTTGTTTGTAAATTTCCAAAGCCAATCTAAAGGAATATTATTGGTAAAAAAAAAGCACTTAGAGGTTTAACTAATATTTTTTTTTTTTTGGAATAATTCTCCTGTAGCCTCCCTGATGGTTTTCCCGAGTGTGGCTCGGGGTTAAATTTCAGCACCATTAGCGGTAACCCCGAGCCACACTCTGGATTACATTGCAGAATCCTGGTGCGGTGTTACTTATCTTGTCCCCAGGATCCTGGGATGCCCCCCCGCTGTGTCTGCGGGCTCTGTCCTCCTCCAAAGCCTCTCTGTGCCAGGCTCCGTTCCCTGCGAGCGTTGCGACGCACGGGGGCAGAGCCTGTCGGCAAATTAAGAAAAAAACGTAAAAATCATAACACATACAGTACTGTAATCTTACAGATTACAGTACTGTATGAAATCATTTCACACCCCTTTTGTCCCCAGTGCTTTGTCCAATGCAGTTTTATATTATATATACTGTTCTTTCTGCCTGGAAACTTGAGATTGTCCATGGCAACCAAAAAGTGTCCCTTTATGTCAAAAGTGGCTTTAGACCAGCTAGAAAACAGCGATAGTAAATTAGAACACTTGCAGAATTGAGCGATAGCGAATCGTGGGGAAATTTATTTTATTATTATTATTATTTTTTTTAATTATTTATATTTGTTTATTATATTATAATTTGTGTTTTTGTGTTTCAAACTTCATCACACCCGGGATATCTATTAGACTCTTGGTGGACAAATTTAAGTGTGTTATTGCTAAGAATTACAGGCCTACAATATAAAACACCAAATTTCCATGCAAAATAATGGTACCGCTTTCAGCACCTAAAATCCGAAATAATCATACCGCCAGGGAGGTTAAGAAGGTGAAGAGAAGGGGTGGAAATGTGAGGGTAGTTGCTGGTGCTGACCAAAACATATAACCCCCCAGAGTGGTATATGGACTGTCTCGGTACTGAAACAATGACCCAAAGGTTTATGATAAAAATTAAAATTTTAATAAATGCAAAGAAAACATACAGAAATAATTAAAAAATACACCACAGTTAACTGACTACTAACGGGTTCCCCCGTAGAGCTTCTGTTGCAGTGGAGCATTAGTAGTTTCCTCTACCGGTTTCACTGTAAAAACCGCTTCTTATTCCTCCCGAAGAAGCGGTACTGATACAAACCTTTGGGTCATTGTATTACTACCGAGACAGTTCATTAACCACTCTGGGGGGTTATACGTTTTGGTCAGCACCAGCAACTGCCCTCACATTTCCACCCCTTCTATTCTCCGTATTTCAATTTGGATGATGGTACTTTTTTTACGTTATATTGAACATTAATATATGAGGCCATACTCTAACATCTCTGTCCTTTAAGGAGGTGTTTTAGGAGGTGTGTCCTATGCCTACATATTGCACCAATTTTGACAGTTCCATTGCCGTCAATAGACGTTATGTGAGCATGGGTGAAGTTGCATAGATATGAATGGAAATCATGGGGGACAACTTTTCATGTGACTCTGAGGTCCAAAGCTGCATGAAAAGTCACCCAAATGTGAAAGTAACCTAATGAGATTAATTGATAACACCTTTGAATAAGGCCCCATTTGCACTTGTGCGACCTTAAAATTGCACAGCTTTGCCATGACTTGAAGCAATGTCTGTGTAATCTTGTGGTGTATGGACCTCAAATCACATCAAAGTCAAACCAAGGTAGTGCAGGGACGAATTTGCCACACTTTCAGGATGCACAAGTGACAATAGGGCCAAATTCAAAGGTGTTATCCTTAAATCTCATTTACACTGCTGCAACGTGAAAATCACACTATTTTGCTGCCACTTTGCCGCTGCAGCTTGGCACCAACTTCCGGGAATGCCTGTGTAATATTGCACCCTATGTACCTCAAGTCACATGAAAGTCACACCAAAGTAGTACAGGGACTACTTTGAAGTTGGTGCAACTTAAAGTAGCACAGATATGAATGGTTGTCATTGAGAATCATGGGGTACAACCTGTCATGCAACTCAGAGGTCACCCACACCAAATATAACTACCACATCCACCCCACATTGAGTAAGTACATATCCAACACTTACCCGGCAAATCAGCAACACCTCCTCTTTGCTAAAGAGGGACCTCGCCATGTCCACCTAGATGGAGATCCTGACCAGCACAGGAACATCCAGGCGCATACAATGAATCATTTCCAGGTCAGAAGGTGAAACCACGCTCTTTTGATCGCAGCTGCGAATATTTGATCGCAACCACAATTAGTATTTTTTATTTTCGTTTATTTGCAGATATGCAAATCTGTATTTCTACATATATTTGAAGGTAAACTTAAGTGAGTTTGATAAGAAATGGTGTCCCTGGGATAGCAGCGGGTGAATTACAAAGACAAAAAGGCCCAGTTTGAGCCCTGGTTCACACTGACAGCAGGAGGAAATCGTTCAGCTGAACCCACACAATTTCATTCCCGCATGTCCGTCCCGACTGCAGGGGCAATATCAGAGACATCTGTGCAGGTTTCTGCACTGATATTAATACAAATCGCACCCCAATTAGAACAGTGCAATTGCCACTGATTTGACATGTCAAATCGAACCAGAGCTGACACATACAACACTACCTATCCACCAGCTATCCATTCATTACCTGAAATTCTCCACAGCTGTTATATATAAAGATTCCATCTTTATCACTTACTTACAGGTGTGCTGAAGCCTAGGTTTACATTGGAGTGACCAAATCGCATGACAAGTCACAGCCTATTGGTGGCAATGGCACTGTTCCAATCGATGCAACACCAATTTTGCGGCACCGCACCGATTTGCAAAAGTAGTTCCAGCACTACTTTTGCCGATTTCAGGTGTGACTTCAATAGAAATCTGTGTATGAAGCCACACAGATGTGTATCAAGTAGCATCCGAAATCGCGCCGACCTGCTACTTTTAAATCGCGCTATTTCAAGTGAAGTAGCCTACCAGTATCTTCAAGTGAAGTAGCACGATTTCAAAGTAGCATCAATGTGAACCAGGGCGAAGAGACTAGTTTTTTTGGTGCACAAATACATACAGAAATTATAAGATATTGCACGTCCCCAAAACCACCACCCCCAAAACTAATTAAAGCGGGGTTCCACCCAAATTTTGAACAATATCTGTATGTATTCTCTTCCTTGCCTAGATGGTGACATGCCGTTTAAAAAAAATTTAAATCGCTGTAATTACCTTTTATTTTTCTATTCTTCTTTGCACTTCCTGGTTCTCCTCCCGTGGGAGTAGGCTTGTTTCTAGCCTCTCCCAGACTCTGCACAGAATCCTGGGAGCTAGTCTCAGGCTTCCCAGGATGCCACTGAGCATGTGCGGGAACGAGCGGTGAATGCTGGGAGCACAGCATTCACCGCATCCAGGAAATAAATGCATGTGGGCTTCAAATGCCCACAATGAAGATGGAAACCGCCTGCAGTGAATAATATAAGTTATTCTTTCCGACGAAATCTGACACAGGCGGACATATTACACACAATATGTGAGTATGTAATGCTGAGAAGAAAAGTTTGTGAATGAACTCAAAAAAAAAAAACGATAGATAGGTGGACCCCCGCTTTAAAGGAAAGAAAAGAGAAAAAAAAATAACCACCACAACAAACAAGCTCAATAATGTACTTTTATTTTGCCAGCAGAAACAAAATTTATGTACATTCATTTACTAGCTTCAAAAAAAAAAAAAAAATTCTACAGGATATATGGTGCTACATTTAGCAAAACAGTTAGCAATTGGATTTTAAGGGCCCTGCTCATAGGAGCTTACAATCTAAAATTTGTCTAAACCTTAGAGTGGACAAAGCTTTACTTTCAGTGTATAACGGGCAACACATCACATTTTTATCTGCAAGATTATAGAAACATACTTAACAGTCATTCTTACAAAGCATTCCAACGTAATATTAAAAAAGGCACTTATTCAAAACATAACACCCACCACCAGCCCACAATCCCCACATACATACATTGGTGACCGTGTTCTGCTGGAAGCTGCATTTCTGTGTACATGATTAAGCAATGAGATCAAAGAGTAGAAGGTCAGCACATGCTCCCAAACTATGTTTGCATGGTCAGACAGGAACAATACACACACAACATTGACAGCATGGCCACAAAAACCCACTTTTGATGCAAATAACGCACAATAATTTCAGCAAACAACCCTAGTTGGGCATTTGTCAATATGCACAATATCATTCCTTCTCCCCCACAAATCACAGCAAAAAACCTGGCCTTCTCAGGCCAAACAACAACCCCAACTGCAGCCCTTTATATAAGAGAGGTTGTATTGTTAGCACACTGACACACTCCCAACAAAAGTACACACCCACCAGTATCTTTCAATCTATCTCTTCATGTATGTCTAAAGTGATTGCACCTGATGAGCAGGAACACATAATACTATTTGCAACTGTGTTAGCCCTTGGCTATGTGCATCAAATCTCGAACTACAGGCCAAAGATCGAATTCTATTTGCATCCACATAAACAAAGCAACATTTTTCTAAGCATATGTACCTGTGCAGTGTAAACCCTACAATTTTAAATGTCCAAGTCCCTGGGCATGATTAGTGCTAACAAACATTGGGGGTTATTTACGAAAGGCAAATCCACATCCAAACTACAAGTGCAAAGTGCACTTGAAAATGCACTGAAAGTGTACTTGGAAGTGCAGTCGCTGTAAATCCGAGGGGGACATGCATGATTGGATGATAAAATCAGCAGAGCTTCCCCATCATTTCAGATCTTCCCCTCAGATCTACAGTGACTGCACTTCCAAGTGCACTTTCAGTGCAATTTCAAGTGCACTTTGCACTTGTAGTGAAAAGTGGATTTGTCTTTCGTAAATAACCCCCATTAACATCAGTCCCTTCCAATCCAAAGTCCAAAATTAACTTTCTTACATTAGAGACTATTTCAACAGGAGACAAACAAAATGCCAGCATGTCTTTGGATTGTAGTGAGAAACCCACACAGGGAGAACATATAAACTTCAAAGCAAGCATTAGCATGTTAGGGAATTGAACCAGCAACCCTAGTGCTGCGAGACAAAAATTCTACCCACTTAGCCAGCAGGCAGCCTCACACATGTTGTCTGCATCTCTGTGGTGTGAACCAGCCCTAAGTCCGTAGCCATGCTCAATGTCACAAGCAATATACAATATATTTGCCTAAGTATTGGGATGCCTGCCTTTAAACGCACATGAACTGTAATGGCATCCCAGTTTTAGTCCGTAGGGTTCAATATTGAGTTGGCCCACCCTTTGCAGCTACAACAGCTTCAACTCTTCTGGGAAGGCTGTCTACAAGGTTTAGGAGTGTGTCTATGGGAATGTTTGACCATTCTTCCAAGTGCATTTGTGAGGTCAGGCACTGGTGTTGGGTGAGAAGGCCTGGCTTACAGTCTCCACTCTAATTCATCCCCAAGGTGTTCTGTTGTGTTGAGGTCAGGACTCTGTGCAGGCCAGTCAAGTTCCTCCACCCCAAACTCACTCATCCATGTCTTTATGGACTTTGCTTTGTGCACTGGTCCAAATCATTTGGTGGAGGGGGGATTATAGTGTGGGGTTGTTTTTCAAGGGTTGGCCCCTTAGTTCCATTGAAGGGAACTCTTAAGGCATCATCATACCAAGACATTTTGGACAATTTCATGCTCCCAACTTTGTGAGAACAGTTTGGGGATGGCCCCTTCCTGTTCCAACATGACTGCACACCATTGCACAAAGCAAGGTCCATAAAGACATGGTTGAGCGAGTTTGGGGTGGAGGAACTTGCCTGGCCTGCACGGAGTCCTGACCTCAACCCGATAGAACACCTTTTGGCTGAATTAGAGAAGAGACTGCGAGCCAAGCCTTCTCATCCAACTTCAGTGCCTGGCATCACAAATGCACTTCTGGAAGAATGGTCAAACATTGCTATAGACACACTAAACCTTGTGGACAGGCTTCCTAGCCTTCCAGAAGCTATTCTAGCTGCAAAGGGTGGGCCAAATCATATTTCAACCCTACGCACTAAAGCTGGCCATACACCTATAGATTATCTGCAGATTTTCTATGGTTAGATGGAAAAAGTGGGAGATTCCTCCATCCACACAGTTTAGCGAACATGGAGAAATCTGTTGCACTTTTTCCATCTAACCATAGAAAATCTGCAGATAATCTATAGGTGTATGGCCAGCTTAAGACTGGTCTGCCATTAAAGGTCATGTGTCCCAATACTTTTGGCTAGATAGTGTATCTGCCAAGATTTACAATGGCGGTGGAACCCTCCTACACATAAATACTACATTTAGACATAGCTATAGGACCTGGGAGATGGGACAACTTCTCTACATGAATAATACACCTAGTGGTGAAACATGAGTTCAAAACCCAAAACACATAGTATACAAAAAATGTGTAATAAGTGTTGGGAAAAACCTGCACAGGCAGGTGTGGGTGATGTGAATCCGCAGGTGGAAAAACAAAGTCAGTGATGAACAATGTGAATCCGTGACTGAAGAACGACATCAAAGGTGTAAAACATCAGTGAGTAGAAAAGGGTGGGTACTCTTACCGGATAGCGTGGACTCCCGTGTCTTATGACATGGAGTCAATGAAACATTGAGCCCCACCACGGCTATGAAGGGATCTCCGGAAGGCTGGAACTTCTGCAGCACCCTCGACTCCCCTGAAGTGGTGAAAGAATATCCAGAAGACTGAAGCGGACCCAATGTGCATCCACCAATGGGACATCAAACCATCATCCGGAAGGATCGTCAAACCAGGCTTTTCCCGGACCTCCTGGTGAAAATGGCCAGTGGAATGCGGTCTCTCTCATCGGGATATTATGCAAAGAGAAATAAAAACTTCCGCATAGTGCAGATAAAACAGGGATTTTTATTTCTAAAAAAACCATACAAAAAAAGTAATCACTATAAAAACAAGCAAGGGCAGCGTAAGACAGATCGCCCCAATGCGTTTCAACCGAGGGGTCTTGCATTTTCATTAGAGCGCAGTGTTTTGTATTTCCTTGTAACTTCTCTACATGAAGCAGCATGTTTGGGAATCAAACCCAGATGCTTAGGAATGCTAAGCAGAAGTTCTAACCTCTAAGCCACAGAGCTGCCATATGTGAGAACCTCCTGCACATAAATACTGCATTTCTTTGGACAGGTGATGGAATTACATTACTCAAGAGTTATTCTTCTTGACATATTCTGTGATATTTGGTGGTTCTTTGTGGGTGAGTGTATAGTGATATTAGTAGTGAATAGTGATATTACCCTCAAATTTTTGGGAATTACATTTTGATTTCTGATGTTGGTACATATATCACACTTTTTGGGCTCAAATTATGAATATTTGGAAATAATAAAAAGCACAAAATATTGTGACTCATTTTAAATTTGCATCAACAATGGTATTTGTGCTTTATAAAGACACCTGTGTGAGTTTGGGTAAAGTTGGTTGTGAGATGGAGAGTAACAAGTGAAGGTGACAGAGAAAAATATATTTTACCAAAACATCAAAACATTCCACATTCTAGCATTCTTAAAAAAATAGATGAGAAAAAAACAAAATAGAAGCAGCAACAATGTTGCAAGGAATATTTATTTCAGAGAAAGATACATTTCATTTCAAAATTCAAAGTATTTATTTATTGTACCATTAGAATCAATGGCTGAAACTTGCATTGGACTATAATAGCGCTGATTTTCATTCTCAAAAATGCATTTTAGCCCAGCGCTAATTTTGGTATTTACTATAGCGCCTGGTAAAAAAGACACTGGAGCTAAAATGAGAGCTATTTGCAGGGCTGAGCATGCTCAGTTGTGTTGGCACCTATTTGTACAGAAACAGGGAATTTATCTCTTCTCAGACTTTTAAAGATATTTCAGTGTAGAAATCATTTTTTCACACAGTTTAAAAGCAGATTATCTTTAAATAATATACTGCATATTTCAGTACCATTTAGGCAATTATATCATGCTCTAAACATTATTTCCATGTGCAATTCTCCAGCTTTTAGCAGAGTAAGGATTTGGGCGCTATTTAGTTTCGGGAACTATAGTAAATTCGATTTTTGGAGTATTTTCTCACCAGCGCTATAGTGAATACCATTTTAGCGCTAATTTGTGCGAATTAGCACCATGGCGCTATAGTAAATGAGCCCCCCCGTTTGTGCATTGATCAATGTTTATGTCATATTGGACATCTATTATGCAAAATGTTGTGTGCACCAGAGCTATTGTTGTTGTTTTTTCCATTTTTCATTTGTCCCCCTTCCCTCCCTCCCCTCCTTTTGATATTGCTGTTTTTTTAATGATTTTTTTATATCAATTGAAAATAAAATAATATTTTTATATAAAACAAGTACATTTATTACTTGTAAACTGCGCATAGGCCTTTGGGAGTATTTTGTTTCTCTTCATATAAACTAGTACATACAGTACTTTTCTGCCTGAGGCTATAGAGGATTTTTTTTTTTTGTCAGGGAAAAGTAAGGTAGAAGCAGGGTCAGCATTTGTGGTAGGCAAGCTGGAATATTGCCCATGCTCCACACACCCCCACCCCCACCCACACACACACACACACACACACACGCATACACGCACACTCACACATTTTCAAGGGTCTCCAGGTCAATTTTCCATCCAGCCGGTATTATACCAGCCTGGCCAGTAATATGCTGAAAGAAACAAGTGCAGACAGAAAACAATTACTGCCACATTAATGGCTGGTAATATTTTTCCACAAAGAATTTTAGTGAAATAAAACAGGTACATGAGAAAAGGAGAAATAAACCAGAGGGCCCAAGCGAATAATATGCAGATTATACATGGTGCACGAATGGATTGCAATTCCAAAAATGTCCTACAAAGTAATTTAATGATTACAGAAACAGCCTATGAACAGGGGTGGATACTCAGGGTAACCAGACATATAGCTAATGGAAACCATAGAAAATGCAGGAGCAAGGCCCCCTGAACAGGAGGGGTTAACCTGATGAGGAACGTCATGTAATGAGCCGGAGTCCCAATGCAATGGGGGCTTCGGCATCCGAAAGAAAAAGGTTTTTGGGCAGGAAGGAGTTGCAGCGGGAAATACCCTGGTATAATTTGTGTGAGAAGGGGAGTGGATAGTGATTTGGCTGTCATCTCCATGCCATGTTTCAGTTAAAGACAAAGTTTGAAAGAATAGTGTACTCTTGCTTATCATATTATAGTGTGCAATATCATTATGTTTCAGAGGCATAGAAGAGGAGAGAACACCACCTATATGGAGGAAGCAGGTAGCATTGAGGCCTTAGACAGCCAACCACTGGCTATATTACAGGTCTGGAATATGTAGTCCCCAATATGGATGATATAGCTGGGCTTCTAGCTATTCTGGGAAAGCAAAACCCATGCACAATCTCTGAATTGCTATCAGCCTTTTGCAGCAACTTCCACGAGGTAGGCTCACAGATGCTGCTATGTACTAAATGCTGAGGCATTTCCTACGAGAAAGAAGGTCGAAGTTGCAGGTACATGGAGTCTCAAAGTGACAGTAAGCTCTTATTTTTAGTAACACAAAGGAGAGCAGAAGCAACAGGAAAGGAGATTTTACTTTCGTCCATCAGCTGATATTTCTGACATTCAGCAAGGCTTTATAAAGAACTGTTATGATGATATGCCCCCCAGGTGGAAAGTTCAATAATGTCCAGGCTCCTAGGAAGTCGGCTAAAAAACACTGAGAAGAAGACTGGCAGGAAAGAGAATTAAGCCAGGAGTCTGCAGGGACAGCGTCAGACAGGATATGAGTATTTGTGAAGAACATGGGATCAACTGCCCAACTTCCATTAGTGGTGCCACGAGTACAGGGGGGGTGTTATGATTTGGAGAAAGGCTGATGCTGGGTTATAAGCCATAAGCGTAGTGTGCCCCCTTGTAAAGAGGGGTCTACAGGAGCTGGTAAGCAGTTTTTTTCAGCTTTTGGTGGAGGCATTGTTGCATATGGCGATGGATGGTGGAGACTAACACCAAGAACTAAAGATTTTTTATCACAAATATTGGTGGACTGGTTAATGGACATTTGGCTCTTCATATGTCATTATTAATTTTGACCTTTTAGCGCAATTCTATATTTATACAGGATGTGAGTATTGCATCAGGAAATTCTTACTTTATTTTCTCACCTACGAGGCAATCTTTTTTTTAATTTCTTTTTATAAAAGCTGATGTTGAGGTTTAATGCTTAACAATACCTGTCGCCAATATTATTTTACAATTACAGACCACAACAAAAGCAGAATAAAGGCTGATAACACATTGAACTTGTTTGAATTGCTTCAGGGCTCCACCAGTTTGATTTCTTTGAAAATGGTCATGAGAGTAAAGTCCATAAAGATATTCACTAAGGAAAGCATGCTGGATCAATATAGACTACTTGTAGAAGACAAATAATACATTATATTTCACTGAATATGACTATAGGTTATGCAATTGTAAAGTTGTCTTGGAAGTGTTTTCCAGCTATTGCATCACCTGGCAATTATTGGGCTGTAACTTATTTCCCAGAGCTAACTGGATTACTTCTGCTCTGTGATTTACAAAGCTTAAGTTGTGTAGAGTGCCCATTCTCTGCCTTTTTATTTAGGCAACATTTTCTGCTTTTCTCACACTTAATGACTAGCTATAAACAAAGGCATAGAAGATTGATTATCTTACACATATCCCTGCCTACATCGGCCTTTCCAGTCAGGACTGTCTATGGAGACCTTCAAAGCATGCCACAGTACTAACTCATTTCATTGCTGAGATCTGAAGTTACTGAGGTGAAAATATTTGCTTTTCTTAGGCTCACTTTTGAGGATACTGATTATTCTATCTCTGTTACAACATCTCTATCTCCCTCTGCTGTTTACTTCCCCTATATATCACCCTTCACAGAGTCTGCTTCACTTATTTTTTGTGAACTATTTTATAGTATTCAGAATCCCTTTGCATATACCATTACTTAAAGGTACAGTTTACACAGGCAAAATACTTAAAATACAATTTCACAGTATGAAAAAATAGCAGAGTGTAATGTCTGTGTAGAAAACTGTGATCAAAATTACTTCTCAGCTGCTTTCTTTTGCAAAATTCTGATGTACATAAAAAGAATACATTTTAGGTATATTACAAAATTTCATATTGATTTTTTCCTTTTTATCACTGTCACATTATCTAAGCTCAAGCTACAATGTCCCTGGGAAGGCTTAATGCTGTGTGAATGCATTTAATGATGAGCCATACAAGCCTGGTGTGAAATGCATTGGCTAATTACAGATATAAGCAATTTAGAATAAAAATAAAACCATTCTAAGACAACGTAACCCATAAAACCATTATAAGACACTGAAAACTCAAATGCATTTTATAATGTTAACACCATTTCAAAAGCTGTTTTCAAGTTTTTAAAATATTAAAATGATTCTAAAGACTATTTTTTTCCTTAAAAAAATAATAAATGCTCTGCGCTAAGTGCATGCAATCCAACTTATACCCAAGTGTAATCCTAATCAATCCAATATGATTAGCTGCACTCAATATATTCCACATAAAAATATATAGACAAAAACAAAAAATTGGTTGCTCTATCTGATGAAGTTCATAGTGTTGTACATTATAAATAAATATTCAACAAAACTTAATTAATAAACACGGCAATGAGTAATATGTGAAAAATTAATAGTCCCATAATAGTGAAAATTCATATAATAGTGCAGATGAAAAAATAAATCCCAGTGATAAATTAGTCCCAGTGATAGATCAAAGATATGTGCAAAATCAGGTGCTCCAATCATGTAGTTCATATGACATATGAATTCCAGTGCTTTCAGTGATCACAACACCAAAGTGTATCCTACAGGAATTAGGTTAGCCTCTTACCAGAGCCTAAGACCTTGTTACAGGTCTAACTGTGCCTTGACATAAAAAACCTTAAGTGGATGGATGGATATAAGCTCCACTCCGATCACATACAGTCAACAGAGAAACAGGCTCTGCAGCTGACTGCAATGACCTCCAATGCTTGTCAGACCACCTCCAGGTATTATACACTCACAGTTAAATGTAGGCTCACAACCATATGCGAAGAGAAGAGGAGCGTTTCAGTGTGCAGTATATTAAAATCACATTTATTTTAAAAAAGAAGTCTGCTTACACAACAGTAAAAATATTGAGTGCACAAACAAGCATCCAGTGCCCAAGTGGGCCTGATGATATCATCGCTAAGACTCCATTCTACGCATTTAGTCCTACAGGACATCTTCACTGGGGCAACAAAGACAGCGGTGGATGGAGCAGATTCTATAGGCTCCAATCAATCTACAATCTAAAGTGCACAGCACTGTGTACATTATCAGATAGAGCAAGCAATTTTCTATATATTTTATTTTCTTAAAAGTAAAAAAGATGTTTTAATTAAGATATTGCACAGAGTGGTAACTTATCTCCACTTTGGCGGTCCCCCGCTCATGCTCCTTCTTCCTACAAGTGTCCCCTCAGTAAGTCTGGCGCAGGCGTCCTTCCTACTCATAAGTGTTTCCTTGGCAGGAGTCAGGATGGTGCTGGAGCCATGCGAGGTGTCAGATAAGTGTTTAGGGATGGACGTGGGGTGGGATAGAACAGGTATTAGAGCATTTTACCTTAATACAGGGAATGCATTAAGGTAAAAAATATTTTGAGTTTAGAGCCACTTTAAGTTTACTTTTAAAGAATACCTATTGATCCTGTCATGGGAGTCCCTGTTGTGGGGTAACACCTGTCTCCCAGTTGTGCTTCTGCTTTGTGACCTTGCCATCTGCACCCCTGTGCCAACACATTTTTACACAAATATGGTTCACCATTACCAGGATGCCTGATCTGAGCTGTATGTTCAGTGAGTACATGCAAACATGACTTTATGGCATTATGCCAGTGGCATTAATAAAGTACTTAAAGTGGCCCAAAATTCCAGTTAAAAAAAAATCTATTCAAGTATGAATTCTTAACTGAAAAAAGTAACATCTATTACGCTCAGCCTCCTCCAAGTCCTCTTTTTTGCTGCTGTGATCTGACTCCAGAGATGGACTATGAGCTTTTTAGTGTGCATAGAGCAGTGCACATTACTGTAACTAATGTGCACTGCTTGTTCCAAACATGTGGAAGTGAGGGAGTGAAAGGAAGGAGACATTTAGCACTTAGCACTTGAAAGTCCCTCAGACCACCTTCCTTGTGACTACTTGTCTTATGATGCCACCATCACTCTTACCTGTCCCTTCCAGCCTGTTCTGGATGCATATGCATTGGGCCACTGCATATGCACACCCCATCCAGCCTGCTAAGGCTGAGGGCCATTGTGCTTGAGCACCCCATCAAGACGCTTTGACTGTGTGTCCTGGCTGGATGTGGCACTACATATGCATGCCACATCCAGCCTGTCTGGCTGACTCTCCAAATTGGGAGCATGCTTACATGGGTATCATTGTAGGACCCTAATAGGGCAAGGTGATCATTGACAACAGAAAAGAAGGAACAGAAAAAAACAATTAATTGCATATGTTTATCATGTACACTGATTTAAGGCTGGGTTCACACTGATGCGGCCGCGGGTCCCAGCAAGGGGTCCAGTGTGCCCCTGTACACTGATTCAAGTATAAATCAGGTCAGAATTTTTGCCTAAATTTGCACCAGAAACATGGCCAAAGACGCACAGGACCCTTTTCCAATGCATACTGTGGCCTCCTCCATTGAGAGCTGGACATAGTCTCCTGTTATGTGAGTTGAATGCAGGAAAACCCACATCCAATTTGCATCAGTGTGAACCCAGCCTGAAGAACAAAATTATTCCCATTTTCTTGTGTTTTTGAGCCTAGTAACATCCTGTTTTCAAAAGCACCATCAAAGGGACATATTGCCAATAATAAGAGTGCTCATCACTATAAGCAATGCAGGAGAAAGAGGGGTTTATGTAGTCAGCAATGTTTCACTCAAATCAAATTTTGGCCTAATATGTTATTAACGCGCTAAAGAAAAATGAACACCCATCCGTCACTGCTTTGAATGACGGTGAGCGGGGTGGCGATTTCTGACATTTGGAACTGCTGCTTAGCACTCTATCCTTTGAAGCTATTGTGGGTAAGCTCTAATTATCTGGAACAATTGCCCATACATCCTTCCTTGCAAATCACAAGTCTTTTTCCACTTTTTTGCTGAATCTGTTTAAGATCACGTTATGCAGTGAAACCGCAGCCTGACATCTCCTATGTGGGCCCTTTCGGTCACTGCATTTGGGGTGGATCAGTGTGGATGAGACCGGACCCACTTTCTACCTCCCTGTCATTGAGGTGTTCGATTTGCGTTATAGGTGCCGCCACTGCTCCAGCATTGAGATCTATATGGTGCCCCCCTTTGGTGTGATCCTGTTCTATGACTTGTCCCTGACGAAGGGACGCCTTTACAGTCCCAAAACACGTCGGGCCGTCTGGACAATCTATATGTATCACTACCATCGACACCATTGTTTTTAGTGATCTTGGTATTTTTGTATTTTTGCATTATGTACATTGTGCTCTTTTTGTATCTTTATAGTATATTGTATAATTTGAATTTCAATAAATCGTTTTAATCGTTCATATACTTATTTGTCGTTGCCGTTAAAGTCCCACTCATCTGGGGTTACCCTCCTTATATTTAATATGTTATTAACGGAGTGCACCTGTCAATATACAGTATATAGTTGTAGGATCATAATCAGCAAGGGCTGCCACTTTTCTGAATAGCGTTCCACTCTCAGGTTCCGATGCATTCGACAGGTAATTTTTCACCTATTTTAACCTCCTAAATGCAGCACTACCACAACTGTGTGCATTACATATGGCTGTGTGATAGTTGCAACGCAGCCCCTATTCATGTGAATGAGTTGCGTTAAGCAGGTGGTAGTGCCCGCGAAACACCAGAGGGGGTTTAATTCCTGCCATGGCCAGGAAGCAATGCAGCAATGGCATGTGTACACTGTACACCCCTGGCCATTGCCTTTACAATTTAAGGGGGAGCAATTAGGGGTGGTAGAAATGTAGTTCAACCACATGTTATACCACCCCGAACAACAAGTGTGCCCCAAAACATTTGGTTTTTATCGATTGTAATGTTTTCCCACTATTTACATATGTGTTGTTCATTGTTTAAAATGCTGCTTTATTCATTTAAATATCTCCATAGACCCAGTCTGTCATGACACTAGGGTCATTTGCTCACCTTGCAACATCTACAGGCATCTTAACTCTTCACTAGGACACAGAAGTTGAATTTTACCACAGATACAGTAAGTGCAGTACATAGGATGTTTTTTTCAGTTTCTTAAAGTGTAAAACAATGACTTTCTATATCTTGTCCCTGCAATGACTAATGCTGACTGAAGGAACATGGAAGAAAACTGGTATGCCCCGTACACACGGTTGGATTTTCCGATGGAAAATGTCCGTTCGGAGCATGTTGTCGGAAATTCCGACCGTGTGTGGGCTCCATCGGACATTTTCCATCGGATTTTCCGACACACAAAGTTTGAGAGCAGGCTATAAAATTTTCCGACAACAAAATCCGTTGTCGGAAATTCCGATCGTGTGTACACAAATCCGACGGACAAAGTGCCACGCATGCTCAGAATAAATAAAGAGATGAAAGCTATTGGCCACTGCCCCGTTTATAGTCCCGACGTACGTGTTTTACGTCACCGCGTTTAGAACGATCAGATTTTCCGACAACTTTGTGTGACCGTGTGTATGCAAGACAAGTTTGAGCCAACATCCGTCGGAAAAAATCCTAGGATTTTGTTGTCGGAATGTCCGAACAAAGTCCGACCGTGTGTACGGGGCAGTAGAGTCTAGCTAGGACTATACTAATTAGTGCTGAAACAGAGGGATGGACCAAATGCAGAAGTAAACAAGTTGTTTTGGCCCTAAACCACAATTAGATGTCAGTATACATCAGAATATTAATAGCTGGATACAGTTTGATGCAATAACAGAAAAATATATATATTTTGCAGAACATTTGTTTTTATCCTTAACCACTTCAGCCCCGGACCATTATGCTGCCTAAGGACCAGAGGACTTTTTCCAATTTGGCACTGCGTCCCTTTAACTGCTAATTGCGCGGTCATGCAATGCTGTACCCAAACAAAATTTGCGTCCTTTTACTTCCCACAAATAGAGCTTTCTTTTGATGGTATTTGATCACCTCTGCCGTTTTTATTTTTTGTGCTATAAATGGAAAAAGACCGAAAATTTTGAAAAAAAAATTATATTTTCTACTGTTTGTTATAAAAAAATCCAATAAACTCAATTTTAGTCATACATTTAGGCCAAAATGTATTCGGCCACATGTCTTTGGTAAAAAAAATGTCAATAAGCATATATTTATTGGTTTGCGCAAAAGTTATAGCGTCTACAAACTAGGGTACATTTTCTGGAATTTACACAGCTTTTAGTTTATGAGTGCCTATGTCATTTCTTGAGGTGCTAAAATGGCAGGGCAGTACAAAACCCCCCCAAATGACCCCATTTTGGAAAGTAGACACCCCAAGGAAATTGCTGAGAGGCATGTTGAACCCATTGAATATTTATTTTTTTGTCCCAAGTGATTGAATAATGACACACAAAAAAAAAAAAAAATATTTACAAAAAGTTGTCAATAAATGATATATTGCTCAAACATGCCATGGGCATATGTGGAATTACACCCCAAAATACATTCTGCTGCTTCTCCTGAGTACAGGGATACCACATGTTTAGGACTTTTTGGGAGCCTAGCCGCGTACAGGGCCCCGAAAACCAAGCACCGCCTTCAGGATTTCTAAGGGCGTAAAGTTGTGATTTCACTCCTCACTACCTATCACAGTTTTGAAGGCCATAAAATGCCCAGATGGCACAAAACCCCCCCAAATGACCCCATTTTGGAAAGTAGACACCCCACGCTATTTGCTGAGAGGCATGTTGAGTCCATGGAATATTTTATATTTTGACACAAGTTGCAGGAAAGTGACATTTTTTTTTTTTTTTTGCACAAAGTTGTCACTAAATGATATATTGCTCAAACATGCCATGGGCATATGTGGAATTACACCCCAAAATATATTCTGCTGCTTCTCCTGAGTACGGGGATGCCACATGTGTGGGACTTTTTGGGAGCCTAGCTTCATACGGGGCCCCAAAATCCAATCACCGCCTTCAGGATTTCTAAGGGCGTAAATTTTTGATTTCACTCCTCACTACCTATCACAGTTTCGAAGGCCATAAAATGCCAAGATAGCACAAAACTCCCCAAAATGACCCCATTTTGGAAAGCAGACACCCCAACCTATTTGCTGAGAGGCATGGTGAGTATTTTGAAGCTCTCATTTGTTTTTGAAAATGAAGAAAGACAAGAAAAATGTATTTTTTTTTTCCTTTTTTCAATTTTCAAAAGTTTGTGACAAAAAGTGAGGTCTGCAAAATACTCACTATACCTCTCAGCAAATAGCTTGAGGTGTCTATTTTCCAAAATGGGGTCATTTGGGGGGGGTTGTGCCATCTGGGCATTCCATGGCCTCCGAAACTGTGATAGGCAGTGAAGAGTGAAATCAAAAATTTACGCCCTTAGAAAGCCTGAAGGCGGTGCTTGGTTTTCGGGGTCCCGTACGCGGCAAGGCTCCCAAAAAGTCCCACACATGTGGTATCCCTGTACTCAGGAGAAGCAACAGAATGTATTTTGGGGTGTAATTTCACATATTCCCATGGCATGTTTGAGCAATATATCATTTAGTGACAACTTTGTGCATAAAAAAAAAAAAAAAAATTGTCTTTTTCCCACAACTTGTGTCACAATATAAAATATTCCATGGACTCGACATGCCTCTCAGCAAATAGCTTGGGGTGTCTACTTTCCAAAATGGGGTCATTTGGGGAGGGGTTTGAACTGTCCTGGCATTTTATGCACAACATTTAGAAGCTTATGTCACACATAACCCACTCTTCTAACCACTTGAAGCCCTTTCTGACACTTTTTGTTTACATGAAAAAATTATTTTTTTTTGCAAGAAAATTACTTTGAACCCCCAAACATTATATATTTTTTTTAAAGCAAATGCCCTACAGATTAAAATGGTGGGTGTTTCATTTTTTTTTTTCACACAGTAATTGCGCAGCGATTTTTCAAACGCATTTTTTGGGGAAAAAACACACTTTTTTAAATTTTAATGCACTAAAACACACTATATTGCCAAAATGTTTGATGAAATAAAAAAGATGATCTTAGGCCGAGTACATGGATACCAAACATGACATGCTTTAAAACTGCGCACAAACGTGCAGTGGCGACAAACTAAATACATTTTTAAAAGCCTTTAAAAGCCTTTACAGGTTACCACTTTAGATTTACAGAGGAGGTCTACTGCTAAAATTACTGCTCTTGACCTGACCTTCGCGGTGATACCTCACATGCATGGTGCAATTGCTGTTTACATTTGACGCCAGACCGACGCTTGCGTTCGCCTTTGCGCGAGAGCAGGGGGTGACAGGGGTGCTTTTTTTTTTTTTTTTTTTCTTTATTATTTTTTTGATTTTTTTATCTTATTTTTAAACTGTTCCTTTCATTTTTATGTTTTTTAATCATTTTTATTGTTATCTCAGGGAATGTAATTATCCCCTATGATAGCAATAGGTAGTGACAGGTACTCTTTTTTTAAAAAATTGGGGTCTATTAGACCCTAGATCTCTCCTCTGCCCTCAAAGCATCTGACCACACCAAGATTGGTGTGATAAAATGCTTTCCCAATTTCCCAATGGCGCTGTTTACATCCGGCGAAATCCAAGTCATGAAATGCTCGTAGCTTCCGGTTTCTTAGGCCATAGAGATGTTTGGAGCCATTCTCGTCTCTGATCAGCTCTATGGTCAGCTAGCCGAATCACCAGCTGCATTTTCAGGTTCCCTGTTGGGACAGGAGAGTCAGAGAAAAACATGGAAGACGGCGGGGGGGCATTCCCTCCCACTGCTTGTAAAAGCAGTCTAGAGGCTAATTAGCCACTAGGATTGCTTTTACATGAAAGCCGACCACTGGCTGAAAAGAATGATACCAAGATGATACCTAAACCTGCAGGCATCATTCTGGTATAACCACTCAAAGTCCAGCAACATACCAGTACGTTGCTGGTCCTTGTTGGGCATATATTGTAAACTTTTTTTTCATGCAGCCTGTGGGCTGAACGAAAAAAAGATATTGATCGGTGGGTATGCCCACCATTAGAATACCTCCCTTCATCCACCCACTTCTAATGATGGGCATACATGCACCATTTATATATGCCGAAGCATGGGGGCATCCTCCCGCAAAAGGCAGGAGCAAATCGCTCCTCCACCCACTGCTGCCCCCACACTTCGGCATATATGCTGAAGTATGTAACTGTGGTGGGGAAATCACCTCCGACAGCGCTGGAGTCACAGCTTTATATATCGTGGGAGCAAACGCTGTTGCTGTCAAGATAAATAAATCCGCGCTGCAACTGAATGGCGTACCTGCTAAGCAAATGATGGTTAACCAAAAAACAAAGTAACATTACAGTATAACAGTAATACTTACCATACCTGCTAAGCAAATACAAAAAAACATAGTAAAAAATAAAACATTTAACGCAACCTGTGCCTACCTAAAATATATATATGCCGAAGCATGGGGGCATCCTCCCACAAAAGGCAGGAGCAAATCGCTCCTCCACCCACTGCTGCCCCCACGCTTTGGCATATATGCTGTAGTATGTAACTGTGGTGGTGAAATCACCTCCGACAGCGCTGGAGTCACGGCTTTATATATCGTGGGAGCAAACGCTGTTGCTGTCAAGATAAATAAATCTGCGCTGCAACTGAATGGCGTACCTGCTAAGCAAATGATGGTTAACAATAAAACAAAGTAACATTACAGTATAACAGTAAGACTTACCATACCTTCAAAGCAAATACAAAAAAAAACATAGTAAAAAATAAAACATTTAACGCAACCTGTGCCTAAAATATATATGCCGAAGCATGGGGGCATCCTCCCACAAAAGGCAGGAGCAAATCGCTCCTCCACCCACTGCTGCCCCCACGCTTCGGCATATATGCTGAAGTATGTAACTGTGGTGGTGAAATCACCTCCGACAGCGCTGGAGTCATGGCTTTATGTATCGTGGGAGCAAACGCTGTTGCTGTCAAGATAAATAAATCCGCTCTGCAGCTGAATGGCGTACCTGAAAACAATAAAATGATTACAAACAAAACACAGTAAACAGTAAAGTATAAAAAAATTGCATATCTGAAAAGCAAACATGGTAAAACATAATAACAATAAAACATTGCAGAATAGAATACAGTAAAAAAGAGCAGAACAATGGAGAGAGAATAGAGAGAGAGAGAACAATAAAACAACAACTATTTTTGTTTTTTTTATTTTATATTTTTTTGTGTTTTTATTTTTTTTTTTCTACACTTTTTTTAGTAACTTTAACTTTTGTAACTGGTACCAGGTTTGGGTCTCTCAAAATGCGATGGCATCTTTGGAGACCCTGTGAAAGTGTGTCCTAGTCTGTGCAGTGCTGTACCCTACGCTAATACTCAACTAGTGTATGGTAGCGTTCAAAACATTCACCCATGCAAAGACCAGGATTGCCAGGACAGGAGGGACAATAACCCCGGGTGTCACGCCTAAATCCGCGCTTGTTACAGATACGACATCTTTTTTGGGGGGCACGTTGGGTAGGGGTACTCGGGAGGGCATAAGGAAAATGCTTCTCATGCAGCCGGCCTACTGCATTTGGTTGGGGATGGTGAGGTGGAGCACCGTCTGGATACAGAAGGGCTCTGATGATCTCTTCCTGGAATTTAAGGAAGGATCCAGTCCGTCCTGAAGCTCTGTATAGCACATGAGCGTTCAGCAAAGCCAATTGAAATAAATAAACAGACACTTTTTTGTACCAGCGTCTGGCCTTACGGGCAACTAGGTACGGCGCCAACAACTGGTCGTTGAGGTCCACCCCTCCCATATTTTGGTTATATTCATGGACACAGAGGGGTTTCTCCACAACACCAGTCGCCGTAGTAATTTGGGTCGTCGTGTCTGCATGAAGGGAGGTGAGAACGAAAACATTCTTCTTATCCCTCCACTTCATAGCGAGCAAGTTATTACACTTCAAGCAGGCTCTCTCCCCCAGCCTAAGACGGGAATCTACAAGCCGCTGAGGAAAGCCCCGGCGATTAGGTCGCACGGTGCCACATGCTCCAATCTGCTGATCAAACAAGTGACTAAAAAGTGGCACGCTCGTGTAATAATTGTCCACGTACAAGTGGTACCCCTTTCTGAATAAGGGTGACACCAAGTCCCACACTATCTTGCCAGTGCTTCCTATGTAGTCAGGGCAGTTTGTCGGCTCTACATGACTATCTTTGCCCTCGTAAACCATAAAACTACATGTATAGCCTGTGACCCTGTCACAGAGCTTATACATCTTGACCCCGTATCTGGCACGCTTGCTGGGAAGGTACTGTTTGAATGACAAGCGGCCAGAAAATTTAATCAGGGACTCATCAATGCAGACAACTTGATGGGGAGTAAACAAGTCTGCAAAACGTTGGTTGAAGTGGTTTACGAGGGGCCGAATTTTGTAGAGCCGATCGTATCCAGGGTCTCCACGAGGACGACAGAGTTCATTGTTGTTGAACAGGACCAAAGGGCACTCCGCAACTCCTCTAACGGGACTTTAATATAGGGTCACCTCTAATAAAGGTATGAAGATAGTAGAATGTTTTTTAAAAAAATTATTAATATTTATTGAAAAATCTGTATAAAAATCATGAACATGACCTAACAATAATGACGACAGAGTTCATTGTCGTTGAAGTGCATGAACCGCAAAATCTGCTCATATCGTGCCCTGGCCATGGAAGCAGAGAACACGGGCACGTGGTAAATTGGGTCAGTGGACCAATATGACTGCAACTTACTCTTTTTATTCAAGCCCATGTTGAGGGAAAGGCCCAGAAAGATCTTAAATTCGGAGACCGTAATTGGTCTCCAATCTCTGGCAAGGGAGGACTGGGGATTAGCGGCGATGTGTTGACCAGCGTATAAATTGCTTTGGTCCACAATAGATCTATAGAGATCTTCGGTAAAAAACAGTGAATAAAAATCCAGTGGCGTAAAATCAACTGTTTCCACCTGAATTCCGGGTTGGCCAGTGAAAGGGGGAAGTATGGGTGCTGCAGAAGTGGTGGGTTCACAATTCGGATTGGCAAATGCAGCAGGAAGGGCACTATGGGCACGATGGGCCTGTCTTTGTCTTCTTGGTGGCAGCGGAACACTACTTGTGCTTGCCACCTCGCCAGCTTGAACTGCACTTATGGGACTCGTCACGTCACCAAGTGTTATTGCAGTGCTGGATGTACGACCAGGGTGTACTAGGCCGCTGGTGCTTGCCAGTTCACCAGAAGGAATAGCGGTACTAGTACTTCTCTGCTCCATACGAGAGCCCTGCGGTTCTTGCACTTCAAGGGCAGAAGAAGATTGGGGTCTGGTACGCCTGACCTTAGCAGGGACCACAACTCCGTCGTCAGAGCTATCTGTCATGGAACCGCTGTCCTCTACAGGATCGTATTCTGAGCCTGAATCTGACAGAAGAGTGACTTCCTCTTCACTATCTGTCATTCTCAGAAACATGTAGGCCTCTTCATTGGTGTACCTTCGATTTGCCATTTTGGGCTCTAAATTTAGGGGTACACTAGTGAGACTCACAGGCAAAAAAGTTCCTGACTGTCAGCGACTGTATCAAAACGCTACCAAAAAACTGTTAGCGATCGCAGGGATCAGGCCTGACTCTGAAAACGCTGCAGTTATGTGTGCTTAGTGTTTTGTAAGTGTCAGTGATCGATCGATACTGCACTTGGGTGGGCTGGGCTGGGCCGAGGGGCAAAACGCAGGTGCTAACAGGTATCTGGGCTGATCCCGCTAACACTGTGTTTATGAGAACCCTAAACTGCTGGGGAGTATAGATCTGATTGGATCAGATATCGATCCGCTCAGATACTATAGCACTAAGGGAGGTGTATGCTGCGTGCGTGAGTGTTAGCGGTACTGGCACTAACCTGACGCTGCCTGGGGCGACGCAGACCTTATCTGACCCTAAAAACTTAACTTATATCGCCGCCGGGCAATTAGGGGGTTAAAACTGTATAAGGTAATAAACGGCGGGTGCCCTAAAACTATAATAAACCATAATAAACAAACCAACTAACCAGCGTCACCCGTAACAATTATACGGTGATCGCTGGTGAAAGGGTTAACTAGGGGGCAATTAGGGGGTTAAAACCTTTAGCAGGTAGTATATGGGGGTCCCTGTCGCTATAAAACACTGACAGCGAACCTATATACTTACCTCCCTAACTAGTGTCACCTGTGCCACTAATACAGCGATCAGAAAAACGATCGCTTAGTGACACTGGTGACGGGGGGTGATCAAGGGGTTAACCTTTATTACTGGAGGTTAGGGGGGTACCCTGGACCTAAAGGGGGGTACCCCAGACCTAAAGGGGGCTAACCTAACTGCCCTAACACTTATAACTGTCACAAACTGACACCAATGCAAAAAAAAAAAAACTGCTATTGGTGTCAGTGTGACAGGGGGTACAGGGAGGTGATCGGGGGGTGAAGGGGGGTGAAAAGTGTGCCTAGCGTGTTCTACTGACAGTGTAGTGTTGGTGCACTTACTTGGATGTCTTCTCTCCTCAGCGCCGGATCAAAAAGACCGGTGTTCTGCCGAGAAAGTTCCGCTCGGCGGATTAGTTCCCCCCTCTACTGCGCATGCGCAGTAGAAGCCGGCGGAAATAGCCGAAGCGGAACAGCTGAAAATCAGCTGTACACGGCGCCTGTAAGAGGGCCCCTCGCGGGCTCGCTTCGCTCGCCACGCTTCGGGCACGGCCTCGCTGCGCTCGGCACTTTTAGATTCCCCCTCTAGGTCCACTTGGATAGTGGGGAAGGAACCTGGACCCAGAGCGCAGGCGCCGTGTACAGCTGATTGAAGCGTTTGAGCTTCGGCTATCTCCGGCGGCCGACAGTAGTACGTACTGCGCAGGCGCTGCGCCTGCGCAGTACAGGGGGGGAACCTATCCGCCGAAGGAACTTATTCGGCAAGACAACGGTTGAGGAGGGATGACATCACTTCCTGTGCCTCTGTTTACATTACAGAGACACAGGAAGGATTTTCAATCGCCAGGAGCAATCGGGAGGGGGTGGCCACGAATGGATGGCCTCCCCCTCACCTCTCATCGCCCAGTAAGAGATGGCGACCGCCTCTGGCACTGGGGGGGGTCCGATCGGACCGCCCGCGGAAGGCAGATCACGTGTATGTACGTGATTCTGGCTGTCCGTGCCACCTTGCCGACGTACATCGGCGTGAGGCGGTTGTCAAGTGGTTAATTCCCTTCTCACATGCTCATCACTTAGGAAGCCTAATGCCCCATTCACACGGTCGGATTTTCCAACGGGAAATGTTGGATGTAAGCTTGTTGTCGGAAAGTCCAACCCTGTGTATGCTCCATCGAACATTTGCTGTCGGACTTTCTGCCAACAAATGTTGGCTAGCAGGTTCTCAAATTTTCTGCCAACAAAACTTTGTTGTCGGAAAGTCTGATCGTGTGTACACAAGTCCGTCGCACAAAAGTCCACGCATGCTCGGAAGCAGAAGCGGACGGTCTTGTAAACTAGCGTTCGTAATGGAGAATTAACATTCGTGATGTGGCAAATTAGGAAATCTCCAAATGCACCGCACAATTCTCCTCTTCTTTAATGGGATAATAATGAAGCTGCTTTGCTGGTGATACTGATGGAGTTATTGCAAACAAATTTTCAAAGGCATTTTTTTTCAAGTGATATCAAGAATAATAATAATAATAGCACAAAATAAAAAAAGCAAAAAGAAAAGCGCAAATCAACATTGACCTAACTTCTACTAACACGAAATTAGCAGAAAGAGCCCAAAGGGTGGCGCTAAAGAGCTGAAAAACCGCGTAGTACGTCTAGTACGTCACTACGTTTGTAATTGTTGGCCAACATTTGTGTGACCGTGTGTATGCAAGACAAGTTTGAGCCAACAACCTTCGAACAAAAATCCACGGTTTTGTTGGCGGAAAGTTCGATCGTGTGTACATAGGATTACAAAAAAACTCAACCCATTCAATAAACATCTCTTTCATTCTATTCTGTCCTTATATTGAGGTTTTTATCTTCTAAGTTTTTGTCTAAATCCTCTCACTATATTTTCTCCTAACCATCTTTTCTGTTGTTTTTGTAACATAACTGAGATCAGGACTCTGTCTCTGTTTGCTCCTTCAGTCCTAATTTCCATTGCTTTTGCTTTAATAAAATGTCCTCTCTCAGTACTGCTTTCTAACTAAAGGTTCCCATTTGCCATAACCCTACATGTTTTGCTGTATTTCTTAACTTCAGGGAAAAAACGCCCGTCATTTGGAGTCAGAGATGCAGAGCAAGTGCAGGCTGTATGACATGCTCTATACATCTGTATTAAAAAAGACATTTGTATTCAACCAACCCTACGTTCAGTGACAATCACAATTTGCTCATCCAGTAGCAATTTGAACATAGACATACAAAGTTTCCATGAACATAACCCTGTTATACGGTTGATAAATAGAGAACTGACTCACAGCAGTGATGACATAAGCCTGTTCTTGAATCCATTGATACTGGCGGTATGCATATATGTGGAATCACAGAGATGGGCCTTCTTCCAAGGAGCTGCATATACAGGTATGCACTTCTATGTTTGTGCTAGAAGCATGCTTCATAGTGCTCCCCCAGCTCAGAAACTGATCCTTGTACTAATGATCGGGAGCCAGGGGGCTTGACATCACATCACATGATTGCAATGATTGGCCATCTTAGCCTAGATTCATACCTATCAGGCTCTGCACCCCTGTTTTGCACAAGCACGGCAGCCCATTCATTTGAATGGGCTGCCCTGCCTCCTGAAATGCAGGGAAAAGTTACCTGCACCATTTTTGGAATCACAGCCCACACGGGAATAGCAAGTGCAGTGAGGTTCACAGTGCAGGTGCGATTTCAAGTGCATGCGGCATGCCATTACCATTCATAAGCTACACGCCCCATGGACTAAATATAGATGTGGATGTCAATGCTTTTATTGACAATTCCTGAATATTGGTGTATATTGGAGGTACCAGGATTAGTGTAATAGAATATATCATATTTTTGTAATACAGTTTTTTCCTATGGATTTTTGTTCTCTGTGAGGTTATCCTCCTGGTCAAATTTGTGATATAGGTTCTACCATACAAATTATCTTTTAGGATATTTCTGTTATATTTAATATTCTTTAAACAAGAGGTTATCTTTCCGGGCAAACATGTGGTATGGGAAGGATTTGCCTACATTGCCTCTCTTATTTTGTACCTTTTTTTTTTTCTCCTTTCTTGTACGAGTTAAGGCCGGCCCAATGGGGGTATGTGAGCAGTGATCTTGCCCACGGCCTCTAGGGGGCCTAATGGCTCTTGCATTTGAGGAGTGATTCTATTCCCATTTCTATTTCAGTATTAATTTATTTTGTAGAGGTATCCTATTGTTTTGATATGTCTGACATTATACCTATTTATAGTGATAATTTTTAGTTTTAGTTTTTAACACTTTACATTGCTCTCCTTATAAGTATGAATTGGTCCGAATTCAATATACAAGCTAATGTTTATGGCCATAATCAATGGTGTGTCTGAACATGTGTGGACCGGCATCTAATGAGGTCCTCCTATTACAGTGCAAAACATGTAATGGTAACGTTTTATATATATTTTTTATAATATTTTTTGATATGCTAGTCACTCGATGTTTTTATATTTGTGCCTGGCTTCTTAGATTATAAGGATGGGAGTCTGGTGGCTTTTCTACACTATCTGGCTCCTTCCCTTATCTTTCCTTCAGTCAGTATTGTTAGTGCCCTCATTCAAGATGGCGCTCTGTGATTCCCATAGCGGGACTCAGAGCGAGGCTTGGTGTGCGCATAAGTAGTGGTGGCTCAGCACGCTGCCCGTTCCCCATTGAAAACGTCAACATATGACGAAACGCGTCTGGGAAGACGTGCTGACGTCACCACGTCGCCCTGTTGAGGACGGGAGCTTGTTTTAGTGCCGGCCGGCATCGCTTTTTATCTTTCGTCTATATTGTAAGTGTTATTTTATTTAATAAACCCCAGTTACATACAGTATCACACTATTGGCCATTCTTTTCATACAATATGCACTGCTGAGCTCGGGTCAAGTATTCCAGGACGTATCCATGCTGTTCTTGCCGGGATTTCGGTCTGTGTTTGTGCCAGTCTGCTTACTCACATCTGACATCTGGTAAGCAGGATTTTCACAAGGCTCGCTGGAACTCCATACTCTGTGTCACTCCTTGTGGTGTTTAGATTTCAGCTGTGTGAATCTGCATACATTAGTTTGACATCTGGTAAGCAGTTTCTACAAGTGGCTTGTTGCACCCAGAGGAAACTTTTTTTATACCGCTCATCTTGGGGATGGTTATATGCTCACTTGCCTTTAAATATCTGGTAAGCAGATTATTTGGAAGGTTTAATATATATTTTTTCGTAAAAAAGAGAAGGGGGAAGGTTTGGGACTTTAAATGAGGTGCGGGGAAGCACCTCCATCCCTAAATTGAATCTAATCGAAAGGGAAATGGGACTTTAAATGAAGCGGCTGGACTGCGGAGGTGATGATATAAATATACAATTTTATTTATAACAAAGTAAATATGGTAGTTTTCATATATACATAAAAGCACCAGGTATAGATACAGTGATACAAAGTATATAAATATAGACATAAATAAAGATAAATTCATGAGGTTAATGAATAATATATGACAGCAATCTGGCCTTAAAATACTAGACACAGCATGCCCGGCATCTGTGTTAATAATCACATAAAGGAATCTACAAATGTTGGGTTCATGTTATAACATCGTCAAAGCATAGTATGTGTCTCTGCAGCATCCAATAGCTCTACGCGTTTCGTGGAATTGTCTCCACTCGTCAGGAGCAGATGCAACAGGTTCCTGTAGATTAAATGTTTATGGTGAAACCACATTATGTATAAGAGTAAAGAATATTATTTATAGAAAATTAACCAAATACACTCACCAGTCCCGGCAGTGGGAGCGATGAGGGGCGAGCGAGACAGGTATTATAAATAATATTCTTTACTCTTATACATAATGTGGTTTCACCATAAACATTTAATCTACAGGAACCTGTTGCATCTGCTCCTGACGAGTGGAGACAATTCCACGAAACGCGTAGAGCTATTGGATGCTGCAGAGACACATATTACGCTTTGACGATGTTATAACATGAACCCAACATTTGTAGATTCCTTTATGTGATTATTAACACAGATGCCGGGCATGCTGTGTCTAGTATTTTAAGGCCAGATTGCTGTCATATATTATTCATTAACCTCATGAATTTATCTTTATTTATGTCTATATTTATATACTTTGTATCACTGTATCTATACCTGGTGCTTTTATGTATATATGAAAACTACCATATTTACTTTGTTATAAATAAAATTGTATATTTATATCATCACCTCCGCAGTCCAGCAGCTTCATTTAAAGTCCCATTTCCCTTTCGATTAGAATATATATCTTTTCATCCAGGGAAATTTCAATATTTTGCATGTTTGCATGGCACTCACTTAACGATCCTTTGTGTGTTTGAGACACTGGATGTTGTTTATGATTACCTATGATTTTGTCCTGTGGAGTGTTGCACTACCTTTTTTCTTTTGAATTTGTCTTGTTATCAGTATTATGCTGTGTTCTTTGTTATATATTTTTGGATAATCCTTGGGGGATCTGTACACACGGTACGAGTGTGACCTTCCTGCTCCATTGGGATCGTTCTCCAAAGGCCCAGGCTGGGTTTTAAGCCACTCGCCCGTTTTTGGCTTACTTCTGGTAAGCGCTTCACCTTATAGATGTGTTCATCAAAATTTTCACCTTACAAGATTTGAATTATTGAGGAATTTCACGTCACTCATCTATGATTTATGATTGTTGGACTTTTTTTTTGCATAGGACTATACACCTTGACATAACTTCATAGCGCGTTTTTTATTGTTTTTATTTTCTGTATTGGTGTGCCTCACTTATAACCGCAGCTTTCATTTCTATTTCTTTGTCCAAGCGCAGTTTTTTATTTTTTAATTCATTTTTATTTTATGCCATTACCATTATCAGCACCCACACACTGCTTCTGCATTTTTCTGTGTGGGTGGTTGCGGCTGTGGGAACAGGTAATCACCCACATAGAAGTAAACCTAGCCTTAACCCTTGCTCACATTGATTCGGTGTGGGAAACACAGCGATTCCAGTGCGTTCCTCTCACTGCATAGCAATCATACTGTGTTTGTGCAATATGCTGCACATGTTAATGAAAAGTTAATGACATCCCAAAAAGCAGGTCGCAAAATGCAGTGCATCTGTCTGAACCAGATGGCATGGGTGTAAACATCAATGCAATCCAGCTCCAGCGCTACCAAAAAAAAATTAAAAATAGCTGCCTGCTACTCTTTCATGCGAATGCGGTGAAATTCGAGCCTTTCAAAGTGAATGGTTCAAATCGCACCACACAGAATCGCATGTGATTTTGCACAGGAATGCGGTGCGATTCCTATGCGAATCACATACACTGTGCAGTGTGAACCTAGGCTTAGTGATCACTCACTGTAAAACCTTCCCCTGTATTTTTTCTCCACTGAATGGAAAACAAGGTACATTGTATCTGTTTCTCCTAACCCGAGGAGAAGAATGTAAACATGAAAAAAAAATTTAAAATGTAAAAAAAAAAAAAAAAAAGAAATCATAATAAATAAAGATATAATAGCTAGGTCAAGGCTTGATCCAGGTTAGGCCTAGGGTCAAATGTCAGTGTATATTGGGTAGGAATTAAGAAAAACTTTTATAGAGTCAGAATTAAAAAAACAGACAAGTGTATGCTTTTATTTATTGACCCTAATACAGGCAAGTAACAAATAATATACCCATATGTAGAACTGCAATGAAAGTCAGGAGTAGAAAAACCTATTTTTGTTTTTTCTTTCTGAGGGTTCATGATAATGGTAAAAAATGTACAACTAAATGTAAAAAAAAACAAGGTATAATTCCCTTTGATACACTAAGTAGTTTCAATATAATGTACAGTTTTACTAACACATGTTAAAGTTGCAAAACTGTGTTCGGGAGTTGAGGGTTTTTTACCTTCATTATGAAGGGGGTTACATAGGGCTTCTCAATCGGACTGCAAGAAATGCGGTTTATTATGTTCTTGAATACCAAAAAGTTGGTGTATGTCTGCCAAATCAAAGTAAGAGGCCTCATTTAATTCCAACCAGAGAGTTAAAGGAGAAGCAGAGTCAAAGTTCTCTGATGTCAGAGAGCCGGTCCAGGCTGGGAAAAGATCGCAACCATATGTTTGGGATCCACCCAGATGCCTGAACCGACACTTGACCTAGCCTCTCAGTGAGCCACTGAGAGCCTGAGCCAGCTGATCCCCCCCAGCCCAGCGCTGCAGTGCATCCACCTAGGTACAGTGCCTTGAAAAAGTATTCATACCCCATGATATTTTCACATTTTGTCATGTTACAACCAAAAATGTAAATGTATTTTATTGGGACTTTATGTGATAGACCAAAACAAAGTAGCACATAATTGTGAAGTGGAAGGAAAAATGATAAATGGTTTCCAAAATCTTTTACAAATTAATATGTGAAAAGTGTGGTGTGCATTTGTATCCAGCCCCGTGAGTCAATACTTTGTAGAACCACCTTTTGCTGCAATTACAGCTGTAATTCCCTACCAGCTTTGTAAATCTAGAAAGTGACATTTTTGCCCATTCTTCTTTGCAATATAGCTCAAGCCCTGTCAGATTGGATGGAGAGCATGTGTGAACAGCAATTTTCAAGTCTTGCCAGAGATTCTCAATTGGATTTAGGTCTGGACTTTGACTGGGCCTTCCTAACACATGAATATGCTTTGATCTAAACCTTTTCATTGTAGCTCTGGCTTAGGTTTAGGGTCATTGTCCTGCTGGAAGGTTAACCTCAACCCCAGTCTCATGTCTTTTGCAGACTCTAACAGGTTTTCTGCTAAGATTGCCCTGTATTTGGCTCCATCCATCTTCCAATCAGCTCTGACCAGCTTCCCTGTCCCTGCTGAGGAAAAGCATCCCCACAACATAATGCTGCCACCACCATGTTTCACGGTGGGGATGGTGTGTTCAGGGTAATGTGCAGTGTTAATTTTCCGCCACACACATAGCGATTTGCTTTTAGGCCAAAAAGTTTAATTTTGGTCTGATCTGACCAGAGCACCTTCTTACACATGTTTGCTGTGTCCCCCACATGGCTTCTCACAAACTGCAAACTGGACTTCTTATGGCTTTCCTTTAACAAGGGCTTTCTTCTTGCCATTCTTCAAGATTTCTGGAGTGCACAACCAATAGTTGTCCTGTGGACAAATTCTCCCACCCGAGCTGTGGATCTCTGCAGCTCCTCCAGAGGTATCATGGGCCTATTGGCTGCTACTCTGATGAATGCTCTCCTTGTCCGGCCTGTCAGTTTAGGTAGATGGCCATGTCTTGGTAGGTTTACAGTTGTGCCATACTCTTTCCATTTTCGTATGTTGAATTGAACAGTGCTCTGTGAGATGTTCAAAGCTTGGGATATTTTTTTATAACCTAACCCTGCTTTGAACTTCTCCACAACTTTATCCCTGACCTGTCTGGTGTATGTCTTGGCCTTCACGATGCTGTTTGTTTACTAAGGTTCTCTAACAAACCTCTGAGGGCTTCACAAAACAGCATCATTTATACTGAGATTAAATTACACACAGGTGGACTCTATTTACTAATTAGGTGACTTCTGAAGGCAGTTGGTTCCACTAGATTTTAGCTAGGGGTATCAGAGTAAAGGGGGCTGAATACCAATGCATGCCACACTTTTCAGCTATTTATTTGTAAAACATGTTGAAAACCATTTATCATTTTCCTTCCACTTCACAATTATATGCCACGTTGCGTTGTTCTATCACATAAAATCACAATAAAATACATTTAAGTTTTGGTTGTAAAATGACAAAATGTGGAAAATTTCAAGGGGTGTGAATACTTTTTCAAGGCACTGTAGGTATGATTTAACTTTAAATGCTCTTGAAATATATGTTTTGCCAGCCAATGGATATTTATATGCACAGCCATTACATGTTTTATTTTGCCAGTAGTTAGTTTCAGCTTCAATTTTACCTATCCTCTCTCTATATTTGCATTTTTACAATGTTTTATAATGGCCTCTGTAATGTAAAAGAATCTAAAAAAAAAATGCTTTGCTAGTATGACATATATGCTGTACATTATATTTATTGTGAAATTATTTTACATTATGTTTGACATGGGAACAATTTCATACATGCAGTTCGGAGCAGTTCAATATATAAGCTAGTGTTCCATTTCTCTCTTTTCATAACGAGGAACTTATATAACACATATTTCAGTGTAATTCCATCTCGTCAGCAATGTAAATGACTCTCTTGCTGCTTTCTGTGCTGTGATAGCAGCAACACAATGATGCCTATGTACTGATTGAAATTTAAGGCGCAATAACTTTTCCTCCTTACTACCACCAAACTCATAATTTTGCCTACAGGTCATGACAGGATTTCTCACAATAAGTAGCCATCAAAATTCTGGACAGACTATACTGAATTACTCACACCTTCTTCAGTACTACAGAAAAGGTCAATGGAGCTGAGATGAGCAAGATCCTTAGTGAAGGATATCAGCTGTTCTTTGACTTATAATTCCCCATTTTACTGACCATGGTCTCTTTATCTGTGATGTAAATGTCAAGTGAGTTTCGGGGGCTCCTTAAAGTTGCTTTCATATGTTTGCATTCCATATTCTACTATTGATAAAAATGTCCATCTTGTAAAATTGCTAACTGGTATGTTCAAGGTGCTATAACAATTGATGTTAACAAATGTAAAAGGAACTAACTAGGGATGCATAATGAATCCAGGTTTAAAGTATTTTATATCAAAATCTCTTCAAGTTTAGTCAAGTGTAAAAATTCTATTTTTTCAGTTTCAATAGACAAGACCAAGATATATCATTTACATACACTATGTACAGTATTTTATCATTTTATAGCTGGTCTTTGTTAAATATTAGTGTCATGTAACACTAAGGTCCTGAACCCAAGAACATTGTGTAATCTTATCTTGTGTCTTAATAACATTAGAAAAGCATTTAGTAGGTTTGAAGCAAATTTACAGAAGCTCTTAAAGCTAACCTGTGATCTTCTAATTTGTAGTAATCTGATGGTGGGATCATCATCTGCCTGAAGGCACTCTTATGTTCACGTAATGGCCCAGAACGCAGAAACTCATTTATAAATTGAGACTGTGAAAAAAATATAGAACTGAACCTTGCATTCAATGTTCCAGCTGTTAAGTTAGTGTAAGAACCATTCTTTACCATGTCATGATTATTGTAATAAAAATGAAAATCCCCTTTAGAGCCTTTGTTAACAGACTTCAATAGACAAATTGCAACATGCTTTTTTCATCAGTTTGAGATTTTTCTAAGATAATTCCGAACTCATTGCAGGTGTAACAGACCTGCATTTGACTTTCTCCATCTGCTGTTGCATTCCCATAGACTTACAGTCAGGTCCATAAATATTGGGACATCAACACAATTCTAATCTTTTTGGCTCTATACACCACCACAATGGATTTGAAATGAAACAATCAAGATGTGCTTTAACTGCAGACTTTCAGCTTTAATTTGAGGGTATTTACATCCAAATCAGGTGAACGGTGTAGGAATTACAACAGTTTGTATATGTGCCTCCCACTTTTTAAGGGACCAAAAGTAATGGGACAGATTAACAATCATCCATCAAACTTTCACTTTTTAATACTTGGTTGCAAATCCTTTGCAGTCAATTACAGCCTGAAGTCTGGAACGCATAGACATCACCAGACGCTGGGTTTCATCCCTGGTGATGCTCTGCCAGGCCTCTACCGCAACTGTCTTCAGTTCCCGCTTGTTCACCTGATTTGGATGTAAATACCCTCAGATTAAAGCTGAAAGTCTTCAGTTAAAGCACATCTTGTTCGTTTCATTTCAAATCCATTGTGGTGGTGTATAGAGATTAGAATTGTGTCGATGTCCCAATATTTATGGACCTGACTGTATATGGATTAAGAAGAAGTTCTAAAGTGAAAAAAGCCTACTAGGACTGGCTATTAAACTGACTATGTGAATTAAAAAAAAAAAACATGATGTTTTGAATAGGCTTGTTGTGATGCTTGTCTTTGAAGGCTCTTAATTATAATCCGATTTTAAGGGATCTACAATTGTCTGGCACTGTTTATCTTAAGTTCATTTTCAATCATCCCAAGGAAACCAATTATATATGCAATTTAAATCTCTTGAATTAATACCAGTGATATAACCCACACTCACAATTAAAAAAGAGTGAAAATGTACCTGAAACAGATGACAGGTTACAGAAAATAACAGTCTCAGATCTTACTTTCAGGTTCCATCCATCTCAGTGAGTGGGCCAAACCTGCAGACATCTTTGAAGGTTGCTAAGTTTTGATGGTCTTATAGCCACCTCACTGCACACTTCTTGGTCTTATAATGTTAAACGGGATACCTTAGCAGTAGTGATAGGTAAATCTGCTTGTATTCTATTTGCAGGCATGTTCAGGGAAAACATAAAAAAAAAAAAAAAAATCACATGTTGTGAACTTTAATGTTGACCCCTTTGAAGTCAAAGGCAGATAAATCTTGAAAATCAAATTTCTCAATTGGTAATAGACAAATGATCAAACAATGGAAAGGGGGGGCCGAGTACTGCCAAGGGAGACATGTGGCATTGTAAAAACATTTTTTTTAAATATGACTTGGCAGGGAGTAGCTCTTTTAAGAAGACTTAAAGAAAATCTATGGTCACAACATACACTTTAATTTTATAACATCAGCATTGTAATAGCAATACAATCAATAGTTATATTTGACAATCCAATATATGCTTACATGACAAATTCCCTTTCATGTTGTGAGTGCTGCCTCTGTGCTGGTCATTCCATAAGTTTTTGGATTCTGTGCATGCTTTACAGTTTCTCCTCCAATGTTTACTTTCAATTTCTATAAACTACATATCCCATGGCACCTTACTGCCTGCAAGCAGTGATTCCTGTACCAACTCCACTTCCCAAAACTCCTTGTCTCAGCACTTCTGCAGTTCAGAAGGTAAGCTCTGAGAAATGTGTGACACAGCAGTGCCTACTCACAAGTAATAGTGAATACATGTCACAGGATTCCAGGAAGTAAATGTGTGGGGATCTTCACACAGTTGGTTCAATTCATGAACTGGTATTTCCCACTTTAAGATCAGCGGTAAACTAGCGCATAGCGTTTTTCATTTTTTTTTTTGCCATTCGTCAATAAAACGTTCATAAAGCAAGGTATGCATTATTCCATCGAAACTTGCAGTATTCAATCATGCTTCATTTAAAAAAAATCCCCTGTGTAAATGTTCACCATGTATTTTTCAATTGTGAAACATGAACCAATATGTTTACTGAGCACTTGTTTATATGGTATCTATCATGGGTCAAGTCCTAGGAAAAAGAGTGAGGGAACTCACCCAAGATCCTCCCCCACCTCACCTCAAAAATAAAAAAGTGTGTGTGTGTGTATATGTATGTATATATGTATGTGTGTATATATATATATATATATATATATATATATATATATATATATATGTATATGTATATGTATATATATATATATATATATATATATATATATATATATATATATATATATATATATATATATATATGTAGCACTTACCCCCTAAGGAGCTGCTGGTAATTTATCGGCCTATACTTTGCTTCTAAACCCCCAATGAATTGGCTCAGCTGTGTAACAGTCTTGGTAATTTATCGGCCTATACTTTGCTTCTAAACCCCCAATGAATTGACGCAGCTGTGTAACAGTCTTGGTGTGACACTCAATAATAAGGAAACAACCCAACAATAACCATATACAAATATTATACCTCTACAGTTACCTGGGTGTCTGTATCTCCACCTGCTTGAGAATAAAACAAAACTCACACCAGTTATATTTTGACCAAACTGTAAGTTTACTGAAGGTTGGTCTAAGACAGTAGTGATAACAGCAATTTTGGTACACAGACTTAAGATAATAATAAACTAAGTGTATGTAAATAATTATCACTCAAGGGTTACCTAAATGACCCCTGCGGGCGCGTCTCCAAATGGGACTAATGCTCAGGGTGTTAAGACCTTGACACTGGGCACCTTCCCACTTCCAGTGCGACCACGCAACACACACCAAACTTGCAGCACACTATCTAGTGCTAGAAACTCAATACAACACAGTATAAATGCTCAAGTGCTCCCTCTATGGCACAATGAAGTCCTTTGCATGTAACAAAAACACAAGGCGAGTGGTATAGTCTCTTGTCTTCTTTCTTCAGCTAGCCATTATACTGCAGTATTTGTATTCCGAGTGTTAGCAGATGGTAAAGTAACATAAAGTAGTGGATAACCGCAACTCCAGTCATGCAACACACTTATAACTTCCTTTTGTGAGAATTCCCCCGGGACCGTCAGTCAATATATAGTGGAGTACAGGCTTTGAAGCCTAGTTTAACACAGTCTATTTAAATTTGACCCTTATGTGGAACTGCAGGTCTCAGCAACACTGTGAAACTAGTCTATACTGTGTTAAGTGCTTTATATAAATTCTGGGCAACAGCCCTCTCACCACACCAAGCCCGGACAGTGGTACTGCTGCTTTTCTGTGATCTCAGTACCGATTCCCGGGGCTCCGACACACCACACCGCTCCTTCAGATGAGCGATGATTCTTGTCAGGCTCCTTCAGGCTTCCTGGATCCTCCGACCCAGTCACACGCTGTTCTAGCAACTCTGTGTCCAACACCTCTCCAGTGGCATCCACTTCGTTCTGCGCCGAACAGCTCTTCGGAAAACACTCCCACACAGGTCCCTACAGGCAGGTCACGCGTCCCAGAAAGAAGAGAGCAAGCATGGCCGCGCTTAGCCTTTTATTTCACTACCCAGCATGCAGTTCTTCCACTTGGCCTCATGGGTAGGTGAGGCACTGTGGGTAAGTAAGTCTTTTCCCGATAAAACTTTAAGTCACTTCCTGTATATGCTTTACAGCATGTTCTGATGTGTAAACAGACAAAGTCACAAGAACTATAAATGTTCTGGCCACTAGAGGGAGCCAAATACCAATCTAATAGCATTACATTATTATATAGCATTACATGGCAAAAATCCCAGCGCTACATATATATATATATATATAATATTTTTTTTTTTTTTACATACTCCTTTTGATATATTTATTTAAGCGCAACATTTATTGTAAAATGCCAATTTACGAGGACACCTCCAAAATTCACATACATTGAAGGCCAGTTCACACCAGATGCAGTTCCGTGTGCTTTTTTTCTACACTAAAAATGCATGCACAGTGTTTTACATGTATTCCAATGGCTCTAGTTCACAAAAATCCAGTCAGTTGCAGTCAGTTTCTGATCAGTTTCTGCACTTTCTTGGATTTTTAGGGCCAGTTCACACCACAAAAATGCACTCCGGATACGTTCCAGATACGTTTTTGCAGACCGTTCACACCATACTCAGTTCCAGTGCGTTTTTGATACAATTTGCTAGGTTCCAGTACAGTTCTGTGCAGAAAAAATGCAGCATACGCTATTTTTTTTTCTGTACCGGAAACTGACTGCACTGGTGTGAACACTGCATGCATTTTTAGTGCAGAAAAAAAGTGCACGGAACTGCATCTGGTGTGAACTAGTACTAAGCAAATAGACATAGAACAGATGTAACAACAAAATAATTTTACCTGTATGCTATACTAAAAAAAAATAAACCCCACCACAATGTGTAATAATGGTTCCCTCGAAGGGAATTTCTAAAACATGTTGCAATGACTGGGGGCCCCTTCTGCACTATGTCTCTATGTAGGGTCTTTCTGAGGTCTGGGGGTCTCTCCTGCACTGTGTTTCTATGCAGGCTATGATATGTGGGGCCCCTCCTGCCCCAAGGTGTCCACATACATGTGTTGGTCTGTGCAGAGGAGGGCCTCTTCGAACGTTGGCTTATCTGGAAAAAACAAAAGCAAGGTTAGTATAAATCTCTGAAAATGTTAAAGTCAAGTAAATATGTAAGTAACCATCATTTAAATTTGAGAACAGATATGTATTTCACAAACTTCCACTGTGCTGGAGAGTAATGAAGAAAGAGATTCAGAGAGGACCACTAGATTCAGAGATTTGGAGAGGACAGAAGAAAACAATATTCAACTCCTATTCAAATGAATTATGTAGATTGCAGTACAAAAATAGAAGAGGAGGCTACAGACAAAACGTATGTGCCCTGTGGTGATCAGCAGCACAGTAACAGCAGTGCAGGTTACTGGAAAACATCTCCATTGAGACCAAAGAAAAGAAGATACAGGAAACTTCAAGTGACAGCAATATGAAGAGCATATCCACTCACTCCCCTGACAAGAAGAGGAAACGCTGAGATGGTCACCAATGCAATATGAAGTTTACATATTCTGAAAATGTGCCATTAGTTGAAAATCTAGTTCTTGTACATGAGATGTTGTTGGGTCCCCAAATGCTGAAAATAAATCAAGCTTGGAAAAGAAAACAATAGGAGGGAATTACACGAGTCAACAATTCAGTGAAAGTAGCACCCCGTAGTGAGGATCATTTGAAAAATGGTGTCATGTCTTAAAGAGAAACATAAAAAAGAAAATGGCATTGGACAGGAAGGAAAGGTTAGTCTGATTATGTGTAATGACATTAGAAAGCATTACTAAAATGTCTTGATTTTCTGTGAAGTAACTGCCACTTCATCATTTACATACAGTATATAATGTACATCTCAAAAGCATAACTTCATTTTTGCCTAGGGGATATTGCCCCCAACAGCCTGTCCTGTGGTACTATGTTGATTTACTGCTATCTCACCCTTTTCCCTGTGCATTGAATCTTGGGCAGACAAGATGAATTCACGGTGATAGTGCTGGCAAGTCAGAATACATGTGTGCTGATTTACTAAAGTCAAGTAAGTGCAGTTGCTCCAGAGTTTAATAAATGAGGGAAAGCTCTGCTAATTTACATCATCCAATCATGTTTAACCACTTCCCGCCCGGCCTATAGGAGAATGACATCAGGGCAGGGGTTCTATTATCCGGACTTGTAAGGAAAAAACAGGGAGGGGGAGGCGACAACCTGAGTGTAGCATTAAAATGATGACTTTAATAGGATAAGATTAAAAACACCTACAAGACGATAGAAGATGCATGCTCGTCAAAGTAAAGTGCAGTCCTGGCAATCCACATGGATCTGCGGGTCCCACTGCTGTTCCGGATATCTGGAAAAGATTGGGCAGCTGGCTGGAATGGATCACAGTGTTTCTCCAGGAGCAAGGAAGCTGAAGGATGGCTGCCTTCCTTTTTAACCCCTAATAATTTATTTTCCAACCACCCAACCTATGGAAACATCACCATCCAGCTATTACAGCCACAGACTATACCCCTAAGGATTACTCCATTTGAAGCGCTAGATAAACATTGACTGTACTGCTAACTGTTATCCTGACTGGACGTCATATGACGTCTTTCAGGATAACATGCCGGCGCGTGCCCGATCAGTGGTGCTGTGTCTCACTCTGACACACCGCATCTCTGATCATGGTAAGGAGATTCGCTGGCTGAAACCGGCAATATCTGAATGATGTCTGTAACTACAGGCATCATTCAGATATACCCGCCCAAAGCCCAGGACGTCATATGACATCCGTGGGCTGGAAGTGGGTATAGTGATGCACATGTAGGACTAAAACAGGACTATGTAGGACTAAAACAAAAGTGATAATAGAAAAAAAAATACCAATTACTACTAACGGACAATTCATGGACATTTTCATCTGTTTTTAAAAAAGCTATTTAACCACTTGCCACCCGCCCACCGCCCACCATCAAATGACAGAAGAGCAGTGCGGCTCTCGTTCTGGGAGGACACCATATGACGGTGCCCCAGAATGGCCACTTTCATGCACCCGTGGGTTTCTAGGTGTGTTTCTAGGACATGACACGACCCAGATCTCTGTAAAGGGCACTGATGATCAGTGCCCTGATGACAGGAAAGCCCCAGCAGTGCCCATTAGTGCCACCAATCAGTGCCCATCAGTGCCAATCAGTGCCCATCAATGACACCAATCAGTGCCCATTAGTGATGCCAGTCAGTGCAGCCTTTCAGCCTTTCAGTGCCCATTAGTGCCTGCTCATAAATGCTGCCCATCAATGCCCATCAGTGCCGCCCATCAGTGCCCATCAGCGCCACTTATCAACGCCACCCATCAGTACCGCCTATCTGTGTCACCTATCAATGCCCACTAGTGCCACCCATCAGTGCCCAGCAGTGCCCCCTATCAGTGCCCATTTGTGCCGCCTAACTGCAGGAAAGAGAAGGATCCTTTCGAAAACATATTTTTACTGTCAGGGAGCTATTTAGTTCATTTAACAACTGGACTATTTGCCTCTAATACTTTTTGGATTTTTTGCTCTCCTGTTATTGGCTAAATTACTTACTTTAATTTTGGTTTTACGTGCTGTGTATTCAATTCTCTCCCCTAAGAAAAAAAAAAGAAAACACAATCTAAATCACTAAAACGCCCATTGCTATAGTTTGGTTTTAAATAGTCTTGTATTCAATTGTTGAGGGGAACAATACAAAAACCATTTGTCATCTGTTGTAACACCTTATCTCAGCAGTGGTTACAAAGCTGATAAGTTTGTTTTTTAAGACATCTTTGACATCATGTAGGATTCTTCAGTTTCTTCAGTTACATGACATGGGTCTTAGCCAGCATATAACTATTTCTCTATTAAAGTGAAGGCTTTATTACAGTAAAACTGAAGATTTCGATTTAACCTTCTGCACTTTTATACAACCTTACATATTTTTAACAAGCTTTTGAATAAAGACAGAAATTCTTGGTTCATGAACCAAAAATCCCTGCTTTTTAGAAAACGTTTGCTAGAAATATGTTGGGGTTTGTAGCAGTGTGCAGAAAGTCAACTCAGGATCTTCAGTGTTAACATGTGGACATACCACTCTAGCACCAGCTTTGTGGATTTGAACTCAGGCTTTTTTCTAGTTTTAATATAGCAAGAACCATAATATGAGAAAAGAAGATTAAAAAGGTGTATATATTTGTTAGATGCCTTTTACATGTTTTGTATTTCAAATACAGATATGTGAATTCTTACTAACTGTCTATTGAGTAGTACATTCAGCATCCATACAGAACAAATACTAAGAATACAGGACCAGAAACTGTGCTTCGGACAGCTGAGAAGATTCCACGATTGGCAATCGGAACAAGATAGAATGAAGTCTATTCTTTTGTAGAGTTTTTTTTTTCCAAATCTTATTTTGATGACAAAGTATCTTTTGGCCTAGGTTCACACTGATGCAGTTGGTGCATGCCACATTTGCATGGGCACAGAGGCCTATTCATTTGAATGGGCTGCTCTACCTGTATTTTCCACAGGAAAAAAGTCCATCGACTCTTTTTTAAAATGCAGCCACATGGAATTGGCATGGTGCTTTTGTCTAGCATTATTGATTTCAATATCACTGGACCGACTATAATTTAAAAAAGGAATCAAATAACTTATTATTTTCAGATTATAAATAAACATCCACCAGAGAGGTTGTCTGGTAAAGCATAGTAGTACTTTTCAGCCTGTCATGAACCCACTCAGTACATAAATTTGTAGGCCTATGTTATCTGCCTAATGGAAACACAAACATGAAGTGTCTCATCTAGCATTATTGATTACAATATGACTGGACAGATTATAAGTAAAAGCATTTAAGCAAAAAACCTATTACCATCACCTCATGCACACTGGATGTTATTACAGCTGCTGCTTTTGGCTTCAGGTGTTTTTTTCTGCATCCAGTAAATTCCCCAGCACGTTATCCAATGTGTCCGTGCACACACAGTCTTTTATCAGTTTTTGGCAAAGGCGCTCAAGAGCTTGACTATACATTTTTAAACTGTAAGTGCAATAGTTTTGTTTTAATAAATTAGAGTGTGGATATACTGAGCCTTCATCTTTTTTACATTTAATATAGAGTGTAAGGGAGAGCTGATTCGTGGCTTGCAGCGAGCTCTGACATACGTATGTGGAGGCTGGGACGCTGACCATCGGGCATATGATCCATTTCTGATAAGTGCTGTTGTGAACAGCCAAATGACATTCTCACAGGATACCCCCTTATCTCATGCTTTTCATGATTTCCTATAATTTAGAGATCATGATTATCTGGTAAGATGTTAATTTTTCTTTGAGCACTGGTGGAGCACGGATATATATTTTATGAATATTTAACACTCAACACTGGGAGCAGCACACTTCATATCCATATTTGTCAGTTTGGAAATTGATATGGACACTTGTTTATATTCATAATAATATGTATTTTAAGGACACATATTTATACTTATAATTTAATTTTTTCCTTACGTGAATACCATTTTTGATACATTTTATATCACATGTTGGATTTACACTGTGTTTATACCTGTAGTCTGTGGCTTAATTGACTATTAAGGCACTTTTTTTGGGGGGATTTATTTTTCTGATAGATAACAGACAGCGCAACCTTTTTTCACATTTATAATGGGGCATTTCCTGGCAGAACTAGTCATTTTGAAGGGGAGTTTTTCAGCTGTAAAAATGCTCTAACTCCGAAAAATGCTAAAAAAAGCTGAAAAGAATCTGAAAAACGTGGCATTTATGAGCATTGTTGAGCCATAAGCTTTTGTGAGAGTATAGTTTTGCTAAAAGAAAAAGCTAAAAAAAGCAAATGCTAAAAAACGTTAGCGTTTTTAATGTAGCATTCTACAGCTAAAGCTACTGGCATTTTTATAAGGTCCAGTGTGCATGAGGCCTTAGATTTATAATACATATACCAGAGAGCTTGCCTGGTAGCGTACAGTATTACCTTTGAGCCTGTCATGCACAACGACAACAAAAACTAAGATAGAAGATACCAAAGAGTACCAGACTAAGGGTCCAATTACGTTTTAATACTTTCTTGTTGAGATGAAATACAACAGTCAACACTTTTCAGGGGCTCAGACACTCCCTCTTTATTAGACCCTAAATACTGGATGAGCTGGAATAAGAGGACTCGGTAGGAAGAATGGTGGAAAAAATGGTCAATTCTTTAGGCTTAGTAGCTAGCTGTGCAGCATAGACCTGTTATCTGCCTAATGGCATCCCAGAACATGAAATGTTTAGTATTATTGATTTCAATATGACTAAACAGACTATAAGAACAAAGGAATCAAATCACCTATTATTTTAAGATTAAAATTATTTTAAGATTTAAAAAAAAAAAAAGCACACTAAAGTTAGCCCAATTTTTTGTAGAATGTGAAAGATGATGTTACGCCGAGTAAATAGATACCTAACATGTCATGCTTTAAAATTGTTGTGGAATGGCGACAAACTTAAATACTGAAAAGCCCCCATAGGCGACACTTTAAAAATGTTTACAGGTTACCTGTTTAGAGTTACAGAGGAGGTCTAATGCTAGAATTATTTCTCTCACTCTAACCATTGCGGCGATACCTCACAAGTGTGGTTTGAACACCATGTTTACATATGCGTGCGCTTCTGCGCACGAGCACGGAGGGACAGAGCACTTTAATTTTTTTTCTTATTTATTTTACTTTTTATTTTTTATTTTTACACTGTCCCTTTATTTGTATTTTGTTGTACAGTTTTATTCCTATTACAAGGAATGTAAACATCCTTTGTAATAGAAATAAGCATGACATGTCCTCTTTATTGAGAGATCTGGGGGGTCAAAAAAGGCCCCAGATCTCTCATTTACCCTTAAAAGAAAAAAAATAAAGATAAGACACTTTGACTTTAACAAAAAAAAATATTTTTTAAGACAGAGGCGGAAGTGACGTCAGACGTTGTTTCGGTCCTCCAAGGGCATAGAGCTGAGTGGGGGCTATCTTGCCCTCACTCGACTTCCTGCCCAGGCATCAGAGGGATCGGATCGGCTCTGGGCGAATCCGCCACTGGGACCACTTTTATCTTGTAGAGAATCACCCACAGTACAAAATGATACCAGGGTTATGGCAGCTAGCTGCTGCCATAACAATGATATTTAACGTGTAGTACTGTGGGCATTCGACAAGTGGATAAGTACTGTTTAGTGTTAAAAAACATAATATAATATTATAATTGTAGACTAATGTCACTATAATAATCATTATCATCTCTGATGGGCAAACTTCAACCAATGGAAAACCACATGAATGTACAAACTGCATTACTAAGACAATTTGGTGATTTGAAATCAAAACAATTTATTTTAGGATTTATTAGGGTAATCGTGTATTGTATAATGTATCTTAATGAAGTTTAATCCATCATTCCAATAATTCCAGCATTACATATGGGAATGGCACTAGTAGATATTGTTGACAGCTATGTATTCCCCAATGAGCTGTCGCTCTAAATCTTTTTAGACATTTCTGATAGTTCTCTACTAGTTAAGAAAAGAACTATGGAAGGTCACACATGGAAAGTCACATTAAGGTATTTAAAAGGATTAGCAGACCCAGGAATCCGTTTACAGTGCATTATTTGCACACAGTGTATTGAATGCCACAAAGACTTGGAGTAGAAGAATTAATCTCTAGAGCAAAGGAAGTTAGGATAACATTGTGCAGGCTCACGTTCCTGAATTAAAAGATTTATACCCTTCAATTTATGGATCAGCAGATACTCAAGGTTTCATGCAAAGCACTAAGCTGAGGTTGAAAAACAAAATCTGGTTTCATTATAGTTTAGTGAAATCCGTTTTGTTTTTATAAGAAGTCATATAAATTATGTGTAATCCAATAAAGGTATTGATGATTAAACTAAAGATATGTTAAACATGAGAAAATATGCAGCTACTCAAGCTGTTTAAAGCACATGCCTGCTAGGACACAATCAACTATCTAACAATGGAGAACACCAACATATGATATCCAGTAATATTTTAATGAAGAAGTAAAATTAACATTTACCGGAGAGGGTGTATAGAGAACGTTCAAATAAAGGAGTGACATTTTTTTTTCTTTGAGAAAATATATGTCTGAATCTCAGCATTCAAAAAAAAGCAATATACAAGAATAAAGGACAAGCAAGGATTATGGTGGTGTTGCATAAGACAACACGACTAATAAAAGGGGACGAGCAATATTCATTGAAAGTTGGAAGTTGCTGACCTACTGATAGGATAAATTGTCTCATAAACCTACATTGAATGCAATGTTATAGAACAAAAAATCAGCAGTGATAGAGAAGGAAAAAAAAACAACAAAAAAATGGGGGTAGAATGAAAAACTCAAAGGGCTGACAAAGGGGAATACGTATTCTCAAGCATGTTGTCATTAGAGAAGGGCTAGGATTTTCCTAATGCATAATTTTGTTTACCTTTTCAAACCACTGACCCAGACTTAAGAGAGGTAAGTCATCTAGGATCTAGGATCTAGGATCCAGGATCTAGCTGCACTTACTAAACTTACTTAGAACTTACAACACAGTCCAAGTCAATTTCTTCTTGGGAAATTGACCTTGTTTCCAGTGCCTATTCGCTATCTCCCTCTCTTTGTTTTGCTCTCTCTCTCTTTCTCTTTTTTTTTTCCGCTCTTTCTCTGTCTCTCTCTCTCTCTCTCTCTTTCTATTCTTCTCTTCTCCAATATTCCCTTCTGTCCCAAAGATTAGAAAGAGCATCTGTATAGGCTTACTAACTCTATAAAAGTGTTGCGTGGGCGAGCTTTTCACCCTTTCACATCCACTTACTGTGACTCAGGTTGAGAGACATCAGAAAGTGCTTTTTTTGGCTCTGTAAACTTAGTTTGTAATATTAAAGAAGAACTCCAGGATGCACTGATTTTTTTCTCCTAAGCTTTCCCTCCTAATACAAAATAAATAAAAGCAGAATGTTTTTCTGTTATTTACCTCCATTCTTAGAAATCAGTGTTAGTTGTAAAAGGTCTTATGGTCCTGCAGCTATGCCTGGCCAATGGGAACAGTCATCGGTGAGGCATCCAATGTGTCATCCTAAAGACATTTAGTGCACCTCAGAAAATCCAATGATGTTAGTGTGGGGGTATCAGACTAGCACCTGGCTCCTCTCACTATATGAACTTCACAGTGGGCAGAATAGACCAGGACCCAGGTCCTCTCACAATATTAATTAAATAACTACACAGGGGGTGGGTCAGATAAGGACCCAAGTCCTCCCACTAGAGTTGGGTGAGCAGTTCGAGCCAAGCAAAAGTTTGGCCCGAACATCGCCTGTTCCCCCATTTGGTGAACACCCGATTTTGCGGGGCAGCTGACGGGATGTTCACCCACCGAGCGGCCCACAGTGCACTGCACAGTGTATTCTAAGCCCCGATTGGGCAAAGCTTTGCCCAATCAGGGCACAGAGAATAGCTGGTTGTTAAGGAGCAGACCAGGAAACCAGGAAACCGGCCGCTGCATTATTTACTCCTTTATTTAAAAAATAAAAAAACAATGTCCCAATGTAGATCCATCATCATTCACGAAGCCCGCCGCACAGCTGCACCCAGAAAAAGAAATAAAAAATGCTCTGCCCGCGATAAAGGCTAACCGCTGAATGCCTGCTCTGCCGTTTGACAGTTCTTAAATAGGTAAGGGGCGGGGCCACCTGGTGACGTGACTGATCCAGCATACACCTGAAGGGCCTGGTATGGATTGTGGGGGACCCCTATGCCGTTTTTTTAAAATTTTTCTACTGATGGCAATGGTACTGTATTGCCACTTTACATGCAGACTAAGGGGACCCCCCCCCCCCCCCCCAGGCACCATGTTTAAATGATTTTTCCATTTTTATTGTTTCACTTTAAGCATCATTAAAATCACTGCTCCTGTACAAACGATCTTTTAAAAAAATTGCATTGATACATGTCCCCCAGGGCAGTACCCAGCCCCACAACCTTGTATGGCCAATAACTTGCATATAAGCCTTCAAAAAGGGACTTTTTCAGGTTCGGATCCCACTAATAAGGTTTGGGTCCGAACTTTTGCAACGTTTGAGGGCTCTGGCTGAACTCTGAACTGGGGGATGTTCGGCCCAACTCTACCTCCCACTACACTGTGAATGACAGTGTAGACACTGGTCTTGAAACAGAGGGATGTTACAAGATCAGTGCATGGAGATGAGTGTGGATAGTAGCCATCATTCTTATGAGAATTATCCCTTATTTTGCAGGAATAAAAATGTGACTACTCAGTGGGTGGAAGACTGCAATGAAAGATACAAATAAATTATTAACAGGTAAGAGATCATCTATCAAACTTAGTAAAAATATTTCTGCCCAGACTTCAGCTTTAATATTGCCAGCAGGAGTCTGATTCCTCCTTATTGCTGGAAAAGAATGTCAATAGGATTACAAAAATTCACCTCCCAATTGCTCTCCTAAAAGACCATTGCCATAACAAGCATCTCAATAAATCATATGAATCTGAATGTGTACAGAATATGTGAGTGGAGTTAAAAAGAGAGCTATTTCTAATGCTGAAATAGGTAAACCTCATATCCATAGAAGTAAAGTGCAGTGCAATGAGTCTGCATTCAAATTTAGTGAGTAAATATCAAAGTTCAGCAAATTTGATCTAGATTTCTAAGAGCTCTTTAGGTTTTATGTAGAATGGCTTTCAGTGCTTATGTTTTACTTGACTAATTATAATTTCATTAATCTTATAACTTGAAATGGGGTGGGTAACTATATGGCAAATGAGGTTCAATGTAGAAAAATGTAAAATAATGCATTTGGGTGGCAAAAAATATGAATACAATCTATACATTGGGGGGGAGAACCTCTGGGGGAATCTAGGATGGAAAACGACCTGGGGGTCCTAGTAGATGATAGGCTCAGCAATGGCATGCAATGCCAAGCTGCTGCTAACAAAGCAAACAGAATATTGGCATGCATTAAAAAGGGGATTAATTCCAGAGATAAAATGATAATTCTCCCGCTCTACAAGACTCTGGTCCGGCCGCACCTAGAGTATGCTGTCCAGTTCTGGGCACCAGTCCTCAGGAAGGATGTACTGGAAATGGAGCGAGTACAAAGAAAGGCAACAAAGCTAATAAGGGTCTGGAGGATGTTAGTTATGAGGAAAGGTTGCGAGCACTGAACTTATTTTCTCTGGAGAAGACATGCTTGAGAGGGGATATGATTTCAATATACAAATACCATACTGGTGACCCCACAATATGGATAAAACTTTTTCGCAGAAGGGAGTTTAACAAGACTCGTGGCCACTCATTAAAATTAGAAGAAAAGAGGTTTAACCTTAAACTATGTAGAGAGTTTTTTACTGTAAGAGCGGCAAGGATGTGGAATTCCCTTCCACAGGCGGTGGTCTCAGCAGGGGCCATTGATAGTTTAAAGAAACTATTAGATAAGCACCTGAACGACTGCAACATACAGGGATATACAATGTAATACTGACATATAATCACACACATACTGTAGGTTGGACTTGATGGACTTGTGTCTTTTTTCAACCTCACCTACTATGTAACTATGAAAGATGCCAATGTTAGCTAAAGTGAAATTATGGGCAAAATGATATATGTGATGTAGTCTGTCAATAACACGTCAGAGTTTGTTTTTACATGTCTGCCCATAAAATAATATTTTTATTACCTGTAGATCCTATCAGTAAAAATATTATTTTTCCACTTCCTTTAACAGGGTAAGGTTTTGCTACTCAGCACTGTGCTACTTTAACTGACAATTGTGCCGTCATGCAATACTGTATGCATATTATATTTATATCATTTTCCCACATAAATAGAGTTTTCTTTTGGTGGTATTTGATCACCACTTTATTTTTTTTTAATTGCTATATAATGATTTTCTATTTTGTGTTATTTTCTGTTATAAACACATTCAATAAAATTAAATTTCTTTATAAATTTAGGCCAAAATGCTGCTTCATGTCTTTGGTAAAAAAAAAAAAATCCCAATAAGTGCACATTAATTGATTTGTGTGAAAGTTATAGCAAACTATGCTATACGCAGTATATTTGAAAATAGATGAGTACTGATGTACTGACTGCTTATCTCATTTCCTGAGGCCCTAAATTGCAGATGACAGTACAAATATCCCCTTTTTGGAAAGTAGGCAGTCTGATGTATTTAGTAAGAGGCATGGTGAGTTTTTTGAAGTTGTAATTTTTTTGTCACTTTTTTTGGAAAATGAAGAAATTAAATTAAATATTTTTTTTCATTTTTTTTTTTTTTTACATACTGTGCAGTACAGCATTATCATATGACTGGTGTGGTGGTGATCAGGCATACTGACTGGTGATAGTGGGGTTGATTTAATAAAGGCAAATAGACCGTGTACTTTTGCCAGGACAGTTGCTCTCTGCAAGCACAGTTGCTCCAGAGCTTAGTTATGAGGGCAAGCTCCCCTGACCCCCACCATAAAATCATGTGCAAGCAATTCAATTTTTTAAAACTTTTTTTAACATCTTTTTCTTTCTTTTTTTACATTTTTTTTACCTACTTTCATCAGAGTAGTTCAATGTCATCATAGAGACACTGTACTACTCTGGGGGATGCTCAGGGATTTTTTGTTTTTTTATATACTTTGATTGCTGTTACAGTGATGATTACTGTAACAGCAATGTTTTGAACTGTCATGAATGGATTACATTCATAACACCTGTGATTACTATTGTGAGCTGTGATTAGCCCACAACTATTACATGGTACAGGGTGCTGTGATTGTCCCAGGTACCATGTGATAGCTGTGGGCCAATCACAGCATCACAATACTAAGCACAGCTGTTATGAATGAAACCCATTCATAAAAGTTGTGTTTACATTGTGATCATGTGATTGTATAACGATCACATGATACCCCAGCTGCTCAGAGCAGCCAGGTACCGGGAGCCGCAATCCACTGTGTCCAGTGGACACAGTGTTTGCAGGAGCGGCGCGCTGTGCACCCATCAGCCAGCAACGTACATGTAAGTGATTGTGCCTGTCTGTGCCGCTAGCCTGCAGGGAAATTACTGTGGGCAGGATGGCATGTGGTTAAATAGATTTTAAGTAAATAACAAATGAATATAAGCCTAACTACAGTTACTATTTTTAGGCAGCTACAGCAATATTGTTTTTCTTTTGGTTGAACAGTTTAAGTAATATATATAGTAAGCCCTCTAGTGTAATATGGGTTGCTTCCACTGGAACTGCCACTTTTACTGGACAGCTTGGCCTGTTACAGAAAGTGAGAAAATAAGGTTATACTGGCAGGATTTTGCAAGGAACACTCAGAAAAACAAAAATTGCTATGCTAATGCTATTGACAGATTGCGATATATATTTATCTTTTTTGATTTTGCCTGTAGTTCAGTTTTAACTCTGCATGGTACAGAAAGCATTTGGTATGATCTGCTTTACATCATACTTGTAGTTCCCTGGTGGATGTCCTATATTGACAAGCCTTTGCAAAATACTCACGTTCTACCTCTTCACTAAAATATCCCTGTTACCTACATTATTACAAACTTACTGTACATTGCACAGCAGACCAGAAAGAAATCATCACAGTACTGACATATGGAATGAGGCTGATTTTTTTTTTTTACTCATTACTCTTTAATTGTTGTCATTTGAATATCTCACCGTCGGCTAAAGCAATAAAAAAAAAAAAAAACTATAAAGAGAAATGCACACAGATAAAAAGATCTGTGCAATGAAACAGTTAAGTGAGATCTGCACACTTTATCCCCATTCCTTCTGTGCAATATTTCAGTTCCATTCTGGTAAGTTATATTAATGCTTGCCTATGGGGATGTTCATAATGACACCATCTGACTCTTATCATAATTTCATTCGAGCTCATATTGCTTTTACATTTATCCCTATTTGCCATCCTGGCACATAACTGCCAACAGCAGACTGAAATTTTACCTAAATGAGAGTATTTCTGTGATGTGAAAGCACATTTCTCAGCACCATTTGCTTAATAGTTCACTGTATATTGTGAGGCAGTGAGCTCAGCATCCTAAGGCTAAGTTACTAGCATGCAGCTTGTTAAAGTTTCAAGGGCATGATAACAGAAGATTCTGCATGGCAAAATACTTTATTGTCTGTTACAAAATGGCTTGTCAGGGCTGTCACATGTAAACCTTTTGAAAGTGTACTATGATAACCAGACCTAAATCTATTTATCAAGATTGGCTGCATAGTTGCTTAACCCTCATCACAGCATTCACTAAATTAGTCACATCATTTTTAAAATTTTATTCCTTCTGATATTCTCAGTAAATGTTCAGTATATTACAGCTTTGTTGCTCAGAGCCCCCACCACTACTAATCACAAACTGATCTTTAAAAGCTCATGTTTTGTTCATAATTGGAACTGCGTTTGTAATTAATTGCCAGTGCTACTATTTTTTATGTAATATTTTTAATATTGTTATTAGCTAGGGTCTGTTTCCTGATCTTTTATTAAATAAGAGTCAAAGTAGTGAGTGGGAGGGTTTGAAGATCAATGGTAGTTTCCCGTTTACCCCATGCATAGCAATTAATTGGCAAAGCCAGCAATTTTAATATAACCTCTGCAGTCATTTCTTTATTTAGCTTTTGTCACTTGGGGATACAAGTACAGCAACTTTTAGGCAAGGTTTGATTCAGTGTCATTTATTAAACTAAAATTAGAGTGGCTGTGAACAAGGAGGAGGTTACACAGTGTATTCTTCAAGAACTATGGTCTCAAGATTCCTTATCTTTAAAAATGACTTCCCAATGCAGGGGTGTAGATAAGGGGGGGTCAGGGGTGTTCAAACTCCCCCCAAAGCATCCTGGCAAAATGCCCAGACAGTGTCCCTGCTCCTTAGCCTCAGCAGAGTAGAAGCAAGCAGAGTTGCGGAGTGCGGCGGCCAGCCCCCCTTATATTGTGCCCCATCCCCTCAGTTTAATAAGGAGTCCTCCTGAAAACCATGAAATTACTGCGAGGTCTCAGATGCTGGCAATTGACAGTGCACAGTTGAGGGAACTCCTAGACTCCTCCTCGAGGTATCATATGACACAGCCGAAGGGAGACTGGGGATGCAGAAGTTTTCCTACTTCTGTGCCGTGCTAAATCTGAGGTCTGGTAAGTGGAGAGGCATCAATTTTCTGTTTTAGGAAGGAGGAAGTAAGAATTCCAGTCTGGGGAAGCTTCTTTTGGTGGGGGGTTAAGGAAAGGGGGTGTGTTTGATTTTGGAGAAGGGGGGGAGTTTATTGTAGAGAAGTTTACAGGGGGTGGTTAATGGCAGGGATTTGCTTCTGGGAGGGAGTTTGATTGGATGAAGGGAGATTTTCTTCATAATTAGAAATCTTTAGTGGGGGAGAGGTTATTGACTGATGGGGATATTTTTGCTTTGGTGGGTCGGTTTAGAGAGACAGGGGTGTTTAATTTTTGGGGGGATATTTGGGGGAGGGAGATATTTTACAATGGAAATCTTTGCTTGGGGAGAGAGGGATCTTAGGAGGGAGAAGGGGATTTTTTTCCTTTAAAAGAGATTTTTTTTTTTAAATTATACTTACCTAGGTGGATGGAGCATCGATCCAATGTTGCATCTGTCCCCAGCTGCTTCTAAGCCCAACAACAGAGTGATCAAAGACCGCTTATTACTCAGTTCTCAGCCTTCAGTGAGCAAAGAGTGGTGACTGTCAGTCCCTGGCTCTGCCCTCCCCCTACCCCAAGCTCACTGGAATGCCAGGCTGTGGAGAGGGCAGGAGTGGCTGGCTCAGGGTCTCTGCGGCTCACTGAGAGGCTGAGCGAGCTGCTGGTCCAGGCATCTGGGTGAATCCTGACTTTAAAGTTACAATCTTTCCACAGCCTGGACCTGCTGAGCGATGTCAGCTGACAGCGGGCTATAGCTAGCTGTCGGCTAAAAATGGGTGACAAAAGTGAAGAACGAACTGCGTTCCTCCCCAGAAGAAGTACAACTAAGCAGTATGCCCTCCCTTCAGAGCGCATGCACCAGTGATATCACCGGCTGCTTTCCATGTGAATATCTCCTAAACACCACAAGTTTAGGAGATATTCACTATACCTACAGATAAGCATTATTATAGGCTTACTTATAGGTACAAGTTCAAAAGCTGGGTTTGCTACAGTTTAAGACTGAATAAAAGCCAACCATATTGACCAGGTGCAAAGGGCACCACCCTGGGGTAGGCAGTGCACAATATTTTTTATTTTTTCATCTCTTAAAACATTTCATAAAATTTCTTAGGACACATTTTTTTAAGGTTTAAATAAATCCCTGAATTTACTGCCCACCACAATATGTTGCCCCTTGCACCTGCTCAACTTGCAGAGAAAGGTTAGCTAGAATACAGTCTTGGGTCTCATTCATATATCCTACATGACCATGGTGCAGCAAGTATACTGCAAATACCTGCACCTGGGATCAGATGTTCCAGTATCTGCTCAGCTTGTACACCTGAGTGATGGGCTGAAAAGAGCCAAGGCTGTCTGTTGCTGTAAAAACATATCCACATGTATCTGCACATCCAGTGGTTATCTGCAGGTAGGGATACATTTTTGCCCTTGGATAAAATCTCTCTGCATCCAGGGTCAGAAATTTGTCCCTAACGGCAGGTAACCACTGTGACCCACGGTTTGTTAGTGTGTCGCTCAGGCTTAATCGATGTGGGGAGTAATGTAGATGATACTGAAGATGCTGCAGGAGTGCTGGTGAAGGATGGAGCTCATCCTAGCTCCTGTAGTCACTGAAGGGAAGAGAGAGAAAAAAATCCCTGGTTCCACACATCCACTGAGTCCTATGGTATAGTAGAAATGATGGGAGAGACCACAGCCTGGGTTCCTGCCAGGCCACACCCCAATTTGTTTCACTTTGTCCCCTGGAGCTTAAACATGGGGACCACTGGATGTGCAGATACATGTTAAAAGCAGTGGCTCTTTTCAGCCCATCACTCAGGTGAACAGGCTGAGAGCAGCTGACAAAAATTGGAACAACTATATATAGAAAAAGGAAATTCCCCTAAATGGATTTTACCGGCACTTGCTAAAAAAATATATATTTAAGTAATAAGTGTATGTAACAGAGTATTAAGAATAAAAAGATTTTTTATTTAGACATAACATAGCTTAAAAACATAATATTTCATCGATTCAACGAAGCACATTACATGATCAACAGATATGATATTCTTAACAAGTAGTAAATTATGCAAGGGCTCTTTTTCACACCGAACGCGTTTCGGAATACACAGTGTTTTTGTCCTTCAGGGATGTAGCAAAAAAGAGCAATTCATCTAAAACAATTAGAATGTAAAGTAACGAGTGAATTATCACAGCATATATATATATGGATGTGTATTTATCCAATTAAGATCAAATAATAATGGATCACTCACTTATAATATGCTAGGTTGGGTTACTTTAAAAGTCCAAAATTGGAGTGGCATTGGGCATTGTTGCTGGTACAGTTATCATTGGAACATAACATAATAATTACTACTAGATGATATCAATTGGTGATGGTCCCATTTACTGGGGCATGGTATCTCACCTATCCCCGTACCTCCCGGATGCATGCAGGCTAGAGCAACTACTGAGGCAAAAAGGGAGGGAACCCCTAGAAGTGACATAATATAAAGAAGTAAATATTTGGAAATAAAAAACAGACAGAGGTCTACGATATACATAATATCTCATAACTGAACGTAATGTTGGGTATCCTGTGGATATCATATTACCACAGGAGGTGAAATATGTATGGTACATATATAGTTAAATATGTGTGTATATATATGTTTGCATTAAATGTATATCCGCATGAGAGGTGATAATAGAAAAAACGTAGATGATTTATGTTATTTCTAATTCTGATTGCAATATGCAATGTATATGTGATGCTGGAATCTCACAACGTAATAGGCATTGCCAGTAATCATATAGGTAAATGCATCGCAGTGCATTTTAAAGATGATAAATTTTAGTGTTCTGTGACATGAACAATGACCTGTATATAATTACTTGTTAGTTCTCATATCAGAAGAATGGTACGTGTAGTGACAAGACTATAGCTTGCCACTAAAGCTGCAACTTTGAGGAGGTGTACAAAAAAAGAGGTGCCATAGGTAAAAAATTGTACATCCTACATAGGCAGACCCTAGACACTGCACAGTGATATCTGTATAATAGTCATGTATACGAGTAAGATTTACAAATCAAAATTGTTGCAGAACCAACAGGAGAAGGATTGCTTAAACGTTACTTAAGTGAGAATGAACAAGCCATATTGTATGATAAAAGGAAATTCCCTTACCTATTAAGCTCAAGTTTCAAATTTGCCAGCCACGCATCCCAGCATCCAGCGTACACAACGCCTTAGCTGGGAATGAGAGATTCTGGCATTATATGTGAGTGAACTCCCAATCAGCTGGCGTACGTAGTCGCGCTCAGCTGATGTGGGTAGTTCTAAATTGGGGAAACCTCGTATATGCCCCCTGAGTCGGGGATGCACGGCGCCACCCCTACCGCGCATGCGTGAATGCACTTACGTTGGAGCGGCGTCACGCAAACCCAATCCACTGACACGGAAAGCCGCACCGGCGGACTGCGCATGTCCGCCGGAGCAGCAATATGGAGGATGTGGGCGGTGATGTTAGTTGTCCAGCTGACCTCCTGTAACGCCGCCCAGATGACGTATCTGGGCGGCTTTTCGTGCCAGGCAAACGCTCTGGCTGTCCGCATCGGGGAGAGACCTGGGGAGGGAGAAAAAAGAGAACAAAGAACAGTTAGTACTTTGGAAAGGGATAATGCTTGAGTATGTTATATCTTAGAACAAAGACAACAATGCTGATAAAGATTTAAAGAACATATATACTGGCATGTATATTTCAATAAACAAGTATATCTACGTTTTCAGGACTGGTTATTAGAACAAAGGAAATCAAATTACAGTATAGTGTACACAGATAATCAACTGGTGTAGAATTTGTTAACCTGGGAAATCAGTGTCTGTTAAGAACACCGGTCTGTCAGGAAGTGGGAAATAAAAAGTAAAATGAATAGAAAACGAATGGTGGAAAGGCATCGGTACAAAACATCAAAATCGGTTCGTATCAACAATATAGTGAAAATGAAGTTACTTGAACAAACTCAGTAGTTCTAAAACAGTATTTTAAATATATGTAACAACTGGGATCCTGGCTGTAGGTATTCATGGTATATTTGCTATTCCATGGCCATTTAGAACATATGAATGAGATCTAAAGCCTGGTTCACACGGTAAGTTTTTTTTTAGTTCCACCCAGCGAGCTGAAAAAAAAAAAACTAGGGACCTTAGGAGGAGATGGCTGTAGTAATGAGTACGCTACCACACCACAACTGTATGCGTTGTGTTCTATTCAGTTGAATGGGGATAATTTTTGCTGCACTGCATTGCAAAGTCTCATGGCCACGCTCTCCTGTCACATGTTTTTACCGTACCTCCCCCAGCATAAAAGTGTAAATAATGCCTTTAAGTTTGAAAGGCCTGAACCCCCCCCCCAGGAAAAAAAATTATCTACGGCCCTGTCCCGATGCACATATGTTTTGCGATGCAGACCAGCCAACATAAATTACTTATGCTATATCTACAGTATCTTAAAAGAGAAGTCTAGGTCTGGGGTTTTTTCCCCCATCATACTTACCTAGGTGGATGCAGCATCGGTCTGATGCTGCATCTGTCCCCCGACACCTCTACACTGAGAACCGAGCCATCGAACATTGCCGATAGCACAGTTATCACAGCTCCCCGAGCAGAGATCTACTGAAAGTCAATCAGCATCCCTCCGCTCTGCTCCTCCACGCTAACTGGAGTGCTGGGCTGTGGAGGGGCGGGGAGCGGCCATCTCAGGTTCTCGGCGGCTCGCTGAGAGGCTGAGCCGGGTGTCAATCCAGGCACCTGGAGGATCCAGATTCCCATTGTTGGGATGACGCAGTGCCTGGACTGATTCCTGTGATGTCAGCAGAGAGCAAAATGGGTCACAGGTGTGCAAAACCAATTGCACTCCTGTGACCCATAGGAGAAGCCCAGCCAAATAAGCCCAGGCTGGACTTCTCCTGTAGTGTGCAATTGTTTTCACATCAAGCCACAGTGAGAAAATATATTTTTGCAATGTGCCAGTCAATTTCAAACATACACTCATACACTCATTAGAGTAGCTAAAAACTAGCAAAATAAAATTAAGTAACAATGACTATACTGTAGTTTTGAAAAAAAAAAATAATCCGCATTTTTTTACTTTATGGTTTTCAAAAACTTTTCCTGGAGAAATGTAATTAAACCATGCACATTATTCTTCAAATTAAATATTTTATTCTTATTTGTTCTTATTTCAATTTAGACACTAAGGCTTGTTTCACATATATGCAGTGCGGGAAACGCATCAAATCCTGTGTGTTTCCCACATCGCATTGAAATCATGTTATTCATGCAAACCGCAGGGGGTAATAATTTCAAGTTAAAGACACCCAAAAATGCAGTATGATTGACAGAATTGGATCACATAGGTGTGAACAGTCACCCGGTCCAATTCCAGTGCCGGTAAAAAAAAAGGGTCCTGCATCTTTTTTTGTGTGGCTTTGTTGCAATTTGAGCCATACAAATGAACATTGTGATTTCAATAGGAATGCAGTGCGATTCCTGTCCAAATCACATGCGGTGTCCTGCACCGCATATATGTGAACCCAGCCTTAATGTCCAAGACAAACTTGTCTGCTACTGAAGTGAAATAAATGTAATAAAGGACAGTTTATTTGGTATTGTTGTTGTTAAGCAAAATAAATAAAAATAAGCGTTATGCTATATAAAAAAGATGTATGTGGTCCACAGAGGAAAAAACTCTATTTTTGTCCTTTTTTTGTGTTGATATCTTTGAACGCGCCAAAAGAAATAAATAACATGATCATGCAAAAGAAATGCATGCACCCTGTCAAAAAATGTTCTACAAAAGTAGTTCATCTTTGTTTTCAGAGTTAGTAGTTCTCTCCTTCTCTCTTCTCCACCCCCCCAAGATTGAACTCCCATTTCTTGTGGTTTTACTGCAGCTTCTAGAATAAAAATTACTTTACACACACAAAAAAAAAAAAAAGACAATTTTCTTTTTTTAGCAGGCATTTCTCTTTGACTTTCAAGTTTGAACTTTATTTTCATGCTTCAGATGCACACTGTGAAAAAAAGGTTCAGATTTGAATATCCTCTTCATTTTCAAAATGGCCTCTACTAAAGTTTCTGAGTCTGAGTGAACACCGATTTCTCATGCCGTTTCTGTGCACCCAGTAAATATTTATGTTTCTGTAAAAATAGTGGGTCTTTATTCCTGATGTCAGTGACTAATCTTCAATGTTCTGTCTTTTGTAACCCTCTGTTGAAATAAAAGTGGTACAATACCAATAATATTTGTGTATCTTCTTTTGTGTATAATTCTGGTTTCCTCGGAGAGCTCAACATGCGAATGGTAAATTTAACTGATAAAAAAATACAGTGCAAAAGAACATACTGTATAAGCTTTTGACTCAATTATGATTTTTGGGAACATCCTACAAGTGTATTTATTATATATAAAAAAAAAATGTTTTAAGTGTTTGCTACAGGACTCAGTATGTAAATGAACCCCAGGGATTTCTGGTCTGCTGAACTAAGGGAATAACAGAGGAGATAGGAAACAAGTAGAGGAATCACTAGTGGAACAGATTTTTATTTACTTAGTTCACATAATCTATAGCATTGTTTGATTCTAAATAATAGAAAACTATAGATATGTTCAGCAGAATGTTATGAGCAGTTTAACCACTTGCCGACTGAGTAACATACAGTACATGTACTGCAGCAAAGTGGTTCTATTGCGTGAAATCACATACCTGTACATCATTTTGTGCAATAGTCTCTAGCGCGCGCGTGTGCCTGCCGGAGACCCGATCACACACTGATCATTCCTGAGAGAGGCAGAACGGCGGTTTGCCTATGTAAAGAAGGAAAATCGCTGTTCTGACAGGGGAGAAGATGGAGATCTTGTGCTTCTGCTAAGCAGGAATGCAGACCTCTGTCTTTACCCAATCAGAGCATCCCCCACACAGTTAGCAAGCACTGCCAGGTAAACACATTTTACCCTTTGATTGCCCCTGATGGTAACCCCTTCCCTGCTAGTGTCATTAGTACAGTGAGAGTGCATTTTTTTTAGCACTGATCACTGTGTCACTGGTTCCCAAAAACTGTCACTTAGGGTTTGATTTACTAAAGGCAAATTTATTTTGCACTACAAGTCCACTGCAAGTGCACTTGGAAGTACAGTCGTTGTAGATCCAAGGGTAAGATCTGAAATGAGGGGAAGCTCTGCTGTTTTTATCATCCAATCATGTGCAAGCAAAAATTCAGATTTTTATTTTCCTTGCATGCCCCCTTCAGATCTACAGTGACTGCACTTCCTTGCATGTCCTTCAGACTTCAGATTCCTTGCATGTCCCCCTCAGATCTACAGTGACTGCACTTCCAAGTCGCAGTCCTGCTAAATGTCGCTGATTGTCGCCATTACTAGTAAGAAAAATAAAAATTCCATAGATCTATCCCATAGTTTGTAGACACAATAACTTTTGTGCAAACCAATCAATATACGCTTATTGTGATTTTTCTCACCAAAAACATGTAGCAGAATACATATTGGCCTAAATTGATGAAGAAATGTGATTGTTTACATTTTTTTATGTGTTTTATAGCAGAAAGTAAAACATATTGTGTTTTTTTTTTTTTAATTGTCACTCTTTTGTTGTTTATAGCGCAAAATCAAAACCAGCAAAAAAAACACTATTTGTGGGAAAAAAGGATATCAATTTTATTTGGGTACAGCATTGCACGACCGCGCAATTGTCAGTTAAAGTGACGCAGTGCTGTATCTCAAAAAATGGTCTGTCATGGGGGGGGGGGGAACCTTCCAGGGCTGAAGTGGTTAAGAAACAATTTCAAAAGTTGGAGACACAGTACTGTGTGTAACTTGAAAAGAAGAAGAAGTACAATCCTCATTTACTATAAGACAGTTTATTTAATTTCAATATTTATCACTCAAAAATCCTGTGCTTGTCCTTGAGCTGACTGATAAACTATATCAAGCAATCCTACATTGTCTATTATCCTCTGCAGGTTACCTCAAGGCTGTAACTCACCTCTGAACCTCTGTGTGAAGTAGGCAAAATCATAGCAAGGTTGCTACTACATGCCAGCCCATGAGGTGATGTTGACCTTGTCTATAAAACACATATAAAACAAAAAAATCATGTTAGAACTTGTTTGTTTTTCTGCTTTTCTGAGTTACAGCAAAACAGAAATAACAATCTTTCAGATGTATGAGAGTTCTCTAATGCATTAGTATTGCTCCAAATCCTGGGTGTTTGCTTTGATGTTTTTTGTGGATACTAAAAAACTAAACCTGAATGAAGTAAGAACAGTAAAACCCTGCTAGAAAATGTTACTTGTAAACATAGTTTTTAATAGAGTTGACTCTGGTGCACAGTGGACACTGATGTTCCCTAGCAGTTTGCTTAGGACTCATATTGCACCTGCAATCACTTTCAAGGCTTCTATGATTTCCATGCTAATAAAATAAATTGATATATTCCTGTGATGACACCACCACCATGACCACCAGTATCAGAGAGATAAAATACATAAATAACACTATCAGAAAAAAGTAGAAAAAGAGGGTTGCAGGAACTAACCCTGCTTGTAATGGCCTTTATTGACATTTCATGAGGCGCAAACAATTTCCATAAAAATAATTAAATTTTATTTACAACCTATTAAAAATCAGAATATGCATGGTGCACAATAATATAAAAACATAATAGAAATGCCTAAATATGATACAGATAATCACATAACACCTTCTACAAATATATTTATTTTGCAGAGCAAAACGCTGGAGGTGTATGAGTTGTTTGATCATCCAAGGCGTTTCATTAACTGCTTAGCTTCCTCAGGACCCATTCATTAGGTATCATATTCTGCTATATATAACATAAGTGCATACCAGTATCTGTCGACATTCATATATTTTAACAAACATATTATTTGATATACATTTAGGATGTGCCCTGTTGAACTTACAGTATCGCATGGAGAGACATAAAATGTATCATAAGAGGCTAAAGCTCCTTCATAAACAACAAGGACATCGTATAGGCCGAAACAAGCCCAAGCAGCCCTTTTAAAAATAACACAAATTCATAAATCTGTAGCCTTAATGGATTCATTCTATATAGCACACCATCAAAGGATACAGTATGCATACTCTTTAGTGAATGATTTATGGTGTAGCTTATGACTCTGCAAAATAAGTATATTTGTAGAAGATGTTATGTGATTATCTGTATCATATTTAAGTATTTCTATGATGTTTTTATACTATTGTGCACTATGCATTTTCTGATATTTAATATGTTGTAAATAAAATGTATTTTCTATGGAAATATATTTCCGTCTCATGCAAAGCCAATAAAGTCTATTACAAGTAGGGTTAATCCCTGCACTCTTGTTTTTCTACTAGAGATTTGGATGTGGTATGGATAGAGGTCTTCCCCTTATATTGTACTATTAGAAAAAAATTGTCTATATTTTAAAATGACATTGTCATGACAGAAGTATGGGCCGGCCATGCAGGCTCTCTTCTGACAATGTTAGATATCAATGACAGTGAACTAGTGATGGTAGCCCCAATTAAAGTGATTGTAAGGGTTTGTTTTATTTTTTTAAAAATAACAAACATATCATACTTACCTCCACTGTGCAGCTCGTTTTGCACAGAGTGGCCCCGAACCTGCTCTTCTGGGGTCCCTCGGCGGCTCTCGCGGCTCCTCCCCACATCAGCTAACCTAGGAGAAGCGCTCTCCTGAGGGGGTTACCTTGCGGGCTCGCTCCCGAGTCCAGCATTCGGCGTCCATAGCCGCCGAATGTATGACCTGGACCCGGCGCCTGTGTAGAATGTAGGATATAGGATATAGGATACATTAAGGTGAAAAAACACAAATGTTTACAACCCCTTTAATCTCTCCTGACACTGGCCCTTTAATCTTGGTACTCAGTTTTAAGTTCCAAGCAATGACGCCCTTTGGTATTCAACCCTTTTTATTAATAGGGATGAGTGGATTGGTTTAACCAAACGGAGACTTATATTTGAGTGGACAACTTGCAGTGAGTGCACATTCATCCCAGATCTGCAATCTGAGCTTAGATGCATGAGGTAATGATAAGCCATGTTAAAAAAGCCAGGGTCAGACATACTTTTAAAATGTGTTAAGATACAATGCCAGCCCATTTAAAATTAATGGGCTTTCTTATTGCAGTGTGCCATAAAGTGATTGTAAATGTTCACCTTGGAAAACAACCCATTCAGTTTAAAATAAAAATGAAAGGCAAAACATTTTTGTATAGATATAAAAAAAAAACATTATTAATACCCCTTTTCCCTTTTTAATACATTATCACATTCCTTCTGTTCTCAGCTGCATAAGAGCTGGGGGAGGAGAAGCAGCAGCACAATGAGCTTGCCAGTGAATGGCTGTGCAGCGGGGGCATGTCAGGACAAGTCTCTGTTCCTGCCCTACCCACTTGAATATAACCTTCTCATCATAAACCTAGATGACTACAGGACGAAAGAAGCTGGGTAAATATACCATGGGGGAAACCCACCGTAGAACCAATGTCACCCCTTCCCTTCCCCTATACACCCCCCTACTCCACCTCAAATTCCTTATGGTCACATCCCCCCTCCCTTTTTTTTTACTATCTACTATCTACGATCTACTGTAATATGGACATCAAGCCCTCCGCCATCATTACAGATTTACCCCTCACCCCCCTGCAATACTTTTCTGCCTCAGTTATCACCTATAAATTGTATTTCACACTTCTACAAAAAATTTGGTCTGCTACACATGTCACTATGAAGAAACTTAATCTCAGCTGTATTAAACGTAACCCTAGTATGAGCTTCCAATTTAAGAACCTCATTTGTGGAATTTCAAGTCTCTGAATTTAACAGTCACAGTTTATGGGTATTTGTTTTTGTCTTCTCCACATGGTTTGACCATCAACAGATATTTGTACCTGTTTGGTAAGAGATTATAATGCCAACTGAAAACACTTTGAATAAAAAAAAAAGAATAGTTTGAGGAAAAAAAGTCAGATCATTGGAGGAGAATACACCGAGTTGCCAGCATAGCTAGAGAATTGACCTCAATCTTCTCTACTGCTTGGTGTGGTCAGTTTTTTTTATAGGAAATCAATGGGGCTTGCAGGAACACCAAGGATTTCACATGAAGGAAGCAATACAAAGAAAACAGGAAACTTTATCATACAAGCACATGGTACAGCAGGCACATATCAGGAATATGAATTGTTGGGTAGGGATGAGCTTCGCGTTCGAGTCGAACCCATGTTCGACTCGAACATCGGCTGTTCGATTGTTCGCCGAATTGCGAACGTTATGGGCCGTTCGCGCCAAATTCGTGTGGCACGTCACAGCCCATAATTCACTGCGGCATCGCAGTGCATTGCTGGCTGATGATTGGCCAAGCATGCACTATGACCCGCATGCTTGGCCAATCACAGAAAGAGCTGTAATTGGCCAAAGCCAGGATGGCTTTGGCCAATTATGGCTCAGGGGGTTTAGAATACGCCCCACACCATATAAGGCCACCTGCACGGCGGCCCTGTGTAGTGTGTTCCAGCATGCTTAGATAGACAGAGAGACAGTGTCATTTCATTTGAGTTAGTTAGATTAGGCAGGACAGTCAGTGAGTTAGATGCACTTACAGTGTATTGTGTGTATATATATATATGCATCCCAGGTGTTGTATATCTATATATACACTGTATTCAGTTTAGCTAGATCGGTTCCTGTTATCTTCTTACTGACAGGCAGGCTTGCAGTTAGACTATTTAGAGTTAGAGTAGTGCGTCCTCCTCACAGTGTTCAGTTAAAGCTACAAGTTAGTTTAGTGTGACCTCTGCACAGTGTTCAGCTAAAGCTACAAGTTAGGGTAGTGCGTCTTCCTCACAGTGTTCAGCTAAAGCTACAAGTTAGTGTGGTGCGTCCTCCTCACAGTGTTTAGCTAAAACTACAAGTTAGTGTAGTGCGACCTCTGCACAGTGTTCAGCTAAAGCTAAAAGTTAGTGTAGTGCGTCCTCCTCACAGTGTTCAGCTAAAACTACAAGTTAGTGTAGTGCGACCTCTGCACAGTGTTCAGCTAAAGCTACAAGTTAGTGTAGTGCGTCCTCCTCACAGTGTTCAGCTAAAACTACAAGTTAGTGTAGTGCGACCTCTGCACAGTGTTCAGCTAAAGCTACAAGTTAGTGTAGTGCGTCCTCCTCACAGTGTTCAGCTAAAGCTACAAGTTAGTTTAGTGGGACCTCTGCACAGTGTTTAGCTAAAGCTACAAGTTAGGGTAGTGCGTCCTCCTCACAGTGTTCAGCTTAAGCTACAAGTTGGTGTAGTGCGTCCTCCTCACACTGTTCAGCTAAAGTTACAAGTTGGTGTAGTGCGTCCTCCTCACAGTGTTCAGCTAAAACTACAAGTTAGTGTAGTGCGACCTCTGCACAGTGTTCAGCTAAAGCTACAAGTTAGTGTAGTGCGTCCTCTGAACAGTGTTCAGCTAAAACTACAAGTTAGTGTAGTGCGACCTTTGCACAGTGTTTAGCTAAGGCTACAAGTTAATGTAGTGCGTCCTCCTCACAGTGTTCAGCTAAAACTACAAGTTAGTGTAGTGCAACCTCTGCACAGTGTTCAGTTAAAGCTACAAGTTAGTGTAGTGCGAGCTCTGCACAGTGTTCAGCTAAAGCTACCTGTCGAAGGTTGGTGGTGTTTTCCTGATCCTATCACTACCGCAGGCAGCTAAATAAGCTACAAGTTAGTTTTTTGCGAGCTCTGCACAGTATTCAGCTAAAGCTACCTGTAGAAGGTTGGTGGTGTTCTCATACTACAGGCAGGCAGTTGATTTTGCTAGCTGCAGTATCTATATATATATATATATATATATATATATATCCCAGCTTAGTGCAGCTACAGGCCATTAGTATGTCTGGAAGGCCAACAAGGAGAGGCAGACAGTCACAAGCCAATAAAAGAGGGCAAGCAGGCTCTGTGTCTAGAGGCTAGTCGTAGAGACGGTGCATCCTCATCAGCACGTGGCCATGGGACACGCTTGGCCTTTTTTTCGGCAGCTGGCCTTGTTGAGCCGCAACATGCGGAAGACTTGGTCGAGTGGATGACCAAGCCGTCCTCATCCTCCTCATCCTCTCTCACCCATGCTCAGGGTACTTTGTCTGGCAAAGCAGCTGCCAACAGGGCCTCTTTCCTCGGCTCAATGGAATCAGTGACTCCTTCCCTAGCCCCACCATGTTCTCCTGAGGAGTCCCTCGAACTGTTTGACCATAGTGTTGGGTACATGCTCCAGGAGGATGCCCAGCGTTTAGAAGGCTCTGATGATGATATTGAGCTAGATGAAGGCAGTAACGTGAGCATGGACAGAGGGGGTGCCCAAGAAGGACAGCAATCTGGCAGTCATGCTTCCCCTGCTGCAGCATACTGCCAGCTTTGCTCCAGTGATGAGGATGGAGGGGATGATGAGGTCACTGACTCAACGTGGGTGCCTGATAGGAGAGAGGAGGAGGAGGCACATCACCAACAAGGCAGGATGCCTTCCAGGGGCCAGTCTAAGGGCAGCACACTGACTGCATCACACCCCAAAGCTCCGCATGTGCAGGGCGCTGCTGTCTCTGTGCGTTATTCCAAAAGTTCTTTGGTGTGGGCCTTTTTTGAGACGAGTGCATCAGATCACACCGCTGCTATTTGCAACATATGTCTCAAGCGTATCTCGCGTGGCCAAAACATCTCCCGCTTGGGCACCACATGCTTGACCAGACATATGTTGACCTGCCATGTAGTTAGGTGGCAAGCGTATCTAAAAGACCCACACCAAAGAACAAAGAGGACCTCTCCTTGCTCCTCATCGGCTGAGATCTCCAACCCCACTATACCTTCAGTCCTCTCTGAGAACTGCACTGAGAGGAATGAAGGTGTAGAATTAGGTGTGTCACAGCCAAGTACTTGTGGGCAATCTGCTTTCGGTACACCGACGTCAGATTGTACCAGGCAAATTTCCCTGCCCCAGCTGCTGCACCGCCAAAAGAAGTTCGCTCCCAACCATCCACATGCCCAGCGGTTGAATGCTAGCTTGGCAAAATTGCTAGCACTTCAACTGCTGCCTTTTTAGTTGGTAGACTCTGCCCCCTTCCGTGAGTTTGTGGAATGTGCGGTTCCTCAGTGGCAGGTACCTGTCATGGAACGTCCCACACTCCGCTTGAGTGCTTCCGTCATATACCACTTCCACCCAGTCTGTATACAGATATCAGATATTCCAACCTCTCTGAGCACAAAACAGGGCTACACTTGCTTGTTGCTACCATGAACTCTTTATTATGAATCAAAGTTACAAGACTTTATATGCCGTTGGAACCTCCTCTAACAATACAACTGTAACCTAATTAACATAATTAACATGAGCTAATTAACTAAAAAATTTACCCAGACCAGATGACAGACTTGTGGGCACCGAGCTTCACACAGTATTATAAACACAATAGCTGCAGCTCCAATAGGAGTCATCCCGTCTCCTACATTGTATAGAGGACAATGTGATCAGCTCATTCAATTAACATAAACACAGGTAGTTGGAGTTGATGACACCAGCATCTCCTCACAGGATGTGTCCCAACAGAATGAATCAGTCTTATCAGCAGGGGGCTGCTGGAGGAATCCCCCCTCCCTCTTCAGGGACACACACCTACAGCAAGGAGTCCCCAACAGAATCAAACAACATACAATATATACATATATACACGACGGAGTCTGATTAGTACAGTTCAGACTGGATTTCTCATTCACCTCACAAAGAGTATTGTTCCATTGAAAATCCAGGGCCCATAATCAAAAGGCAACAGGCTTGCATTCAGTCCTCTCCAACAGCCTCTGTCCCAGCTAGGTCTGTCACATTTCTCCCCTTTCGGCAGGAGACTAACACAGGAGGAGACCCCAGACGGGTTGACTCTGAAGTTAGTCCATAGTTTCAGTCCTCTAATGCCTGTACCCACACAGTACCCCAAACAAATTGTTCCAAACAGAGTATTACTCACCCAGCCAACCTCTGCCTCTCTCAGAGAACATATCTGCCGCTGGGGAGAGGCCTGGACTGGCCCTTTTCCCTGGAGTCCTTTCTGCCGCTGGAGAGAAGACAGGGGGACTGGGCTCACTCTGTCATGCTGTTGGGGATCTGGGCTGACTGCCCAGCATCCCTGGAGTATACAGGTGGAGACTGAAGGCCCATCCACCTTCACAGGAAATCCATCTTCTGTTAGTTGAGGGCAGAGTCCAGCAGTACTCGGCCCTGTTGCCAGCCCTTCTGCTGGAAACCCCACGCCATCTGCTCCGGCTACCTGTTGGGGAGGGAGGCCGACTGCCCCACCTCCCTGGAACTCTGTAGTTGTTGCCGGTGATGGCCAGAGGTTGGTAGCACTCTGCCCGGTTGCTGGTGCTTCAACTGGGGAAGTTCCCTGTAACTCCACAGATACTGCTGTTGGTGCGGGGCAGAGCACAGTGAAGTTTGGCCCCAATAGCAGCTCTTCTGCTGGAGGCTCATCAGGTTGTTCTTCCTCAGCAGAAAAGTCCATTAAATCCCCTACCTCTATAACTGGTGTCTGTGGATAGAGGTTCACCATCTCCTGTCCGTGGAACTCAGAAGATGCCATCAGTGCTGAGCAGAGCACAATGAAGTTTGGCCCTAATCCCAACTCTTCTGCTGGGGGCTCACCCGATGGTTCTTCCTCAGCAGAAAAGTCTATCAAATCCCCTGTCTCTGCAACTGGTGTCTGGGAAAGGAGGTTCACCATCTCCTGTCCATGGAATCCAGAAGATGCTATCAGTGCTGGGCAGAGGTTAGCAGAGCTCTGCCCTGTTGTCAGCACTTCAGGTTTGGGGATGGCAATCTCCAGATTTTCCACTGCAGATTCTCTGGCATGCTGCTGGACAGGCACATTCCTTCATCCAAGATCATCCCATGCAGAAATAGGATCATCAAGGTCAGTCAGCACTTGCTGCATCTGCCATAAGACCTCCGCCTCCCTAGCTGTGGGGGCAGGTTGGCAAAGCACACTATTGCTCTGCCACATTGCCGACTCTTCAGCCAGGATTTCAGGGTTGTCAGCTGGTATTTCCTGATAGTCCCAGGCAAAGGGAGCCCAGCCCTGGCACTGAGCAATGTCTAGCAGCCGTCTGTAGGCAATCTCTAGCTCCCATTCCTGAACGTCCAGAAACTCCAAATCTTCCTGTGCCCAGTGCACTTCCGAAATGTTCAGTAGCCCTTCTCTGAAATCCATGATTTCGTCCAACCGCCACTCCAAATCACTCCCAAAGTTAGAGTCCCCTGTCAACTTCACATACAACAGTCCCAAGCCGCCGTAGCTTAAGCCTTCCGTTGGGCTGTCATCCGCTATCCAGGGACATGCTTGGGATACATGCCACTGGAGGGTTCTGTAGCTCTCATCCAGCTTTATCTCTGCCCAGACCAGCCTACTTAATTCAGCTGTCTGCTTCTTGTGTGTTTTTTCTCCCAAAAACCGCACCCGCAGTCCGTACTGCGACCAGTACCTTTCCTCGATGGAGGGGAGAACTTTTCCCTGGTGTCGCTGCTCATGGGCTAGTGCTTCCTTCCAGGGTTTGCAGCGAATAGAATCACACCATCCCAGCAGGACCTGCTCTGACACTGGTCCTCTGTGCTGTATCTGCATCTCTCACAACCTCCTTCTGAATTCCTCATCCATGGCGGCTGGTATCTGTACCTCTCCTCTCCTGCTATCTGGACCTTGGATCCAGATGGAAGTTTGGATGTCCCAGACTGCAGGAAGCTTTCCCGCTGCTTGCCACCAATGTCACGGAACGTCCCACACTCCGCTTGAGTGCTTCCGTCATATACCACTTCCTCCCAGTCTGTATACAGATATCAGATATTCCAACCTCTCTGAGCACAAAACAAGGCGACACTTGCTTGTTGCTACCATGAACTCTTTATTATGAATCAAAGTTACAAGACTTTATATGCCGTTGGAACCTCCTCTAACAATACAACTGTAACCTAATTAACATAATTAATATGAGCTAATTAACTAAAAAATTTACCCAGACCAGATGACAGACTTTTGGGCACCGAGCTTCACACAGTATTATAAACACTATAGCTGCAGCTCCAATAGGAGTCGTCCCGTCTCCTACATTGTATAGAGGACAATGTGATCAGCTCATTCAATTAACATAAACACAGGTAGTTGGAGTTGATGACACCAGCATCTCCTCACAGGATGTGTCCCAACAGAATGAATCAGTCTTATCAGCAGGGGGCTGCTGGAGGAATCCCCCCCTCCCTCTTCAGGGACACACACCTACAGCAAGGAGTCCCCAACAGAATCAAACAACATACAATATATACATATATACACGACGGAGTCTGATTAGTACAGTTCAGACTGGATTTCTCATTCACCTCACAAAGAGTATTGTTCCATTGAAAATCCAGGGCCCATAATCAAAAGGCAACAGGCTTGCATTCAGTCCTCTCCAACAGCCTCTGTCCCGGCTAGGTCTGTCACAGTACCCAAACACCACTTTTTCTTATGGAAGTCAATTCCGGCTCTCTACCGGCATGTGGAAAGCAATGTCTTGGCCTCGCGGGACAGGGCGGTCAGCGGTAAGGTGCATATTACTGCTGACTCATGGTCCAGCAGGCATGGACAGGGATGTTACCTAAGTTTCAGTGCGCATTGGGTGACTCTGCTGGCAGCTGGGAAGGATGCAGGACAAGGTGCAGTAGTGTTTGAAGTTGTTCCACCACCACGCCTCCAAAATGCCACTACTAATGATTGTGACACACCTCTCTCCTCCACCCCCTCCTCTTCTTCTTCCTCCATGGCTTCTTCCTGTGCTTTGTCCTCGGAACCAGCGGTGCTCCGTAGCCGTTCAAGGGGCTATGCAAGTATGCAGGCCAAAAAATTCCATGCGGTGCTTGAGCTGGTGTGCTTGGGGGACAGGAGCCACACAGAGGCAGAGGTTTTGTCAGCTCTGCAGGGGCAGGTTCAGAGGTGGTTGACGCCACGCCAACTTAAGGCAGGAATGGTGGTTTGCGACAATGGCACCAACCTCCTCTATGCCCTCCGACAGGGACAAATGACCCATGTGCCCTGTTTGGCTCACGTCCTTAACTTAGTGGTGAAGCGGTTCTTGGGCAGGTACCCGGGCTTACAGGATGTCCTGAGGCAGGCCAGGAAAGTCTGTGTGCATTTCCGCCAGTCATATAATGCCAGTGCTCGGCTGGCAGACCTCCAAAAGGAGTTTAACCTGCCCAAGAACCGCCTAATCTGTGACATGCCCACCAGGTGGAACTCAACGTTGTCCATGCTGCAGCGGCTGCACACGCAGCAGAGGGCCATCAATGAGTACCTGTGCGACTATGGCACCAGGACAGGGTCAGGGGAGCTTGGTTTTTTCCCCACGCCAGTGGGCCATGATCAGGGATGCATGCACTGTCCTGTCACCATTTGAGGAGGCCACGAGGATGGTGAGCAGTGACAGTGCATGCATCAGTGACACTGTCCCCCTTGTCCACCTGTTGGAGCACACGCTGCATGGAATAATGGACAGGGCACTTGAAGCAGAACAGAGGCAGGAAGAGGAGGACTTCCTTAGCTCTCAAGGCCCCCTTTATCCAGACAGTGTTCCTGCGTGTCTGCCGATCACACAGGAAGAGGACGAGGAGGAGGATTGTGTCAGTATGGAGGTGGAGCCTGGCACTCAGCATCAGCAGCAGTCTTTAAGGGATCAGTCCCAAGAAACACATGGACTTGTACGTGGCTGGGAGGAGGTGGCTGCGGACCATGTCATCCTTAGTGACCCAGAGGACTCCGGACCGAATGCCTCAGCAAACCTACGCTGCATGGCCTCCCTGATCCTGCAAAGCCTGCGTAAGGATCCTCGTATTCGTGGTATCAAGGAGAAGGACCAATACTGGCTGGCAACCTTCCTTGATCCAGGTTACAAGGGTAAGGTTGCGGACCTTATCTTGCCATCGCAGAGGGAGCAGAGGATGAAACATCTTCGGGAGGCCTTGCAGAAAGGTCTGTGCAATGCATTCCCAGAGACTGGGAGGTTACAAACTCCTGTTTCTGGACAACGTGTTGCTGAGGCTTCGGTCAAAGAAGGAGCGGTTCCGATGCGTTCAGACAATTTTTTGGTCCGCAGCCCCAAGGTATGATCGGTTCCAGCAACCATCGCCAGTGTCTGTTTTACATGGTGCAGGAATACCTAGGGGCAAGATCTGACTTGGACACCTTTCCCACCGAAAATCCTCTGGGTCACTGGGTCTTGAGGATGGATCACTGGCCAGAGCTTGCACAGTATGCAATTGAGCTACTGGCCTGTCCTGCATCCAGCATTCTTTCAGAACGCACATTCAGTGCTGCTGGAGGCTTTGTAACCGAGCACAGGGTGCATCTGTCCACTGACTCGGTCGATCGACTGACCTTCAGAAAAATGAATCAGTCTTGGATCACCACCAGCTACCAAGCACCTGATGCTGATGTAACCGAATACATTTTTTGAAATCTCAAATCCCTTCAAAGACTGCCTATGCTGATGCTGAGTGACTATCCTGAGTAATTATCCTCTTCCTCCTCAATGATCACGCTGATAGCTTGTAAGAACATTTTTGGTTCTGGGCGCCACCACCAGTGCCTAAGGCCCAATTTTTCAGCCCCATTTTAACAGGGGCATGTAATTACAATTTTTGATGCAATACTTTGCAGCAGGGCTCGTTTCTGCGGTCCAACTAGACTATCTGTGAGGGGTTGCAGTGTTGTGGCACCAGCACCAGTGCCTAAGGCCCAATTTTTCAGCCCCTGTTCAACAGGGGCATGTAATTACAATTCTTGATCTAATATTTCACAGCAGGGCCCTGTGAGGGCTTACAGTGTTGTGGCCACAACAACACCTAAGGCCCAAATTTCTGCTGAGTATATAGGGCAGGCCCCTACTTTCAAACATCCAACTTACAAATGACTCCTACTTGCAAACGGAAGGAGACAACAGGAAGTGACATGAAATCTACCCCATAGGAAGGGAAATTCTCTCCTGTAAGAGTTAATATGGGAAAAACTTTTCTCCATTCCACTGATGCTTTATCACCAATCCTTGTTTCACAAAATACCCCAAATTTTCAAAAAACATTTGTTATTGGGGCAAAAAGTGAGGTGAAATCTTCTGAAGAGGAGCACAGACAGCAAAACAAATGTCACAGGGGTGATAACCCTTCCCTATGTTTTCCAAAAAGCTTAAAATAGATTTTTTGGCTGGAGCTAAACACGTTAAAAATGTACCAGTTCAAAATTACAAACAGATTCTACTTAACAACAAACCTACAGTCCCTGTCTTGTTTGCACCGCCTGTATACTGCTGTTCAGAGTATATAGGGCCTGGTGGCCACACGCCTTTCCTTTTTTTAATTTAGGTGCGGGGTTCCCCTTAATATCCATACAAGATCCAAAGGGCCTGGTAATGGACTGGGGGGTACCCATGATGTTTGTCTCACTGATTTTCATCCATATTGCCAGGACCCAACATTACATTAAAGCCGCAAGCAGTTTTAAATGACTTTTTTTCCTTTAAAAATGACATTTTGTGCAGGGACTGTTCTAAGCATGGGAAACACACGCCACTTTACAGGCATACTATAGGACACCCCCCCAGGTACGATATTTAAAGGAATATCTCTCTTTTTTTTAACTTTAAGCATCATTAAAATCACTGCTCCCGAAAAAACGGACGTTTTTAAAAGTTTTTTTTACATTGATACATGTCCCCTGGGGCAGGACCTGGGTCCCCAAACCCTTTTTAGGACAATACCATGCAAATTAGCCTTTAAAATTAACCCTTTTGATTTTGAACGTTTGAGTCCCATAGACGTCAATAGGGTTCTAACGTTCATGCAAATTTTCGGTCCGTTTGCAGGTTCTGGTGCGAACCAAACCGGGGGGGGGGGGGGTGTTTGGCTCATCCCTATTGTTGGGGTAACAAACCCTTTTTAATGCCTGATAATGCATATGTGCTAAAGTGACATATAGTCTGGGCCCTCACCATTCACTGTTATGCTTCATTATACTTTCTTTGTCTAAAGGGTATTCCACAATAGCCCCCTCCTCATGCTGCATAGTATCATCCATACACAGTGCTGCCCATGTAGCCACCCTACTTGTATATAATATGTGCACACACTAAAAGAATCACATTACAAAATCAAGACAAATGTTAATAACAAAATACAGAACTAGTGTTTGACTTATTATTCTTAAAAGGATAATACAAGACTTCCAAGCTTGGTCACAACATTATGATGACCCAGCAGCGGCCGCTTCATAAGGGGCACAGGGGCGCCGCCCCCCTAATCTCCATGCACCGGCCCCTAATCTCCATGCAGGGTGCCGGATGCAGAGATTTCTATAGGTTTTTTTTATTAAGCATGCGATTAGAGCTGGAAACTCTAATTGGCTTAAAAAATGGATGGGCTCGAGGCAGAGAGCACTGCGCCCTGAGCCCACCTAGTTGTGGGACAATAGCAAATTAATATTCGCTATTGGCTTCCTGCTTCCCCTCCAGTCCTGCGGAATCAGGAAGCGGGTATGGAGTAGAAGCAGGGGGATGCCACCCATGTCAACCGTGAAGCTGCCATGGAGTAGAAGCAGGGGGCCTCAATTTGCCATGTGTTTTTGGAAAGGGTAAATGTGTTGGGAAAAAAAAAAAAATATATATTTATAGCCACCATTATTTGTACCACATCCTAACAAACTACAGAAAAAACAACCCAAAGAGTGAACCATGGACTTTACTGGTACCAAGGAAGACATACACTTTAAAAAAATAAATAAAAATCAGTTTATTACATAGTAAAAATCAAGCCTAGAAAAAAAACTTTACTGGGATAATGAGATAAGAAATCTCCTATTGTGCATACCACTTGAAGTGACACATATACAATTACAATATTCATATCACTCCTTTGTCTAATATTCTAAGAGGTTGACGCATTTCATAAAATATGCTTCTTCAGGATCCTATTTCTTGGAGAAGAGAGGAAATGACCGGATAACACAGCATTTTGTAATACAATGTGATATAAAAAAAAACTTTTTAGAAATAAAAATAAGTGAGTTTAATGCCCACTGAGAGTGTCCATCCATCTCCTTTTGTGTTACAGTGTCTTCATGAAAAATCAATAGAAAGTGTCAGTGCTCCACCATTGTCTCTTAGGTATAATGAATGGCCGCTTACCGGAAGCTTTGATCCACAAGGGATCTTATGTGCATATAATTTATCCTGATGGAATGGATACCACTCCTTATGGAGTTCTCACTGGGACTCTAGAGTGAAAACAGGCTCTCGATTCATAGTAGATTCGTAGATAGTATCGCTGGAATACAAGCAAACAAATGTGGCCGCCTGCAGTACGATCTGGGCCTTTCAGTGTCACACCCATAGCTCCTGTCTGACGCATTTCCCCTTTATAAGGTGTCAACTGGGATGTTGATCCAGTAATTCCAGCGATACTCTAAGTGCAATTTTTATTAAATTTATTAGTTTTTAAAGGATTTTGCACTATGAGTATTTTTATCAATTCTAACTTCTAACATCCAAAAATCGAGAGCCTGTTTTCACTCTAAAGTCCCAATGAAACATTCATAAGGAGCCGTATCGATTCCATCAGGATAAATGCGCAAAGGATCCCTTGTGGATCTAAGCTTGCGGTGAGTGACTATTCATTATACCTAAGACACAATGGTGGAGCACTGGCACTTTCTATTGATTTTGCATGAAGACACTATGACACAAAGGAGATGGATGGACACTCTCAGTGGGAATTAAACTCACTTATTTATGAACTTTTTTGTTTATAAAACATTTTTTTGAAATCATGTTGGTTTCATTTTCAGTAGATTGATTGCACTGGTCACTTTATACTGAATTGTCTTATTTATTTATTAAGATTTTTTCATTGCACATTTGATTGATTTAGATTGCGGTCCTCTGCATAGGAGGCACGCACCATTGTATGGCCACTAATTTGTTGTTTACACAACTGTACGTTTTTTTGCATTTTTGTTTTATTTGCCAGGTACCACAGTAGTATTTTGTACCAACTGCATATCAGGTTGTTAATTATTCAGATTTTTGCACAACTTGCACATATTTAGCACCTTTGCATATTTTGCACTTGATTTGCATTTTTGTACTTTTAGACTGAGCACTTTTTTTTTCACAAAAACATATATTATGCATATAAGGAAGTGAAAGACAGCCAAGGACCAATCTGCTATATAAAAAACGGCACAAACAAGAAAAACTAAGCACTGAGGACAAACTAGCTTGTATTCAATTAAATAGCAATAATGACAATCCTCTTTTCAATCAACTTTCTTATACATGTAGTCAATTAGAGGCTCAGCAAACAAGCAGGCACATAACCAAGTATAGGTATCATAATATACTGTATAGTGGGAACCACAATGAGAACCACCAGGGGACCAAATCTATAATTACATAAATAGATATAGGAGTGAAATAATACCGGGTAAAATTTTGGTATGATTATTTATATATGTATATAGAGGTAAAGATTAACCGATGAGTTTAACTTTTCCCCAAATACCTTAATTAGGGCCACTCAAAGCATCCAAATAAAATAAGCATGCCACAGCAAATGGGGTAAAGAAAGGGTTCCTTAATATATACAAAAATGGCGCCACTACATTAGAGGACGCTGTGACTACATCTGCTGACGTCATCCTACGGTGCCAGGGGGGCATGGCGCCGTGGGATGACTTCTCTTTAATCTTGAATTGATCAATACTTTCTTCCATTTTTTGGTGAATATATTGATTAACATAATTTCATCACAACAGAAGTTATGATGAATGTATAGATGTTAGTTTTATAGTGAGAGATATTCAGCCAGGAAAATTGATTCTGCTTTCCACTGCTTGCTAGAATATATATGATGTGTCACAAAGCCATGCTGATGGACTGTTGGCTTCGGTGATGTCTGCTTAATTTTCTTAATTAGTTAAGCCTGGAAATGCCTAATGATAACAATTATAAGTCCATCTCCTGTGGTCTGTGCTTTAATGGCATTACGATGGCAACTTAACCATTAAGAATTTTCAGTGTTCTGTCTAAGTGATGGCAATGATTGTTTTAGTATTTTGGAAAAGGTTAATAATGTCCTGTATAGAACAACCCTTTGTGCCAAAATTAAAGGTAAGTTTTTTTTTTTTTCTCTCAATATTCTTTATTGAAGTTTTGAAATACAGAGATTAAGCAGTACAAATAATAATGAAGCGGGAAGGGCCCACTCCATTTGCAATGTGAATACAAAAGAACATGCGTTTACAAAAAAAAAGAGGAGCAACAACAGTGTGTGATGGTAATTACAGTTATAATGAGGATAGAGTCAGCAGAACTATAAGCTGTCCACTCAGGGGGGTACTCTGAGAGGGGAGGAAGAGGGAGGAGAGGAAGGGTAGAAGAAAGTTAGTGGGGATAAAGGCGTAAGAGTAATAGGCGAACTAGTGCCAAGGGAGAGCCAATGATGATAACCTGTTGGGGAAATAACAAGACCCGGATGTCAATGTACGGTCCAGCTGGGGAATAATACACTTTATTACCAAAAGTATTGAGATGCCTGCCTTTACACGCACATGAACTTTAATGACATCCCAGTCTTAGTCCATAGGTTTTAATATTGCGTTGGCCCACCCTTTGCAGCAATAACAGCTTCAACTCTTCTAGGAAGACTGTCCACAAGGTTTAGGAGTGTTTCTATAGGAATGTTTGACCACTCTTCCAGAAGCGCATTTGTGAGGTCAGGCACTGATGTGGACGAAAAGGCCTGGCTCACAGTCCCCGCTCTAATTCATCCCAAAGGTGTTCTATAGGGTTGAGGTTAGGACTCTGTGCAGGCCAGTCAAGTTCCTCCAACTCAGACTCACTCATCCAGTCAAGTTCCTCCACCCCAGACTTGCTTTGTGCATTGGTGTGCAGTCATGTTGGAACAGGAAGGGGCCATCCTCAAACTGTTCCCACAAAATTGGGAGCATGAAATTCCCTTAGTTCCCTTGACTGGAACTAAGGGGCCAAGCCCAACCCCTGAAAAACAAACAACCCCACACCATATCCCCCCTCCACCAAATGATTTGGACCAGTGCTCAAAGCAAGTTCCATAAAGACATGGATGAGCGAGCTTTGGGTGGAGGAACTTGACTGGCCTTCACAGAGTCCTGATCTCAACCCAACAAAACACCTTTGGGATGAATTAGAGCAGAGACTGTGAGCCAGGCCTTCTTTCCAACATCAGTGCCTGACCTCACAAATGCGCTTCTGGAAGAATGGTCAAACATTCCCATAGAAACACTCCTAAACCTTGTGGACAGCCTTCCCAGAAGAGTTGAAGCTGTTATAGCTGCAAAGGGTGGATCAATTCAATATTGAACCCTATGGACTAAGACTGGGATGGCATTAAAATTCATGTGTAGGTAAAGGCAGGAGCCCCAATACTTTTGGTAATATAGTGTATAATAGATGGGGAAAGCAGTTGTTGTGTATCATCTACACAGAGGTGGGCTATATTGCTCTGGTGTCCGATAGCCAGAACTGCCATTGTTGGTGGAATTTATCAAAACTTCCATTTGGGCATGGTCATTGAGTATATATCAATGGTCATACCAAGGGTGGGAGGACAGGTCTGTTTCCAGAGTTGAGCTATGGATAGGTGAGCAGCAATTAGGATGTGTGTAATAACAGGGTGAAATTTTGAGGGCTGGGTGGGTAGTCCTAGACCAAAGAGAGCCATCTGTGGGAGTAGCAGGTTAGAAATTTGAGTGACATTGTGAATGAGGGTGGAGATGCTTCTCCAGAATGGGATGATGGAGGGGCACCCCCAAATATGAAAAATATGTCTGTCTGTGTCACAGTGTTATGCATGTCACATCTACTCCAATGCAGGTGACTCTGTCTCTATCACAAGCAAGGGATAGAGTGTTCGGTATGCTTATATCGGGTGACTGGCCAGATCAATCACCTTGCAGGTGAACACAGACAGGGGGAATGCAACAGCCAACACCCAGATGCTGGAATGAGGAGCAGGGACACTAAGTGAGAGGAGGGGCCCCCGGACCCCTAGGAGCAGGCTTGTCAGGATTCTGGTGATAGAAGTTCCGAACAAGTCTGTTAGCATAAACAGATGCAGCTGGGAACCAAGAATTTTCTTCATGACCAAAGCCCTTCCAGGCGATCAGATACTGGACAGCATTCCTTACTTATGTATTCCAGAATACATTCTACCTCATATTTTTCCTGTCCATTGACCATGAGAAGAAGCTAAGATGAAACAATGGTATTTCTCTGAAGGGGTTTTAGAGGAGAAATATGGAAAACGTTAGGGATCCTCATGGAGGCAGGATGTTGTAATTTAAAGGATACTGGGTTCACCTGGTGAATCACTTTGTAAGGCCCAATAAATCTGGGAGCCAGTTTCTGTGAGGGAACTTTGAGGGAAAGATTTCTCGTGGACAGCCAGATCCGATCCCTGACCTTAATCTGAGGAGCCTGAGAGCGGAGACGATCCACAAAGTGTTTTTGGGCAGTGGAACTAGATGACAAGTTAGTCTGGGCTTTACTCCAAATCTGAGAAAATGTGTGGACTGTGGTAGCATCAGGAAGGTCAGAAAAAATGTCGGAGAATGAACAGGATTTGGGATGGAAACCATAAAAGCAATAGAAAGGAGAAATTCCAGTAGAAGAATGAGGTCAGTTATTATAGGCAAATTTAGCCCAGGGCAATGCTGAGGACCACTCCACTTGCTTATCAGAGACAAAACAGCGAAGATAGGTCTCCAGGGATTGGTTCATCCTCTCAAGGATTGGTTCATCCTCTCAGTTTGCCCATTTGTTTGAGGATGATAGGCAGATCAAAAAGAGAGGCTGGTTCCCAAGAGGTCACAGAAGGCCTTCCAGAACCTGGAAACAAATCGTGTACCCCTGTCAGAGACAATATTCTGGTGCACCCCGTGGAGCCTAAGTATTTCTCAGACAAACAATGCAGCCAGAATTTTTGAGGAGGGGAGTTTGTCAAGTGCAATGAAATGAGACATTTTACTAAAGCGGTCCACTACCACCCAGATGGCAGTGAGCCCATTTGAGGGGGCAGTTCTACAATAAAGTCCATAGCTATGTGCGTCTGTGGGTGTTTAGGGACAGGCAAGGGTAGAAGTAGTCCAGAGAGCTTGACCTTTGAGGACTTAGAGCGAGCACAGGTTTTGCAAGTTTTCACCTAGGAACAGGAGTCCTTACGAAGAGAGGGTCACCAAAGCCTGCGCAATTCCTGGCGCCCAACAGTCTTAGCATCATGTGCTTCAGAAAGCACTTTAAGCCTAAGATGGAGTGGGACAAATAGTTTTCCAGGGGGTAGATTGAATGGAGCGGTAGACTGACCCTCTAAAATAGAGTCTGAAAGGTCAGGTGAAAGGCCCCTATCATTTGTGCTGGAGGTAAGATACTCCCCAAAGCTCAGCTGTCTGGGACTTTTTCAGCACATCTGCAGCAGATCACACTGTTGCGATCTGCAAACTGTATTTCAGGCACATCAAATGTGGCAAAAACACCAGCCATTTGAGTACCACATGCTTAACAAGGCATTTAACGTCCAACAACTCAGCCCGTTGGAAAGAGCACCTAAAAGCCACACAAAAGGGGCACAAATCTGTCCCTCCTCCTCCTCCTTACCCACTTCAGTCTGCCCCTGCTATACCGAGTCATTACCTCTCAGCAGCCTCCACTGACAGGGATGATGGTATAGCACAGGGTGTCCCAGGTCTTAGCAGCACAGCTGCCAGCAGCACACCACCAGCTGTAGACTGTAGCCGGCAAATTTCTCTGCCCCATCGGCTGCAGCAGAAAAAAAAAATACAGTCCCTGCCACCCACATGCCCAGCGTCTAAATGAAATCTTGTCAAAGCTGTTGTCTCTCTAACTTCTGCCTTTCAGCCTGGTGGATTCTGTCCCCCTGTGAATTTGCACAATATGCTGTACCACAATGGCAGGTTCCCAGTCACTACTACTTTTCACGCAAGGCCATTCCATCTCTCTACCATCACGTGGAAGGGAATGTTCAGGCATCAATAGGCAAGGCAGTCAGCCCTAAAATCCACCTTACTGCTGACACATGGTCCAGCAAGCATGGGCAGGGACGATATATATTTTGTTCACAGCACACTGGGGAACGCTGCTTGCAACTTGAATGGATGCAGGACAGGGATCAGTGCTGCAGCTTGTTGTGCCCCCACGTCTCCATACAGCTGGTGGTGATGATGCCAGACCTGTGAGCTCTACCCCCTCCTCCTCCACTGCCACCTCCATGCCCTCCTCTGCAGAATTGTCCTATAAACATCAGGTACCCCCTAAGCATTCAAAGGTCTGTTCTATGAGTCAGGCTAAAAGGTGCCATGCAGTGCTTCAGCTGGTGTGTTTAGGGGACAGGAACCACACCGGAGCAGAGATTCTTGCAGCTTTGCAGGGACAGGCCCAGAGGTGATTCACACCATGGCAGCTGGAGCCAGGAATGGTGGTGTGTGATAATGGCTCAAACCTCCTGTCTGCCCTTAGACAGGGAAAGTTGACACATGTGCCATGCCTGGCACATGTCTTCAATTTGGTGGTGCGGCATTTCCTAAATACCTACCCAGGGTTGCAAGATGTGCTAAAGCTGGCCAGAAAAGTCTGTAGCCATTTCAAGCGGTCAAACACAGCCAGTGCTCGGTTGGCTGAACTTCAGCGTGAATTTCACCTGCCCGTAAACTTCCTGATTTGTGACATGCCCACCGAGTGTAACTCAACTTTGCCAATGCTGCAGTGGCTATACATGAGGAGGAGAATTCTGTCACTTTCATAGGCTTCGAAGAAGAGGAAGACGTATGTCAATCTGTAAGCGATGGCTATCCAACCTCAGGACCCTTGGGAGTAGTACGTGGCTGGGAGGAGGAAGTTCCAGATGCTGTCATCCTTAGTGACCCCGAGGAGTCTTCTCAAGCCTCGGCAAATTTGAGGCACATGGGCAACCTCATGCTTCAAAGCCTGCGAAAGGACCCAAGAATATGTGGCATAAAGGAGAAGGATGATTGCTGGTTGGCAACCCTCCTTGACCACCGTTATAAGGGGAAGGTCTCAGAACTTATCCTCACCGAGAGTGCAGAAGATAAAATCTCTTGCAGACACATTAAAGAGGATTTTATTGAACATTTTTTCTGACTTCAGTAGGTTACAGTGTTGTGGAAAACTTAGTTTTGAGTCTTCTGTTGGTCAAGAGAGGAGCGTTGGAGAAGGCATCCACCTAAGTGAGGCATTTTGGATTTTTTTTAGTCCTGGCCACCCAGGGCTGTCAGCTTCCACATCCCATCGGCAGCATCTGCATCACATGATGGACAATTACCTCCGGGCCAAAACAGAGATGGAGAGCTTTCCAGCTGATGATCCACTGACTTACTGGGTCATAGACCACTGGCCAGAACTTGCCCAATATGCTATTGAGTTGTTGGACTGCCCTGCATCCAGTGTGCTTTCAGAGCAGGCATTCAATGCTGTAGGAGGTTTTGTTACTGATCATAGAACGCATCTGTCCACAGACTCCGTGGACCGTTTGACTTTTATAAAAATGATTCAGTCCTGGATTACCAGCTACGAAGCCCCTGATGCTGATGTCACTGATTAAGTCTTTTTGGGATGTGGAATCTCTGCAGAACTTCCAGGCTGCCTAGCTTTGAGAGTGTTCAATCATTTTTTCTGGAAGAATGTTTTTGGTATAGGTTTCTTGGGCACAATCAACACCCAAAGACTAATTTTTCTGCACCTGTTTGACAGGTGCATATCATTGCAACTTTTTTGTAGCAAGGCCAATTCTTGCTTTCATCAAGGTTACCTCTATAGGGTTACGGTGGGAAGGCGCCACTGACACCCAAAGACCAGTTTTTATGCACCAGTTACGTCTATCCAAAGTCAAAGTGACACCAGAATGTATCCAAAAAATCTCTAATCTTGTTCACAGTGCACTAAATTGTGGCCTCATCATACATACTGGCTCCCCAGCTGTTGCTGAGCAAAATAAAGGCAGCTTGCAGGGAAAATGTCTTTTTTTTGGCTCTATAAATGCAATTATTGCTGCAGCAGATTTTAGACATGGTACAGATCTGCCACTTTGCAGGTAGACTCCCCAGGCACTATATTGGAAGGAATTTTTCATTTTTATGCTTTTACTTTGAAAATCAAAAAATCACTGCTCCTTTAAAAATGACATTTTTCACAAACTTTTGCAGGACCCAGACCCCTATAACCATTGTATGCCCAATTACTTGCATATAAGCCTACAAAATGGCCACTTTTGATTTTTGACATTTGGGTCCCATTGACTTTAATGGGATTAGTTATTCGGGTCCGAATTTTCACAGTGTTCGAAAGTTCTGGTGAAAACCGAACAGGGGTCCGTTCGGCCCATCCCTAATTATAAATATTAGATAAAGTTCCCGAACAGGGCTCAAAACTGTGAGACAAGGCATCTGCCTTGGTGTTCTTAGAACCAGGACAGTAGGTAATAGTAAAGAAAAGGGACCAATGGGCCTGACGAGAATTAAGGCACCTGGCCGTCTTAATGTACTCCAGGTTCTTATGGTCAGTATAAACTACAAATGGATGATGAGCCCCCTCCAGCCAATGTCGCCATTCCTCAAGGGTTCATTCGACTGCTAAGCTTTCCCAGTTCCCAATGTCATAGTTTAGCTCTGTACTGGAGAACTTCTGGGAAAAAAAAGGCACAGTTAGTTCGTTAGATGAAGATGACCGCTGGGAAAGGATGGCTCCTACACCGACATTGGAGGCATCAACTTCCACAGTAAATAGGCTTGTGGCATCAGGATGGGTCAATATAGGTGCTGAGACAAAGGCACATTTAAGTCTTTGAAAGGCAGGAATGGCCTCGGGTGACCAAACAGCTGCATTGGATCCTTTTTTGGTTAGGGCAGTAAATGGTGCAACAATGGTGGAGAAATTCCTAATAAACTTCCTATAGAAGTTGGCAAAGCCCAGGAAATGTTGCTCTGCTTTTACATCTTTAGGCTGAGCCCAATGGGAAATAGCTTGTACTTTGGCAGGATCCATGGCCATCCCAGAGTTGGACAGTATGTAACCCAGGAATGGTACTTCCGAGATGAAAAGTACATTTAGAAAGTTTCGCTTACAGAAAGTGTTGCCGAAGTTTCAACAGGACTGCATGGATGTGATTGTAATGATTACTGAGAGAAGAAGAGTAAATCAAGATGTCATCCAAATACACAAGTACAAACTGACCCTTGTGAAAAATGTCATTCACAAATTTCTGGAAAACAGCTGATGCATTATATAACCCAAACGGCATGACAAGGTATTCATAGTGACCTTCACGAGTATTAAAAGCTGTCTTCCACTCATCACCATCATGAATGCAAATCAAATTGTAAGCTTCTTGTAGATCCAATTGGGTGAAAATTTGAGATCCCTGAATATGGCTAAAGAGATCAGTAATGAGTGGTAGGGTATACTTGTTAGGAACAGAAAAAGAAAAAGAATCCCCTGCCCCGGCAGGGGATGTGGAAGGGCGAATGAACCCTTTCTCCAAATATTCCTGAACATAAAATTTCATGGCCTGAGTCTCAGGTAGTGACAGAGGGAAAATTCTGCCTCTAGGAGGGGTAGCATTAGGCAGGAAGTCTGTTGAACAATCGTAAGACCGGTGGGGAGGCAGAACAGAAGCAGCCTTCTCGGAGAAGACGTCAGCAAAATCAGCATAACAGGTAGGGAGAGCTGGGACTGTGAGATGGGCTAGTAGTTGGGTAGTTTTAATGCAATTCTGGAGGAAGGTCTGGGACCAGGACATAATCACCCCTGTAGCCCAATCTATGTATGGGTTATGGAGTCTAAGTCAAGGGTAACCTAGGATAAGGGGATAAGCAGGAGATGTTATTAAGCAGAGGCTAATTGTCTCCTTAAGAGATTCCCCAATGGTCAGAGTAATGGGTACCATGCTTAAGGTGACCATGCCCATGAACAAGGGAGAGTCATTGACAGCTAAGACTGAAAAGGATCTGTGCACCTCAGTCAAGGGAATCTGTAGACGGTGTGCTAGGTCCCTATCAATGAAATTGCTAGCGGGACCAGAGTCTATGAAGGCTGAGAGGTGATGAGAAAACTTGGCGGAGCTAAGTTGTGCAGGAACAAATAGTTTATATCAGGGGGACCTGACCCAGTATAGTCTAAAGAAGCAGACCCCACCCGCACTAGACTCTTGATGTTTCCCAGCTTATTAGAGCAACTGGCGACAAAGTGGCCGTGGCTGCCACAGTATAGGTAGAGACCCTGAGATCTTCTCTTAGCCTTTTCCCCAGAGGACAAATGGGTTGCGCCAATCTGCATGGGCTCCTCCTGGATAGGATGAGAGGACCCAGGAAGGGCTGATGGAGAAGTGTAGAGCAGAATGCGAGGGGACAAGGGAACGGACCTCTCTGCACACCTTTCCTGTAAACGCCTATCTATACGTATGGCTATTTGCATGGCTTCATTCAACTACTTTGGTTTAGTGTAGTGTACTAAGGAGTCCTTGATAGAGTCTGACAGGCGTAACCTGAATTGGTTTCTTAGAGCGCGTTCATTCAACCCTGAGTCAGGTGCCCAGCGGCAGAAATCAGAACAGTATTGCTCAGCGGTGAGTTTACCTTGACGTATTGACCTAAGATTAGCTTCTACTGAGTGGGCACAATCTGGATCATCATAGAGTAAACCCAGGGCATTGAAAAATCATTCAACTGACCCTCTGGCTTAAACTTAAAGTATAGCATACAACTATTTTTAAAGTTGGAAAACACATGGGGGTCACCAGAAAAATGATCAGGCAGGTTAACTTTGGGCTCTGGCTCCTGCGTTACTGCTGGAGGTGTATTTACATGCAAAGACAATTCCTGGACTTGTTATGTCATTTGGCACATTTCCTTAGCAAATAAATGGGCCTGTGCAGAGTCCACCTTAACAGAAAATTTTGTTAAAGGCTTGTGATAATGTCACATCTACCCCAATGCAGATGACTCTGTCTCTATCACAAGCAAGGGATAGAGTGTTTGGTTTGCTTATATTAGGTGACTGACTAGATCAATCACCTTGCAGGTGAACACAGACAGGGGGAATGCAACAGCCAACACCTGGAGGAGGAGGAGCACTAAGTTATCCTGACACAGTTTCTCCAACACTTCTTAGTCAGGGTTTGAGATGTATAGCAAAGGTTTGAGAAGATATGGCATATTCTTAGGTATATAAAGAAATCTTTGTTAGGAATTCCTTAGCGTTCAGAAAGATTTAGGAAAGACTGGAGTTCTTGATTATGGAAAAGTTCTCCAATGTTGAGTAGGCCAGCCCCAGTCCAGTGTTGCAGGGGAAGATCTGGAGAGAGGAGTTGTAGAGCTGAAAGGGGGGGTGGGCCAGTGTTTGAGGATGTAGACCATCAGAAAGTTGATGTGAAGCTTTCCATGTTGAAATAGCTGCATTAATGGTGGGGAAGGAACGAGTAGGGTGTAATTCTAGTCACACAGCTGTTAAGTGTGAAGACGGATGCTGGGTAAGCACTGAGGTTTTTTATTTGGAGCTAGGGAGTCTCGGAGGTTCTAGTCCACAATTTTTTTGTTTGGTCTAGGATGGTTGCTTTGTAGTACAGCTTAATGTTGGGGGCTCCAAGCCCTGCATATGACCTTTGGATGCTGAGGTATATTTAATTTGAAGGTATATTTGATGTGGGGTTTCCAAGCAGCCCATATAAAGTGGTTGAGGAGGTTTTGAAGCTTGGCAAAGTCAAAATGAGAGAAGTTAGCTGGATGCCCAGGTATGTTGTAGATGAGTTGGGGCCAAGGAAAAAGGGAAGATTTTGGAAATGTCTGACTTAAGACACGGTGGGGTAGAATGCCCTACATAGCATATTCCGAGTGGTTCAATTTATACATAGAGAGGTGGCTGAAACGATCAAGCAGTTCACATAGCGGGGGGTAGTGATTTAAGGGGATCTGTGAGCCAAATGATAATGTCATCTGTATAAGGGCCTATCTTGTGGGATACTTGACCCACTGTTAGTTCTGTAATGTGAGGGTGCAAGCGTGTGGCTTGAGCTAATGATTCAATGACAAGGGCAAAGATTAAGAGTGAGAGGGAGCATCCCTGATGAGTTCCATTGGTTATGGGGAAGGGGGAGGATAGCATGCCCAATGACCACACTTTTGCACTAGGGGCCGAATGTAGGCTCATTATTGCGTGTAGAATAGGACCAGGCCAAATATCCAGAGGACAGCTTCCAAATACTTCCAATGGACTCTGCCAAATGCCTTTCTGCATCTAGGAAGATCAGCAGAGAAGGCATTTGGTGATGCTCTGCCCATTGATTGGGATCTACAAACCTGCGACTGCCATTGGATTCTTGTTGCTGGGGATAAAACCCACCTGATCGGGGTGAATAACCATGGGTATGCATGTCACAAGTCGAGAGTCTAGGATCTTGGCGTAGAGCTTGAAATCAGTTCTGAAGAGAGATATAGGATGATAACTTGCAGGATCTTAGAAAGGTTTTCCTGGTTTATGAATGTGACTATGGTCTCTTCAAGTGATTCAGAGGGGATTTCTGTTAAAGGTAGATTTTTTTGAATTTGCTTAGATGGTGTTCTGCTGTGCAGTGGGATGCATTATATTACTGATGTAGTAGGGTAGTAGGGATCAAAGAAAAATGTTCTTTAAAAAAATTGTCATTGCCTAACTTGAATTTTTAAACAACAAAGGTTACCCTGTATTTTCTGTGTTTTCTTACCCAAGTCTTTCAGTGCCCTGACCTCATTATCATCACAAGTAGAGCTTGAAATTTTAGCTTGTTGCCTATGGACACTGTATTCTTCACATAAGACATCGTGCACATAGGACATTTGTTTAAGCCCCTCTGAATACCAGAACACCTGTCAGGAAGAGCTGCTTAAAAAACATGGTTAAAGCCACATGTTTCACACAGATTTAGGCATCCCTAGCATTTGAGCATTAATGCATTCAGTTAGTCAGAATATTCATTTATTCTGGCCTTTGGAATGCATTTACACTCAAACCCTAGATATGTCTTGTGTTTATGCACTTTTAGACGGGTTTAGGTGTGTTTCAGGTTTCTGCGATTCAGTTCCTCACTTGAACATGCCTTTAGGTTTTTTTTTTCTACCTGTAAACCCTCCTACTTCATAGACACATAGGCTTACATAGAGGTACTTTTACAGGCTAAAAAAAAGCTCAATTTCTGTAACAGCTGCATTTTTTTAGGATCTGTGTGGATGAGGCTTAAGTATCTGACGTTGATTTGAGATGTGTCCCCTCTCATGGCAAGGAGGACTTGTTTGAAGACTTGGAGGATTTGAGAGATCAAGGAATGCACTGGAACTTTTTCCTAGACTTGAACTTGGGCCTAGAGATAGTATTTCCTGTCTAAATCTTAGCCTTCATTTTCTGTGGCAAAAAGATGCTCTTCCACCTTAATATCCTTAATAAAACCGTCTAGTGAGGTGCCAAGAAAGCACTTGACATCAAAAGGCATGTGTAATAAGTGTTTTTTTGTACTGATAGGTGCAGGAACTCTCCCTTTCTGAGTCACCCCTTTTCTCCACCCCCTACCCACCTCCAAGCACCGTTCTGTGGTTCCGCCCCCTACTCACCTTTTGAGCACCGTTCTGTGGTTATGCCCCCTACCCACCTCCAAGCACCGTTGTGTGGTTCCACCCCCTACATGCCTCCGAGCACTGTTCTGTGGTTCCGCCCCTACACACTGAAAGGAAACAGTAGGTATTCTGGATGACCGCCCTTCTTATAGGTACACCAACAGGGCCCTCAGATATCTGGAGACACCAAATGAAAACGAGAGGTAGGTTGTGCATTCGTAAAATGTCTACCTTTATTAGGTGTGTTACAGCTTATATATGGTTCAACATACCAATAGAAAGAGGGGAGAGGGGAGTGGTTACTAAATGATGTATTGGTATAGAATATATGGTTATACAAGTCAATGACCCTTTAAGATACATTATCATGAGTTAACATGAGTCAACAGGCCATCTGGTTACGCGTCATGAGTTATGAGCACCGTTCTGTGGTTCTGCCCCCTACCCACTTCCGAGCACCATTTATGTTTTGTTTTCCTTTCAATTCGTTATTTACATAAACTAGCTTTGTTAAATAAGTTTAAACTGTTTAATTCATTTTCAGAATTTGTTTAGTTAATTCATATTTGAATCAATTTGAATTTGAAAAGTTTTCAAATCAATTTCGAACAGTTTGAGTTAAAAAAAAAATTTCGAATTTGAAAAGTTTTCGAATTCAAAAAGTTTCGAATTCTATACGTTTTCTAATTCAAATAGTTTTCCAACTTCCAAAGATAATAAAATAGAATAGAAAATAATATAACAGAAAATAAAAGAATAGACTATAATAGAGTAAAACAGAACAAAATAGGATAGAAAATAAAAAGAGAATAGAATGCAATAGAATAGAATTAAAAAAAGAATAGAATTAAATATATTATAACAATCTTCTGAAATTCGAATAGAATAGAATAAAAAAAATAGAATAGAAGAGAAACAATAAAACCATTTTCCAAAATTGAAATAGAACCAATTTGAATAGACTAGAAAAGAATAGAGTAGAATAGAATAGGAAATAACACAATGGTATAGAAAAAAACAGAATATAATAGAATAGCATTAATATAACCATCTTCCTATTCTAATCTATTCTTTTCTATTCTATTCAAATTTAAATTGATTCTATTGGAATTTTGGGAACTAGTTATATTCTTTCTATTCTATTCTAGTCTATTTTTTTAAGTGTATTCTTTTTCTATCTGTTTATTCTATTCTATTTCATATTCTACTATTTTATTTTCTATTCTATACTATTGTTTTCTATTCAAATTTATTCTATTTGAAATAAACATTTCGGAAGATGGTTATATTCTTTCTATTCTATTTGTTTCTGTTATATTCTAGTCTATTCTGTTCTTTTATTTTCTATTCTATTTTGTTCTGTTTTACTCTATTATATTCTAGTCTTTTATTTTCTGTTATATTCTTTTCTATTCAATTTTTTTCTATTCTATTCCTTTATTTTCTATTCTATTTTATTCTCTTTGGAAATTTGAAAACTATTCGAATTTGAAAACTAATATTCAAAGACTATTCAAAACTAATATTCAAAGACTATTCAAATTCAGAAACTATTTGAATTCAAAAAGTATTCGAAAACAATCCAAAAACGATTCAAATTTTAATTTTCTCCAACTTGTTTTTTCCTTTTTTTTCGGATCCATTTAAATTCGGTACCATTGTAATTCGGAAGTTTGGATACATCCAAACTTCTAAAAAACAAGAGTTCATCAGAATTTCAATTCGGAATGAAACAATCGACATATGTCTAGTGATAAGTAATTTGTATGGGATTTGTTAATGACAGGAAAATCAGTAAACTAGGGCAACAATAGATCCCCCCCCCCAACAACAATGGACCACCTAAAAAAAAAAATCCCCCGGCAGCAACAATAGACCCTCTGCAGCAACAACAGATCTTCCCACAGCCACCATCAATAGACTCTCCAGCAGCCAGCAACAATAGACCTCTCCCTCAACAGTAGATCTCTCCCAGCAATAACTGACCCCCCAGCAAAATTAGAGCCACCCCCAGCAACAGTAGGTCCCCACCAGCAACAATAGACCCTCCTGCAAAAATAGATCCCCCCAGCTAGAATAGATCCCCCAGCATCCAGCACCAATAGATCTTGCAGCACACCACAGCACCCCTTGGCATTACATACATTCAGTGCTGGAGGTGCATTCTCCCACGTTCCTGCTGAAAAAAAGCCCTGGATATTTGGCAGACTAGCAAGCCAAAGGGTCTTCTACATGTATATTAATAGGAGACTTATTCTACACATCATAATGGTAAAAATGTCCTGCTAGGTACGGCATGCTTGTAAAACATGAAGCCTTAGAAAAGATTTCCAGTCTTTTAACTCTTGAATTTCCTTAACAGGGATAGTCAAAAACTGAATGGTCAGGTCCACAACTGGAATAGCCCACTTCTTGAGAAAATCCTTCTCAATAGGGTATTGCTGAGCAAAATGGTTGGGCAAAGGTAAAATAGTTATTTTTAATTTTTGAAAGTTGATAAAAAAGAGTTAAAGAGAACTGTAAAAAAAAAAGTTTTGAATAAAATAAATAATAAAATCATTAAAAAAGTAAAGCGCCCCCTCCCCCTGTGCTTATGTGTAAGCGTGGATGCATACGAAAGTCCCGCACGCATATGTAAATGGTGATCGCACTACACATGTGAGGTATCACCACGAACGTTAGAGCGACAGCAATAATTTTAGCTCCAGACCTCCTGTGTAATTTTAAACAGGTAACCTGTAAAGGCTTTCAAAGCGTCTCTAATAGAGATTTTTTAGGTACCGTAGTTTGGCACCATTCCATGGGCGTACGCAATTTTAAAGCGTGACATGTTTATATTTAAAAAGAAAATGGGTATTATATATTGTTTATGTGCAAAAAAAAAAAACAGTAAAGTGTATTTTTTTACTCATACCATATTTGGGAAAATGCCAAATACCATAGTTGGGAAGATACTGGAGAATTTAATAAAAGACCACAAAGATGAGTTTTTGCTAGAAAAAAATATTTTAAGCAACAGACAGCATGGATTCATGAAAGACAGAAGCTGTCAAATCAATCTGATTTCTTTTTATGAGGAGGTAAGCAAAACCTTAGACAAAGGAGTGGCTGTGGATATAGTATACTTAGATTTTGCAAAAGCGTTTGACAGTTCCCCGCACACAGTTAATGTGTAAGGTAAAGTTTACAGGCTTGGAAAAATCAGATTGTAAATGGATAGAAAGCTGGCTAAAAAGACTGTATTAACAGAGTAGTGGTTAATGATTCATACTTTCAATGGTCTAAGGTTATAAGTGGTGTTCTCCAAGGTTCAGTGTCAGGACCCTTACTATGATATAGATATGGATATGGGAAGCAAAAACCATTAGATTAGCCAATGGACAACTGTGGACTCCTAAGAAAGCCATCAGTTGTAAAACAGTTGTTGTAGTCTACTATATGGAGTGTCAATGTAAGGCATTTTATGTTGGAAAGACTAAAAGACCTTTCAAAAACATTGCATTAGAGACTACGTTTGTGAAATAAAAACTGTAAAATGGAATTGGCAATTAGCTGCCATATTGGCCTGTATCATGACTTTGAGTTGAGATATATGAGGTTCTTTGCTCTCGAACATGTTAAGGGATCCCCCAGAGGTGGTGACATTGACAAACGCCTTCTACAGTTGGAGACCCAGTGTATTTTTTGCCTGCAGGCGACAAAGCCACCGGGCCTGAACGAACAGATCAACTTCAAATCATTTCTATAGAAGAGAGCCATAGTTGATAAAAAGAACTTTTTTCTCACCTTTTTTTGGGGGATTAATTTGCCTCTTTACATGTCCATTGGCTGTAATATCTTCCTACATAAAGCTACAAAGGATTAAACTAATCATTATGTTTGATACGTGATAAACTATAAACATTGGACTAAATGCACATAGAATATTTTTGTATGAGATGCATCTTCCCTCCAGTGCGGGTAAATGTGGGGTCTGTTCTCGATTGTGGAGTGATCTGAGGCTGTGCTTTGTGGTTAGTTCTGTGTCCCTCCTCGTTAGAATAATGAGGAGGTAATAAAGCTTTGGATCCCATGAGTATGTGAGCCTGCATTGTTACACAATAGTTGTGAAAGCATGTATTTGAGTCACCAATTTGGTGATCTCTATTATAGATATGAAGCCTTCCATTTATATATATTATGTATAATATCTAGTATTGCTTACTGTGAATGTAAATCAACATAGCAATCAATAGGGTTACACTGGCCATCTCTTCTCTATACACAAGATGGCGATAGTGAGTATTCTATGTGTGTTTGCAAAGGGTTGTGACATCTGTCAACATTACCACTAGATGGCATTAGGTATACTTTTTTCCCTTATGAACATTGGATTTGCCCTAGATATATTCTATATAGATGATATTTGATTTTGATATGTAGGCTCGTGGTGGGACGGGGTGGAATTTGTGCCCCAGCGCCCTGTTAGCACTTTCCTGCATCCTTGGATGCATTGGTTTGGACTAGCTTTGGGCACTGTTTAGGCTGTGGCCGCGCGTCCCGCCATTACTGCGCATGCGCGATTTGATGGTGCATTTGTGGTAGCACACTCAGGTCTTGTCAGGTACACAGCTGATCTAGCTGAGCTCTGACGAGATGGGGAAGTGTTTTTTGGCGCAAATCCACCCCATTTAAGGGTGCTGTTATGAGCAAACATTTGTGGATCCTCATTTGGAGATTGCTCTCCACAAGAATGGTTGTTTGTGATCAAGGAAAGAGCAGGTTGGTAGACGTTTCCTGACATCATTAGGGTAACTTTCAACTATTTTTTAGATGGTTTAGTGGATAAGTTATGTGTAATTACTAGGAGAGGGAGTTAGGCTTTTATTTATATGCCTGTCTTATGTTATTCCAGATCTGCCTTGTTAACCAGCTCAGCAATTGGAATCTGCACACTGCTTCTGCTGTTTTTTAAGAATGTGCCAGGGGGATTTCTCCTAGGTATGTGACATAATATGGATCAGTTGATGCATATCATTGTTGCACTATATGAGGTTTCTTTGGTAGAGATATATCATTTACCTTCTCTTTTTTTGCAGTGCAATATGGCAGGATATGTGACCGATTAGCTTTAAACTGCATATCCTTGTATATGGGATCCCTAGTGGCTTTTGGGACAGCATTTCCTTGGATGGTTTTAGATCTACCTGATTAAGACAGACACTTGATCTACTTTGCAGCGCACTGGTGGGTATTTGTAAATGCCCTTTGGAGGCTTCTCAGAACCATTACTTACTAAATGTAAGTGTTTGAACCAATGTATAAATTAATTTTAACACTATTTTAATGTATTAGATTAAAGCTATATTTTTCTATATCACTTTGTCAGATGTTATTCCACAAGGAGGTTTCAGCACCTCTAAAGTCCCAAATACCCAATTTATTTCTGTTCTAAACTGATAAGAGGCATGGAGAAGCTCAGCTATGAGGAAAGATTAGAGGAACTGAGAAGGGGGGTTAAGGGGGATGTGATCAACACGTATAAATACTTAGATGGTCCAATAGTAAACTTTATGTAGAGTTATTCACTTTAAGGTCATCACAAAGGACATGGGGGCAATCTTTACGTCTAGAGGAAAAGAGATTTAATCTTCAAATACAAAAAGGCTTCTTCACAGCAAGAGCGGTGAAAATGTGGAATAAACTCCCTCAAGAGCTGGCCAGCTCAGTAGATCGATTTATAAAAAGCCTAGATTCTTTCCTAAACACACAAAATATAACTGGATACCAATATTTATAGGTAAAGTTGATCCAGGGAATATTTTATTGCTCTTGGGGGATCAGGAGGGAATATTTTTCCCCGCTAGAGCAAATTGGATGATGCTTTATTGAGTTTTTGTTTCTTTCCTCTGCGTCAACTGTGAGCATAGGATAGTGCATATGGAGGTTTTCAATTTGTGTGTGTGTTTTTTTTTTTTGGTTGAACTGATGAACTTTTTTCAATCAGATTAGCTATGTAACGATGTAATTCAAACTATTATGTTAGTCACAGAGCAGCTTTCTTCATGCCTTTTGAAAGTTGTAAACATTAAATATTTGTAACACTGAGCACCGTTACTGAAGACACAGAACTCTATTTGTCCACAAGATGGCAGTGTTCACCACTTTGCCTTGCTATAGCTCCAATACAAGAGTAGGCTCAAAGGAGGAACCTACATACAGTAAAGCTGGTGTCACAACTGCAAGGCCCAGAAGTCACAGCAAAGAGGAGGGAAAATTTAAAACAGATTCGCCAACCAGGAAGATGTGTGACAGCGCTGGGCTGAGCGGTTTGAACCAGGTCGGTTTGGACTGCATTCCACATGGCTAGAGAACAGAGGGGCAGGCCGCTGTGCTGAGTCATGGAAATAACCCGAGGGGGATCTTCTACCATCCAGAGTTGCTGACTGAATGCATTTATCCTAATCGCCTCAGCTGCATAACTTCTGCCCCCCTCATTCCAAAGCACCTTGTCCCCATGTTCACGGGCGACAAGTTGGCTTTTGGGACAGCACCCTGGCTGGTGGTTGTTGGGGTCTGAGGGTGGGGAACTTTAACAAAGGGACCCCTAGATCTCACCCCCCATGTGAATGAATATGGGGCACATATTACTCCTAACCATTCAGCAAAAAAGTATAAAAAGGGAATAGAGACAGTACACAAGTTTTTGATAATTCGGTTATTAAAAAATAAAAAATAATGTCCCCCAATGTAGATCCATCATCAAGCAAGCCACCCGCCGCACCTGGAAAAAAAAAAAAAAAAAAAAGTTTGCCCCATCGAAGGCTCCGCACTGATTGCCTGCTTCTTTGTCTGACATTTCTTAAATAGATAAGGGGTCGAGTCACCCAATGACATCAGCGGGTGACCTGCCCCATTGATACATCATCGACCCAGTATGCCCCAGTCTGTGATGGGATAAAAAAGGGATAAAAACCAGGTACTGTAGGACTCTGCTACAAAGTTTGCTAAAAATACCTGTGATGTACATAGATCACCCAAAGGGGGTTGTTTTTTTCTCAGCAAGCCAAAAGGTGAAGTTACTTTTTAAAGTGTAAATGTATAGTTGAACTTTAAGTTGTTAATTTCTCTGGGGCTCATGCGCGGCTCATAAGATAGCGGATGCATAAGTTTAGATCTCCGGCCTCCGTTGCTAAATCCGTAGCTCCCGCTCCGCAATGACAGCGTTCAAAGCTCTGGGAGCCCTCTCACTCGACCCAGGAACCATCCAGCCAACCTGCAGATATTTTATGGGTGAGATTGGCGATTATAGACACATCTACCAGAGGCACACCCTGCAGGCCACACTCAAGCCTTCCCAACTTATGGAACGCTTCCTGCTTAGGCCGCAATCCCCGGCCTCAGGTACTCCGGTGGACACCTCTAAGTCGGCTGACACCCTCCTGCCTGTCAATCCTTCCTTATTCGCTGAACGGCCCTCACACAAAACCACAAACATCCGATCAGCCTACTACAGCAACTATGGTGACTGTGGAGATTCTGAATTTAAAGCTGCAGGCCTTGCTTCAGAGTTTAACCCAAAACATCGCCAAAGAGGTAGGAAAGATTGCTCATGATCTCAGGGGGGAGACTGCATAGACACACTGGAATCCAAGTTTGATAACATGGTACAGTATGTCCATGTTTTAGAGGATGAAAATCCTAACCTCAAAAATGCAGTATCTCAACTACAAATTCAACAAGAATATTTTGAGAATAGGGAACGCTGGCAGAACCTGCTGATCCACTGGGTCCCAAAATCCATTAAAGACAAGGAAATTCGGGCCCTACCTCCTTGCATTATTTTCTACTTTGGCACCCCACATCCCTGACATTGATTGGTGCCTTGATAGAGCCCATAGGTCTCTGGCCCCTAATCCTCCTCAGTGAAGAGAAGAAAACCTCAAAATGCACAGAAGACTGGTTGGTTTACAGTCACCACATCCCAAATTATAGAATTGGAAAAGGAAAAAACAAACCCCTAAATAACAGGACTTTTAAGGTGACTGAGACCAACAAAAGTATTAAATGTAAAAATATATATATGATTTTATTAAAATATACAAAAACATATCAAAAATATAAAAATTGCGTTCATGTGGAATATACAATCCTAGTAGAATTACAGAGCCATTCTTATAATGTATCCAATTTTTATATTCTACTAGGATTGTATATGAAAGCAAAGAAGCTCTTACCATAGCCACCCGCAACAGAATGAGGGTTGATTTTAAAGGTGCTAAAATCCAAATCTTTAGCGATTTATCGCCCATCATCCTGGCTAAATGGCGCAATCTGTGCCCCATCACCGCACATCTACAAAACCACCAGGTTCCATACCGCTTGGGCTTTCCATTCCATCTCACGGTATCCAAAGATGGGACACAATTCTCCATGAGAGACCTCCAGGAAAGCGAGACATTTATACGAAACCTGGGCCTTCCACCTGTGCCGGAGGAGGACCTACAGGTACATGCCTCAGCTCCCAAACCACTCTCTACTCCGGGAAGATCTGGATTCCAGCTCGCCAGAGACCACGGAAAGCTTTCCTCACTCCCCAAAGAACTGCATCATACAGAGACCCCACCTGAGGATCATAATCAGGCTGCTTCACCATTTTACCTCCTACATAGAGGTCTCAGTTTCTACCTCTGCGTTACAGGATTCTGGGCTCAGAGTCTGATCCTTATTCCTATCCTGTTTTGAGAACACTACCCTTGTTGATGCATATAAGACAGTTTCCAGTTTGTATGTTTCCTACCTACCTTATACCTAAGATACTTGGATGGGACTGAGGCTGGTGAGTAGGATCTGTCATGTCCCCTCTACATGGTCTTGAAATCTGACCATGGTCCCCTGAGGGGTTCACCCTCTTCAGGCCTTATACCTAAATGGTCTATGTTTTTTGTTCTTCTACTATGGATCCTCTTTGATCCTGGCTATGTTTCTATTTCCATTTTTGAAATTTTTATTTTTTATTTTTTTTTATTAGATCTTTTTTTGATCTACTCTGGAATCACAATTGTGTTCCAACTGCAACATCTCAATTTTTTTTTAGTTGTCAGTTCTACAATGGTTTATATGTTACATACATCATGGTATATACATACTCTCTGGTCTACCTATGCACAACCCACATATGGCTGTCAGTATTATCTCTTGTAATGTTAAGGGCCTAAACTCCATTTGTAAACGCTGGATGGCACTAAAGGAGTTCAGATCCTCAAATGCAGACATGGTCATGGTTCAGGAGACACATTTCAGAGCAGAGGGATCATTCAAATTTGCATCTAAATATTTTCCCACTGCCTATGTAGCCTCTGATCCTTCTGGTAAAACTGGAGTAGCAATACTACTCTTCTCACTTAGAGCCTCACGGATATTATGTCCTCCTGAACTGTGACCACATGAATACTTATTTTACCCTTGCTAACATCTATGCACCTAACTCGGGACAAATTGGGTTCCTTGAGGAGGTTTTTGAGAGAATTCAATTTTTCTCTCAACCCTTCATGATCATAGGTCTAGATTTAAATCCATGCATGTTTCCGACTAAGGAAAGATTTGCCTTATTTCAAAGCACCCCATCTCTTCAAGTGCAAAGACTCTCCTCCTCATTCTGAAAGCTTGTCCGAGCCCACAATTTGTTTGACACGTGGAGGGTGGCACATCCAACTGCTAAACAATTTATGTTTTATTCCCCACCTCACAAATTATACACAAGGCTTGATCACTTCTTTGTTTCTGCACCTTTACTGACATATGTAGTTAACTCTGACATTAACCCAATCACCTGGTCAGATCACGCACCCATAGTACTTGATCTCCTCTTGTCTGCTCCAATCCCCAGGAAATGTCACTGTCGTCTCAATGAATCCGTCCTCAATACCCCTACTGTCAAACTTCACCTACAACAAAAATTGACTGAATTCTTTCAACTTAATGAGGGTACAGTATCTAGGACATCCACTCTGTGGGAGGCCCATAAAGCTTTCTTCAGAGGTGAATGTATCTCCTCTGGCTCTCGTCTAAATCAGGACTCAACCCTCCAAACACTCCTCTCTATTAACCCAATTATCTACAGCAGAGAAATGCTTACTCAACTCTCTTGCAGTGGATCGCCTTCGAGCTGTAGTCGCCCTGCGTAATCACATTAAATCCCTAGACATGACTAAAATCTCTAAATCGTTACTATGGTCCAAACAATAATTATATGAATATGCTAATAAGCCTTGTAGAATGCTGGTCAACAAACTGAAACCACGACCTTACACTTCTATCCCTGACTTTCTGCTACAACCCAATGGCAATCCCACTTACTGCCCTCAGACTATGACTAAAGTCTTTGGTAAATTCTACCAGAAACTTTAACTGCTTATCCACAGACTCAGACTCTCAGTTCACTCCGGAGAAATTTAATGCTTTTGTTGACTCCCTAATCCTCCCCACATTGACCCTGGACAATTGCTCTGGGTTAAATACACCTAAATGGTCGAGGAAATCACTGAGGTTATCAACCATCTTCCATCACATAAATCCCCAGGACCTGATGGACTCCCCTAGTCATATTATAAGACGTTCTTCCAGAGCCTTGTCCCTCACATGGTAAAACTGTTCGCCTTTCTGATGAAAGGGAATATTCCACATACTCAATTTTTACATGCTTTCATAATGGTCATCCCGAAACAGACAAAGACCCAACGATACCTGACAACTACCATCCCATAGCCCTTTTAAACTCTGATTATAAAATATTCACGAAAATATTGGCAAATAGACTATCCCAACTACTCCCTTCCCTAATACACAAAGACCAGGTTGGTTTTGTTCCTACTAGACATGCAGGGGACAACACCAGACGCACTATTGACCTTATTGACCTTTTGACCAAAACCAAGCTATAGTGCTGAGCCTGGATGCTCAGAAAGCATTAGACCACCTAAATTGGCCATTTATGTTTGCCATGCTATCCAGATATGGATTTTCAGGCCCTTTTATGCAGGCCCTTAGAGCATCTTACATATCTCCATTGTTCACCCTGAGTAACGACACCAGACAGGGCTGCTCCCTGTCCCCCTTGCTTTTTATTCTCAGCTTGGAACCTGTAGCTGCAGCCATCAGATCTCATTCTGATATAATGGGGTGATGTTGAGACATCAGGAGTACAAGCTGTCCTTATTTGCTGATGATATCCTACTTACAATAACACAAGCCCATACTTCACTCCCATCACTCCATGACATTCTACAATCATTTGGTAGCCTTTCAGGATTAAAGTTAACCCGACTGTAACGAAACGTCCCACACTCCACTTGAGTGCTTTTGTCATATACCACCTCCTCCCAGTCTGAATATAGATATCAGATATTCCAATCGCTCATAAGCACAAAACAAGACGATACTTGTTTAGTTGCTGAACATGGACTGATTTATTTGAGATGACACACAAATATATAAAGCAGGCTTACAATAAAAACTGTAACCAGAAACTTAATTAACATGAGCTAGTTATCTAATCATTTACCCAGAGTAGGTGACTCAGATATTTGACCATTTAGGGTAGACTTCGTCTCCTAGCTCACTGATTATACAATACACATTATCATAAACATCAACACAGAACTCATTCATACAATAGCAGGGTTAATTAGCACAAACAACCATGGGTGAAATACTCTTATGCTGTGTACACACGATCAGAAATGCCATCAGCGGGGCGTGGCTTGGCAGCGGATGTAGTCAGTCGCACATCTTGTGAGCTCCACCAGAAAATCCGCATAGAAATCCTGCAAATCTTTGCTGACAGACCGAACATTGCACCAAACTACCCTCCGGTACACCAGCTACAATCGCCCGCTCACAGCGACATACCAGCATGGCCACTAAACACCCCAGACGCGGCTCCACGGCTCGCTCCGCTCCGGACCATGAGGCCCAAGATGGTGGCGCGGCATTTAAGTCGGCTGCAGCGAAACACAGGGAGGCCGTGCAGAAGCTTTTCCCCCAGTCTGACGTATGGGACTCACCAGAAACGAACGGCAATGGAGCGGAGAGCCGAAGCAGTTCACAATCGGAGGCAGATGATACTGTTCCCCTGGAAGATCCACACGCTGCTCTGCTGCCCTGGGACACTGTGAGTAATTTACCTATGCCCCAAAGATTACACAAGGCCCAAACCACGAGCTCGCCTGAACAGGAACCCACACTGAGGGATATCTTCTCCGCTGTCACCTCATGCAATCTCTCTATTACTGCACTTGCATCAGAGGTTAAGGGGATGAAGGCAGAGATGTCTTTCCTGCGTCAGGATATGCAAAAATTAAGGGATCGAACCTCTGCTATTGAGGGACGTATTAGTACTATAAAAGATGACTGGGCCCCCATGCAAAGGGACACACATGCTCAACAAATAATGGTAGCTAAACATGCTGCGAAACTCGACGATTTAGAAAACAGGCTACGCAGAAATAACGTCAGAGCTATTGGCATCCCTGAAAAAATGGAGGGCAGGAACCCGGTCGATTTTATTGAAAAATGGCTGCTGGATAAATTCGGGAAAGACTCATTCTCCCCCATGTTTGCAGTGGAGCGGGCGCATAGGGTTCCATCTAGGCCCTTGCCCCCAGGCAATCCCCCTAGAGCATTTATTTTCAAAATGCTTCATTATAGAGACAGAGACATAATTCTATCAAAAGCCCGCACTCTGGGAGATGCCCTGGTGATTGAAAACTCCAAAATATCACTGTTTCCAGACTTTTCAGCTGATGTACAAAAGCAGAGGGCCCAGTTCAATGATATTAAAAAGAGACTCTGCTCTCTGGAACTACAATATTCTATGCTTTATCCGGCTCGTCTTCGTGTGGTAGCCAGGGATGAGGTTAATTTTTTTGAGAGGCCTGCGATGGTGGTGCAATGGCTGGACAGAGGAGGAAAAATCCTTACGAGAAGATTTGGGCAGACGACGCAGAAATACCTGAAGATCAACGTCCTTCCCTAAACCCTGAGAGGAAATTTTCTTTTATTAAAGCAATAATGGTGCAATTATTATCCGTTCATAATAGTTCTAGTCACAAGATGGCAATCTTCGCTCCAAGGCGGAAGATACCGCACGAACAGTTTATTAATGGTATCTACGTTTATGCCAATAAACCAAGGCCTGTTGCCTTTTGGCTCTTCAAAGCCGGCTACTGAATTTAGCCCCCCAGTTGCGGGTCCTTCGTGGACACTACAGCTTCTGTTTTTTTCTGTTGCTTTCTTTTTGTTTTTTGTCCCCAGGGACACAGTTACTTCATTGGTCCTGGTACTGCTCCAACGATTCTCACCTGGTCCGAGGAATCTACACCAAAGACTGCCTAAGTTCTATGGTCTTGTTAGACATAATAGTGGCTGCTCTCTGGAACATTCTCTGTGTGCCTTATATAGCTTACCTTCATTTATTTATGTTTTAATGCTTTATGGCTAAACAGATAGTGCTTACTAGTTGGAATGTTAGAGGCCTGGGAGACAGAGTGAAACGCCTAGCTGTACTCCATATGCTTCAACGCATGGGATCTTCAGTAGTGTGTCTTCAGGAGACACATATGTTGCCTGCTCAGGAATCCCCATTCTCTACAAAATTATTTACCGTTCAGTTCCACTCTGTCTTCTCTTCCTATGCCAGGGGTGTCAGCATTCTGATAGGCAAAAATATTAGTTTTACTCATACATTATCGGTTGTTGACCCTCACGGTCGCTATGTTTTTCTGGTATGTTCATTAGATGGGTTACAATGCATTATTGGAAATATATATATACCACCCCCTTTTTCGATACAGGTTGTTAAGACATTGGCCTCCTTCCTCTCACAACACCCAGGGTTACCAGCAATTATTGTTGGGGATTTTAACAATTATTTGGATGCAGAGCTGGATAAAATGACCGCAAAGATCCCTTTGAGTGGGGTGAGAGGAGGACAGACTTCCTTTGCTCGCCTCATTGCGGAACTGGGATTGAGGGATGTATGGAGGATGAGTCATGCGCAAGTAAAATGCTATTCATGTTTTTCTGCTACACACAAAGGTCTCTCCAGGATTGATCTCGGTCTGGGTAATGATTTGATGCTCTCATTAGTAACTTCTACAAAATATGAAGTACGAACTGTCTCTGATCATTCTCCCCTATGCATAGAGATTTCCATATCGGGTGTCTTAAAAAGGAATTACTGGAAACTTAACCCGTTTTGGTTGTCATTGTTTCCTGCGCCCGACCCCATTTTTGATAACTTAGAATCTTTCATTAGGTTTAACAAACCCTCATCTCGCCCTGGAATTTTTTGGGACACATTAAAAGCATTTCTGAGAGGCCAATTTATCAGATCCATTAATACCATTAAGACCGAGACCAAGAACTGGGAACAAACTGTTTTGAAAGAGGTTAGGAGGACTGAATCTGCCTTTATCGAATCCCCCTCGGAGAGCACCGAGAGGTCTTTTCTTGAGGCTCAACACATGGCCAACCATCTGATGTTGACTACTGCGGAAAAGAAAAGTTTTTTTCTTCAACAAAAATATTTTGAGGAGGGAGAAACCACGGGGCATATGCTGGCCATGATGATACGCTCATAAAAGGGATCATCCCACATAGAAACAATCAAGGGCTCATCGGGCACTTTGGTTTCCTCCCATGCAGAGATATTGTCCACGTTCAGAGATTTCTATGCTGATGTGTACTCTACTAAGGTCAATCCTACCCTGACGGAAATTAATTCTTTTCTAGATCAATGCCAATGACCGCAGCTCCTGACTCAAGATGTAGCACAGTTGAACGCTCCCCTTAGGGCTGAGGAGCTCCTGGAGGCGTTGGCGCTTTCCTCTCCTGGTAAATCTCCGGGTTCGGACGGCTTGCCGGCGGAGGTTTATAAGCGCTACTCTGAAACTCTATTAGTACACTTAAAGGAAGTATTTGAAGATGCCAAAAAAATAGGAAGTTTACCTCAATCCATGAATGAAGCCATTATTGTCCTTCTTCTTAAACCTGGCAAAGAGGCCCATCTACCAGACTCGTATAGGCCCATATCATTGTTGACAACAGATGTAAAACTGTTGGCAAGGGTGCTGGCCACAAGACTTGCTAAAGTCATCCACAAAGTGGTACATAGGGACCAATCCGGGTTTATCCCATCGAGATCCACAGCCCTTAATATAAGAAGACTTTTTCTTAACCTCCAGGTCCCTGTCGACAATCCTGGCAGAAGAGCAATACTATCATTGGATGCTGCCAAGGATTTCGACAGTGTTGAATGGCCGTACTTATGGGAAACTTTGAAGTGTTTTGGCTTAGGAGACAATTTTATTCAATGGGTTAAGCTGCTGTACTCGGTCCCTACAGCTAGAATCCGCGTAAATGGTGATCTTTCAGATTCGTTTCCCCTTTTTAGAGGTACGAGACAGGGGTGTCCACTTTCACCCCTGCTATTCGCACTGGCCCTTGAACCACTGGCAGAGGTAGTAAGATCCTCACAGTCTATTGTGGGTTTTGTTAGAGGTCCAGTATCTGATAAGATCTCTCTTTATGCGGACGACACTTTACTTTATTTGGGGGATGTGGAGGATTCACTTACGAATGTGATGAAGATAATACAGCATTTTGGTTCATTATCGGGATTCTCCATTAATTGGAGTAAATCCGTCATTCTCCCGGTGGATGAGCCAATGGTTGATCTGCCGGTTAGCGCAAGACCGCTTAAAGTGTTTTCTTCATTTAAATATCTAGGAATACAAGTGTCAGTCAACCCAAAAAAATACTTAGAAGATAATTTACTACCCCTTTTTAAAAGACTTCAAATGACATGTAATACTTGGTGTAAACTCCCCTTATCAGTAATTGGTAGAATAAATTTAATCAAAATGGTCTGGGGACCTCAACTTTTGTACATTATGCACAATTCTCCACAATGGATACCCCATAGGTGGTTTAATCGTATTGGGACACTGTTTAGATCCCTAATTTGGAGGAAAAAAGTTGCTAGAATAAGTCTTTCTACTTTGCAGTATGGTAAAGATCGGGGAGGAGCTGCGGTTCCCAACCCTAAACTATATTTCTATGCATCTCAATTACAACACCTGAGTGGTCTTGGGTTGCTAGGCGATTTTGACTCGGTTGAAAGCATGCTGTGAACTGGAACATTAAATACATCGGTGCTGGCAATTTTGGAGGCGGGATTGTTACACCTGTCACAAACGGCCCCCACCATAGTTCTTCTCAAAAAATTATGGTCTACGGTCAAATCTAAATTACAAATTCTGGGCTTTTTGGCAGAAACCCCTCTGTGGAACAACCCGAATCTAGCAGAAGTTTATAAACTGGAGGGTTTCCAATCGTGGAGGAACGCCGGAATTTATAATATTTCTCAATTATTTCACCAAAATATTTTAAAATCTTTTATGGAGTTGCAATCGGAATTTGGGCTTCCCAGACATCAATTTTACCGATACCTTCAGTTACGCCATGCCCTTCAGATTCAAGGCCGGTCAACCGCTCTTTCACTTGTTACCCATCCCCTAATAAATGACATTTTCTATGGACAGGAAAAAAAAGGGTCTTATATCTCACATTTACTCACATTTGCTTTCTGCTATACAAGACACTGCAACTTTACCATGCAGACGTAGATGGATAGAGGACCTGGGGGAGGTGAGTGAAGATATATGGGACATATGCCTTCAGACAGGGCCATTAACTTCTGTATCACAAACACATAGACTTTCGCATTTATTCTTGCTACATAGAGCTTATCGTACGCCAATTCAACTACAACTACAGCAGTGATTCTCCCTTGTGCCCTAAACGGTGTGGAGAAGAGGGGTCACTGATTCATCTGATGTGGCGCTGCCCCAAATTGCATCGCTATTGGGGCGATGTTACCGAGACAATTTCGTCAGTATTTCAAATTAGGGTCCCCCTGGATCCCCTTATATGTATTTTGGGAGCAATTGATGAAGAAATATATCCCCCTCCTAATAATATAGCAATAATCAGATTATTATATTTGGCTCGTAAGCTGGTGGCCAGATTCTGTAAATGTTCCAACAAAAAAACAATGGATAGAACAGGTAAACTATATCCTTATCAGAGAACATCTAACATATCAGCATAGAAATGCATCTCGAAAATTTAATTCTATATGGCGACCTTGGTTGGACTCCCCGGGATTGGCACCCCCACAATTAATTATGCACAGGATATTTCAAGTTTAAGTGAGTACTGCTTGGCTGACGGGGGCAGTAATTGGTGTATTCATGCTATGTTTCCAGGAGACTGAACCTATTTGTGCAGACCAGGAGCAAGGTTAATGGTTAGATGACCAGTTAGTCATCTGGTAGCTGTGTTGGGTGGGAGAATTTTTATTCTTACGCTACACGGTCTATTGTTTTATAAATGTAAAATCTATTTGATGCCACTGCTGTAACAACCTTTATTTACATTGAATACACATAGCTGAGAAGGCATTTAATGCTCTGAGTTCACAACATGTATGATGTCATACTTAATGCTCGAATGTCTATTATGTAATTTGTCTTTTGTGGCTCAATAAAGAATTTTCTGATTTAAAAAAAAAAAAAAAAAAAGAAGAAGAAATGCCATCAGCAAAACTCAGATGAGAGCTTTTTGTTGGAAAATGCGACCGTGTGTATGCTCAATCGGTCTTTTGCTGGTGGAATTCCAGCCAGCAAAAGATTGAGAGCATGTTCTCTATTTTTGGGTCTGGAAAAGTTTCTATCCAAAAATGCATTCGTCTGTATGCAATTCGGATGCGCAAAAAAATCACGCATGCTCGGAAACAATTTGACTCATGCTGGGAAGCATTGAACTTCATTTTTTTGGCTCGTCGTAGTGTTGTACGTCACCGCGTTCTTGATGGTCGAAAGTTCAGAGAACTTTTGTGTGACCATGTGTATGCAAGGCAAGCTTGCGCAGAATTCCGTCGGAAAAACCATTCAAGTTGCGCAGCATTAGAGCCACACTAGTAGACAACAGGCGACCAGGGCTTTCCAGATCTCATTAATCAGCATTCCTTTCACATACATCTGCTATATGGGTCCTAAGCAAGCAGAGACCATCATGGCCTTCTTAATAATGTCCTTTTGCATTACATAACAGAATACCTTCCTAAATGCTTGTAGCTCCCTCCCTTGTAGCTCCCTCAAATGCCAGGGCCCATAGTTGGTAGGCAAGAGGCTAGCATTCAGTCCCCTCCAAAAGCCTCTGTCCTGGGTGAGTCTGTCACATTTCTCCCCCATCAAAAGTTGACTAACAAGGTCCCAGACCTCCACCTGGTCTGGACATGCATTAGTCGGGCAGAGTGAACTTGAACAGTCTGTCCGCATGATCTCCATTCATTGGCTGCAAGGAATAGTTGACCTCAGTAGGTGTGGGGCAGAGGTCATTAACTCTGTCCGGCTGCCAGCGCTTCAGCTGGGTGGTTTTTAACATTCCGGGGCTGGGTCTGCTGCTGGGCAGAGGGGCCGATTGCCCCAGCTTCCTGAAGATGTAGAGACATTGTAGGTGCTAGGCAGAGGCCAGCAGTGCTCTACCCTGTTGCCAGTGATTCAGCTGGGAGTAGCAGCTTTACTACCTCAACATGTCGCTGGAGAGAGGGGCCGACTGCCCCGACTCCCTGGAACTCCACAGTTGTTGCCGGTGCTGGGCAGAGGTTGGTAGCACTCTGCCCTGTTGCCAGCACTTCTGCTGGGGATTCCACATCCTCTGCTCCGGCTAACCATTGGGGCAGGAGGCTGGCTTCCTCCACTCACAAACTGTGTAGCTGGCATTGGGGAGGTGAGCCGGCTGCTTCCTTTTCCATTCCCTCATCTGGCTGCTGGGACGACATGTCTGTGGTACTGTCTTCCAGGTGCACGGATGTGTGCTGGGGAGGAAAGACAGCTTCCTCCACCCTGGCCAACTGTTGGGGAGGGACGACGGACACCTCCTCTCTCCTCTCCCCCTGTATCCTGATCTGCTGCTGGGAAGTGACCACCACCTTCTCACCCTGAGCCTCTGGAACTGCCACAGATGTGGGGCAGAGGCCTTGGACCCTCTGTCCAGTGGCCAGCACTTCCGCTGGGGAAGTTCCTTGTAACTCCACAGATACTGCTGTTGTGCTGGGCAGAACACAGTGAAGTTTGGCCCTAATACCAGATCTTCTGCTGGGGCTCTCCAGATTGTTCTTCCTCAGCAGAAAAGTCTATTAACTCCCCTGTCTCTGCAACTGGTGTCTGGGGATAGAGGTTCACCATCTCCTGTCCGTGGAACCCAGAAGATGCTATTGGTGCTGGGAAGAGGTTAGCAGAGCTCTGCCCTGTTGTCAGCACTTCAGCTTTGGGGATGGCAATCTCCAGATTTTCCACTGCCGATTCTCTGGTATGCTGCTGGACAGGCACATTTCTCCATCCAAGATCATCCCATGCAGAAACAGGATCATCAAGGTCTGTCAGCACTTGCTGCATCCACCAGAAGACCTCCGCCTCCATAGCTGTGGGGGCAGGTTGGCAAAGCACACTGTTACTCTGCCACATTGCCATCCATGATTTTGTCCAACCGCCACTCCAAATCACTCCCAAAGTTAGGGTCCCCTGTCAGCTTCACATACAACAGTCCCAGGCCGCTGTAGCCAAAGCCTTCCTGTGACAGACCTAGCCGGGAGAGAGACTTTTGGAGGGGACTGAATGCTAGCCTCTTGCCGATCGATTGTGGGCCCTGGCATTTGGGGGAACGGTGCTCTTTGTGAGCTGTATGCCTGGGGACCCTTGTGGTGGTATTACTGTGGATTCGGGTCCTGTTCTCCCAGGACACACAGACTCTGAGGACCCTGGATTTGCCATATTAGAAATAGTGGCTGATTCATAATGCTGGGACAAATACTGTTAGGAGATGCTGATGTCAATTCTAGCTGCCTGTCTGTCTGTTGACTGCTAGAATGTGTATTGTAAATAAGTCTCTAGTATGGGATCTAAGAGTCATTAGATCTCCATTGTTGTTTGTGTTAATTAACTCTGCTATTGTGATAATGTTGATTGGGTTCTCTGAGCTACAAGATGGCCAGTCGGGCCTAAAGGTCGTGTCTGAGTCATCTAGGCTGTCTAAAGGGATTAGTTAATTAGCCCATGTTAATTAGGTTTCTGGTCATGGGTGTATGTTCAGAGTAATATGAGCTGGAGGTACGCACCTCCTCTTTTATTGTATAAAAGAGCCTGTATTTGTCAATAAAGAAGATTCCTTGTTGAACTTACATACAGCCTGCCTGGTGTTTGTTCTGAGCTATCACAACTGGATCTGAACGGCACATAGCTGTAGTTCAATTCCCGGAGCATCGGATGACCGAACCATCAGATGTTGCAATCTGGTTCTATAGCTGCAGAGGAGTGTCGGGAGAGTGGAACCGAGCGAGCAAGGGGCCCGTTACACTTCCGTTGGGCTGTCATCCGCTATCCAAGGGCATGCTTGGGATACATGGCACCGGAGGGCTCTGTAGCTCTCATCCAGCCGCATCTCTGCCCAGACCAGCCTGCTTAATTCAGCTGTCTTCTCCTTGTGCAGTTCTTCTCCCAAAAACAGCACCCGCAATCCATACTGCGACCAGTACCTTTCCTGAATGGAGGGGAGAACTTTTCCCTGGTGTCTCTGCTCATGGGCTAGTGCTTCCTTCCAGAGTTCGCAGCGGATAGAATCAAACCCTCCCAGCAGGACATGCTCTGATACTGGTCCTCTGTGCTGTATCTGCATCTCTCGCAACCTCCTTCTAAATTCTTCTTCCATGGTGGCTGGTATCTGTACCTCTCCTATCCTCTCCTGCTATCCAGACGTTAAGTTTGGATGTCCCAGACTGCAGGAAGCGTCCCACTGCTGCCACCAATGTAACGAAACGTCCCACACTCTGCTTGATTGCTTTCGTCATATACCACCTCCTCCCAGCCTGAATATAGATATCAGATATTGGAAACGCTGCTCCAGTAAATATTCCCTTTCCTCTCCATGTTCACCACTAGTAAATGTCCTTTTCAATCCGGAAATCTCAAAGCCTATCTTATAACTCTATGGTGCCTTGAATCCAAGCTGGTATATTTCAGCTATGCCATTTAGTACACCCAGTGACATGCACGCTACTCTCCTTCTCTGACTTACAAACCAAGCATAAAATTCCAAAATCCCTCTTCTATTCCGATCTACACATTAAACATTTTTTTGCCACCAAGACTTCACGTGTGACCCTAGACATGCCAACCGAATTTGAATTGCTATGTTCTAGAGGCCCCTCTGAACCCCACCTGATCTCATCTATCTATAAAATCCTACATGCAAATCCCCCCTTGACTGAAAATAGTCATTCTTACATGAGGAAATGGTCCCACATTTTGCAACAACCTATCTCCCTTGGTGAATGTAGGAAAATATGGGACTCTATATCTAAAGTCTCAAGGTGCGTGGCAAAGAAGGAAACTGCTTACAAAATACTTATGTTCTGGTATAGGACCACAGACTTCCTATTGGCTCGCAAACGGACACCATCTGGACATTGCTGGAGATGTGGTTTAACCTTAGGTACCCATTATCATATATTCTGGGAATGCTCATACCTTTCTGGACACAGGTCCACAACCTCTTGGAAAAAGTCCTTGCCATACCCGTTCCTTTCAACCCCAAACACCTTCTTCTAGGTTTGCCTCTTCCGAATACCCCCAAACCTACCAGAAGATTGATGCCATTCATTTTACTAGTGGCCAAACGAGCAATACTCCAATGCTGGTTGTCTGCTACTCCTCCCACTTTTAGGCAGTTTCTCTCAGCCATAGCCGACATACACAGAATGGAACGTCTAACAGCAGTTATAGATGATTCCCTACCGAGGTTTGATGGCATATGGGGGAAATGGGACAACTCCGAATATCACGAGACACAACTTTTAACGCCTTAATAATATAACCTTAATGCTCACTTTTTTAGGTTTATATAAATCAAGGGCTATCCAGATTCATCTTGATTATGCCTTCACAGTCAAACCCTTTATACCATGATGTATTATTATTACTGTTTTTCTTTGTTATATTACCCTGTATCTGTTATTTCCATGATTGATGAAACTTTTTTCTGTTTATATAGATAATTTTTTGTATTATTTTACTTTGAAATGTGCAATCACAACTGTATGTTTTGAAACATTGATAAATAAACAATATAAAAAAAAAGTTGTTAATTTCTCATATCTGGGGTGGCACCTTGAGAAAGGTATAAAGCAAAGGGTACATGCAGTGTTTGTAGGCAAGACACTAAGTAGTTAATAGAACATACACCTAATAAACGGTTTTATTTTACTTGACAAACTACAGTTCTCAGCTGTGAAATGTTGTCTGTTGTACAGATACTACACTTGAATGCAAGATGGACATTCATTATTAAACATTATGTTACATTACATTCCACATCTGTCTGTTTTAATAGAAATCCTCTTAAGTATAACACAGAAATTAAATGCTAGAAGTCAGCAACAAGGCTGTAGTCACATTTCAAGGGCAGAGAGAAACACTGTTCTCATCTAGTATAGTGTGTTTATTGCACAATATGTCATGGTTTGGTTTATGTACTACAAACACAAGTGTGCCTCAAATGATACTGGACTGCTTAAAAAGCCTACTCTTATAGCTGAGCTAAAAATCCCATTGTAATATGTAGCAGTTAAAATTTAACCCTCACTGTTGCTAGGTAACCAGAAAATTCATTTTTGTTTCTATGCCATTTCAAAAATAGATAGAGAGATTTCAGCAAATTTGGACCTGCAAAAAATATATTTTAATCAGGTTTGGTTTTATAAGGTCCTAAAATGTATTTTGGCTTACAATACACTCCACTCAACATAACAAGGCCCCTATAACTGCCTTAAACCCTACATCCATTTACCACCTGTAAATGCCTCTACAAAAAGTTGTAAATAGAATTGTAAAGGTTGGAGAATCGGTTAAATGACCAGGCAAAAGGGAGCTTTAAAGTGATTGTAAACAATCACCTTGTAAAACAGACCATTCAGTTTAGACCCCTTTCACACTGAGGTGCTCAAAAACTGCCCTTAGTACCGTCATCTTCACCACCACTGCCCTTCCAAACCAGGAAACGGGGTTTGAGTTCCCGCTTTGGAGATCCTGTTTCAATTTTTGTAGGGTAGGGTGAAAGTTTTGTGTGTGTATAGGTCTGCCAAATTGGGGGTAAGCCATATTCCTAAATATTTAAGTGAAGATGTCACCCATTTTAAAGGACAATTTAATTTGGTATCTTTTAACATTTTGGGATTAAAAGAGATATTGAGGGCCTCTGACTTATTGTAATTGATTTTAAGATTGGAAATCTATCCAAATATATCAAATTCTTTCAAAAGGTTCGGGATAGAAATATGTGGTTGTGTGAGGATGAAAAGGAGGTCATCTGCATAAGCGGCAATTTTGCAATGTGCGAGACCTAGATCTAGCCCTTTGATGGAGAGATTTCTATTTACAGTGCGTATTAAAGGTTCTAATGTGAGTATAAACAATATGGGTGACAAAAGATAGCCTGTCTGGTACAATTATGTATCTGTAGTGGCTCTGAAAGGGTGCCATTTTTAGTCTGGCTGCGGGGTTTTGGTATAATGCCGAGATCCGTGTTAACATGTTTTTTTAAAGGGGATGTAAACCCTCTTTTTTTTTTTAAATAACAAACATGTCATACTTACCTCCACTGTGCAGTTCATTTTGCAAAGAGTGGCCCCAATCCACCTGTTCTGGGGTCCCCCGACAGTGCTATCAGCTCCTCCCTGCATCGGTAAACCCCCTAGGAGAAGTGCTCTACCTGGGGGTTACCATGCGGGTGTGCTCCCGACTCCGGCTTTTGCGTCCATAGAAACAGAATGCCGGACTCAGCCCCACTCCCCGATGCACGCGTCATTGGATTTGATTGACAGCAGTGGGAGCCAATGGCTGCGCTGCTATCAATCTATCCAATCAACAGCTGAGATAACGGACAGAGAGGTAGAACGCATCTCTGCTGTGGGAACGAACGGGCTCAGGTGAGTAAAAGGGGGGGGGGGCTGGGGGCTAGTCAGTGTCAGGAGTTTTTTTCACCTTAATGCATAGGATCCATTAGGGTGAAAAAACACGAGGGTTTACAACCCCTTTAAACCAATATGTGTGCACACTGAAAGCATAAAGTCCCAAGCTACCCTGTCAAAAGCCTTCTCTGTGTCTGTAGATAGGAGAAGGCCCTCTTCAGGGTGTCCCTTGAAGAGGTGAATTCGATTTAGTGCTTTAGTGATATTATCACGCGCCTCTCTGCCTGGCAAAAAACCCACCTGTTCCGGACCAATAATATACGGGAGGTATTTGTAAAGTCTCATTGCTATAATCTTTGCTAAAAGTTTTACATCTAGTTTGAGCAAGGATATTGTCCTATAACTGAAAGAGTTACCAGGGTCCTTGCCAGGTTTGGGAAGATGATGGTAATGGTAATGTGAGCCAGAGTGAGGGCGGCAATGATTGTTTTTTTTTTTTAGAGAGTTCAGTGCACAGAGCAGGGGTTTTGTGATTAACAAAGTAAAGGTTTTATAGTAGATGGCCGAAAAGCCATCAGGACCCAGGCTCTTCTTTCAGGTATATTCAGCCCCTAACATTATGTGAAATCACAGTAGGGTGTCTGCCCAGAGAGGAATATGTCATGTTGACTATGAGTTTAGACGAATCAGAGGTGTGAAAGATTAGAAGGGGAGGGTTCTCGCTCTATTGTGGAGGAATAGAGAGCGAAGGGAAAAAAGAAAAAGAGGGGAGAAAGGGAAGGGTGTGAGGTTAGTCCCACTGTCTAGATGGGTTAATAGTAACATAAGAATATTTCAGTATTTCGCCTCTGGGTAGTGACACCAAGAGGTATAATGAAAAATTTAGGACTGTAAATATTTATCCAACTGTATACTATTTTAGAAAAAGTATTAGGTGAAGAATGAGCACCACAGTGCCCACTTTTGAGGTGGTGGGAGGGACGAGCGAAAATGTGTCAAGCTCTAAACTTATAGGGGAGCAGATATAATAATGTCTAAAAGCTTCATCATATCCACCCGGCTCCTATCAAAAATCAAACTTATAATTTGCTATGCATAAACGACAACATAAGCCCCATAAGAAGGCATGTTTAAAGCGTAACTCCACTTTTGTTGAGATAAAAACATTCCCCTCTGGTTGATCTATGTACATTGTAAGGATTATAACAACCTTTGTTGCAGATTCCTGCCTTTTGTTATTCTGAAGAAACCCCTGTATGTACCTCTGTGCCTCTATGATCAGTGGGTCTAATGGGAGTGGTTTTATAATTATCTATCAGGTGTGCACCTGCACAGCACTAATGAGGAGATCTGCTGGGCCTGCATCCCTTTAGATGTGTTCCTTCAGGGAATATCTCACCAAAAATGACATTTTTGTTGCAGGGGATGCCTGAAATCTGACTTGTATCTTAGGCAGACTTCTGGGAACATTGGTGGGCCAATAACACAAGCAGGAAATTATGTTTCTGGGGGGTGATCAGTACACAGAACAACTCCAGGTAGCCATATTGCACTGCATTTACAGAAAATTACAGAGCTGCAGATTGAAAAGGAAAGGTAATTTTTAATAACATTCAATTACAATATGACTTGTGTCGCTGATGTATACGCTATATTATTTTTTCTTTGTTTGCCATTTTTTCCCCCACGAAAGTGGAGTTACCGTTAAGTGGATCAAAAAGACTCAGGTCAAAGCAACTGACTAATTAACCATGTGTTTGCGATGTAAGACTGAGAATATTAACATATCTATGCCCATGTTTGTACCCTTAGTTAAATCTTTAGGGTTCTAAGAAGAGGCATAATTAAACATATTTAGTATAGCATTACTGCAATAGTCTTAAACAATGAACCATAATGCACAGGTAATGTGTAATGCCCTGTACACACGATCGGACATTCCGACAACAAAATCCATGGATTTTTCCAACAGATGTTGGCTCAAACTTGTCTAGCATACACACGTTCACACAAAGTTGTCGGAATTTCCAAATTGCCAAGAACGCTGTGACGTACACCACGTACGATGAGATAAAAAAAGGGCAGTTCTGAACCAAGCGCGGCACCCTTTGGGCTCCTTTTGCTAATCTCGTGTTAGTAAAAGTTTGATGAAAGACGATTCGTGCTTTTTCAGACTCGTGGTTTTCAGATCGTTTTCTGCTGTTCAGTTTGTGCTTGTGGGTTTGTATCTGCTCTTCAGTGCGTGCAGTCTGCTCGTATTGGATTATTCAGTGCGTTCTTGTCCGCTCGTTGCGGTTTTTCAGGTCGCTCTTCACAGGCCTTGCTGTTCTGCAGTGCGTTCTGTTACTTCGTTCTGAGCAGCCGACCATTTTCTAGCCATGTTGCATATAGGTACTCATCGTAGACTTCGTGTTGTGCGGGGGCTTGGTGTTGGGGTCCTTACCTTGACACAAGTCCAGTCCATGAACAGGGTGGGGAGGAGTTCATGGACCAAGAATTGGTTGCTCCAGCGTGACCAGTTCTGTCACATGCCTTTGCTCCGGGAGATCCATGAGAATAATCCTGATGATTTCAGGAACTTTCTCCGGATGACGGACCCCGTATTTCACCGTTTTTTGGCTTTGCTGACCCCTTATATTAGCAGGCAGGATACCTGCATGAGGCAAGCCATCACTCCGGAGCAGAGGCTAGTTGCCACGTTGTGGTACTTGGCGACGGGGAGAAGCCTGCAGGACCTCAAGTTCTCGACAGGCATCTCCCCCCAGGCTCTGGGGATCATTATCCCAGAGACCTGTTCTGCCATCATCCAGGTCCTACAGAAGGATTATATTAAGGTAAGATTTTTATCCTTTAATATCATATTTTATTGTATTTAATGTTTGATAATATATTGTATTTCTTTCCTCATTCCCTAATCACCATGATTGTAATATGCTGTGAATGTCCCCTTTGTTCTCATGCATGCTGGATTTTTATGTAATTATTTTTTTTGTCCCTCATACATATTTGCCTTCACTTACCTCCCCAGCATGCTCTCCTGGCCCTGTATTGACCTCATGTAGTCACTTAACAGTGTATTTTGTCAGCTCCATAGTAGTGTTTTACCCTAAACACCCCCTATAAATGTGTAAAAATGTGATTTGTGCTTTAAATTCAGGCAGAGTGCCAGAGGCTTTTTTTTGGGTCTCCAAATCATTTGGAACCCTCCCTCCCCCCAACTGCTAAGTCAGCTGATACCAATTCTCTATCTATCCTCAATCATCTATCTGCTGACTTTGCCAAACCCATACACACTATACCCACCTCTTTTGTGGTCAGATTTATGGATGAATTCCCCAAAGCATGTAGTGCAAGGGCCTGCCTATATACTTTCAAATGGTACTGTTTAAAGTTTTTGTATACTATTATTATCTTGATAGGTAATAGCAGAATGTGTACAATGTGTACAATGTGTATTTATATCTTTGTATTATGACACTTCTTACCTGTCCAGTGGGCTGTCAATAGAATAATAAGGAGGGGCTGGCCAAAGTAATACACATTATTTAGGCATTCATCTCTCAATGAAGTGGAGAGGGTTACCTGTCCAAAACATCTCCCCTCTAAAATGTTAGAAATGGCCCATGGGGGGGGGGGGATCTGATAGGTGGACCTTATACCTTGGTCTTTCAAAACTCCCTAAAATAAATGCTATACTGATGTTGGCCAAGAATGTTTGTGTATAATCTGCTTTCCCTGTTTAGGTGCAAAATGATTCATTTTATTTTCTTGTTTGACGCCACAGTTTCCTTCCAAGCCACAGGAATGGCAGACTGTGGACTCCCACTTTGCCCAGCGGTGGGACTTTCCTAACTGCGGAGTGGCAATTGATGGGAAACACGTCCACATCATCCCACCACCCAACTCGGGGTCATACTATTACAACTATAAGGGGTGCAATAGTATTGTGATGTTGGCGGTGGTGTCGGCTACTTATGAGTTCCTGCATGTGGACGTGGGGAAGAATGGCCGGATGTCCGATGGTGGAGTCATCGCCCAGACAGAGTTCTACAGAATGGCAGCTTGGACTTGCCACCTCCAGAAGACAATGTGAAAGGACTCCCATTTGTCTTCGTTGCGGATGAAGCGTTTGCGCTGGGGGACCATCTTATGCAGCCATTCCCTATGAGGACCCTCACCCTGGACTGGAGGGTTTTTAATTACCAGCTGGCCAGAACCAGAAGAGTGGTGGAGAACACATTTGGAATCGTGGCCAGCCAGTTCCGCCTATTTCTTACACCCATACACATGGCGGAGTACAAACTGAATCATAGCATCCTGGCATGCTGTGTTCTACACAACTTTTTAAGGCAAAATTCTGCCAACTATGCTGCCTCACTTGGGCCTGAGGCCAGAATTCATAATTAACCAACCCTGACGGCGCTTGAAAGTGGCCGTCCTGGCTTGCCCCCCCGAGTGCCCGTGAGGTCCGTCTTAGATACCTTGATTACTTTGCAGGTAGGGGGGCCATCAATATGCCAGACAATGTCTGAAACATTTTTAAAATAAAAAATTCATTTTAACTACTAAAATCTTTGGTTACATTTACTGCTTGTGTTTCTTTTAACTGACCCTGACAGAAATGTGGTGAGTCCTGAAAATGGCGTGCTTGTGTAACATTACAAAGCACTGTTGGGTGTTATTTACTAAAGGAAAATACACTTTGCACTACAAGTGCACTTGAAACTGCACTGAAACTGCACTTGTAGTGCAAAGTGGATTCTCCCTTAGGAAATAACCCCCCATTGTCACAGAAAACACAAATTTGAGCACAACAACAGTTTTGGAGCGTTGAAACAATCATCCACACATTCTTGATTATCAATCTTTTTAATACCAGCACAATCACATGTGCATTTAGAAAAGGTTTTTAAAACAAACCAACATGTTTGTTGTATAACAATTTTTTGGGTCACATTACTAAAAGTAGAAATGTCCATTTAAGGTAAAACAGGCATGTTTAAAACCAACAAGAAAGACACAAATCTGGAACTTACAAAGTTCAACTTTTAAAGAAATTGAAGGCAATATCAGACATGAGTATTTATAAACTGTGTTTGATATTGCGTTCAGATGGGGTGAAGTCACCCCTGGAAAGGCCAAATTTTGAAGATGCACACAAATTGCCGAATGTCAACATGTGCTAGTTGCCATCACGGGGGATCAAGGGACGTGTTTTGGGGGTGCAACCCCTTCCTCCCAGCTACTTTATTATTGAGGAAGGGGTTGCACCCCCAAAACGCATGCATTGATCTCCCGTGATTGCAGATAGCACATGTTGGCACACTGTGTGCATCTTCAAAATTTGGCTTTTCTCGAATATGTCAAAAAATCTTAGAAATTTTTAGATCCCAAAAAGCACAAAAAAGGAAGGGATTTGGAGGGGTTTTAAACTCTTCCTAAAACATCAATGATGTTCTTCATTTTTTTTTTTAACATCATTGATGTTTTTCTTGATGTTTTCCAAGTCCCTATTACACCCCATGATCTCCCCGATCAGGATCTGTGCACTTTCAGAGGTGAAATGACCTGGATCCACAACATCACAATCACCTAAAAAGATAGAAACAAAAACACACCATGTATTATAAATATGGCGGCATCCATCTCTTACCTGAGCCTGTGGTCACAGACACTCACCTGTTGTGGTGACAATTTCCACCACATCTCCTTCCTCCTCCTGTTGTCTTTGGTGGGTCTCCACTTCTTCCTGAGGTGGGGGGTCTGTGGTCTCCTCAGATGAGGGGTGTCCTCCGAGTCTTTTATCCCCTATGTAAAAAAAAAATAGGTATACTTAGAACACAGATATTTGATGGCAGAAATCAGAATATGAAACATTGTTTGGAAGTGGGGTACAATTGTCTGTTTTGGCAGAGTTCCAAGATGAAGAAATATTTCTTTCCTTTGTCAAGCTTGAATACTTACCTGTTTTGTACAAGCTTCACAGATGGAGTCACCCATATAGTATCCACTGGAGCACCTGTGTGGGGCCCCCTAATAAAAAGGGTGTTCTTGTGTCCCACACTAGTGCTCCAGCGTCCAGATGTGTAAACAGCTGCTGAGTGTCCTCTCCTTACACAGAATCTAGCTTGCATTTCATTCTAGTTACAAACCTACACAACCAAATTATTTTAAGAGAAGTAGGCCATAAAAAATGTATTTAAATGCATATGGCCAAAACAATGGTGTTTTCTATGCCGAACGAACAATGTTTCATACGAACAAATAATGTGTCCATGAACATGAAAGTTGACATTTTAAACTGTACAACAGTAAAGAAAAGCACATGAAGCAGCACTAACGTAATAAAAATAAAGAATAGGAACACAGCACAACTACTTACTTTTTTGCAGCACTCTCCTGATCCTTCTGTACTGCTTGTGCTCCCTTAATTTGAGATCTGACCACTGCTTCCTGAGCTGATCTTTCGATCGTCGTACCCCAAAATTATTCTGCAGACTTTTGACCAATTTTGCCATTATCTTGGCCTTTCTGACATTGGGGTTGGGGTAAGGTCCATACTTCCCGTCATAGTCGGTCCTTTTCAGTATGTCAACCATCTCCAACATCTCCCCAAAGGACATATTTGAGGCCTTAAATAGTCTTTTCCGGGATCGGGACATTTCAGGCTCCGGGCTTTCCTCCTCCTCGTTGCTGTAATTAACACGCACCTGCTGTTTCTCCGCCATGTGCTCTTCCCCCACTGCGCTGAACGAGAAGGGGCGGGGAATAGACTAGAAAGAATGTCAGGGGCGGGCGAAGTTTCACGCATGCGCAGTGTATATAAAGCGTAACACGCGTGCGTAGTACGTACGATCTGTGAGCGAAGGAAGGAGTATCGGAGGCGCCGATCGTAATAACGAAGGTAAGATCTAAACTTGGGCCTATACTGCTTCTAGATTGAGGCCTATATTGTAACAAGATTAGGAGAGTTTCGCATGATGTTAGGGTTTGTCTTGTGTTGTGTCTTGCAGATAAAATGGATGGCTTCAATGACCACAACTTCCTCCCTCTGTTCATAGACAAATACAGGGCAAGCAATGGGGGGGAAAAGTAAACTTAGGACTTTAATTGGGACGCAGGGGAAAGTTTGCGCCCCCATCCTTAATATCATGAAAAAGAGGGGGGGGGAGGTTGGGACTTTAAATGAGGTGCACATGATGCAGCCCATTCACACTCACAGAGGTGCAAACATATGTATGTTTATTAAGGACCAATGATCAACATGGCATAAAAACGCATTGCAAACATTAGACATAAAATAATCACATATAAACAATAAATCTATGTATATACAACCATGGGACATGGGTAGGTACAATTATGCATCTTAATCCCCCAAGTAAGATGAGTCATGTGAAGTAAAAAACATCTGAAAATTGGTCAATGTGTGTTTGATGCATCAAAGCTAGGCCAGACGCTGCTATTCATGGACTTCAATCCACTCTTCAGGAGCTGGATGCATCTAAATTCTATAAAAAAAATGTATGAAAAGCAATATAGTTTCATGGGTCTAACATGGGTCTAAAAATCAGCAGAAAAGGGGGAAATTGGGCATAATGGGCCATGCCAAAAAGGTTACTCACATGATAGCCAAAACTGGGACCGTGCGAACCGTGTTTGAAGCCACATAGATGGGAGAAGATCAGGGTGTACATAGGTTGTATCAGCGCCATCTCTGAATACCATGAAGCAGGGAGTGAGATGCAGCCCCAGCATGGACCGCCAGCTCCCCCTCAGCGTCACGCAGGCACGACACAGTGGAGCAAAACCTCGGGAAACTATATTGCTTTTCATACATTTTTTATAGAATTTAGATGCATCCGGCTCCTGAAGAGTGGATTGAAGTCCATGAAAAGCAGCGTCGGGCCTACCTTTGATGCATCAAACACACATTGACCAATTTTCAGATGTTTTTTACTTCACATGACTTTTATCTTACTTGGGGGATTAAGATGCATAATTGTACCTACTCATGTCCCATGGTTGTATATACATAGATTTATTGTTTATATGCGATTATTTTATTTCTAATGTTTGCAATGCGTTTTTATGCCATGTTGATCATTGGTCCTTAATAAACATACATATGTTTGCACCTCTGTGAGTATGATTGGGCTGCATCATGCGCACCTCATTTAAAGTCCCAACCTCCCCCCTCTTTTTCATAGACAAATACAGGGAGCTGCCATGTCTTTGGCGGATCAAACACCCAATACAACAATAAACAAAAGAGGCAGGCAGCGCTGGAGAAACTGCTGGAGTTGCTGAAGGCGGTGGTCCCCACGGCAACCATCCCCTATTTAAAAGCCAAAATTGGTGGCTTGAGGAGCACTTATCTTAGGGAGCGCAAGAAGGCCATGGATTCCCGGAGATCAGGAGCTGCAGCAGATGACATTTATGTCCCCAGGCTGTGGTACTATGAGAGGCTGCGATTTCTGTCAGACCAGACTGGAGTCAGGGAATCCCTCTCCACTCTTCCTTCCACCCTATCTTCCACCCCAGCTGAGGCTTCCGATGTCCAACCTAGGACTTCCAGCCAGGAAGAAGTGGAGGAGCCCAGCTGGAGCCAGGTATAGCATTCTTCTACAGATTTCTGGTCAATAAATAAATGATGTTTACTAGATGTTATTATTGATCACTAATTGCTGATTTAATAAAGTGTTTTACATATCAATAGACAGTAGTGTGCAAAAATAATTGGGACAAGAATGAAAAATGCTGGGCTCAGAATGATAATCTGCTATATTTGTTGACATTCAATTTGCAACAATCATGAGGTGAAAATTATGTGTGATTGATGAATAAAAAACTCAAACTATGTCCCTTTTTCATACACAGGAAGACCTCAGCCAGGAGGAGGCTATGGAATGTGGCAACCAGGAGGAGGTGGGGGTTAGTGGCAGCCAGGAGGAGGAGGGGCTAAGTGGCAGCCAGGAGGAGGCCGGGCCCAGTAGAAGCCTGACAGAATCACAGGTTCCTCCCCTCCACCTTCCAACCAAAAGACCCAGGAAGGGGAGTCACGTGCAGGATTCAGCACTCAGGCTGATTCAGGAGGCTTCTGTGTCCCTCAGAGCCACCCCCACTCCATGGCTGCCACAAAACTGCAAGGCATGCAGGAGGGTCAACGCCAGCTGTGTGAGGACCTTCTTTACAAAACACTAACTAAGGGGGTGAGGGGCGAAATCACACACAAAATCCACCTGTGTGAGTTGGACCATCCTCCTCCTTCTCCTCCTCCTCCTGCCACAACTCCACCACCACAGACACAGCGTGGAAGGAAGACCAGAGAGTGATGACCTGGGTTCAGTCTGATCTGGCAAAAGATGCAGGCTCTTGTATGACCACAGCCTGGAGACACAGATGTCATCTGCTGCTTTCATGATCTCTTGGAATTCTGGACCAGACTGCACTCCCTTAGATAAGGACTCCTCATGCCACCAATTTTGCAGTAAAATAATTGATGTGTGCCCTGGGGGTCAAAGGCTTCGCAAATTTCTGCTGTTTCTCCAGCGTTGCCTCCCTCTTGGTTTGGTTCTGAGCCCTTAATAAAGGATTTTTTGTTTCAATTAGACTCGCCTATGTGTGTTTCCCTTCAAAAAGGGACAGTTTGTTTGTGAGGAGGCAGGTACATTTGTAAACTACAATGTGAAATTAACAAGAGACACCAACACCAAGCAACCTCCTTGAGATTAAATAATACAAGATAATAATGGTGTTGTGGTAACTTGACACACAAAACACACACAAAAATATTCAGGATGTAAAAATCAAAAAATAAAAATAATTAACAACAAAATCAGGCTTGAAAACAATACAAACCAAAAATAAATAAATAATAAAATCAGGCTTGAAAACAATACAAAACAAAAAAATAAAAATAAATATCTTTTTGGTCAGATGTGACAAATCTAAATATATTGATGAAATCACAATAAATAATAAAGAAAGAAGTTTGTGAGAAGTCTGTGTGAATATGAGCAGCAAAACTATTTCATTCTTCTAGCATTATAAAGAAGAAGAGAGTGCTCTGCATTGAACAATTTAAAACATTGCAGCCTGATGAAAGTGCTGTATCCATTCAGAACGCTAATTTTACCAGACCTAGCAGTTCCATCTCGGAATTTCTTCTGAGCATGCGTGGCACTTTGTGCGTCGGAATTGTCCACACACGGTCGGAATTGACATGATCGGATTTTGTTGTCGGAAAATTTTATAGCCTGCTCTCAAACTTTGTGTGTCGGAAAATCCGATGGAAAATGTCCGATGGAGCCCACACGCGGTCGGAATTTCCGACAACAAGCTCCGATCGCACATTTTCCGTCGGAAAGTCCGACCGTGTGTACAGGGCATAACTCTGGGGGTAAGTAGTTGGAATATGACCACCACAGCAGTATAACCAGGTGTGACATTATAGAGTGTAGTTATGGGCCAGATCCCAAAAAGAGTATTATCCGCAGTTAGATGTAGAGCAGGTGATACAGAGTGAGAAGGTAAAGTCACCTTTGGTTGATTCATTATACGAGGAACATATATTCCCCTGTGGGGCATGTAACTGCGTTGGTTTCTCCCATGTGGGTCTTCCACATGGAGCTCATTAGTACTCCCACAAGTCATTCATGGCTCCAGGCATATTCTGCAGTTCAAAAGTTTGTAGTGGTTAATGAGAGGGGTCTGCCATGGAGTGTCATTCAGTTATGAGAGAAGTGATGTATATATGCGAGGGTACCAAAAGGGGTTAAACTGCTGGAATTAGTATTAAATCTATTTACCAGCCATCGCTTCCATTAAGAAGAAGGTTGCAATAGTGAAGAGGTAGAGATTTTACCAGAGCGCTGCCCAATTCAGTCATATTCGGCATCGTTTTCTAATGCTCTTGGCGCCTTGGAGCGTGTTGGGTTGCGATGAGAACCTGGTGTTTGTTGTTTTTGATACTTCCCCTTCTTGGTGGGTGGTTTGGTTGGTGTGGAGTGAGGAGAGCTGCGCCCCTCGCAAGTCAGTGGTGGGTTGCGGAACTTGCTATACCAATCTGGCAAGTCAGCAATTGGGATCTGTACATTATCACAGAAGGTCTGTAAATCATCAGGTGTGCATAGGTAGAATTGCTTGCCCTGCAAAGTTACGTTCAAGGCAAAAGGGAACTTCCAATTATATGGGATGTTATGTTTGCAAAACGTCTCCAGTAGGCTTCGCAGGCCACGTTAATTATTCAGTGTAATCGGTGAGAGGTCCTGAAATATATTTATCACATTTTCATTAAAAGTAATACGTTTGTTTTGGAGGCCTTTTGCCATAATCTCTTCCTTTAGTTTAAAGTTAGGGAGACAGCAAATAATGTCTCATGGGGGTGCTGAATCCACCGGCTGGGACCACAGGGCCCAGTGTGTCCTCTTGAATTCAATCTGCATGTCTGCCTGGCATTCTAGCAGGTTGTTAATGATTGGTTGTAAGGCAGAAATAATGCCGCCTGGTTCCACTGTTTTGGGTACACCCTGTACCCTAATATTATGTCTTCTGCCCCTATTGTCTAAGTCCTCCAAGTGGCGATTCATCTCTATTAGGTGAGCTGAGTGAGAGTCTGTGACTTTCTCCAAGCGGGTAATGGCTCTGTCTCGTCTGCTCCCTGCCCCTTCTAGTTTTTCAAATAGGGAAAAAATGTCAGCATTAAGCTCTGTGATGGCAGAGGAGAAAATGTTTTTTATATCAGCTGCTATTTTCATCATAGCTGTGAGAGTCAGCAGGTGATCATGTGTAGCTGTATCCCTTACCGCTTCCTCATAAGCCGACTGGGAGTCCTTACTGAAATCCTCTCCATGAGAATGCGCCATCTTGTCTGAGGTTTGTGGTGCTGCGGCTGTTATTTAAAGACCTCCGGTATGCTTCGGGTCCCAGAGAGGGATGCTGAGTGATAGCAGAGAGAAAACGCTCCTGCGCACAAGTGGATACCCAGACAATCATGCAATGACATAGGCCCTGCGGCCCTCAAGGATGGGGGATCCTAATGGTCAAAGAAAAAAGAGAAACAAGAGGGCGCACCAGCCTAGTGCATTATCTTTGGATAAAAATGTATTAAGAAGATAAAAAAGAAGCTACTTACAAAACATTAATTAGTGATCGCAGTATGGTCATCATGTAGCAGCAATCAGTAGAACATGAACAGTACTCCAGAGGTCACAGAGGAAAACACAGAAATCACTGCCATCTGACGCGTTTTGAGGGGTAAGTCCCCCCTTCCCCAGAGCACAAGCAGTAAACCCTACTTCAGCAGTCCTCATATATAGCGTCCCATACAGCCCATGTAGTGCATAGCAACCCTGGGGGATGGCGGGTGGGTTGAAAGGGAGATTAGGTAAACGCAGCTCATCCTGTGGACACCACATTCAGCACATATAATAAATGGCCACATAAGAAATCAAACTGATGGTAAAAGTGAAAGGGACTGTACCACAAGGCCGTTCAACACCAGGAATCCATATAGTGTCCGCAAGTAACCCCGTACTGCTCATACCGCTTCTGTTGATAGCCCGGAACGTACAGTACCATGTTTGCGTTCCAGGCAAGAGAAAAGGATGTACACAGCGTCATTTCCCCTGCATCATCCGTCTCCCCTGGATGACGTAGGCGGTGACACTAGACCGCCGCCATTTTGGAGGAGACAAAACCATAGAGGCAAATCGAGGATATAACATGTCTAAATTGTGAATCCGCTCAGCAGCACTACAGCTATTATCTCTGTAGGTTGACTCTGCGGACAACCTACAGAGATAATGCCTCCAGGGGTATATCCATCTAGTATAGACAGGAGGACAATGCTGAAGGAGGTGGCCACACACCGCACAAGGCCAAACCAGATAATGCATGAAAGACACACATACTGCAGAGATCAATAGAACACAAATGTAGTGACCTCATACATATATGGACATCCATCAGCCCTGGTCGGTCTGTGCAGCATATATCTGTGATTCTGACAATGATGTCAGTAGCAAAAATGGCATAAAATAACATTTTGAATTGATATCACAAGTGGCATACCGATAGCAACAAGGAAAACAAAAATATACATACAAAATGAGTGACGTCATACAGACATCACAAAAAACAAGCGGTGCACAGAATGATAAAAACCAGACTAAACACACATAATGTCTACATAACCATATAAAGGCTGGTGGGAGACATGGCATACAGTATAGAGTAGGGGCAGGGGAAGGAGGGAAATGAGGAGAACAGAAGGAGGTGTAACCTGCAAAGTCTAGGTGATCTTATGAATCTCGGGGTCTTCATTGAGACCCCCGGGGGTCAAGCTCCCGAGGGTGAAGATCCAGAAGGCTTCACGTTTGCAGAGTTTCTGGTATCTCCTGCCCGTGTCAAGGTCTCTTCCAATGGACTCAATCCCAAAAACCCTCATGCCTGATGGATCTCCATGATGGGCTTCATGGAAATGCCTAGAAACCGGATATTTGGTGCGTGTATTGGTGATATCACATTTGTGTTCACCAATACGCACTCTCATGGGACGGGAAGTCCGGCCCACATAGAGGAGCCCACATGGACAAATAATGCCAGACACCACATGATCTGTCCCGCAGTGGATAAATTGCTTCAACTGGTGGGCTTTACCATCCATGCCCACCACTGTCTTTTTTCTGTGCCACGTGTGCCACAGTTGCTGACACTGCATTTGTAGCTACCCTTTTGGTCAAAGATGGTAGACCATACATTAGGCAATTTGACTGGGGATTTCTTTACCATACTGGGAGCAACCAAGCCTCCTAAATCACGGGGTTTCCTGTACACAATATTCGGTCTATCCGGGAGGAACCTACTCAGCACTGGGTCGTGCTTGAGGATACCCCAGTTCTTCCTTAAAATGTTTTGTATTTCGAATGCTTTATTCATGTACTGGGTGGAGAAACGTGCTTGTACAGTGTCAGAGTGGGCACTGGAGGCAGATCATTGGACATGTTCAGTAGGTTCGTCGTACAAGTTGGCATATTTGGCATATGCTGAGTGGCAGGATCTGTTGTCTGTGTTGTGGCGAGTGAGTTTGCTCCTTTCACAGTGAGATAGTGTTGCCAATAAGCCCATATGAGCTCTTCTATCTTGCTGCCATTCACGCTGCGTGCCAAGCCACGCCCTTGAAAATCATTAATATTTTAACAAGAAATAAGGGTACCCACTTATCCCAGGAGTGCAAAGCTAGAGATCAATGATGCAGGTAGACCATTTTCTTTGCTGCATCAAACCCCCTGGATTCAATCCCCTGGATATATGTGCCACTGCCTGGAGGTTCATTCACACTAGTCCTACGCATATTATGCCTTGTATGTCCTCAAATCTTTTAGACAGTTATTGCCTCCCTTCATTGCAAATACTTCCTGACCTCTATCAATATAAGGAATGTGTATTTTCTCATTCTCATTCCACTTTCTGCAGTGGCACATTCTTTGGTCTTACCTCAGGCCTGATAGTATTTACAAAGGTTCTTGCAAGGGATGACCTTCCTTGCCTTGAAATTTAGTTTTTACACACTTTAGAGGACTTTGAATCCTAAACATCATGAAGTCATCCCTGATTTATTCACATTACTTAGATTAAATAGACCTTCCCATACCTTTTAGTCCAAGGTCTTTCTACCACAGGAAAAAGGTTGACAAAGCTACAGAGTCCTTTTGATTTCTGATGCTGATCTTCCTTGTGGAGGTGCATACTAGTGCTGGGAATAAAGATATTCATCTTCACTGTGGTTGTAACAACTCAAGTCTACTAAAGACCCCACAACGGATCATGCTCATTCCTTGGAAATAATCCAGTTTTTCTCTGAACAGCATGACCTGGTTAAATTCTAAAACTAAAATGTCTCTCTCATAGTGGTTTCTTTTATCGGTGTTGTCAGAGGGCAGATTCCGTGTCCAGTTAAAATAGCAGATTATCAGGATGAACTCATGTCCTCTGAGTTGGAACAGAGTTCTGGACGATTTTTCTGTTCAGAGTCATTAGTCTTAAAATGAATCAAACACATCCAACTATGTTCTGGAATTGCTAGCAATTTGCCACAGTTATGTCCTGCTTAAGACAGTCTTTCAGGGACCACCAGGAGTGTTGTGGAAATGATTGAGTTATAGTCTATCCTGTCCTGGGTGGAGTTTCATGTTTCAATGTTCTTGTGGTCCATGTTCCCAGAGTTAAAAAACGGCAGCAGAGTTTCTCAGTGGACTGCATCAAAACCTGGGGTATAGTTTCTCCTTCAGGAGGTAATCTGGGATCTATATCTGCATTGGAGGATGCTGGATGTGGATCTGCTAATCTTTGGATTAAAACAAGCAACTAGCAGTTTTGTTTCCAAGATGCAGTACCTGGTCCCTGATCTATACTTTTTCTCCTCTGAAGATTTTTACTTGTCCTTTTCAAAAGATCAAGGCTGCGGGCTTTGTCATCATTCTCATAGCTCGAGATTGGCCTTAAAGACTGTGGTGCGACAACCTTGTTCATCTGTTAAACAACACTCAGTGGTCTCTATCACATCTGATATACCAGCCCTGTTGTCCCTAGAATGAATCTTCAACCCTGGCTTTGACAGCCTGGTCACTGAAACCCAGCTTTGAGAGACAGGAGTTTGTCACATTCAGTTATCCTGCTCATGCTCATGCTTGTAAATCTACTAACCATAAAGTTATTTAACTGGTGTGAGTCTCTTTGGGTTTCCCCAGGTCCCTTTTGGTGGACCATGTTCTTTTTTTTGTCCAGTTGGTGATAGAAAAACATTTGAACCTTAAGTGGTCAAGGTCAAGTGTTTGCATTCTCTAATCCTGCGTTCTCTAGGTCTATAAGGCCTGTATGTCTGCATCTGCTACCTTCAGTCTAGAGGGTTCTGCCAACAGCTGTTAATGCCCTTGGTTTCCCTTTTGCCTTGTTTATTTTCTTATTGGGCTGGTTCAGCTATGCTTGCTTTGGTGTGCCCACCCCTCTGTTTCGGCTCCTTTGGGAAATCCCTAGGTTGCTTAATTATTATCAAGCTGTATCCTTCAGTTGATGATAGATAAAATAGGGTGTTTGTACTGTAAAACTCTTTTTTTGGAATCCATTGAGGAACATAGCTCCTTCCAATCATTTGTCATAGTTTTTTATTTGAACTGCTTGCTACAACCGAGCAGGGTCCAGGTTGGCAGTGTTGCACTTTTAAAGAGGCTAGCTTTCAGTCTGCTTGTGTCTCCTGTCCATTTCTCCTGTAGGTGGCAATAGAACACTATGTTGCCTAATTATTACCAGACTGTGTCCCTCAATATACTTCGAGAAAAGGAATTTATGATGAGTGCAAAAATCCTATTATTTTAGGAACAATATATAGTAAAGGAAACCTAAAGTATATCTATCATGGGAGAAATACATGGGCTGCCCAACGTATATCCTGGCCTACTTGCTTCAGTGACCCTAATAACAGGTTAACCTGTCAAAGTGCAAAAATAAGGACGGCAGAGAAAAGTCCTAAACCCTTATCTGCATCCTTGTTCCAGGTCAGTTGTTATAGCCTACTAGTGAACTACTAGTCAGCATGATAGCCAGGGAACTAGCAATTTCAGGATAGGGAGCTTAGCAATAGCAGACTCCATGTTTAGCTAATGACTGGTTTACTCCTAGTTCTGAGTTCCCTTTCATTGAAAAAGTGGCTACTAATTTTCTCATACCACTTGTTGGGAAACTCTGTTCCCATGAAGCTTTTTATCTACCGTCCTTATGTGAATGGCACAGCAAAATACCTGTATATTTTTGGGCATTTGCCCAATAACTTGCTATTAGATTAGAGAGAAAATTGCAATTAGGGATGACCTTTCTGTTCGGGTTGTACATGAGTTAAACTCGAACATTGGCTGTTCGCCCGTTTATCGAAAAACGAACATTATGGTCCATCTGCGGCAAATTCGAGCTGCGCGTAACAGCCCATAATGCACTGCAGGAGCGCAGTGCACTGCTGTATGATGATTGGCCAAAGCATGCACCATGACCTGCATGCTTTGGCCAATCCCAGCGCCCTCAGCTAAGAATGCCATAATTGGCCAAAGGCAGGGTGCTTTTTGCCAATCATGGCTCAGGGGGACTAAGTCCATGTCCCACACTATATAAGGCTGCCTGCACGTCGGCCCCGTGTAGTGTGTTGTTGGCGTGGACAGGGAGAGAGTGTCATTTAGATTGAGCAGGCAGGTTATTCAGTTAGCTGCAGTGTATTTAATATATATATATATATATATATATATATATATATATATATATATATATATATATATATATATATATATATATATATATATATATATATATATATATATATATATATATATATATATATATATATATTAAATACACTGCAGCTAACTGAATAACCTGCCTGCTATATATATATATACACACACAGACAGCCTCGTATAGATTTATGGTCGGAGCCCTCCGTCCTGAGAGATATGAAGCACATAAACAAGTCACAAGACTAACAACATAAGTGGACCTGAAGTGTGCCCTGGCCTGCTGTACAGTAATCCCAGATCTGCTGGGCGGTATGCCAGAGAAGGGTGCATACCTTAAGAAAGTAAATGGATGTTTCTGTAGAGAAATTGTTTGAAGAGAAGTACCCTGAGAAGGGGAATGGGTGGGTGGGTACCGCGCACTGGAACCGACACAGACCATCGTGGGTGGTCTGGTTAAATACCCTCCGGGCTCCTCCCATAATATCAGGCCAGTATACAGGCCTTCCTATTTATGGTCGGAGCCCTCCGTTCTGAGAGATATGAAGCACATAAACATGTCACAAGACTAACAACATAAAATAGACCTGAAGTGTGCCCTGGCCTGCTGTACGGTAAACCCAGATCTGCTGGGCGGTATGCCAGAGAAGGGCGCAAAAAGACTTGGTTAGGGAGGTAATTATTTATTTAAGTTTACTGACATACTACAGGGCAAGCTTGATAAAGGCTCCTGACATTTCTGCTTGTGGATTGGGAATGTATCGAGCGAAGCAGGTGGATTTCCACCTACCCATTTTCCTGATCACGTTGTCCAGGACCCCGTTTCGTGAGGCTGCTGATGCTGCTCCAATGCGGAAAGAATGTCCAGAAAAATGGTTGGGGTCAAGATTTAAGTTGCGCAAAAGGATCCTGACGTGAGTGGTGAACTGGTTGGTACTTAGAGGGCTAATCGAGAATGGTAGCAATGGGCTGTCCTGCGAGGGATCAGACAGATGGGCTAATAACTGATCTAGGATGGCTACGGGGCACCAGGCATTGTGAGTTCTGAAGAGCTTGATGTCAACCCCCGGAATGGACTGTTGCGACACCGAGCGGTGCAATGTGAAGCGACTGTGGTGACGCGTGAGGTGGCGTCTACGTAACATCCTACGACTGGGGCCGGTGACTGTGAATTTGCCGGGCCGTAGAAAGCCATAGAATGCCAGGTAGATGGCCGCCTGGATGACCAAGCTGGGCAATAAGCCAAAAGGGGAACGTGAAAGGATAGTGGACATATCTCGAAACATGGCACTGGTGACCGGTAAGCGTTTACCGCTGACTTGGGGCTATTTGTGGATACCTCGCAGGATGGCCTTGACCGCATGGGCAGCGAACAAAGATGATTTGGTAGGATCTTGTAAGGACGTGAAGTGCTGGATGCCAGCTAGGTAGAGTCTAATGGTATTGTACGATAATACCAGCTGAGTGTGGCAGTACGATATGAAGGCCAGGATGTGATGGAGATCTCCTGGTATTGCCCCGGGGTTAGCGGCTAGAAACCTGTGATAGATCTTCCAGGCGGTATGGTAGGCTTTCAGGGAGTTGTGAGATAATGACTGGTTAATTAGACTAGTGGGGTCGTGAAGATGTCGCTTCAATCCAGGGTTAGCTGCGACCAATGTGGGATAGCAGACATGGTCGGGTCGGCTCCAGGTTCCTGCGAAAAGAATGTTGCAAAGTTAAGACGAGATAGAGCATCGGCCGAGGTGTTGCATTTGCCTGGGATGTGGACACAGAGGACGTTAAATTGGTGCTGTATTGAGAGTTGCACCAGCCTGCGTAGGAAGGACAGGATGGCCAAGGACTTGGACTGACCTTTATTTATAATATTGGCTATGGCTTGATTGTCTGTGGAAAATGTCACTGTTTGTCCTGCCCAGTTGTTGCCCCAGACTTGGGCTGCTGCAACAATGGGGTAGATCTCAGACAACGAGGATGATTGACTAAACCTGGGGATCGAGAGTATTTCTGGGGCCATGGTGCTGCAAACCAGTGATGGACAAAAATAGCTGCAAAGCCTGTGGGGGCTGCAGCGTCCGTGATTATCTGGGGTGAACTGGGAGATGCTGACCGAATAAACATCGAAATGCCGTTCCAATTTGTTAGAAAATCATCCCACATGGCCAGGTCAGCTACAGCTGCCTTGTCTAGTTTAAGGATTTGGTCAGGGTCTTGTACCTGGGTGAGAAACACCAGGAGGCGTGAGACAAAGGATCACCCTTGAGGGATGATCCTTATGGCAAAGTTAAGCATGCCAAGGAGAGATTGTAGTTGCTTTTTAGTGCAGCCTTGAGTACTGGTGAAAGTGTGGATGACTGTCCTGATGTGGGTCAACTTGTCGGGAGGCAGGCTAGCCTGCATGGTGCGAGTGTCGAGTATGACACCCAAGAAGGTTATGATCTGTGCCGGGCCTTCCATTTTCTTTTCTGCTATAGGCACGTTAAGATTGTGGAAGATCTCTCTTAGGCTGTTTAGATCAACTGGGGGCTCACTAGGTTTCTCTATGAGTAGGAAGTCGTCTAAGTAGTGAATCACTTTCTGACAGGACGTGTGATGTGACAGAATCCAGGAAAGGGACTGAGCAAAAGTGTCAAATAGCCACGGGCTGCTTTTGGAGCCGAAAGTTAATTTGGTGGCGAAATAGTACGAGCCTTTCCACTTAATTCCGTGCCATCGCCACAGGTACGGCTCGATTGGTAAACAACTTGAACGCGTCCGAGATGTCTGCTTTAGACAGCCAAGCGCCTACTCCTGCATAAAAGATAGTTAAAGGAAAAACAACAGGAAAGGCGCCTCTTAGTAAACTGTATATTTAATGTTATATAAGCATTAAAAACACTCACATTAAAAACTTAGATAGTCCGGCATGGGGAGTTCAGTATAGTCATACAGGATTGCGTCCTCCTATGTCCGTAGTCTTATTCCTCAATTGCTGACGGCTGGTCCGTGTGGTGGAAGCTTCCGGTATCAGTGTTAATCCAGAACGAGGCTTGGGCACCGCCGAGTAGTCAATTGGGAGGCTGGGACGCTGGAACGCACATCCAAAGTATGTGCTGTACTGCCGTAAGGCGACGCGTTTCAGAGCATGCGCACTCGAGCGCGCTCCTTTCTCAAGCTAGGGAATACAGGAAACTGCAGCCTATTTAAGTGCTCTAAAGGCACCGCCACCTAATGGATATAGTTGTAATTGCATAGGAAATACAGATGATGTTACAAAAGAAGGGGCCAGACGGAAAGATCTATATGTTTGTATTAAAAATAGGTATTATGTGCCTACTAATTATTGGTATAAAACATTAATATGTATGTAATGATATTGATATGCTTACTATCACTGCTTGTGGCAAATATATAAATAAATAAATACATCTATTTAAAATAAACTGTAGTGGTGCTGAGCTAAATATTTGTAATTTAATAAACCATGTATATGTGCAATATATACAAATAAATAGTATTATTATGGGCACATTTATGCACAATGGCACTATCTGATAGAATAATACTAATGAAAATTAATAAATTAAATAAAAATCATTATTATAAACTAAATTAAAATTGGAGCATATATATATACATATTATTATAAAATGGTACTTTATGTTAAAATGAACCTCAATTGCTAATGGGGGGGGGCCTATTAGATATATATTAGATATATGGAGAGGTTATGGCAGAATTCTTACTTCATAGATATATATTAATATTCACTCTAAGTCAGTATTATTATAGGATGGTGGATATCTCTAATTCTTCGTTAATTCCACCAGGATTTAGTGCGTCTAAAGAATAAATCCAGAAGGTTTCTCTTTCACATAATCTGTGAAATCTTTCAGTTATGGGTAAATTTTTTGGCATTTGTTCAATAACCCATACCTCGAGACCTTCAGTGGAATTGGCATGGTGTTCACAGAAATGGCGGGGGACACTATGTTTGTCCCTCCCACCTTCTATTTTTCTTCTATGTTCCCCGAATCTTTGCCTAAGTGGGCGTATCGTGCGCCCCACATAGATAAGATTGCATGGGCAACTTAGGCCATAAACTACAAACTCCGAACCACAATTGTAGAAATTGTCAAGTAAATAGGTTTTCCCTTTTGTGGTGAATTGTTTTTTCCCATGTTTGACAAACATACACGTTTTGCACATGGCTTTTCTACATTGGAACATGCCCTTGAGAAGAATCATGTGGGCCTGTGCTGGTGCGGTTTCTTTGATGGACTTTAATTTGCTGGGTGCTATTCGGTTTTTTATATTAGGGGCTTTTTTATAAGTGATTTTAGGATAATTGGGTAGGACTGGTTTGAGATATGGGTCCTCGAGGAGGATGGGCCAATGTTTTCTAAATATTGCTTCCATTTTGGAGAATTTTGTGTGAAACCTAGTAATGAAACGTCCTGATAAATTGGATGTGTTTTCATTTTGATGTTGGGTAACAGGTATGGGTTGCAAATAATATTTTTGTGCTTGGTCAACCAATGACTCTGGGTACCCTTTGTCTTTAAGTTTTTTTCTTAGCAGATGGCTTTGTTCTATATAGTCAGACGTTTGTGTACAGTTCCTCCGTAGTCGGCAAAATTGCCCTTTTGGAATATTATTTTTCCATTTTTCGTAGTGGCAACTTTTGTAATGCAGCAAGGAATTTCCTGCCGTAGGTTTGAAGAAGTTCCTTGCGTGTATCTCATTGCCAACGTGAAAAAGGTCAAGGTCAAGAAAAGCTAATCTCTCTTTATCCATGACATGAGTGAAACTCAGGCCATGTGGATTATTATTGCAGTGAGCCACAAACTTGTTAACAACATCAGCTGGACCATCCCAAATAATAATAATGTCGTCTATGTAACGACCGTAAAAAATGAGGTGCCTGAAAAACGGATTGTTTTGCCAAATATATCTGTATTCCCATAATCCCATTGCTAGATTAGCATATGAGGGCGCAAAGTTGGCCCCCATAGCTGTCCCCTGAATTTGTAGATAATACTGTTCATTGAATGAAAAATAATTGTGAGTTAAACAATATTTGGCACAATCCAAGATAAACGAGGCCTGTTTGTTGCTCATATATGGGTCCTGGGATAGAAAATGATTGAGGGCTAATATTCCAAAGGTGTGAGGAATAGACGTATACAATGAGTTCACGTCTAGTGATAACCAAATATATTGATCCTCCCATCTATATGGTTTTAATAGTTCCAATAGATGGGTTCCATCTCGGATGTACGACTGCAGTCCCTGAGCTAGGGGCTGTAGATGGTGATCAATATATTTGGATAGGCCAGAAGTAATGCTGTCCATGGCAGCGATTATGGGCCTTCCTGGGGGATTGGTCTGGTCTTTATGAACCTTGGGTATATGATAAAAGTATGGAGTGCGGTAATAATCCCTCCGTAAGAAGGATGTTCATTTTTAGAACCAGAGGATGCCCTGGAATGGGGCAGCCTGGCAGAATTCTGCACTACTAAATGGATGAACATATTAGTTAAACATAGAGAAAAAAAGTTTGAAAATCTCAAAAAAAACTTTAGAAAATCTAACCACAGAGATTACCAACATAGGACACAAAGTTCCCTCACCCTGGTTAGATATCCTCAAGAATAACACCAAAAAACAAGAAAATGATCTCATTTCCAGTAAAATAGGAAAATTTAGGCGTGACATCCAAGACTATTCAAATAAAAAAGTATTCACATGGATGAAAAAATCTACACACATCCCACCACTAATGGAACTAGATCCATTTAACCAGCCTATTGTTCCATTACCCCCATCCCGTTCTCAATTATCATCACGTGCTTCAGCTGTAAAATCAAAAACAACTAGAAACACAGAACGTTCCTCTCACATAGCTTGTAATACACAACTACAAGATAATTCTCATCCCCCCACCAAATCACCCAAAGCTCAATTGCTGAATAAACTCAATTTATTTTATAACCGTTCACAATCTGATTCCATCAATAACATGTCCAATGCTATTCCTAAAGTCGCTTCTACAATACATAATCCTATGCAGACAATAGAAATGGATTGTGCCAAATATTGTTTAACTCACAATTATTTTTCATTCAATGAACAGTATTATCTACAAATTCAGGGGACAGCTATGGGGGCCAACTTTGCGCCCTCATATGCTAATCTAGCAATGGGATTATGGGAATACAGATATATTTGGCAAAACAATCCGTTTTTCAGGCACCTCATTTTTTACGGTCGTTACATAGACGACATTATTATTATTTGGGATGGTCCAGCTGATGTTGTTAACAAGTTTGTGGCTCACTGCAATAATAATCCACATGGCCTGAGTTTCACTCATGTCATGGATAAAGAGAGATTAGCTTTTCTTGACCTTGACCTTTTTCACGTTGGCAATGAGATACACGCAAGGAACTTCTTCAAACCTACGGCAGGAAATTCCTTGCTGCATTACAAAAGTTGCCACTACGAAAAATGGAAAAATAATATTCCAAAAGGGCAATTTTGCCGACTACGGAGGAACTGTACACAAACGTCTGACTATATAGAACAAAGCCATCTGCTAAGAAAAAAACTTAAAGACAAAGGGTACCCAGAGTCATTGGTTGACCAAGCACAAAAATATTATTTGCAACCCATACCTGTTACCCAACATCAAAATGAAAACACATCCAATTTATCAGGACGTTTCATTACTAGGTTTCACACAAAATTCTCCAAAATGGAAGCAATATTTAGAAAACATTGGCCCATCCTCCTCGAGGACCCATATCTCAAACCAGTCCTACCCAATTATCCTAAAATCACTTATAAAAAAGCCCCTAATATAAAAAACCGAATAGCACCCAGCAAATTAAAGTCCATCAAAGAAACCGCACCAGCACAGGCCCACATGATTCCTCTCAAGGGCATGTTCCAATGTAGAAAAGCCATGTGCAAAACGTGTATGTTTGTCAAACATGGGAAAAAACAATTCACCACAAAAGGGAAAACCTATTTACTTGACAATTTCTACAATTGTGGTTCGGAGTTTGTAGTTTATGGCCTAAGTTGCCCATGCAATCTTATCTATGTGGGGCGCACGATACGCCCACTTAGGCAAAGATTCGGGGAACATAGAAGAAAAATAGAAGGTGGGAGGGACAAACATAGTGTCCCCCGCCATTTCTGTGAACACCATGCCAATTCCACTGAAGGTCTCGAGGTATGGGTTATTGAACAAATGCCAAAAAATTTACCCATAGCTGAAAGATTTCACAGATTATGTGAAAGAGAAACCTTCTGGATTTATTCTTTAGACGCACTAAATCCTGGTGGAATTAACGAAGAATTAGAGATATCCACCATCCTATAATAATACTGACTTAGAGTGAATATTAATATATATCTATGAAGTAAGAATTCTGCCATAACCTCTCCATATATCTAATATATATCTAATAGGCCCCCCCCATTAGCAATTGAGGTTCATTTTAACATAAAGTACCATTTTATAATAATATGTATATATATATGCTCCAATTTTAATTTAGTTTATAATAATGATTTTTATTTAATTTATTAATTTTCATTAGTATTATTCTATCAGATAGTGCCATTGTGCATAAATGTGCCCATAATAATACTATTTATTTGTATATATTGCACATATACATGGTTTATTAAATTACAAATATTTAGCTCAGCACCACTACAGTTTATTTTAAATAGATGTATTTATTTATTTATATATTTGCCACAAGCAGTGATAGTAAGCATATCAATATCATTACATACATACTAATGTTTTATACCAATAATTAGTAGGCACATAATACCTATTTTTAATACAAACATATAGATCTTTCCGTCTGGCCCCTTCTTTTGTAACATCATCTGTATTTCCTATGCAATTACAACTATATCCATTAGGTGGCGGTGCCTTTAGAGCACTTAAATAGGCTGCAGTTTCCTGTATTCCCTAGCTTGAGAAAGGAGCGCGCTCGAGTGCGCATGCTCTGAAACGCGTCACCTTATGGCAGTACAGCACATACTTTGGATGTGCGTTCCAGCGTCCCAGCCTCCCAATTGACTACTCGGCGGTGCCCAAGCCTCGTTCTGGATTAACACTGATACCGGAAGCTTCCACCACACGGACCAGCCGTCAGCAATTGAGGAATAAGACTGCGGACATAGGAGGACGCAATCCTGTATGACTATACTGAACTCCCCATGCCGGACTATCTAAGTTTTTAATGTGAGTGTTTTTAATGCTTATATAACATTAAATATACAGTTTACTAAGAGGCGCCTTTCCTGTTGTTTTTCCTTTGCATATTTGGAGCGGCTTCACCTCCCATCAAAAGGCTGCCCTATCTATAGACTGTTTGCATCTCACAAAGAGCGCAATGCTCAAAAGGACATTTTTATAGCAACATTTGTATATAACATAAACCATGTAATCTGCGCTATTTGTTTGTTTATTTGTATAAAAGATAGTTAGACTAGCTGTGTCTACAGATGAATATTTAAGTGGGAACTCTTCTGAAGGTATGAGGGAATTTAAACTGGGTATGTGGGAACAATGAGGCGCGGACAAATCATAGACTAAACAAAGTTTATTTGAAAACTTTCCCTTCACAAGCCCGAGAGGGCTGACTCTCCATACAGAGAAAAGTGAATGTGTAAAGGGATCGATCATGTACCCCCAGTCTAGTTCTGTCTGCAGCAGGGTGGTGATGGCTTCCTCGTCGGTAGTGGCTGAAAGCAGGTTTTTGCACTCGTGAGTTGTGTTGGGGAGTGTGATAAGTCTGGTGTGAAAGCCTGTCGTGAATCTCTGGACAAGGAAAGCTGCCAGTGAAGGTGTTGGGTGTCAGGAGAGGTAAAACCCAAACCATCTGACATGCACTCGGCCTAATCATGCAGATTTAAGCTGTTTGATACTGCAGGTGTACCTGGGGTGAGCTTTGTGGCATGTGAGGCAGATATGAAGGAGTTTGCAGTGAGGGAAGTTACAACCCCCGAAGTTGAAATTGTTGCATATGGCTGCTCCCCCTAGTGCACGGACGGGTCGTCCTAATCTGTCTGCCTGGGCCGGCTGAGTAAATGCCATTGGGTTGTGAGCAACACCAGATATGGAGGGAATGTTGGGGGGGCGTCTGCCACCTGACTCGGAGCACCAGTTAGCCATATGGGTAGACGACTGGCAGTTAGTACAGAGTGGGGTACATAGGCCAGAGAAAAGGCGACAGAACAGCTCTGTATCAACGATGCTCCAGTTGGTAGTTACCTGAAACTGGGAGAGTCTGGCTGCTGCTTTAGCTGAAAATGACCTTTGATAGTCATAAAATGAGCCTCCTCCATATTTATAACCTAGATCCACTACTGCATGTAAATATAGATCCATCTCTTCCCTCCTGTTGGGGTTGACCGTGCATAGTACGTCTCTGAGCAACCCAAAGGCCAACACAAACTCTGCAATACTGAGTTTGCGGGTAAGCCTATGGTCTTTAGCCTTCAGGACGACGGAAACATCCCCCCATGAATAGGACTTGTTTTTAGCCAAGTCTTGTACTGCGATGAGGAGGGATGCCAAGTTAACGTCCTTCCCATCCATGATGTCCTTCCTGATGCCTGCTGGGACTAGATGTACGGGGAAGATGTAGGTGCAGATGTCGGGCGTACCTGTTAGGAGATACATGGGGGCGACGGTGGTTACTGTAGATGGTGGGGGTGCAGCTTGATGTACCTCCAGGGTTCCCACTCTTGCCTGGACGGCGGTGACTGCTGCCGACAGTGTGGTCACCAAGGAGTGCAGCTGAGTAATTGCTGAGGAGGTTGACTGCAGTGACGCCTGGGTGGGCTGCCACTGGCGGAGGAAACAGCAACCTAAAGAGCTCAGCTTTCCTAGCAGTCGCAGGGTAGGGAATACTCCTGCGCCGTAGTTCTGCTGTAAGCTTGGGGATGGTCCAAGCTCTAAGAGACTGTAAGCCGTCATTTGCTGAGCCTGGCCCGGGTGACGACGGGGTGGAGGCGAAGTCATCGCTGTCGGCCTGAGACATGGCGTCAGCTAAGATAGGGGGAAATGCATATATTTTAGATAGGTTTATAAGGTAGGAGGGGGTTAGATTTTTTGGGTAGATGAGATAGAAGGTAGAAGAAAAATAAAGGATAGGAGAAGGAGCGACAGCCATAGTGACAGTTAGTTTGCGTAAGAGCGCTGTTGAGTGTGACTTTAGAAAACTTGAAAGAATGCGTGACAACCGAGGTGAGCCAGGAGGTGACTGGCTAGGTAACTGATAGCTCGGGTGTCACCTGTGCTCGGCACAGACTGATGAACCAGAGCCCCCCAGGGCGGACTGGGGCAGGTATCTAAAGTCTGGTATTCTAAGTAGGAATGTTGCAATCTGTAGTTTGTTGACATATGTTCGGTCTGCTAACGCTTGCACTGCCAGCAAGCTGGACGTTAGGCGACCTTGTCTGCATGGTGAAGGATCTCGGATCGCTCTTCGAAAACAGAATGAAGTGCACAGAAGTATGTGACAGTTGCTAACGCCTCGGAACGAATCAAATTGTGTATGTGAAGTAAATATGTCGTGAAAGAGTGTTTTTTTGAAAAGCAAAGGGGGATCCCTTTGAATTACGCACCTGACTTGAAGCCCTAGTAGTGGAGTCTTGGTTTGGGGTCTAGACCTGGGTCAACTGGAAACCTGCAGTAAGGGTGACATAGGAAGATTTTTTTTTTTGTGAGGGGATGCTTAAGAGCTGTTTGGGATGGAAGTTGACCCCCTGGTGAAGAGATGCAAGCTCTCGACAAGGTTTTTTTTTTTTAACCTGAGGAAGATACTGTCCACACCTGGTGCAGGATGGACCAACTGGAGAACTCTACTGACCTGAAAAGGGGAAAGTGATAGAGAAATCGATGAGTAGCCGTGTTGCTACTGGAGTGGCCGTTTAGAGCCATTTTGTGAAATGTTTGCAGAGATTGCAAGTAAGCAGCCTTTGAAGGCAAAAGAAAGTTTTTTAGCGAAAATTTGATTATGTAGGAATAACCGTGCGCAGCATTGGTACAAATAGATGGTGTGAGTTGTGTGTGTTTATGCCAGAAAGAACGGAAGATTAAGGGATGCGAATTGTAAGTACTACTGTATTCGTGACAGTGATGCAACTAGTTCGAAACGGGCTAGGGTGTGAGTGCCTGTGGTATTTGTTTTGTGAGGGATCCGAATCATTGAGCCGGTGATACGACTAGATTCTGATCGGTTGGTGGAGTTGTTTTGCCGAGGATCCGAATCATTGAGCTGATTTGTGACTGGACTCGGATCAGTCTGTGAAAGTTGTATTTGCAAGGATCCGAATCGTTGAGCCGGTGCTACGACTAGACTCGGATTGGTTGGTGGGGGTTGTATTGCCGAGGATCCGAATCATTGAGCTGGTTCTGCGACTGGACTCGGATCAACTGATGGTGATGGTGGTTGAAGGGGCTTGTGTTTGCCGAGGATCCAAAGCGTAGTGCAGAAGCTGCGACTAGATTCGGACCGGCTGTTGGTGAGTGTTTGTTGTGCAGTAAGAGGTGTAGAGAGTCAGTTTAGATGAAGTGGGGGTTTCGTAGGAGGTGTATGGTTAGTAGGGGGGGTGATGTGTGGAACAAAGGTTTCGGGATCGTGCACCGCTAATGCGACTTGATCCGTAAGTGACTCCGTATAGGTAACATAACGATTCGATTTCTATAGAACGGTAACAATAGCTCCTACCTGCGACAGCGAGTGTAACAGTCGAAAACTGCGAACGGGAAACTGCGACACGCTGGGTCTCGAGAGCAGGAACTTACAAACGTGCGGTGAGTTTAGGAAAGTTGGCCTGGTGAAGTGGTACCGCGCACTGGAACTGACACAGACCATCGTGGGTGGTCTGGTTAAATACCCTCCGGGCTCCTCCCATAATTTCAGGCCAGTATACAGGCCTTCCTATATATCCACTGTATCCAGTTTAGCTATATCTGACTGCAGGCCGTTCCTGGTGTACTTTTTCTAATATACTTCAGGCGGTGTACACAGTACATAGTACCGTGCACCCATAGTGCAGTTGCTACTACTTTTCTGGTGGTGTACACAGTACACCCATAGTTGTTATTACACTTCTGTTGGTGTACACAGTACCGTGCTCCCCTAGTGCAGTTGCTACTACTTTTCTGGTGGTGTACACAGTACACAATACATACAGTGCATAGTTGCTATTAGACTTCTGGTGGTGTACACAATACCGTTCACCCCTAGTGCAGTTGCTACTTCTTTTCTGGTGGTGTACACAATACAGTACACCGATAGTTGTTATTACACTTCTGTTAGTGTACACTGTACCGTGCACCCCTAGTGCACTTGCTACTCCTTTTCTGGTGGTGTACACAGTACACAATACATACAGTACACCCATATTTGTTATTACACCTCTGTTGGTGTACACAGTACCGCGCACCCGTAATGCAATTGCTAGTGCTACTACTTTTCTGGTGGTGTACACAGTACACAATACATACAGTACACTCATGGTTGTTATTACACTTCTGTTGGTGTATACAGTACCGTGCACCCCTAGTGCAGTTGTTTCTACTTTTCTGGTGGTGTACACAATACATACAGTGCACCAATAGTCATTAAACTTCTGCTGGTGTACACAGTACCGTGCACCCCTAGCGCAGTTGCTACTACTTTTCTGGTGGTGTACACAATACATACAGTGCACCCATAGTTGTTACTACACTTCTGTTGGTGTACACAGTACCGTGCACCCCTAGTGCAGTTGCTACTACTTTTCTGGTGGTGTACACAATACATACAGTGCACCCATAGTTGTTGTTATACTTCTGTTGGTGTACACAGTACTGTGCACCCCTAGTGCAGTTGCTACTACTTTTCTTGTAGTGTACACAGCACAGTACACCCGTAGTTGTTATTACACTTCTGTTGGTGTACAGAGTACAGTGCACCCCTAGTGCACTTGCTACTACATTTTTGGTGGTGTACACAGTACACAATACATACAGTACACCCATAGTTGTTATTACACTTCTGTTGGTCTACACAGTACCATGCACCCGTAATGCAGTTGCTAGTGCTACTAATTTTCTGGTGGTGTACACAGTACACAATACATACAGTTCACTCATAGTTGTTATTACACTTCTGTTGGTGTACACAGTACCATGCACCCATAGTGCAGTTGCTACTACTTTTCTGGTGCTGTACACAATACATGCAGTGCACCCATAGTTGTTATTACACTTCTGTTGGTGTGGACAGTACCGTACACCCCTAGTGCAGTTGCTGCTACTTTTCTGGTGGTGTACACTGTACACAATACATACAGTACACCCATAGTTGTTGATACACTTCTGTTGGTGTATACAGTACCGTGCACCCCTAGTGCAGTTGCTACTATTTTTCTGGTGATGTACACAGTACACAATACATACAGTGCACCCATAGTTGTTATTAAACTTCTGTTGGTGTACACAGTACTGTGCACCCCTAGTGCAGTTATTACTACTTTCCTGGTGGTGTACACAATACATAGAGTGCACCCATAGTTGTTACTACACTTCTGTTGGTGTACACAGTACCGTGCACCCCTAGTGCACTTGTTACTACTTTTCTGGTGGTGTACACAATACATACAGTGCACCCATAGTTGTTATTACACTTCTGTTGGTGTGGACAGTACCGAGCACCCCTAATGCAGTTGCTGCTACTTTTCTTGTAGTGTACACAACACAGTACACCCGTAGTTATTACACTTCTGTTGGTGTACACAGTACAGAGCACCCCTAGTGCACTTGCTACTACTTTTCTGGTGGTGTACACAGTACACAATACATACAGTACACTCATAGTTGTTATTACACTTCTGTTGGTGTATACAGTACCATGCACCCCTAGTGCAGTTGCTTCTACTTTTCTGGTGGTGTACACAATACATACAGTGCACCAATAGTCATTAAACTTCTGTTGGTGTACACAGTACCGTGCACCCCTAGCGCAGATGCTACTACTTTTCTGGTGGTGTACACAGTACACAATACATACAGTACACTCATGGTTGTTATTACACTTCTGTTGGTGTATACAGTACCGTGCACCCCTAGTGCACATGTTACTACTTTTCTGGTGGTGTACACAATACATACAGTGCACCCATAGTTGTTATTACACTTCTGTTGGTGTGGACAGTACCGTGCACCCCTAGTGCAGTTGCTGCTACTTTTCTTGTAGTGTACACAACACAGTACACCCGTAGTTATTACACTTCTGTTGGTCTACACAGTACCATGCACCCATAGTGCAGTTGCTAGTGCTACTACTTTTCTGGTGGTGTACACAGTACACAATACATACAGTACACCCATAGTTGTTATTATACTTCTGTTGGTGTACACAGTACCATGCACCCATAGTGCAGTTGCTACTACTTTTCTGGTGGTGTACACAGTGCACAATATATACAGTGCACCCATAGTTGCTATTAGACTTCTGGGGGTGTACACAATATCGTTCACCCCTAGTGCATTTACTACTACTTTTCTGGTGGTGTACACAATACAGTACACCCATAGTTGTTATTACACTTCTGTTAGTGTACACTGTACCGTGCACCCCTAGTGCAGTTGCTACTACTTTTCTGATGGTGTACACAGTACACAATACAGTGTAGTGTGGTTTTGCTAAACAAAATTTACAGCATGTCCGGAAGGCCACCAAGGAGAGGCAGACACTCACAGGCCACTAAAAGTGGGCAAGCAGGCTCTGTGTCTACAGTCGACAGGGCTGGTCATGGACACGGTGCATCCTCAGCACGTGGCCATGGGGCATGCTTGTCCTTTTTTTCTGCAGCTGGCCGTGTTATCGAGCCACAACATGCAGAAGAGTTGGTGGAATGGATAACAAAGCCCTCCTCATCCTCCTCATCCTCTGTCACCCAGGCTCAGAGTAGTTTGCCTGCCAATGCAGCTGCCAAATGTGGCCTATTCCATCGGCTCCATGTCACTCCTTCCCTAGCCCCACCATCATGCACGGAGGAATCCCCCAAACTATTCGACCACAGTGTCGGGTACATGCTGCAGGAGGATGCGCAGTGATTTGAAGGCTCTGATGATGGTACCCAGGTTGAGGAAGGGAGTAACATGAGCCTAGAGAGAGGGGGTGCCCAAGAAGGTCAAGAAACTGGCAGTCATGTTCCCTGAGCTGCAGCATACTGCCAAGTTTGCTCCAGTGATGAGGAGGGAGGGGATGATGAGGTCACTGACTCTACTTGGATGCCTGATAGAAGAGAGGAGGAGGAGGCACATCTCCAACGAGGCAGGATGCCTTCCAGGGGGCAGCTTAAGGGCAGCCACCCTATTGCATCACACCGCAGAGCTAAGCAGGTGCAGGGCGCTGCTGACTCCCCACATATTTTGAAAAGTTCTTTGGTGTGGGCCTTTGACACGTGTGCAGCAGATCGCACCGTTGTGGTTTGCAACATATCTCTGAAGCGTATCAAGCATGGCTAAAACAGCAGCCGCTTGGGCACCACATGCTTGACCAGGCATATGACGACCTCCCATGCAGTCCATTGGCAACAGCACTTAAAAGACCCACATCAAAGAACAAGACGGACCTCTCCTTGCTCCTCATCAGCTGGGATCTCCAACCCCACTATACCTCCAGTCCTATTAGAAACCTGCACTGAGAGGAATGAAGGTATAGAAATAGGTGTCCCAAGTACTTGCAGCCAATCTGCTAGCGGTACACCAACATCAGATTTTAGCAGGCAAATTTCCCTACCCCAGTTCCTAAACTGTCAGAAGAAATTCAGTCCCAGCCATTCACATACTCAGTGTCTGAATGCCAGCTTGGCCAAATTGCTAGCACTGCAATTGCTTCCTTTTCAGCTGGTAGACTCTGCCCCCTTTCGTGAATTTGTGGAATGTGCGGTACCTCAGTGGCAGGTTCCCAAACGCCATTTCTTTTCATGGAAGGCCATTCCAGCTCTCTACCAGCATGTGGAAGGCAATGTCTTGGCCTCGTTGGACTGGGCGGTCAGCAGTAAGGTGCATATTACTGCTGACTAGGGATGGGCCGAACACCCCCCTGTTCAGTTCGCATCCAGAACATGCGGACAGGCAAAAAATTTGTTTGAACACATGAACACCGTTAAAGTCTATGGGACACGAGCATGAAAAATCAAAAGTGCTAATTTTAAAAGGTTAATATGCAAGTTATTGTCATAAAACGTGTTTGGGGACCTGGGTCCTGTCCCAGGGGACATGTATCAATGCAAAAAAAGCCATTTTTTCGGGAGCAGTGATTTTAATAATGCTTAAAGTGAAACAATAAAAGTGAAATATTCATTTTATATTCATACCTGGGGGGTGTCTATAGTATGCTTGTAAAGTAGCGCATGTTTCCCGTGTTTATAACAGTCCAAGAGCAAAATGGTATGTCTAAAGGAAAAAAAAGTCATTTAAAAGTGCTAGCGCTAATGCCGGCTATTAATGAATTGCACAATAAAAAAAAAAAAAAAATGCGTGGGGGTCCCCCAAAATTCCATTACCAGGCCCTTCAGGTCTGGTATGGGTATTAAGGGGAACTCCGTGCCAAAATTTAAAAACAATGGCGTAGGGTTCCCCCCAAAAATCCACACCAGACCCTTATCCGAGCACGCAACCTGGCAGGCCACAGGAAAAAAGGGGGGATGAGAGAGCACCCCCCCTCCTGAACCGTACCAGGCCACATGCCCTCAACATGGGGAGGATGTCCCCATGTTCATGGGGACAAGGGCATTATCCCCACAACCCTTGCCCGGTGGTTGTGGGGGTCTGCGGGCGGGGGGCTTATCTGAATCTGGAAGCCCCCTTTAACAAAGGGGACACCCAGATCCCGGCCCCCCATGTGAATTGGTACAGGGTACATTATACCCCTACCATTTCACAAAAAGAAAGTGTCAAAATGTTAAAAAAAAAACCACAGGAGACGGCTTGGGACAAGTCCTTTATTAAAAATTAAAAAAAATTAAAAAGGAGATTCCAGTGATGTAATCCAATAAATCCATGCTCCTACTACAGCGATTTAATCCAATTCTCGATCTCCAGCGATAGATTATCTCCAGTGACTGCACCGGAGGCACCCAGCTACTGATGCGGTGCTAGCTTGACAGCTCTTATGTCGCTGAGGGCGGGGCCACTCGTCACGTGATCCCGCCCCCCTCTGACAAGGGGAAACGCGGGGGTTTCCCAGTGACGTGTACGGGTGACCCCGCCCCCCTCTGATGCAACGGGAAACCTGCATTGCATCAGAGGGGGTGAGGTCACCCGTACACATCACTGGGAAACCCCGGCGTTTCCCTTTGTCAGAGGGGGATGGGGTCACGTGACGGTTGGCCCCGCCCTCAGCTACATAAGAGCTGTCAAGCTAGCGCCGCATCAGTGGCTGGGTGCCTCCGGTGGAGGCAGGATCATCTGCTTGTTCCTCACTGGAGATCATCCATCGCTGGAGATCGAGAATTGGATTACATCGCTGGAGTAGGAGCATGGATTTAATCGCTGGAATCTCTTTTTTATTTTTAATAAAGAACTTGTCCCAAGCCGTCTCCTGTGGTTTTTTAACATTATGACACTTTCTTTTTGTGAAATGGTAGGGGTACAGTGTACCCCTTACCAATTCACATGGGGGGTGGGATCTGGGTGTCCCCTTTGTTAAAGGGGGCTTCCAGATTCCGATAAGCCCCCCGCTCGCAGACCCCCACAACCACCGGGCAAGGGTTTTGGGGATGAGGCCCTTGTCCCCATCAACATGGGGACATCCTCCCCATGTTGAGGGCATGTGGCCTGGTGCAGTTCAAGAGGGGGGCGCTCTCTCGTCCCCCCTCTTTTCCTGCGACCTGCCAGGTTGCGTGCTCGGATAAGGGTCTGGTGTGGATTTTTGGGGAAACCCCACGCCATATTTTTTTTAATTTTGGCGCGGAGTTCCCCTTAATACCCATACCAGACCTGAAGGGCCTGGTAATGGAATTTTGGGGGACCCCCATGCATTTTTTAATATTATTTTTCAATGACTTCCAATGACTTTTATGTGTATTGTCGGGACCGACAATTCATTAATAGCGCTAGCCCTTTAACCACTTGCCGACCGCCGCACGACTATATACGTCGACAGAGCGGCACGGGCAGGCAAAAGGACGTGTATGTACGTCCTTGTACGATCGGACCCCCCCCGGTGCCTGCGGCGGTCGGCAAATCTCCCCCGGCGATCGGAGGTGAGGGGGAGGCCATCCATTCGTGGCCCCCCCCTCGCGATCGCTCTCAGCCAATGGGATCATTTCCCTGCCTCTGTATTGTACACAGAGGCAGAGGAAATGATGTCATCTCTCCTCGGCTCGGTATTTTCCGTTCCGGGCCGAGGAGAGAAGACTGCAATGTAAGTGCACCAACACACTACACACAGTAGAACATGCCAGGCACACTAAACACCCCGATCCCCCCCCCCGATCGCCCCCCGATCCCCCCCCAATCACCCCCCCCCCTGTCACAAACTGACACCAAGCAGGTTTTTTTTTTTTTTTTTTTTTTTTTTCTGATTACTGTATTGGTGTCAGTTTGTGACAGTTACAGTGTCAGGGCAGTGAGTGTTAGGCCCCCTGTAGGTCTAGGGTACCCCCCTAACCCCCCCTAATAAAGTTTTAACCCCTTGATCACCCCCTGTCACCAGTGTCGCTAAGCGATCATTTTTCTGATCGCTGTATTAGTGTCGCTGGTGACGCTAGTTAGGGACGTAAATATTTAGGTTCGCCGTCAGAGTTTTATAGCGACAGGGACCCCCATATACTATCTAATAAATGTTTTAACCCCTTGATTGCCCCCTAGTTAACCCTTTCACCACTGATCACTGTATAACCGTTACGGGTGACGCTGGTTAGTTTGTTTATTTTTTATAGTGTCAGGGCACCCGCCGTTTATTATCGAATAAAGATTTAGCCCCCTGATCGCCCGGCGGTGATATGCGTTGCCCCAGGCAGCGTCAGATAAGCGCCAGTACCGCTAACACCCACGCACGCAGCATACGCCTCCCTTAGTGGTATAGTATCTGTACAGATCAATATCTGATCCGATCAGATCTATACTAGCGTCCCCAGCAGTTTAGGGTTCCCAAAAACACAGTGTTAGCGGGATCAGCCCAGATACCTGCTAGCACCTGCGTTTTGCCCCTCCGCCCAGCTCGGCCCAGCCCACCCAAGTGCAGTATCGATCGATCACTGTCACTTACAAAACACTAAACGCATAACTGCAGCGTTCGCAGAGTCAGGCCTGATCCCTGCGATCGCTAACAGTTTTTTTGGTAGCATTTTGGTGAAATGGCAAGCACCAGCCCCAGGCAGCGTCAGGTTAGTGCCAGTACCGCTAACACCCACGCACGCACCGTACACCTCCCTTAGTGGTATAGTATCTGAACGCATCAATATCTGATCCGATCAGATCTATACTGGCGTCCCCAGCAGTTTAGGGTTCCCAAAAACGCAGTGTTAGCGGGATCAGCCCAGATACCTGCTAGCACCTGCCTTTTGCCCCTCCGCCCGGCCCAGCCCAGCCCACCCAAGTGCAGTATCGATCGATCACTGTCACTTACAAAACACTAAATGCATAACTGCAGCGTTCGCAGAGTCAGGCCTGATCCCTGCGATCGTTAACAGTTTTTTTGGTAGCGTTTTGGTGAACTGGCAAGCGCCAGTGGCCTAGTACACCCCGGTCGTAGTCAAACCAGCACTGCAGTAACACTTGGTGACGTGGCGAGTCCCATAAGTGCAGTTCAAGCTGGTGAAGTGGCAAGCACAAATAGTGTCCCGCTGCCACCAAGAAGACAAACACAGGCCCGTCATGCCCATAGTGCCCTTCCTGGTGCATTCGCCAATCCTAATTGGGAACCCACCACTTCTGCAGCGCCCATACTTCCCCCATTCACATCCCCAACCAAATGCAGTCGGCTGCATGAGAGGCATTTTTATGTCCTCCCGAGTACCCCTACCCAACGAACCCCCCCAAAAAAGATGTTGTGTCTGCAGCAAGCGCGGATATAGGCGTGACACCCACTATTATTGTCCCTCCTGTCCTGACAATCCTGGTCTTTGCATTGGTGAATGTTTTGAACGCTACCATTCACTAGCTGAGTATTAGCGTAGGGTACAGCATTCCACAGACTAGGCACACTTTCACAGGGTCTCCCAAGATGCCATCGCATTTTGAGAGACCCGAACCTGGAACCGGTTACAGTTATAAAAGTTACAGTTACAAAAAAAGTGTAAAAAAAAAAAAAAAAAAAAAAACACAAACAAAAATATAAAATAAAAAATAATAGTTGTCGTTTTATTGTTCTCTCTCTCTTTATTCTCTCTCTATTGTTCTGCTCTTTTTTACTGTATTCTATTCTGCAATGTTTTATTGTTATTATGTTTTATCATGTTTGTTTTTCAGGTATGTAATTATTTATACTTTACCGTTTACTGTGCTTTATTGTTAACCATTTTTTTGTCTTCAGGTACAGCATTCACGACTTTGAGTGGTTATACCAGAATGATGCTTGCAGGTTTAGGTATCATCTTGGTATCATTCTTTTCAGCCAGCGGTCGGCTTTCATGTAGAAGCAATCCTAGCGGCTAATTAGCCTCTAGACTGCTTTTACAAGCAGTGGGAGAGAATGCCCCCCACCGTCTTCCGTGTTTTTCTCTGGCTCTCCTGTCTCAACAGGGAACCTGAGAATGCAGCCGGTGATTCAGCCAGCTGACCATAGAGCTGATCAGAGACCAGAGTGGCTCCAAACATCTCTATGGCCTAAGAAACCGGAAGCTACGAGCATTTTATGACTTAGATTTCGCCGGATGTAAATAGCGCCATTGGGAAATTGGGAAAGCATTTTATCATACCTATCTTGGTGTGGTCAGATGCTTTGAGGGCAGAGGAGAAATCTAGGGTCTAATAGACCCCAATTTTTTCAAAAAAGAGTACCTGTCACTACCTATTGCTATCATAGGGGATATTTACATTCCCTGAGATAACAATAAAAATGATTAAAAAAAAAAAAATGAAAGGAACAGTTTTAAAATAAGATAAAAAAGCAAAAAAATAATAAAGAAAAAAAAAAAAGCACCCCTGTCCCCCCTGCTCTCGCGCTAAGGCGAACGCAAGCGTCGGTCTGGCATCAAATGTAAACAGCAATTGCACCATGCATGTGAGGTATCACCGCGACGGTCAGATCGAGGGCAGTAATTTTAGCAGTAGACCTCCTCTGTAAATCTAAAGTGGTAACCTGTAAAGGCTTTTAAAGGCTTTTAAAAATGTATTTATTTTGTTGTCACTGCACGTTTGTGCGCAATTGTAAAGCATGTCATGTTTGGTATCCATGTACTCGGCCTAAGATCATCTTTTTTATTTCATCAAACATTTGGGCAATATAGTGTGTTTTAGTGCATTAAAATGTAAAAAAGTGTGTTTTTTCCCCAAAAAATGCGTTTGAAAAATCGCTGCGCAAATACTGTGTGAAAAAAAAAAATTAAACACCCACCATTTTAATCTGTAGGGCATTTGCTTTAAAAAAATATATAATGTGTGGGGGTTCAAAGTAATTTTCTTGCAAAAAAAAATAATTTTTTCATGTAATCAAAAAGTGTCAGAAAGGGCTTTGTCTTCAAGTGGTTAGAAGAGTGGATGATGTGTGACATAAGCTTCTAAATGTTGTGCATAAAATGCCAGGACAGTTCAAAACCCCCCCAAATGACCCCATTTTGGAAAGTAGACACCCCAAGCTATTTGCTGAGAGGCATGTCGAGTCCATGGAATATTTTATATTGTGACACAAGTTGCGGGAAAGAGACAAATTATTATTTTTTTTTTTTTTTTTGCACAAAGTTGTCACTAAATGATATATTGCTCAAACATGCAATGGGAATATGTGAAATTACACCCCAAAATACATTCTGTTGCTTCTCCTGAGTACGGGGATACCACATGTGTGAGACTTTTTGGGAGCCTAGCCACGTATGGGCCCCCGAAAACCAAGCACCGCCTTCAGGCTTTCTAAGGGCGTAAATTTTTGATTTCACTCTTCACTGCCTATCACAGTCTCGGAGGCCATGGAATGCCCAGGTGGCACAAACCCCCCCCAAATGACCCCATTTTGGAAAGTAGACACCCCAAGCTATTTGCTGAGAGGTATAGTGAGTATTTTGCAGACCTCACTTTTTGTCACAAAGTTTTGAAAATTAAAAAAAGAAAAAAAAAAATTTTTTTTTTTTGTCTTTCTTCATTTTCAAAAACAAATGAGAGCTGCAAAATACTCACCATGCCTCTCAGCAAATAGCTTGGGGTGTCTACTTTCCAAAATGGGGTCATTTGGGGGGGTTTGTGCCACCTGGGCATTCCATGGCCTCCGAAACTGTGATAGGCAGTGAAGAGTGAAATCAAAAATGTACACCCTTAGAAATCCTGAAGGCGGTGATTGGTTTTCGGGGTCCCGTACGCGGCTAGGCTCCTAAAAAGTCCCACACATGTGGTATCCCCGTACTCAAGAGAAGCAGCAGAATGTATTTTGGGGTGCAATTCCACATATGCCCATGACCTGTGTGAGCAATATATCATTTAGTGACAACTTTGTGCAAAAAAAAAATAAATAAATAGTCACTTTCCCACAACTTGTGTCAAAATATAAAATATTCCATGGACTCAACATGCCTCTCAGCAAATAGCTTGGGGTGTTTACTTTCCAAAATGGGGTCATTTGGGGGGGGTTTGTGCCATCTGGGCATTTTATGGCCTTCAAAACTGTGATAGGTAGTGAGGAGTAAAATCAAAAATGTACGCCCTTAGAAATCCTGAAGGCAGTGATTGGTTTTCGGGGCCCCGTATGCGGCTAGGCTCCCAAAAAGTCCCACACATGTGGTATCCCCATACTCAGGAGAAGCAGCTAAATGTATTTTGGGGTGCAATTCCACATATGCCCATGGCCTGTGTGAGCAATATATCATTTAGTGACAACTTTTTGTAATTTTTTTTTTTTTTTTTTTCATTATTCAATCACTTGGGACAAAAAAAATGAATATTCAATGGGCTCAACATGCCTCTCAGCAATTTCCTTGGGGTGTCTACTTTCCAAAATGGGGTCATTTGTGGGGGTTTTGTACTGCCCTGTCATTTTAGCACCTCAAGAAATGACATAGGCAGTCATAAATTAAAGACTGTGTAAATTCCAGAAAATGTACCCTAGTTTGTAGGCGCTATAACTTTTGCGCAAACCAATAAATATACACTTATTGACATTTTTTTTACCAAAGACATGTGGCCAAATACATTTTGGCCTAAATGTATGACTAAAATTGAGTTTATTGGATTTTTTTTAGAACAAAAAGTAGAAAATATCATTTTTTTTTCAAAATTTTCGGTCTTTTTCCGTGTATAGCGCAAAAAATAAAAACGGCAGAGGTGATCAAATACCATCAAAAGAAAGCTCTATTTGTGGGAAGAAAAGGACGCAAATTTCGTTTGGTTACAGCATTGCATGACCGCGCAATTAGCAGTTAAAGCGACGCAGTGCCAAATTGTAAAAAGTGCTCTGGTCAGGAAGGGGGTAAATCCTTCCGGGGCTGAAGTGGTTAAATGACTTTTTTTCCCCCTTTAGAAATGTCATTTTGCTCTCGCACTGTTATAAACATGGGAAGCATGCGTTTCTTTACAAGCATACTATAGACACCCCCCAGGTATGAAATTTAAAGGAATATTTCACTTTTATTGTTTCACTTTAAGCATTATTAAAATCACTGCTACCGAAAAAACTGACGTTTTTAAAACTTTTTTTGCATTGATACATGTCCCCTGGGGCAGGACCCAGGTCCCCAAACACTTTTTATGACAATAACTTGCATATTAACCTTTAAAATTAGCACTTTAGATTTCTCCCATAGAATTTTAAAGGGTGTTCTGCGGCTTTTTGAATTTGCCGCGAACACCCCAAATTGTTCGCTGTTCAGCAAACAGGCGAACAGCCAATGTTCGAGTCGAACCCATGTTCGACTCTAACAGATAGCCCATCCCTACTGCTGGCTCATGGTCCAGCAGGCATGGACAGGGACATTGCCTTTCTTTCATGGCGCACTGGGTAACTCTGCTGGCAGCTGGGAAGGAAGCAGGACAGGGTTTAGTATTATTCGTTCAAGTTTGTTCAGCCCCACACCTCCAAAATGCTAGTGGTGATTCTGCCACAGCTCTCTCCTCCACCCCCTCCTCTTCTTCTTCCTCTATGGCCTCTTCCTCTGCAGATTTCTCCTCTGAACCAGCGGTGTTCTGTAGGCATTCACTGACACAAGACACAAGATATATGACACAAGAGTGGAGAACTGCCATTACATTGGGGATCATCCAGCCTTTAAAGTGCTACACAGTGGCAGATACTGTGAATGCTCCATACTCCAAGGGGGGGGGGGGGGGGGATTCTGGTGAGTGCAGCCACAATAAGAGCACAGATAAGACACGTATGCTGTGGTCACCCTTGGAAAGTGGAAGTTATCAACACTAATTGTTCACCAGCACAGAAGCACTTTTTTTGAATATTCACTAAGTGGAACTATATATTTTTTAAATGCATGTATATGGGACGGAACCAGTCCCCTTTTTTGAGATTCAAGTTTGTTAATTTTATTAAGGTCACTAACTTGATAAGTGGGTAATGTTAACGCTAATCCTTCACCAGCACAGAAGCACTTTATTGTTATACTGTATATATATATGTGATGATATATTTGTAGATCACATGGGACATAATTGTCCCCATTTTTCTGAGATTTAGGTTAATATTGATATTTTATTTATTTTTATTTTCTGCACATATACAATTGATATGTTGTAGCAATCATATATAACGCATGTCAAATGCATTAATACATGTTCAACACATTTGTTTTGTATATTTATGTTCATCAGTGATCAGGTGCACAAATACAATAGAACAGCGCCACATCTACTTCACTTTCTTCTCATTTATGTACTCCACCTAGTGGTAGTAATTAGCAGAGGCAGCAGTTCTCTTAAACCAGGTATCTTTCTGCTAGTACTTATTCCTTTGCGTGGAAACATTTACTCTTTCTTCAATATGCAATTGAGCTACTGGCCTGTCCTGCATCCAGCGTTCTTCCTGAATGCACATTCAGTGCTGCTGGAGGCTTTGTAACCTATCACAGAGTGCGCCTGTCCACAGACTCTGTTGATCAGCTCACATTCATAAAAATTAATTAGTCTTGGATCACCAGCTACCAAGCACCTGATGCTGATGTAAGCGATTTGCTTTTTTTATGGATGTGGGATCCCTTGAAGACTGCATATGCTGAGTGACTATCCTATTCCTCTTCATGAAGATATCCTATAGGAATATTTTCGGTTCAGGGCACCACCACCACTGCCTAAGGCCCAATTTTTCTGCCCCTGTTTAACAGGGGAGTGTAATTACAATTTTTGACCTAATATTTCACAGCAGGGCCTGTTCCTGCGCTCAACAAAAGTATCTGTGAGGCTTTACAGTGTTGTGCCACCACCACCACCGCCTAAGGCCCAATTTTTATGCCCCTGTTTTACAGGGGCACGTAATTACAATTCTTGATATAATATTTCACAGTAGGGCCCGTTCCAGCGCTCACCAAGAGTAACTGTGAGGGCTTACAGTGTTCTGGTACCACCAACACCTAAGGCCCAATTTTCCGCAGAGTGTATAGGGCAGGCTGTATAGGATATACAGGCGGCCCACTATTTTCAAACATCTGACTTACAAACGACTCCTACTTACAAACGGAGGGAGACAACAGGAAGTGAGAGGAAATCTACCCCTAGGAAGGGAAATTCTCTCCTCTAAGAGTTAATATGGGGAAAAAGGTGTCTCTACTGATGCTTTATCACCAATCCTTGTTTCCCTAATAACCCAAAATTTTCTAAATCCAATTTTCATTGGGACAGAAAGTGAGGTGAAATCTTCTGAACAGGGGCACAGACAACAAAATAAATGTTACAGGGGTGATGATAACCCTTCCCTATGTTATCCAAATAGCTTAAAAATGTACCTGTTCCAAATTACAAACAGATTCAACTTAAGAACAGACCTACAGTCCCTATCTTGTTTGTAACCTGGGGACCGCCTGTATACTGCTGCTGTTCAGAGTATATAGGGCCTGGGGGCCCCACGCCTTTTTTTTTTATTTGGGTGCGGGATTACCCTTAGTATCCATACCAGACCCAAAGGGCCTGGTAATGGGCTGGGGGGGGGCAACATTACATTACAGCCACAAGCAGTTTTAAATGACTTTTATTCCTTTAGAAATGTCATTTTGTGCAGGGACTGTTCTAAACACAGAAAAAATGTGCCACTTTACAGGCATACTACAGTCACCCCCCAGGCACGATATTTAAAGGAATATTTATTTTTTATTGTTTCACTTTAAGCATTATTAAAATCATTGCTCCCGCTTTTAAAACTTTTTTTTGCATTGATACATATCCCCTGGGGCAGGACCTGGGTCCCCAAACACTTTTTATGACAATAACTTGCATATTAGCCTTTAAAATTAGCACTTTAGCTTTTTGACGTTTGAGTCCCATAGACTTTAATGGTGTTTGCACAAATTTTTTGCCTGTTTGCATGTTCTGCCACAAACTGAATCGGGGGGCGTTCGGGCTCATCCCTAATTGCAATACCTTGGGTGAACAAAGACACACTATGTAAATAGTGTCACTGGTTGGAACTAAATCCAGGATGTCAGTGCTGCATTCTCATAATAATACCTAAAATATAACTAAAGGCAAAACTTTTTTTTAGTTTTGGATAGAGTGGAGAGGGATTAGAACACCTGTCAGTTTTTATTGCTGTCTGTTCCCCAGTTAGGGAGATTCGCCCTCTCTGTATGTCCTGTTTACCATTATCATTGAAAGTAAAAAGTACCAAATTTGAGGTTAACACCAGAACAGTTAGACCCCTTTCACACTGGGGCGGTGGGGGCGTCGGCGGTAAAACAGCGCTATTTTTAGCAATGTTTTACCGTCATTTTTGCGGCTGTATTCGCCCGCTAGCGGTGCGGTTTTAACCCCCGCTGGCGGCCGAAAAAGGGTTAAACCCGCTCGTACAGCGCGGCTATAGCCGCGGTATTACCGCGGTATAGCCGCGCTGTCCCATTGATTTCAATGGGAAGGAGCGGTTTAGGAGCGGTGAACACACCACTCCTTCACCGCTCCAAAGATGCGGCTCTCAGGACTTTTTTTACCGTACTGCCAGCGCACCGCTTCAGTGTCAAAGCCCTCGGGCTTTGACACTGAACAAACAGGGGAGGCTGTTTAGGGGCGGTTTGTAGGCGGTATTTTTAGCGCAATAACGCCTGCAAACCGCCCCAAGTAATTTTCAGGGATTTCCTCTTACTCTTACTTCCTGTTTGGCTATGGGACAGGAAGTGAAGGGAAATCTCCACAATGAGACACAGATGGTAAAAAAAAAACTCTTGACAGGAGTTATAACCCTCCTTTGCTCTATCCAAAATGGGAAAAAATGCCTATAGTTCTACTTTAAGTGATTACTCTGCAACACACACCATTCTCAGGGTGTCTTTGTGTTTGTATTAGGCTAGAAATATGCATTTTAAAGCTTTAAGATGTGAACAGGTATAATTGTACTTTGCAGCTGTATAGATAGGGTCATAGAGCTTTTATCTGACCTTGTAAATGTCAGGAATGATATATGGGAAACAGCCTCAAATGTGTAGGGTTTCTGAATTCCCACAGAAACACCATCTGTCATTGAAACTGCACAAGTAGGCTTCACTGTTGAGGCTTATTAACTTTATAATTTCCTTCCCTAAATATACAGTAAATATCAATATATCAGTTTAAGTAGGCACCAGTAAGCACCTTAAAAAAAACACTACAGAAGATTATTGTTTAATCACAGATGTTGAAAACATCAACTTATCCCAATGGGACTGAATGAACTGCTTGCCTGTGTAAAGTATTTTACTGTGCACTGTGATTCTCAGTGATTTTCTTTGCTAATTAATCTAATTGAATTTGCAGCCTATGTTAATCTATAATATGCAAAATCACAGTGCTGCACTATGTGGCAAAACCCCTGCAGATTTGTAGAATGTATGCAGCTACATATAAAGAAATTGTTTAAAAACATTGTAGAAAATTGGTGTATAGCCCTACAATTCACCATTCAAAATGTTATTGTGGGATATTTAATATCTTAAACCCACACTAGAAACTCAGAGTTATTTATAATGAGGTAATTCATACTTACTGTATGCATGTATTATTATGTGTTTTTTTGTGAGTTGCAAAAAATCAACTCTTTAACTTTGAATGAGCTCTTAATAGAATGCTGCACAAAAAAAATGTACCTGCACTAAAAGCGACAAAGAGAAGATAATTACCATAAAATTAATAATAGAAGAGCTTAAAAAGAGACTGTCACCTTACTCATAAAAAAGGCCCCTAAAACCCTCACATGCTCACCTTATCTGCACTCTCTTGTGGTTCCTTGCTCCTCCACATCCAGGATATCCAGCTCTTAAAGACATTATAGAGCATGTGACCTGATTCCCTATGATTGTGTATGGACTCAGAATGGGGTAGTAATGTCCCTGCTCCCCAGAGACACTGACACAGCTGATCTCAATGCTGGCTACAGAGGTAAGGTGACTACAAGGGGGTTGAGGAATGCCCATTTTCAGAGACAATGTCACCTTGTCCTGCATGGACAAGGTAAAAGGTTCTCTTTAACCACTTCAGCCCCAGAAGATTTGGCTGCTGAATGATGCTGCATCCAAACAAAATTGACATCCTTTTTTTCCCACAAATAGAACTTTCTTTTGGTGGTATTTGATTGCCTCTGCGGTTTTTATTTTTTGCGCTTTAAACAAAAAAAGTGCGAAAATTTAGAAAAAAAAAAAAAAACACAATATTTTGTAATATTTGCTATAATAAATATCCCCATTTCTTTTTAAAAAAAGCACATTTTTTCTCAGTTTAGGCCGATATGTATTCTTCTACATATTTTTGGTAAAAAAAAAAAGAAGATCGCAATAAGCGTATATTGATTGGTTTGCGCAAAAGTTAGTGTCTACAAAACAGGGGATAGATTTATAGCATTTGTATTTTTTTTTTTTTTACTAGTAATTTTATCGGGACTGTGACATTATGGCGGACACATTAGACACTTTTGACATATTTTTGGGACCATTGCCATTTATAAAGCGATCAGTGCTATACAAATGCACTGATTACTGTAAAAATGTCACTGGCAGGAAAAGGGTTAACACTAGGGGGCGATCAAGGGGTTAACTGTGTTCCCTGTGTATGTTTCTAACTGAAATGACAGATCCTGGTTCCTAGCTATTAGGAACTCACGATCTGTCACTCCTCACAGAACAGAACAGGGATTTGTGTGTTACATGTCCCTGTTCTGCCTCTCGTGCCCGCGATCGCTCGTGGCTGGCGGTCATCACGACCGTTGGCCACGAGCATCGGCACCCTTGCTGTGCAGCGGGCACCTGCTATCTCGATCCTGCGAGCCGATGTATAGCTACAACGGCTCACGGGATCGTGCCGACCTGGTCAGCAAGCGGTTAAACATTTCAGCATAATTAATAAAATGCATACAACAAATTTTATTAGACCTAGGCATGTTGATGTTGGTTGTCCAACAAACAATCCAATATTTAATTCAGACTCTCCAAAGCACTATACACCCATCCAAGCTATTATAATATTTTATTATTAAACATTTTTATTTATTTTTACATTCTTCTATTTTCGTTTTAGTATTTATTTTTTTTATTTCTATACAAGAACTTATGGTTTAGGAATTGGAAAGGTGTGTGTTATTATTAAAGTATATGCATAGATGTGCTGCAGCTGAATGTGTGAACAAATCAATTAGTTATTTAAATGGTTGAACCACTGAATGTGTTATTATTAGGCACCTGTTGGCATGAAATACATCAACACTTGTTCTCTCTGAGTGCTGTGCTATTTGGATTGTTGGATTTGTTGTGAATAAACTTTTATGGATCCTATTGACATTAGTGTGCGGTCATCCATTGTTACTTTTAATTAGAGATTCTAATGGAACAAGGATCCCTTCCAAAAACTATGAGTGTGTAATATTTGTTTTAAACACTTTAAAAGGTGTAGAACAATATGTTGCGTACTTTACAGAAATTGTCAGATCAGGCATGACACCTCAAACTAAACCATCTACTTAACTTGTTTATTACCTCACTGTACCACCCTCCTTTTTTCTAAACCCATCAGTGGTTTTCTGGAAGTTTTACATATATGTTAACTTTGTAAAAAGTGTTTAATAGGAACAAATATATTTATTAGTAAAAGTAAATGACTCACCGACCACTTTATTATGTCCACCTTGCTAGTACCTGCTTGGATCCCCTTTTGCCTTCATTCAACAAGGTGTTTGAAAAAAACATTCCTCAGAGATTTTGGTCCATATTGACATGATAGCATCACGCAGTTGCTGCAGATTTGTCGGCTGCACATCCATGATGCGAATCTCCCTTTCCACCACATCCCAAAAGGTGCTCTATTGGATTCAGATCTGGTGACTGTGGAGGGCATTGGAATACAGTGAACTCATTGTCATGTTCAAGAAACCAGTTTAAGATGATTTGAGCTTTGTTACATGGTGCATTATCCTGCTGGAAGTAGCCATCAGACGATGGGTACACTGTAGTCATAAAGGGATGGACATGGTCAGCAACAATACTCAGGTTGGCTGTGGTGTTTAAACAATGCTCAATTGATACTAAGGGGCCCCAAGTGTGCCAAGAAAATATGCCCCACACCATTACACCATCACCAGCTGAACTGTTGATACAAGGCAGGGTGGATCAATGCTTTCATGTTGCTTACACCATATTCTGACCTTACTATCTGAATGTCGCAGCTGAAATCGAGACTCATCAGACCAGGCAACGTTTTTCCAATCTTCCATTGTCCAATTTTGGTGAGCCTGTGCGAATTGTAGCCTCAGTTTTCTGTTCTTAGCTGACAAGAGCTGCACCCAGTGTGGTCTTCTGCTGCATCTGCTTCAGAGCTCGATGTGTAGTGCATTCAGGGATGGTATTCTGCATATCTTGGTTGTAATGAGTGGTTATTTGAGTCACTGTGGCCTTTCTATCACATGAAACCAGTCTGCCCATTCACCTGTGACATCGACAAGGCATTTTCCTACACACAACTACCACTCACTTGATCATTCTCTGTAAACCCTAGAGATGGTTGTGTGTGAAAATTCCAGTAGATTAGCAGTTTTTGAAATACTCAGACCAGCCCGTCTGGCACCAACAACCATGCCACGTTCAAAGTCACTTAAATCCCCTTTACTCCCCATTCTGATGCTCGGTTTGAACTTCAGCAAGTCGTCTTCACTGCGTCTAGATGCCTAAATACATTGAGTTGCTGCCATGTGATTGGCTGATTAGCAATTTGTGTTACCAAGCAATTAAACAGGTGTACCTAATAAATTGGCTGGTGAGTGCATGTTGATATATACCGTATGTCCCTCTGTACTCAAAAATGTATTAAAAAATAAAATACTGAGGGGGGCAGGAGGCGGAGCCTAGCGGAGCAGACATGCATTGTTAGAGCTCCACACCGCTGAGGAGAGAAGAGAAGGACAAAGCGGAGCCTGCAGGCTCAAAAGGTATCCATTTGAACCTTTTTGCCCCAGGGAACAAACTGTGAAAGTTTGGGCAGGAAATATGGTACTGGGAGGAAACCGTGGCAGAAATAAAAATCACCTCACAAAGAGCTCACAGGCACTCACTGCAGCCGAAGCAGCTCCAGTCACCTCACAAGATACAGCATCAGGGCGCTCTCACAGACAGAAAATGTCACAGCAAGACTCTCCATTTGAGTCAGATACAGAACAAATCCTCTCACAAACTTCTCCACAAGCCTCCTCAGTATCCCCAGTAATATTATTACAATTTGAAAAGATGCTTCATAAGGCTTTAAAACAAACCTCAGACCAAATAACAAAAAGCCTAACCAAAGAAATAAGAGAGCTGGGAAACCGCACCGCAGCCTTAGAAATAAAAATAGATGAAATTGAAATTACAACCCAAGAAAATATAACAGAATTGGAACAATTAAAAAAAGAGAATTTAATACTTCAAACTAAGCTCGAAGATTACGAAAATAGAGCCAGACGTTCAAACTTGCGCATAAGGGGAATACCTGAAACTGTGACAGACCTGCAATCTACTATTACTGCTCTATTACAAGAACTAAAGCCAGATATCCCTATTGAACGTTTAGAACTGGACAGAGTACACAGAGCCCTCACAGCCAAAAAGAAAGATGGACCCCCACGTGATATAATCACAAAATTTCATTATTACAGAACGAAAGAACAAATACTAATTGCTGCAAGAGGAAAAAAGGAACTTAATTTTCAAGGACACAATTATCAAATTTTTGCTGACCTATCCCAACTTACTATTACTAAAAGACGATCCATGAAACCCCAACTAATGGAACTGCAACGCCACAACATTATGTATCAATGGGGCTTCCCCTTTTCAGTCAGATTTAACTACCAAGGTACAATTTACAGAAGCAGATCAGCAGATGAACTACAACAAACCCTTTTAAAACTAAATCTGACAGAACCCACAAGCAGCAACACTCCCACACACAGAAGAATGGCATCATCTTCACCTTCAGGCAGCACCCAGAAAATTTCAGAACAAAAAGGGAATCATCATTCTCACAAAAGAGGCCGTTATGCCACATCATCCATGGACCAAGAAGATTCAATGGACTGACATCCTAATTCCTGATATCTCTTCATTTATTATACTAAGAGATGGTTCTCTATAAAAAACCTATATTTATAACTGAATGTAACTGCATTCTGATAGTCACACACTGTGTGGGGATCATGTTACATTCCAGTTATATTTCTTATTACTTCTGATTCATATAGCCTTAGAATATATAAGTGAAATAAGGAAATTCTTGTTCAGTTATATATTATCAGGTAATAACAATAGATTTATTACTTTTTAGGACAAATATGTTCAATAATCCAGAAGTAATGGAAGCTTTTTCTTTCTTTTCTTAAAACAAATATATTATTACCTAACTAGTTCCTAGAATTATGTTTTTGTTTATTCTAATCTGAAGCAATACAACCTCAATTTTATGAGTTAACATATCTAAACAGTTACATATGAATAAAATATGTAATTGTTTACTCTAAAAGGGTTAAAATCCCAAAATAATTCAAACTATCTTCATCAATACCAAAGTTATTAACAGTACCTTTCTAACTGAATTATTTCGCCTAGGGCAAGACTAACCATATACAACCACCCTGGAATAAATAATTTCAACAAAAACTATATTCTGCACTCCAATTAATGAAACATCATTTTGATGTCTTTTGACATAGCACTTCTCTCCTGTAAGCGGAAGATCCGTGTACCCCCATTAGCCCTCCTCATTCTCCCAACCATATTATGTGGAAGTGTGACGAAGGCACTTATTCCCCTGAGAGAGATATTTATTCTCTTTCACGGGTAAATTGTGATTACTTGCAAAAAATAATTTATACAATGTATCATCTAATCTCATATGTTTTTTGTTTACTCTTTACTCCAGAATTCACTGGTTTCTTTTCTATCTATTCATCTCTTCAGTCCACACAGGTTGATCTGCGCAGTCAGCTCTGCATAACAAAAAGTAAGTCAAAACTATTTGATCTATTGCCATGGCACCACTGAATATACTTTCCCTGAATGTTCAGGGAATAAATGTCCCTCAAAAAAGGACCAAAGCCTTCCGTACTTTCCATAACAAGAAGGCTCACATAGTATGCCTCCAAGAAACACACTTCACCAAAGATTCTACTCCAAAATATATTTCTCCTTTTTATCAACAAATTTACACGGCTTCTGCCTGTACCAAGCAAAGGGGAACTCTAATTGCATTTCACCGATCCACACCATTCACCTTATCATCAGAAATTAAAGACCCAGAAGGTAGATACCTGATACTCATGGGTTATATAATGGATACAGCAATCACGGTGATTTCCTACTACGCTCCTAACAAACAACCTACACCATTCCTCTCACATATATTACAAGTGATTAATACACACAAAATAGGAACAGTGATAATGTGTGGGGATTCGAACCAGGTCCTCCTCCCATTTCTAGATAAATCACCTTTTACACCATCCAAAATAACCTCTAGATTACCTTTTTCTCAACTTCTTTCCAAACACAATCTGGTAGATTCATGGAGAGAAAGTAACCCAATGAAAAAGAAATTCACTTATTTCTCGCACCCTCATCAAACCTTCACCAGAATAGATCATATTTTTCTAACAATAGGAATGATACCAGAAATTATTGCATCAGATATAATTCCGATTCCGTGGTCTGACCATAATGCAGTATACACTACTATAGCCTCAGCCATACCAAAAGCGCATGACCCAACGTGGTACTTACCGGACATAATGCTCAAACACCCACTACATCAGATGGCCATTGAACAAGCTTTAAAGGAATACATATCAATTAATAATACAACAGACCTCTCCCCAATAACACTGTGGGAAGCTCATAAGCCTGTCTTGCGTGGTACAATACAAAGACAAATGGCACTATTTAAATGGGAACGCAAAAATCTAGCAAAAAAACTAGAACTCAATTTTAATGCCGCCTACATATCATTTCAAGATAATCCATCTCAGAGTACAAAATCTCATCTGGAAAAATCTAGATTGGAATATGATCTATTTCTCACTGAGTCAGTTGATAAATCCCTCAAACGCTCCAAGCACAATTTCTACATGAATACAAACAAACCAGGTACATATTTGGCTCGGGCATTAAATTCAACTAACAAATCTTTCAAACCAATACGTTTGAAATTATCAAAAAATGTTTACACTTGTAATCCAGTTAAAATAGTCCATAAATTTCACTCACATCTCGCAACTTTATACAAGACAAACAATGAATTTAATCCTACAGAAGCTGAATCCTTCTTCTCAAAAATAACCTTACCTGAGTTATCTCGGAATCAAAAAAGCAGTTTGGATGAGCCTATAACTATAGATGAAGTTGCTAACGCCATAAAAGACCTAAAACTTAACAAAAGACCAGGCCCAGACGACTACTCAGCTTTATACTATAAAACATTCTCAGAAATACTCTCTCCCATTCTCACTGAAACTTTTAACAAACTTCTAGATGGACATTCTTTTCGGCAAGAAACACTAATGGCAAATGTTTGTATGATCCCAAAACCCCTTTCTGATGATACTTCCTGTGTGAATTATCAGCCTATCTCTCTGTTAAACCTCAATATTAAATTATTAGCAAAAATAATAGCAAAACGCCTCAATAGCATTATAGGAAAATTAATACATAGAGATCAAGTAGGCTTCATGCCAAATAGACAGGCAGGCGATAATATACGCAGGGCAGTGTTATTGGCACATATTGCTAAAAAACGGAAAATCCCTTTATGTTTTCTATCTCTCGATATTAAGAGGGCATTTGACACAGTATCCTGGCAATATATGCAATATTCATTACAAAAATGGGGTTTTGGACCCCACTTTTTAACATGGATCAAAGCATTATATAATAAACCCAAAGCCTATATAAAATATGCTGGATACAAATCTGAAGCCTTTAATATCGAAAGAGGTACCCGACAGGGTTGCCCATTATCTCCCTTATTATTTGCCCTTATACTCGAACCCATGGCCCAATACATCAGAACAAACCAAACTATAACTGGCATTGAAGTAGGAGGTATTACACACAAATTATGTATATTTGCAGACGATATATTACTTTTTCTATCATCACCACAGGTCTCTGGTCCTAACTTAATACCAGCTCTTGATGGATTTGCAGCCCTATCCAGCCTTATGATTAATCCTAAGAAATGCCTAGTGCTTAATATTTCACTCACAAACATGGAATTGATCCCGGCTAGGGCTGCACTCCCATTCACATGGGCAGAAAAATCAATCCCATATCTTGGAATTCATTTAACAGCATCTCATTCTGACTTATTCTGAACCAATTATCCTCCTGTATTAAGACAGATCACAAATCTAATAAAACAATGGTCGCAACTTCCTTTATCCTGGAAAGGGAAGATTAATGCAATCAAAATGACTATTCTACCCAAATTGCTTTATCTATTCAGAGTCCTCCCTATTCCAATTCCTTCCTATTTTTTGAGAATAGTACAAAAAAGAGCAACTTCATTTATATGGGGCTCTTCTAAACCACATATACCTATACACACACTACATCTTCCCAAAAATAAAGGAGGCCTGGGATACCCTAATTTTACTAACTACTACAGAGCAGCACATTTGGCCAGTCTGTCCAAATACCATGCAAAACAGGAAATCCCATTATGGGTATTTATAGAGGCTTCAGAAAATGACCCTCTATTAATATCAAATTTATTATGGCTTGATCCTAAAGACCGCTTTAAAATTCATAATCCCATAACTAAACACTTCTTATCTCTCTGGGATAAACTAAAAACCAAATATCAGTTACAATCTCCACACACTCCTCTCCTTTCTTTTATCAGAAATCCGGCCTTTTATCCGGCATGGATCTACCCAAATTCTTTTAAAGCTTGGACAACATCAGGCATTCAGACACTAAATGACTTCATAGCATCTAAATCATTCCTTTCATTCCCATCGCTTAGAGAAAAATATGATCTACCAAACTCTGAAATATTTAGATATCTCCAAATCAAAAATTTCTATACACCATTCCTAAAGGGGGATACACCATTATCCCAATTATCCACTTTTGAATCAATCTGTACAAAAGATCCATTTGCTAAAGGTACAATTTCATCACTTTATAATCAATTATATGGAGTAGCAAATCTTAATAGACCCTCTTACGTTCAGAGGTGGGAGGAGGACCTGGGACGAACTTTAGAAGACACGGACTGGTCTAACATATGGCTCACATCTAAGTCATCTTCACCCAACATCTTAGCACTGGAGACAAATTATAAAGTCCTAACTCGCTGGTACCTTGTACCCACTAGAGTGGCAAAATATTCACCTAATACCTCAACTCTTTGTTTTCGAGGATGCCCAGAAATAGGCACATATTTACACATATGGTGGACGTGCCCAGTAATCCAAACCTTCTGGAAGGAAGTCTTCGTGATTGCATCTAAAATATTTAAAAAAATAATACAACCAGATCCATATTTAACTTTACTTAATCTAAAACCGGAATGGTTAACACTCTCTCAATTCAAACTTATGATCCAACTAATAACGGCTGCAAAACAAACAGTGGCCAAGGCATGGAAATCTCCTACATTGGTACTAGCAGAAACAATTCACAGAATGAATAATACAATGTCCCATGCTAAGATGGTAGCCATCGATCAAAATCAAATTCCAAAATTTGAAAAACTTTGGCATCCTTGGATAAAACAACAGTTCCTGTCAAACTTCAATGACTCTGTCCTGTTGCCATGGTAACAGATTAAATGACCTACAGAGACACCCATTCTAAGGCTTCAAAGAGAACTAAAAAGAATAATAAACTGACGAGCGGGACAACCTTGTGGACCATACCTCTACCTTTTAACCCTTTTTCTTCTTTCTCTTTCCTTTTCTCCACCTTACGATTAAAGCTCATTATCAGAATTTATTTGACCTATATACACTCTACTTGTAAACAATATGTATAGTAGGTATAAATCATTTAAATACCTACAAAAGTAACTAAGGAAATGATATATATCTTTAATTTAGGTTTACGTGAACCCAATGTTTAATATTTGAAATTTCATGATATTTACCTATATAAACCCTACTGTAAAACAATGAGCTTACTTTATAGATCCTTGTAAACTTACTTTATGTATCTTTATAATATTGTATACTCAATAAACTTCTTTTGACAAGGAAAAAAAAAAAATAAAATACTAAGTATTTACATCTGTGTGTTGTGTTATGCTGAAGTAGTCATGCATTATACTGTGTATGAGTGTTGAGTAGGGATGAGCTTCGTGTTCGAGTCGAACCCATGTTCGACTCGAACATCGGCTGTTCGATCGTTCGTCGAATTGCGAACGATATGGGCCGTTCGCGCCAAATTCGTGTGGCGCGTCACGGCCCATAATTCACTGCGGCATCGCAGTGCATTGCTTGCTGATGATTGGCCAAGCATGCACTATGACCCGCATGCTTGGCCAATCACAGCGCCGCCTTAACAGAGAGCCATAATTGGCCAAAGCCAAGGAGGCTTTGGCCAATTATGGCTCAGGGGATTTAGTACACGCCCCACACTTAAAGTTGCCACATCATCCCTTTAATCCAAGACACACATTAATTACACAGGTTCTGAGGCTGATATAATGCAGATAAGGCACCAAGTGAGGTTAATTACCACCTTAATCAGCCACAGAACCTGTGTTATTAATGTGTGTCCTGGATTAAAGGGATGATGTTGCAACCCTACCCACACTATATAAGGCCGCCTGCACGGCGGCCCTGTGCAGTGTGTTCCAGTGTGCTGAGAAATAGAGAGAGAGAGAGAGAGACAGTGTCATTTCATTTGAGTTAGCCATGATAGGCAGGACAGTCAGTCAGTTAGCTGCACTTAAAGTGTATTGTCTATATATATGCATCCCAGGTGTTGCATATATATATATATATACACTGTATTCAGTTTAGCTAGATCCGTTCCTGTTATCTTCTAGACTATTTACATTTAGTGCAGTGCGTCCTGCTCACAGTGTTCAGCTAGATCCGTTCCTGTTATCTTCTTACTGACAGGCAGGCTTGTCTTGTTACAGTATTTTGAAGAAAATTACTGGTGTTCTTTTGATCCTATTAGTACCACAGTCAGGCAGCTAGACTATTTACATTTAGTGCAGTGTGTCCTGCTCACAGTGTTCAGCTAGATCCGTTCCTGTTATCTTCTTACTGACAGGCAGGCTTGTCTTGTTACAGTATTTTGAAGAAAATTACTGGTGTTCTTTTGATCCTATTAGTACCACAGTCAGGCAGCTAGACTATTTACATTTAGTGCAGTGCTTCCTGCTCACAGTGTTCAGCTAGATCCGTTCCTGTTCTCTTCTTACTGACAGGCAGGCTTGTCTTGTTACAGTATATAAAGCTACCTGAAGAAAATTACTGGTGTTCTTTTGATCCTATTAGTACCACAGTCAGGCAGCTAGACTATTTACATTTAGTGCAGAGCGTCCTGCTCACAGTGTTCTGCTAAAACTACAAGTTAGTGGGGTGCGTCCTGCTCACAGTGTTCAGCTAGATCCGTTTCTGTTATCTTCTTACTGACAGGCAGGCTTGTCTTGTTACAGTAAATACAGCTACCTGAAGAAAATTGCTTGTGTTCTTTTGATCCTATTAGTACCACAGTCAGGCAGCTAGACTATTTACAGTTAGTGCAGTGCGTCCTGCTCACAGTGTTCTGCTAAACCTACAAGTTAGTGGGGTGCGTCCTGCTCACAGTGTTCAGCTAAACCTACAAGTTAGTGGGGTGCGTCCACCTCACAGTGTTCAGCTAAACCTACAAGCTAGTGGGGTGCGTCCTGCTCACAGTGTTCAGCTAGATCCGTTTCTGTTATCTTCCTCCTGACAGGCAGGCTTGTCTTGTTACAGTAAATACAGCTACCTGAAGAAAATTGCTTGTGTTCTTTTGATCCTATTAGTACCACAGTCAGGCAGCTAGACTATTTACAGTTAGTGCAGTGCGTCCTGCTCACAGTGTTCTTCTTAACCTACAAGTTAGTGGGGTGCGTCCTGCTCACAGTGTTCAGCTAAACCTACAAGTTAGTGGGGTGCGTCCACCTCACAGTGTTCAGCTAAACCTACAAGCTAGTGGGGTGCGTCCTGCTCACAGTGTTCAGCTAGATCCATTTCTGTTATCTTCTTACTGACAGGCAGGCTTGTCTTGTTACAGTAAATACAGCTACCTGAAGAAAATTGCTGGTGTTCTTTTGATCCTATTAGTACCACAGTCAGGCAGCTAGACTATTTACAGTTAGTGCAGTGCGTCCTACTCACAGTGTTCTGCTAAACCTACAAGTTAGTGGGGTGCGTCCTGCTCACAGTGTTCAGCTAAACCTACAAGTTAGTGGGGTGCGTCCACCTCACAGTGTTCAGCTAAACCTACAAGCTAGTGGGGTGCGTCCTGCTCACAGTGTTCAGCTAGATCCGTTTCTGTTATCTTCTTACTGACAGGCAGGCTTGTCTTGTTACAGTAAATACAGCTACCTGAAGAAAATTGCTGGTGTTCTTTTGATCCTATTAGTACCACAGTCAGGCAGCTAGACTATTTACAGTTAGTGCAGTGCGTCCTGCTCACAGTGTTCAGCTAAACCTACAAGTTAGTGGGGTGCGTCCACCTCACAGTGTTCAGCTAAAGCTACCTGTAGAAGGTTGGTGGTGTTCTCATACTACAGGCAGGCAGTTGATTTTGCTAGCTGCAGTATCAGTACATATATATATATATATATATATATATATCCCAGCTTAGTTGAGCTACAGGCCATTAGTATGTCTGGAAGGCCAAGAAGGAGAGGCAGACAGTCACAAGCCAATAAGAGAGGGCAAGCAGGCTCTGTGTCTAGTGCTGGTCGTGGAGACGGTGCATCCTCATCAGCACGTGGCCATGGGACACGCTTGGCATTTTTTTCGGCAGCTGGCCGTGTTGAGCCGCAACATGCGGAAGACTTGGTCGAGTGGATGACCAAGCCGTCCTCCTCCTCCTCATCCTCTCTCACCCATGCCCAGGGTACTTTGTCTGGCAAAGCAGCGGCCTCTTCCCTCGGCTCAATGTCATCAGTGACTCCTTCCCTAGCCCCACCATGTCCTCCTGAGGAGTCCCTCGAACTGTTTGACCACAGTGTTGGGTACATGCTCCAGGAGGATGCCCAGCGTTTGGAAGGCTCTGATGATGATGCTGAGCTCGATGAAGGCAGTAACATGAGCACGGACAGAGGGGGTGCCCAAGAAGGACAGCAATCTGGCAGTCATGCTCCCCCTGCTGCAGCATACTGCCAGGTTTGCTCCAGTGATGAGGAGGGAGGGGATGATGAGGTCACTGACTCAACGTGGGTGCCTGATAGGAGAGAGGAGGAGGAGGAGGAGGAGGCGGCACATCACCAACGAGGCAGGATGCCCTCCAGGGGCCAGCCTAAGGGCAGCACATTGACTGCATCACACCCCAAAGCTCCACATGTGCAGGGCGCTGCAGTCTCTGCGCGTTATTCAAAAAGTTCTTTGGTGTGGGCCTTTTTTGAGACGAGTGCATCAGATCGCACCGCTGCTATTTGCAACATATGTCTCAAGCGTATCTCGCGTGGCCAAAACATCTCCCGCTTGGGTACCACATGCTTGACCAGATATATGTTGACCTGTCATGCAGGTCGTTGGCAAGCGTATCTAAAAGACCCACACCAAAGAACAAAGAGGACCTCTCCTTGCTCCTCATCAGCTGAGATTTCCAGCCCCACTAGACCTTCAGTCCTCTCTGAGACCTGCACTGAGAGGAATGAAGGTGTAGAATTAGGTGTGTCACAGCCAAGTACTTGTGGGCAATCTGATTTTGGTACACCAACGTCAGATTGTACCAGGCAAATTTCCCTGCCCCAGCTGCTGCATCGCCGAAAGAAGTTTGCTCCCAGCCATCCACATGCCCAGCGGTTGAATGCTAGCTTGGCAAAATTGCTAGCACTTCAACTGCTGCCTTTTCAGTTGGTAGACTCTGCCCCCTTCCGTGAGTTTGTGGAATGTGCGGTTCCTCAGTGGCAGGTACCCAAACGCCACTTTTTCTCACGGAAGGCGATTCCGGCTCTCTACCAGCATGTGGAAGGCAATGTACATGCCTCACTGGACAGGGCGGTCAGCGGTAAGGTGCATATTACCGCTGACTCATGGTCCAGCAGGCATGGACAGGGACGTTACCTAAGTTTCACGGCGCATTGAGTGACTCTGCTGGCAGCTGGGAAGGATGCAGGACAAGGTGCAGTAGTGTTGGAGGTTGTTCCGCCACCACGCCTCCAAAATGCTAATGATTGTGACACACCTCTCTCCTCCACCCCCTCCTCTTCTTCTTCCTCCATGGCCTCTTCCTCGGAACCAGCGGTGCTCCGTAGTCATTCAAGGGGCTACGCAAGTACGTAGGCCAAAAGATGCCATGCGGTGCTTGAGCTGGTGTGCTTGGGGGACAGGAGCCACACTGGGGCAGAGGTTCTGTCAGCTCTGCAGGGGCAGGTTCAGAGGTGGTTGACGCCACGCCAACCCTTGTCCACCTGTTGGAGCACACGCTGCGTGGAATAATGGACAGGGTACTTGAGGCAGAACAGAGGCAGGAAGAGGAGGACTTCCTTAGCTCTCAAGGCCCCCTTTATCCAGACAGTGTTCCTGCGTGCCCGCCGATCACACAGGAAGAGGACGAGGAGGAGGAGGAGGAAGATTGTGTCAGTATGGAGGTGGAGCCTGGCACTCAGCATCAGCAGCAGTCTTTAAGGGATCAGTCTCAAGAAACACATGGACTTGTACGTGGCTGGGAGGAGGTGGCTGCGGACCATGTCGTCCTTAGTGACCCAGAGGACTCCGGACCAAATGCCTCAGCAAACCTACGCTGCATGGCCTCCCTGATCCTGCAAAGCCTGCGTAAGGATCCTCGTATTCGTGGTATCAAGGAGAAGGACCAATACTGGCTGGCAACCCTCCTTGATCCACGTTACAAGGGTAAGGTTGCGGACCTTATCTTGCCATCGCAGAGGGAGCAGAGGATGATACATCTTCGGGAGGCCTTGCAGAAAGGTCTGTGCAACGCGTTCCCAGAGACTGGGAGGTTACAAACTCCTGTTTCTGAACAACGTGTTGCTGAGGCTTCGGTCAGTCAAAGAAGGAGCGGTGGAGAAGGTGGCCGTCTGACCGATGCGTTCAGACAATTTTTTGGTCCGCAGCCCCAAGGTATGATCGGTTCCAGCAACCATTGCCAGCGTCTGTTTTACATGGTGCAGGAATACCTAGGGGCAAGATCAGACTTGGACACCTTTCCCACCGAAAATCCTCTGGGTTACTGGGTCTTGAGGATGGATCACTGGCCAGAGCTTGCACAGTATGCAATTGAGCTACTGGCCTGTCCTGCATCCAGCGTTCTTTCGGAACGCACATTCAGTGCTGCTGGAGGCGTGGTAACCGATCACAGGGTGCGTCTGCCCACTGACTCGGTCGATCGACTGACCTTCATAAAAATGAATCAGTCTTGGATCACCACCAGCTACCAAGCACCTGATGCTGATGTAACCGAATAATTTTTTTTGAAATCTCAGATCCCTTCAAAGACTGCCTATGCTGATGCTGAGTGACTATCCCTGAGTAATTATCCTCTTCCTCCTCAATCATCACGCTGATAGCTTGTAAGAACATTTTTGGTTCTGGGCGCCACCACCAGTGCCTAAGGCACAATTTTTCAGCCCCTGTTTAACAGGGGCGTGTAATTACAATTTTTGATGTAATACTTTGCAGCAGGGCTCGTTCCTGCATTCCAACTAGAGTGTCTGTGAGGGGTTGCAGTGTTGTGGCACCAGCACCAGTGCCTAAGGCCCAATTTTTCAGCCCTTGTTTAACAGGGGCGTGTAATTACAATTTTTGATGCAATACTTTGCAGCAGGGCTCGTTCCTGCATTCCAACTAGAGTGTCTGTGAGGGGTTGCAGTGTTGTGGCACCAGCACCAGTGCCTAAGGCCTAATTTTTCAGCTCCTGTTCAACAGGGGCATGTAATTACAATTCTTGATCTAATATTTCACAGCAGGGCCCTGTGAGGGCTTACAGTGTTGTGGCCACAGCAACACCTAAGGCCCAAATTTCTGCTGAGTATATAGGGCAGGACCCTACTTTCAAACAACTAACTTACAAACGACTCCTACTTGCAAACGGAAGGAGACAACAGGAAGTGAGATGAAATCTACCCCTAGGAAGGGAAATTCTCTCCTGTAAGAGTTAATATGGGAAAAACATTTCTCCTTTCCACTGATGCTTTCCAATCCATTGGGACAAAAAGTGAGGTGAAATCTTCTGAAGAGGAGGAAAGACAGCAAAATAAATGTCACAGGGGTGATAACTCTTCCCTATGTTTTCCAAAAAGCTTAAAAAAGATTTTTTGGCTGGAGCTAAACACGTTAAAAATGTACCCGTTCAAAATTACAAAGAGATTCTACTTAACAACAAACCTACAGTCCCTGTCTTGTTTGCACCGCCTGTATACTGCTGTTCAGAGTATATAGGGCCTGGTGGCCCCACACCTTTCCTTATTTTAATTTGGGTGTGGGGTTCCCCTTAATATCCATACAAGACCCAAAGGGCCTGGTAATGGACTGGGGGGTACCCATGCCGTTTGTCTCACTGATTTTCATCCATATTGCCAGGACCCGACATTACATTAAACCCGCAAGCAGTTTCAAATGAGATTTTTTCCTTTAAAAATGACATTTGGTGCAGGGACTGTTCTAAACACGGGAAACACGTGTCACTTTACAGGCATACTATAGACACCCCTCAGGTACGATATTTAAAGGAATATTTCACTTTTTTTTTTTACTTTAAGCATCATTAAAATCACTGCTCCCGAAAAAACGGCCGTTTTTAAAAGTTTTTTTTGCATTGATACATGTCCCCTGGGGTAGGACCCGGGTTCCCAAACCCTTTTTAGGACAATACCATGCAAATTAGTTTTTAAAATGAGCACTTTTGATTTCAAACGTTCGAGTCCCATAGACGTCAATGGGGTTCCAACGTTCGTGCGAACTTTTGGTCCGTTCGCAGGTTCTGGTGCGAACCGAACCGGGGGGTGTTCGGCTCATCCCTAGTGTTGAGGGTGCCTTAAAAAAAAACATGTAAAAAGGTGTTCAGATTAAAATATCATAGGAGATAGTTTGCATTTTGTTAAGTGTTTTCTATTAAATAATTTTTTGTCCATTTTTTTCATATGTTTTACTGGAGAGGATTGGGCGTTTATGGAAGTACTGCTGGAAAACAAAGAATTCCCCAGAACAGTAACATAAAAATAGATAGCACCAGCAGAAAAACTGTTGGTTAAAAACATCTTTTTAATAGGCTGCAGTTAGTGCTGTATTTATATAGCTGGCCGCCATAGGTCCATGTCTTCCCATGCATAGTTTCCCCACCACTGTCTCACCAAAAAATTCAATAAAAAAGGCGATGAGGGCAGCAAATTCACACGCAGCTCATAAAATTAAAAGGCATCTACTGACCCCACTTTCCTCTTCATTACATTAAAGCCCAGGCCCCTTAAAAATCACTCAACTCTTATAACTAAGGGCTGTAAGGCAAAGGCTACCTAAGCAGTAAACCCTGCACTGAACCCTGAAACAAAGACTGGCCATGTGCAAAAGTACTCCAGTTTCTAAAATGAGTATATTCCTATGCAAGGGGTGATATATTAAAAAACCTACTGTACGTGTATTGTTAATTTAGCACATACAGAAACATAAATACACAATACAGAAGAAATGTTGTGATGTGAAAAAGGTTCATGGTAATAGTAAAAATAAATAAATATCTTGCACCCAAACGTGTAAAGGCCCATTCACATGATACGAAAATCTGAAGAAAACTTTCGTTCAACGATCAATCTTCCGATATTAGGATCGTTAGTATGGTGCTTTTCGACAGCCGTTTCTGGTTTTTCATCAGACAAAAGCTGGATGTGCAGACTATAAAATTTTTGTCGGATGTGAACTCAATGTCCAATTTTCGTTTCATTAGTGCGGCTTTCGTACGAAAAATTTGTAAGCGCAAGACTACGCATGTTCAGAAATGAAAGACTACATACAAAACTAGTCAACACATTACATCAATTCTGAAGTTGTATTCTGTCATGCAAAAATGTTCATATCACTTTCGACATGAGACTAGCATGCAACAAAAAACGGAAGAACAGTCGTCTGAAAATCTGATGTGTATGAAGCTTTAGTATGAGACAAAAATTAGCACAGTAATTTTGTTGTGAAATATGACATACATCCAGATAGCAAGAATAACTTGCCACAAATTTGTGGCAGTGTTGAATTGTAACTCTTGTTAAAAATGAAGTAAAGTCTTCCTTTTTTATTGTACCTACAGGTAAGCCTATAATAAGGCTTACCTGTAAGTACTGTAAATATCTCCTAAACTTGCACCGTTTGGGAGATATTCACTATATCCGCCGACGTCATTCGCTATTGTCACACTGATTCTACCTCCCGGTCAATCAGGAAGTGGGTCCTGAGACCTGTTTCCCAATTGGCCTGAAAGGAGAAGCTACCCTATTGGCCGAGGGAGTAGACGCAGGGCGAGCACACCGTCATGATGCAAGGAGGATACGCGCAACGAGGACACTGGCCGCCCGCCATGATGCCAAGGAGGAGACACAGGGAAAGCCAGCCGCCCATTGCCCGGAGGGAAGCGCTGCTCGGGGTAAGTGTTGTAGGTGACTGACCAGGGGGTGGCTGTTGTCATATATGTTTCAAATTTATAATAATGATCACAAATGGTGAGACAAGCACAACAGGTGTGAGGAAAAACCTAAATGGTTACCTCACAACTGATATCTCCAGTAATCTGATTAAAATGATACCATCTCAAATTTTCCTTAATTATATGCATACCTGTTCACAGGGCCTGATGGAAATTCTAATAGATGAATATAATAGAAGATCCAATGTATTGGATACAGATATTGTTAATCTCTGTGGCAAGCTACAGCAACTTAAAACCCAGAGACCCATTACAAATAAAGAAGAGAGACTAAAAACGCATCTAGAGGCATTCAACAGGGAGATACTTAGGAAGAAAGGACAGAAATTTACCAGGGATAGGAACGCATTTAAAGATGGCAAGACCTATAAATGGACCCAAAACAGACACCATCAGAACAATGGCAACCATAATCAGGGACATCAATCCACTTCCTCACAACAGGCAATCAACCATGCACCTAATCCGCCCCAATTCTGCCCCAATTCCCCTCTCAGTTCCCTCACAAACCTAAAACGGGGCAAATCACTAAACGTCTATATCATGGCGACCCCACTGAGGGACAACAAGCCAAAAAACTGACCCTGGATATTCCTAAAAAAACAATTCAGTCTATCACACCACCACATGCTCCAACCATAAAACCTCAAACCACACAGGCCATCACTCACACCGTGACAAATGACAATCTCCCCGCACAACAGATGAGAATGAGAGAATCCACCTCTCAATCGAAAACTTCCACTATTGACTCATTTGACACAATTTCTAATGATCTGTCTTTTTTAGAGAGGATCCTTGCGGGTGCCCAACCCACACAGTCCAACCTCAAAACGTACACACAAATAGCACTCTAGCCCCCGAAGCACACATCACTGAACACAATAAGACTGATTTTAACATAATCAATCTCTCATCATACAATTTATCCAGTGATGAAATAGCCATCCTAAAGAAGGGTTAAAATTTCTGATCAAACCAAGATGCAGACAAATTCGATATATACAAGGATCTTCAACGTTTTGTCCGAAAATGAATTTTGAAAAATCTATATCAAAAGCAGGGACCGCCTACAGAGTGTACCCTACAGGAAAGTCAAGCAGTGGATCAGCTGGTCTCTCTTCTTGAGGAGAGTGATCCAGCTGATCTCATTGATAGAACTGACCTCTCTCAAATCCTGAAATCAATTGAAACACCAGGTGATATTCCTAAGGTGAATAGATCCATACTAAAGAAGAAATCAGACCTCTGTCCAGCACCCAGTACTCATCCTAATGCAGCGGCATTCCTTAAATTGGTAAATAATGATTTGGAAAAGTTAAAAATCTATACAAAAAACCCTACAAATCTAACTGAAAGAGAGACTGGCATTAAAAAGACTATCCAGTAACAATCAAATCACAATCAAGGCCGCGGATAAAGGCGGAAATATTGTTCTGCTCGATAATGAGAAATATGTTAACATGTGCAACAGAATATTGAGCAATTCAGCGTGGTATCGCCAGATCCCGACTGACATCATAAAGAAATATAATAAGGAATTCTATCTGTTAATAGACACTGCTTACTCCAACCACACAATAGCTAAACAACTCTGGGAGTTTATCAGAAACAACTTTCCCCAAACCCCTGTATTTTATGCACTTCCAAAAATCCACAAGGATGCAAAAAATCCACCCGGAAGACCAATCATTTCGGGTGTAGGGGCAATCAGTGAAAATGGCAGTAAACTGGTGGACGAATTTTTTAAAACCATTTGTCATATCCCTACCCTCTTTTGTAAAGGATACGCTGCACTTTTTACAAATTATTGATAACTTACAGGTCCCTGAGAATGCACTATTAGTGACAGTGGACGTTTAATCCCTCTATAGTTCAATTCCTCATGAGAAAGGCATAGCAGCTATTAAACATATTATACAGAAAGCTGATAATGTAGATCCTATATATGGAGAATTTATTGTCTCATTACTGGAGTTTATTCTTGAACATAACGTATTTGTCTTCAATGGGTCCCACTACCTCCAGGTGCAGGGGGTTGTGATGGGGACATGTTGTGCCTCATCGTATGCCAACCTGTACCTGGGGGAGTGGGAGGTCATGCTTCTGGGGTGATAAAGCCTTATCAATGTACACGGACTACATCCTTGGATGGTACCGGTACATTGATGACATGTTCATCATCTCGGACAGACCACCTGACATACTCCAACAGTGTCTCTTAAGGATGAACAGGAGTGATTTCAACCTAAGTTTCACAATGTCTTTTGACAAATCATGTGTCACATTCCTAGATGTGAAAGTCTATAGAGAAGAGGGAGGAGCCCTCTTCAGTAAACTCTATAGGAAACCCACATCGGGTAATGCGATTTTACATGCCACCAGCTTTCATCCCAAACCCCTCATGGATTCTATTCCTTATAGCCAATACCACAGGGTGAGACGGAACTGCTCAGACACTATAGTCTATAAGATAGAAGCAAACAAGCTACGTGAAAGACTGCTGCTACAAGGCTATTCTCATGCCTCATTGAAGCGATCTTTTAAACAGGCCTCTCTACAATCAAGGGAAAAGTTACTATATTCCTAAAAACCTAAAAACGATAACAACGCTATTAGAATCATCACCAAATATAGCAATCAGCAACAAAAGATCAAAGCCATTATAGACAAATATTGGCATATGCTCCAACTCGACTCATCATTGGGAAAATTTGTCCCACCCAAACCACTATTTACTTTCAAATGAGCTACATCCCTTAGGAACAGGATTGTCAGCAGCGAATTTAGAGGAGAAGCAAACAAATCCCATTGCAAATATAAAGGTACTTTTGTATGTGGGACACGTAATTATTGCAAATACATGCTCACACAGAAAAATCCTATCCTTCCCAACGGTCAGATCTTCTACCCAAAGCATTTTGCCAACTGCAGAACTTTTGGGTTAATATATATGCTTCTGTGCAATTGTACGTGCTTTTACATTGGTAAAACGAAATTGGAATTTTGGAGAAGGCCGTATAGACATGTGAAAAGCATGCAAACTTGCGACCCTGACCTCCCTCTTGGCCGACATACTACACTAGTACACAGTGGAAAATTCACCAAAATAAGGTTCCTGATTTTGCACCGTATACACCCAAGTCCCAGAGGAGGGGACTGGAATAAGGTCCTCTTGCAAATGGAAGCACAATGGATCCATAGATTAAAAGCCACACAACCGCCCGGCTTAAACGAAACAATTTGGTTCAAACTATTCCTCGAGGGTTTTTCCTCAGGAGGGATGGAAAAATAATTCTCTTTTTTTTCAAAAAATCCTGCTGTCATACCAACCAATACATCAAATAAGCAATCAGGATCTGTGCACATCATGCACATATTTAATTGGGGTGATAACAATATAGGTCAAACCACAACATTACATCCCATACGTATTAAAAACAATGTAAAAACAATGTTTATGCACTATACTAGATACCAAAAAAATTTTTGATGCTATATATATGTATTCCCTTTGAATTTTATGCTGCATTTGTATGTCATTTTTTTGCCATATTCTGTAAAAAGCAAATGTTTTATAACCCTGTTATGCCCTTGAACATTCTCTGCCACTGTTTCTCATTTCCAAAACTATTGTTTATCGCTCAATACAATATACTAGTGATCTAGGAATACAGTTCAACTTTATTATTGTGTTCTCCAACTTATCTACCCTGTCTCTTTGTTAAAATCTCGCCATGCTTATTGATCTTATATTTATCATTAAAACCTTTTTATTTAGTTACTCCTTAAATATGCCAGCAGGTCCAAGGTTCGCCCGGCACACTAAGCCGCCCGGGCAATGCAACCCGTGGCGGCATTATGTGAGGGCACAGTCACTCTATACATCTATGACCGACCTCCACCTTGTGACCCCAGTGGACATGCGCAGTCCACTGGAGAAGCTTGCTGTGTCGGCGGGTGGAGTGGGCGTGGTCTCGTTCCGACGTGCGTGCGTACCCGCGCATGCGTGCCGTGGACGGGGCGGCACGCACTCAACTCGGAGGGCCATCCACGGCTGATCCCTGCCTCCTCCCTCTCCAACACTGTCAGCTGTTGCAATTAGTGGCGACAGCTGATTGGAGAGGGAGGGTTATATATTAGTACTCCAGAAACAAGTCCGACATCCACTGCATTATGCTACTGGATGCCGGTCTGAGCTGTCAGGACTAAAGCAACTCTCGAGTGTGAAGGTAAGAAGCTGCTGCATAGCAGTACTTTATCTATTCGAATGGGCTGAAGCCTCCTACACTCCATATTACGGCCTGCAATGGTACATTTGATACCCATTGAACTTCACTTTTATTTATTTAATACAAGATTGTTTGTTTTTGGGAGTGAGATAATATAGATCTATTTAATATCAACACCACTACAGTTTATTAATTGCTATTAACTTCCATTACTAGTTTCCTTACTACTATACATAAATAAATTTAATAACTAATTTACTTCTATGTTACAAATAAAACAAAAATAAACACAATATCATGTAAAACTTCTGTGTAACATTGGTAACAAACTGATCGATTTATCAATATATTATTGTTATATTTTGTAGGCACGATCAGCTTCCTATACACTACAACTATCATTCGTTGGTTCTTCAACGGCTACCTTCAGGTACTGTTTGACACCTCTATGTAAAATTGCCATTTATTTACTAGCCTTTTATACAAAAAATTTACTTTTCTTATTTATAATAAAAAAAATTAAAAAAAAAAGGAAAAAACATAATACTATCTTATACCTTTATTCCTTAGCAGGACTTGCCATTTGTCCCCAGTGTAACCTCAGAACACACCCTGTTGTTGTGTCCTCTCTCCATCCTTGTGTGGTGGGGGGGTCGAATACTTCTGTTTTTTGATCGGGCATGGATTTTTTAAAAAAACTCCTTAAAAACATGCACATTAAGAGCCTTCTTGTTTTGGAGTCAAGAACCTTTCTGGCAGACTGACCTTTATATTGTTTTTAATTGGGATTATACGGAATGCTAATTCAGCAATTCATTACAAATATGTAAGTGTAAAATGCGAAAACTGTTTATGAACTATTGCATATGTGTGTGACGCAATAGATGTTTATCCTGTTCTTTCAATACATTTTTCTAGAATAGAAACTTCTCTTGCTAATACCCACCCCTGAAGAAGGAGATACGCACACACCGAAACGCGTCGGGTGCAAGAGTATTTTATACTACTGTATGTACATTGTTAAATATGCATTCCGGATATTATATGTTACATAATTGACATGATTTTATAATATACACTCAATAAATTATTTTTGTACTAAAACACTATTTTACTTTTCATGTGCCTTAAAAGTCCACCATCAGGGGATTGTCTTTTTCTTAGCTTGAATACTGGATGTGGCACTAAAAATGCAGTAAGCTGCTGTTCTATATATAATTGTTTAATTATACGCATATCTCTATTTTAATTTACATGTGACATTTGCAACCTTTTCATTTTAATTTTGTTAATTCCAACACTGTTTTAATAAAAACCCAAAGGGATTACTAAAGAGAAAGAGGCAGTGAAGCCACACTATCCACACGGACTGTGTCTAGAAGGCTTTTCATTGCATGTATTGGTATTTGAAACAGAATAGTAAGAATACAGATTCCTAAAGCCCTTTTCACACTCTGTTTAATTGGTTATGATGGTTCTTATCTGCACTCAAAGGGAGCACATGCTGCATTCCAGACTCTGTGATCTGCTTGCAAATACACTGTTTCTGAAAAAAACTAAGGATTAGTTTACAGTCTACTGCGTTAACATCACGTGTATGTTATCACTCATTAGAAAAATTATTTTTTGTACAGTTTTGAAAGCTGTGCATGCAATAGATTTTGTGTATATTGGAATCTCTTGTAAAATTATAAGAACTGTTGTTTCAAAAAATATCCCAGCTTCTGGAATCGATGTGCTTCAATGGACTGTGCATAACTTGTGACTGATAAAGATATAACTACACCACTCACATTTGCAGCACCATGTCTCAAGTAGGATCTATGCACCCACTGGACAAAGGCCCTCAAGGTTATGGTGACCAGATTTTTAAAATGAATTTCAGGAACATATTTTTTTACTGGTAAATGGTAAACTATTTTATAAGCATATTTTCCTCAAATGATATATGCAGTGTATGTGTTGTTTATGGAATGATTGAATGATATATATGTTATTTCTCACATTTCGTCCATAAATACATAAAGATACTTTTTTATGCCGCGTACACACGAGCAGACTTTTCGACTGGACTGGTCTGACGGACCGAGTCCGGCGGACAATCCGATCGTGTGTGGGCTTCATCGGACCTTCAGCAGACTTTTCCAGTCAAAAATCTGACGGATGTTAGATTTGAAACATGCTTCAAATCTTTCCGACGGACTCGAGTCCGGTCGAAAAATCCACTCGTCTGTATGCTAGTCCGATGGACGAAAACCCACGCTAGGGCAGCTATTGGCTACAGACTATCAACTTCCTTATTTTAGTCCGGTCGTACGTCATCACGTACGAATCTGTCGGACTTTGGTGTGATCGTGTGTAGGCAAGTTGTCGAAAGTCCTTCGGAAAGTCCTCCGGACCAGTCGGTTCGAAAAGGCCGCCCATGTGTACGCGGCATTAGAATTTTTTGAGTTATGACTTCCACATTTTTTGAAGATATGATAGAGAAAAAACAGAATACAGAGTTCAGGAGTGCATTACATAAAGAATGCAGGGCTAAGGAGCGTGCTACATAAAGAATGCAAGGCTAAGTAGCACTCAGAAGCATGTTACATAAAGAATGCAGGGCTCATGAGTGCGCTACATAAGGAATGCAGGGCTAAGGAGCACGCTACATAAAGAATGCAAGGCTAAGTAGTGCTCATGAGCATGCTACATACAGAATGCAGGGTCCAGGTGTGCGCTACATAAGGAATGTAGGGCTCAGAAGTGCACTACATAAAGAATGTAAGGCTAAGGAGCATGCTACATAAAGAATGCAGGGGATCAGAGAGGAGAGGAAGAGAAGAGCCAGCCCAGATCATTACACAGGCTGGCATCTCCCGCTGTGTCAGCTTTAATTTGAATCGCTGGGTGCCCACCATCACACAAGTCCCGTCTCCTGGATTGGCTCCCACCTATGATAGACAGCACATGTCCTGGCATTGGACAAGTGTGCTGTCTGTCAAAGGGGCCATACCAGGAGGCGTGACTTGTGTGATGGTGGGCACCCGGCGATTCAAATTAAAGCTGAAACATCGAGAGATGCGGCCTGACACCCCCCTTCTACTGCAGCACCCGCCCCCTGTAATTCTGGGACAAATCCGGGGACAGACAGGCTCCAGGGACAGTGTCCTCAGTCTGGGGACGTCTGGTCACCCTACTCAAGGTGATGCTGATTTGCAACAGGTAGAGATATCTGCTAAACCCAAATGCACAGTTAAGCCTTCATTGAAGCTTACATTAAGAGATAAAACAAACAAGGTATAAACCGCTTGTTATTATATCCAATCTGTGGAATAGGACTACACAATGCAAACCAATGCTGATGTAACTAAGCTGTGCATTTGCAAGGGTTGAAAAAACTATGAAAGCTATAACAGGTTGTCTTAAAAATATTCCCTTCTTCTATAGGTAATAATACAGAATACTCTCTGCAAGAGTTAAATAGCCTTACTGCTGTTAACCCGAGAAAGACACTTTGCATTTCTGAAGGCCAAGTCACTGATGACAAGCTATCTCAATCACATGAAAATACATCCTTCTACTCTATTTACTCCAAGTATTCTAAGATATCCCTTAGATCACTAGGGTACCACTCACAGAGATTAATGTTATTATCCTGCCCACATCTGTTATTACTAAGTAGTCAACTCATAAAAGCCCATGCTGGACCAGAACAAGCAAAAGCTTAAATGAAAAACATATTAATACTGGCCTTATGAAGTTTGAGGATCACCCAGAGAACTGCAGGAGCTTAGAAGTCCACAATAAAGCCAGTGGTACTGGATCTTAGCATCCCATGTATTTAAAAATGTGATATACTTATTGGATGGTTAGGCACTCAGTCATCTGACTATGTTAAGAGACATAAAAATGTTCACATCTACGAACCAGACCTAGACCTTAAGCTGACCATAGATAAATCACAATTCGGCCACCTCTTCAAATTACTATCCGACATAACTGGTGTCTTGATAGAGCCCAGTCCAGATTTAGTCATTCTTAATTTACATATAGATGAAATTCACATTCCGAACAGTGGTTGCCCATGTTCTTCTGGCAGCAAGAGTGAAACCATTTTTACATTATATATTTTATAAATTTTTACACTGTCTCTTTAAAAAAAAAATGTTATCACTTTTATTGCTCTCACAGGATGTGTAAACATCCCTTGTGATAGCAAAAAAGCATGATGGGTCCTCTTTATGGAAACATCTGGGGTCTATAAGACCCCAAATCTCTCCTCTACCCTTGAAAGCATAAGATAAAAAACAAAAACAAAAAAATTGATCTCATGATATCCAGAAAAAAATGGCCTACATTCACCCTAACTGGAAGTGACAAATTACCTGTCGCTTCCGGTTTCTTAGACCACAGGGATGAATGGGAATGTTCGGGTCCTCAGTCACCTACATGGCAATGGGCCGCAACTGCTGGATCAGATCCCACGCTCCCCAGTGAGGGGGAAAAGTCCAGTAAACAGGAAAGCCATGCTGGAGAGAAGCGTGAGGGTGGGAACAACCCCTCCTGCTGCTTCTAAAAGCGATCCAGTGGCTAATCAGCCACTTGGATTGCTTTTAGCAGAAAGGGAATCGCTGGCTGAAAATTTTAATACCGGGGTTATGGCTGACAACTGCAGACATGTCCCTGTTATAACCACTTGAACACAATCACATATACAGTATATACGTGATTGTGTGGCAAGTGGTTAAAAGATGCAAACTCCTACTGTCTCATTAACAACAAATCACATGTTCTCAGGAAACGTTGATTAATATGTTTAAGGTAAAGAGAGAAGTACTGGTCTACTCATTGCAAAAATGCACTTGCTCAGTAGAAAGTGTACCAAGAGTTGCCCTCACTAACAAGTTTGTAATTTTAGGTATCAAAACTACAGAAGAGATTTCTCTTACTGTACTTAAAGAGTGCATTAAAATATTGAATAACAATATGGGATCCCTGTACCTGGAAGAGGCCCATCAGTAGAGGCCCATGACATGTATGACGTGAAATCATGCTTCTACTGGGAAGAGACACCCTAAGAGTCCACATGGTACAAAACAGCATACAGGTGATCTTCATAACCATCTTTACAAGAAAGCCTGGTACAGATATATGCGAATTGGATGCATTTTGATCCACATCTGATTCGCGTGACATGTAAACCAAATCGGCTTTCTATGAAACTGGTTCACATATCTGTGGGAGTTTTTCAAGGAGTCCTGTACGATATTTGATCCGGCACAGGTGCAATTTCAAATGTTGTTTACTTTTAACAAATTTGCACCTGAAACGGTGAACCGAACTGGACTTCTTTGAAAAATCGCACTGAAACAGGCCTCGCACATATGTGAACTGGTTCTAAAAGGATTGACCTAGGTTGGGTCGTTACTGGCATTCCTCACTTCAGTAAGAAACAGAGTTCAAAAAGAATTTACTCTTGTAAAACTATTGTTTAGATGGTTGAACACACCCCTTTCATCACAAAATGACATTTTTAAAGGGAAAAAAAGTCATTTAAAACTACTCGCGGCTATAGTGAATTGTCTATGGGAGAAATCAAAAGTGCTAATTTTAAAGGCTTATATGCATGGTATTGTCATAAAAAGTGTTTGGGGACCTCGGTCCTGCCCCAGGGGACATGTATCAATGCAAAAAAAGTTTTAAAATGGCCGTTTTTTCAGGAGCAGTGATTTTATTAATGCTTAAAGTGAAACAATAAAAGTGAAAAAAATGGCATGGGATCCCCCCCAGTCCATTACCAGGCCCTTTGGGTCTGGTATGAATATTAAGGGGAGCCCTGAACCAATATTTAAGAAAAAAATTGCATGGAGGTCCCCCCAAATTCCATACCAGGCCCTTATCTGAGCATGCAACCTGACAGGCCGCAGGAAAAGAGAGGGGGAACCCCACACCAAAATTTTTTTAAAAATGGCGTGGGAGTCCCCCCAAAAATCCATACCAGACCTTTATCCGAGCATGCAACCTGGCAGGCTGCAGGAAAAGAGGGGGGAGAGAGCGCCCCCCCTCCTGAACCATACTAGGCCATATGCCCTCAACATGGGGAGGGTGCTTTGTGTAGCCCCCCAAAGCACCTTGTCCCCATGTTGATGGGGACAAGGGCCTCATCCCCACAACCCATGCCCGGTGGTTGTGGGGGTCTGCGGGCAGGGAGCTTATCGGAATCTGGAAGCCCCCTTAACAAGGGGACCCCCAGATCCCACCCCAACCTGTTTGAAATGGTAACGGGTACATTGTACGTGTACCATTTCACAAAAAGTGTCAAAATGTTAAAAAAAACAAGACACACCTTGGGACAAGTCCTTTATTAAAAAATAAAAATGCCCCATGAAGTCCATTCATCTTCTTCTATGGCTCCGCCGACGGACCAAAAAATAAAATAAAAAAGATCTGCCTCCATGGGAGGCACCCGCCATATGACGCTTCAGCGCCGAAGACAGTTCTTTTATAACTGAGGGCAGGGCCACACGGTAACGTATTTGGGTGACCCCACCCCCTCTGACGCATGGGGACTTCCCAATGGCTTCTACGTGGCGTCAGAGGGGGCGGGACCACCTGTTTACGTACCTGGGTGGCCTCACCCCCTCTGATGCTACGGGGAAGCCATTGTGAAGTCCCCATGCGTCAGAGGGGGGCAGGGTCACCCGGGTATGTCACTGTGTGGCCCCGCCCTCAGTTATAAAAGAACTATCATCAGTAGCATCATATGGCGGGTGCCTCCCATGGAGGTGGATCTTTTTTTATTTTATTTTTCGGTCCGTTGGCGGAGCCATAGAAGAAGATGAATGGACTTCGTGTGACATTTTTATTTTTTTATTTTTTAATAAAGGACTTGCCCCAAGTTGTGTCTTGTTTTTTTTTTAACATTTTGACACTTTTTTTGTGAAATGGTACGGGTACGATGTACCCGTTACATTTTCAAATGGGGGCCGGGATCTGGGGGTCCCCTTGTTAAAGGGGGCTTCCAGATTCCGATAAGCGGCCCACCCGCAGACCCCCACAACCATCGGGCAAGGGTTGTGGGGATGAGGCCCTTGTCCCCATCAACATGAGGACAAGGTGCTTTGGGGGGCTACCCCAAAGCAACCTCCCCATGTTGAGGGCAGGTGGCCTGGTACGGTTCAGGAGGAGGGGCTGCTCTCTCGTCCCCCCTCTTTTCCTGCAGCCTGCCAGGTTGCGTGCTCAGATAAGGGTCTGGTATGGATTTTTTGAGGGGACCCCCATGCCATTTTTTTATTTTGGCGTGGGGTTCCCCTTAAAACCCATACCAGACCTGAAGTCTGGTATGGATTTTGAGGGGGACCCTAACGCTATTTAAAAAAAAAAAAATGGCGCAGGATTCCCCTTAATATCCATACCAGACCTGAAGGGCCTGGTATGGAATTTGGGGGGACTCCCATGCAATTTTTTTTTTTAAATTTTGGTTCGGGGTTCCCCTTAATATTCATACCAGACCCAATAGGCATGGTAATGGACGGGGGATCCCATGACATTTTTTTCAATGACTTTTATCTGTATTGCCGGGACCCGACAATTCATTATAGCAGGAGTAGTTTTAAATGACTTTTTTCCTTTAGAAATGTCATTTTGTACAGGGACTGTTCAAACACAGGAAAAATGCGCCATTTTACAGGCATACTATAGACACCCCTCAGGTATGAAATTTAAAGGAATAATTCACATTTATTGTTTCACTTTAAGCATTATTAAAATCACTGCTCCTGAAAAAAACGTCCGTTTTTAAAACTTTTTTTTGCATTGATACATGTCCCCTGGGTCAGGACCCAGGTCCCCAAACACTTTTTATGACAATACCATGCATATAAGCCTTTAAAATTAGCACTTTTGATTTCTCCCATAGACAATTCATTATAGCCACGAGTAGTTTTAAATGACTTTTTTCCTTTACAAATGTCATTTTGTGCAGGGACTGTTCTAAACAGAGGAAAAATGCCCCACTTTACAGGCATACTATAGACACCCCCCAGGTACGAAATTTAAAGGAAAATTTAACTTTTATTGTTTCACTTTAAGCATTATTAAAATCAATGCTCCAGAAAAAACAGCTGTTTTTAAAACTTTTTTTTGCATTGATAAATGCCCCTGGGGCAGGACCCAGGTCCCCAAACACTTTTTATGACAATAACTTGCATATTAACCCTTAAAATTAGCACTTTTGATTTTTTACATTCGTGTCCCATAGACTTTAACGGTGTTCGCGTGTTCAAACAAATTGTTTGCCTGTTCGCATGTTCTGCTGCAAACCGAACCGGGGGGTGTTCGGTTCATCCTTATTGATAATAGCTCAAGTAAGACATCAGGAACTGCTAACAGTGAAAAGCCCAAGGTGCCAGTCGGAGTCCTCAATATTAGTCATTTTGCAAGAACATTCTATTCTTTGCAAGTTGGAAGCAAAGTTTCAACCAACTGGACAGACTACTACTTCCACCCATAAAGGACCTTGCAAACTTTGTCACTTTTGGAAAAGTGAACTAACGTCTTTGTGGCTATCCTTCTGTGTCAAGTTCAGGACATCAAACACTAATCTGAGACTTCATCCTTCCTTTATTAACTAATGCATTTATGTTGGCATTCTGCTCTCTCCTTTTTAACTTTTTTCAGATCCAGAGGATAGCAACCTCTATATTTATGCATCCCACTCCTGAAGCATACTAGGCAAAATGCTCTCAACATGCCTTGCCAAGGGGGCCCCAGACAAAGCACCTTGTCCCCATGTTGATGAAGGCAAGGATCTCTACCCCACAACACTGAGCCTGTTGGCTGTGGGGCTCTGCAGGCAGGGAGGCTTTTTGGAATCTAGAAGCCCCCTTTAAAAATAAGGAGACCCAAAATTCAGCCCCAAAACATAGTATCCTTATTCATTCACAAAAAATGTAAATAGAAAATAAAGACACGCATGTTTTGACAAGTCTGTCATTAACAAAAAAAACTGAAGAAATGTTCTACAATTTAAATCCATCATGTTGCTGATGCATATTCTCATCAATCATGATAAATGGCACCCGTTGACTTGCTGAAAGAAAAAGCTGACCAACACGCCTGACCCCATCTTCCACTTGCTGCATTTTTCAGGCATTTTTCTTATCTTGCAGGGTTTGTCAAATTTTGGGTGTCTTGATTTCTAGCTTACAACTTTTTTTTGTGGTGAATGAGTAGGGGTACTATGTACCAGGAACGTGCAGTCAGGGGAGGCAGGTGAGGCATTTTTCAAATGCATTTTTTTTTTGGAAAGAAACTGTTTCATGAATAAAAAAAAATAAACACTAAAGTTAGCCTGTTTTTTTTGTGTACTATGAAAGATGATGTTTCGCCGAGTAAATAGATACCTAACATGACAAGATACCTAACGCTTTAAAATTGCACACACTTATGGAATGGCGCCAAACTTAAGTACCTAAAAATCTGCATAGGCGATGTTTTAAAAATGTTTACAGATTACATTTTTATGCCCTGTACACACGGTCGGATTTTCCGATGGAAAATGTGTGATAGGATTTTGTTGTCGGAAATTCCGACCGTGTGTAGGCTCCATCACATATTTTCCATCTGAATTTCCAACACACAAAGTTTAAGTTTGAGAGCTTGCTATAAAATTTTCCGACAACAAAATCCGTTGTCGGAAATTCCGATCGTGTGTACTCAAATCTGACGCACAAAGTGCCACGCATGCTCAGAATAAATTAAGAGATGAAAGCTATTGGCTACTGCCCCATTTATAGTGTATGTGTTTTACGTCACCGCGTTTAGAACGATCGGATTTTCTGACAACTTTGTGTGACCGTGTGTATGCAAGACAAGTTTGAGCCAACATCTGTCGGAAAAAATCCATGGATTTTGTTGTCGGAATGTCCGATCAATGTCCGACCGTGTGTACAGGGCATTAGAGTTACAGAGGAGGTCTAGTGCTAGAATTATTGCTCTCACTCTAACGTTCATGGCGTATGTAACCTGTGTGTATCTGGCTCTGATACTAGCCAGTGCCTCACCAGCCACTGATCTCACCACACGTCCCTGCTACGTACCCCATACTCATTCACATGGGGGCTGTATCTGTGGGCCCCCTTATTATTATTAACCATCAGCCAGAGTTGTGGGGATGAGGCCATTGTGGCCTAGTATGGTTTAGGGAACTACACGCTCATCCCCTGCCTTTCCTGGCCACTCAGGCTGCATGATCTAAATTAACGGTCTGGTATGGATTTTTAGGGGAACTTCACGCTTTTTTAAGGGGGTTTTCTTTGCAACTGGATTTTTTTTCATTCTTGTTGTGAAATGTTCTCCAGCAAAAGTGATATTTACAGAGAGGAAAAAAAAAATACAGTTTAAATTGTCGACGAATGTCATTGATTGCTGGAATAAAAAAACAGCAGACAAATCTCTCTAAAGGTCCCCCAAAATGCATGCACCCCTTTGATGGGTCTGTGTTCTGCTTTTTAAAAAACAAAGAAGCTGTCAATGTCATTTCTGGCCATTTGTAAACATTTTTATTTTGTTAATATTAGTGCTGGTGCATCATTTATTGTATATCACAGAGAGGTTCCCCTTTACAGGGAGAATTAAGCCACCCTTCAGGCATGTTATTAAAAGGAATTGGGCATTATTATTTTCCACTTTAAACATTTAAAAAAAAATCACTGCTCCTGGCCAAATAGTGCTTTTTTGTAATGTTTTAATTTTTTTTTGCATTGGCGCATGTTCCCTAATGCAGTGCCCACCCCATGCTATTTTTTGCAACCCCTTATCTATAAAGCCCTGAAAATGGACATTTATTATTTGACAGATTCAGCTCCCTTTAATTTCAATGGGGTTCGGGTTTGGCATTTAATTTAACCTTCTTTGATGTTCGCTGAACCCTGCTCGAACCCAGAGCAGTTCGACTAGCAAGGAGTTATGGGCACTGATGGGCACTGATAGGGCACTGATGAGGCGTTGACTGTATCAGTAGTTTTGTATTCTTATTCATTTTTTTTTTTAATTTATTTTTTTTTACAAGTTATATTTTTTTTTCCTATTTTTTTTTACATTGCTTTCTTCCTTTTTTTTTTGGGGGGGGGGGGGGGTGTGAAGTGGATGGTGTCAGTGTTTTTTTATTTTATTTTTTATTATTTTTACAATTTAACCTTTAAATATGTATTTATTATAATTCTTTATTTTCTTTATTTCTTTATTTATTTTATTTATCAGCCCTGTTGGGGGTGGCTTTGGTGAGATATCAGGGGTCTAAACAAACTCTGTCATCTCCCTTTTGAGACAGGGAAAGTGGCTGAGGACACAGATTCCCTAGTCCCTTTCTCTGCAGCCTCAGCTGCACTGAAGATGAATGAACATAGACAAAGGCTTCTGCTCATTCATAAACTGAAGCATCGTAAACACAGTTTACAATGCTCCGTTATGAATGGACACTGACTCTGTCCATGATCACTGACTCTGTGCTTTTAGAAAAGGAAAGACCCAGTAAATTACATATTAACCGGCTCCTTCTTTCACTCTTCATCTTAACATATCTGGGATGAGGGGGGCCAGGAAGAGGACCCGGAGAGCCGGAGGACCCAGAGGAGGACCCAGGGAGCTGGAGGAGGACCCAGTGGACATTCAAGGTTGATCGGTGCAGCGGTGGGGGCGGTTGTAAGCACCAATCTCCCTGTATAGCTTTCAATAAAGCAGCTGACAGCCACGGGAGTGAGAGGAGGAGAAGCTTCTGTCAGCTGCTTTATTGAAAGCTATACAGGGAGATCGGTGCTTGTAACTGCCCCCACCACCGCACCGATCATCTGTGAGGCTGCCCACCCCCCCCTGTTAAGTTGAGGATGCCATGAGAAATCAGATTAAGCATTGGAGCATTTGCAAGTGCTCAGTGTCAGATACAGTACAAAATGCCCTGTTTACTGTAACAATGTTTTATACTCGGAGGAGGTGACAAGAGCTGCTTATGCAAGAGCACTGTTTCAGGCCAACAAAATAATCCTCTTGAGCTGGAAATCAGCTGTACCTCCCAAAACTAAAACTTGGATACAACACATGGGAAAAACACTCATAATGGAAAAATACATATACCAGCACAGGGGGAACCCTGGAAAATTTGACAAACTATGGGGTGCATGGCTTGACACACCAGGAATCAGCCCCATGGAGTTAGTCCATGCTAGGCTGTTGAGAGGCGTATAGGAACCAGGGTGTTCACAAGAGGAGAGTGAGAAGCATGAGGGAATGAAGAGAGGAAGGATGGTGGGAGGGGGAAGGGGGGAAAAAGTGAAGGTGAAAGCTAACACCACAAAGGTGATGGGAAGAATGAGTGAAGAAGAGGAAAAGAAGCAAGGAGTGCCACCAATGAAGGAAAGGTAAAAGAATGGCGTAGAGAACAATTGTGATGATGATTGGATACCTGGGATAAAGGTTAGAGTGGTTAGAGCGGAAAAGAACCTAAGTTGTGTGAAGAGGAGCCTCGTATGCCGAGCACCACCCGGAAGGCGCCAATATGAGTGTCGCAACAGGACCGCCCACTGACGTCACGCCACATAGCATTACAAGGGGAGGGGCAGGACGTGCCGGGTGTCAAGTCCGGCCAGCCCGCACCAACAGTCCCTCAGTATGCTTGCGAGCGTGGCTCCCACGTGTCAAGGCGCGATGGCGCTCAGACTGGCGCCGCACGTCCGACACGGGATGCGTGACGCTGATGCGTTGTGGCGGTGCCCACACCCCCCCAGGGCACACAAGGGGCAGGAAGTGGGAGGAGGCCTGCCAGACACATCACAGCTCCCGGGTAGGAAAAACAAAACCCAGACGGCAAGCTAGCCCGGCCAAATCTCACACCACCACCATAAATGAACCGAGACATAATAGCAGATACACTATTAGTAAAAAGGAGATACTACAATTCAATAAATTAATGACAATGTTACTATGGATAAAACAGTAATTAGGTAAATCTCCAAGGGCAATTCTAGAGTCAAACTTAGTTGCAAGATGGAAGACAAAGGCTGGAAAATTTAAGCATTACCACGTGCTTCCATCCCTGATTCTAGTATTAATAGCGAAACTGGTTTTCTGGACTTTAAATGAAGGCATGACCTGGTAAGGCCAGTTCTTCCATCCCACGGGACTTTAAATGAAACTGTGGTCCGGCAGGGTCACATATTTCCATCCCTGTTATATTCAAAGGGGGGAGAGCAAGGGGGTGGGACTTTGAGTGAAGCATGTGGTAGCAAAAACATAATTTGGTGAACATAAATGGAGTTTATTGGTTGGCCTTTCAGCCACGAAACACATAGAGCTGCCATACGCCTTGCTACTAAATATCCATATAGCTTTGTTAGCTAACTATACACCCTACCCAAGGATCCAAGAGGCCCGAGTCTCTGCAGGCATTATTACATTTTATAATTTTACCCTTAAGATATTTTTGGTGCACTTTGGGAAGTTGTTACTTGCTGTTTCTTGTGATATTCAAGTCACGATTGAGATGTATTGTATTACCCATGCATTACCACCATGTATATGCATATTTATCAATGTACCTTGTTTTTTATTGTATGGCAACCAATAAACTCCATTTATGTTCACCAAATGATGTTTTTGCTACTACATGCTTCACTCAAAGTCCCGCCCCCTTGCTCTCCCCCCTTTGATTATACTGAATATTAGTGGTATCTCAAAGCTGTGAAGCTAAGCTCTATCAACATTTCATCTTAAACAGTTCATTCCTACATTTTTATACTTTCAGAGAGTGTGTTGGTAAAGTGGTGGTAGACCCACTGATAAGTGAGAAGCTTTGTATGTAGACCTTACAGTCCAGACAGCTCTCTCTCAACTGGGTATCCCTAGGGGTCCCTGGAGTGATCAAAATAGTATGTAAAAGAATGAGAGCCCCACTGGTTTGTATAAAGTTCTGTAGAAATTATTTTATACACCATAAAATGTGTTGGATGTAATAAATATCTACATGTTACTACATGGTGTCACTCTCTGCATAATTTGGACCCGTTCAAGGATACCCAGAAAAAAGGTACATATACATTTTTTAAAGTTTGCTCCACTTAGGAGTGTGGTAGTTGATTGACATAGGTGGATTTTAATTATGCACCAATATGATAGAAAGCACACCAAACCCTGTGTGCTTTCCAAGTGTATAAACGTGTGTAACAGAATGAGAGCATCACAGGTTTGTTTCAAGTCTATCAGATGTTTATTGCAGTTCACAGGATATAGCCAACAAATTTAGGGCAATCGGAGACTCCCTTTATCAGGGCTGTGGTGTATAAAAAAAATATCTATATAAATAATATCTAAGCCAGTGTTACTGACTTTTTGCAGCTTCTTTACTGCCACTCCCTGTCTACATGTATGCACTCCTGAAATGGCTGCATGCATTTTTCAGGAAAAGTTTCCTAATGGCAACATCAGTTGACCATGCCTATGCAATGTGTGTTGAAATGGTCACATTGGAAACAGTCTCCATTGGAAGCCTGTGTGACAGTATTGCAGGAACACAATTGTAAGATAGGGACAGAGAATTGTTACCCTATAACAAAAGTATCTGAACAAGGCTGGATCCCCAGGTACAGCTGCAGATTTAATAATTTTTAAAAATTACATTTGAAATGAAATGAGCATTCTAAAGCTTATGTCAGGATTTAGTTGTTGGGTTCACATATACTTAAAGTTGCCACATTTTGTTACTTTATTTAAGTTTGCCACCCTTGCCTGAGTATATATAAATAAATACACAAAATAAATGTAATTAAATGTTCTTTAAAAAAAACATTGATTTGTTATTTTCTGTTGTCTTTTGCATACATACTGTACATACATAAATCCTTTCTATCCAATTGCATGGTAATTCTAAATGGGCTACACAAACTTTATAAGTAGCAATTATTGGGTAGTCATCTACATGGTCTGTCTTTAATCTGGCTATTTATTACCTCATTTATAAAAAAAAAAATATTGAAGTTGTCCAAAAAAATATTCCACAGATTGACATGTCAACCCATTAGCTGAAATTGAAATGCCAACTTATCAAATATATCAAAAAGATTCAGCATTGACAGGTTACGTTGTACAGAGCAAATTTTTTGAAACCTAACAGTCATGCAACATATTAATGATTGTAATTTTCTGACAGGGTGGATAATCTTTCAGCCAATTACATGCTGCGTGCTTTTTTTTTTACACAAACTACAATAAGCCAAGATTATATGTGGAAAAGTAAATTTCCAGTAAAATTCAATAAATTCACAATCACTGCACACAGAATCTGGTCTTTGTTATGCCAGCTTATTACCCATTCAGTAAATGTCATAAGAAAATGGGCAATACAGGTTCAGTTGAAGGCTAAACAGTCTACACATTTGAAATGGTCACAAAGTCATTCCTTTGATTTTACCTCAACATCTTGTCTGTGTATGATGCTTGGGGTAAAAGGCTGGTATTAGCGCTCCGTCTGCTGGAAGAGTTTGGAGGGCAGAAGGCACTGTTTGGTGGAAGCACCCAGGTGGGGTGCCAGGCGGTCTATCACAATTATTATTACATTTTTTACTACAGTGTCACAATAGATAGATTTCCCTTCACCATCTTTCCTGTAGATGCAAGAAAATTTGCGAAAAATGTCTCCACATTGAAAAAAATTCCATCGTAGCACTGGAACAAGTTTCTCCATTAGAAGATTTCTCCTCCTTTCCTGTTCTGATGACAAAGTTTGCCTTTCTCTTCCAGTGACAATGATCATCAGGACAAATCGACAGAGTAAATCTTTCTTGTAGGGACATAGTCAACAATAAAAACCTGAAAGAGGTTCTAACACCTCACCACGCTTTCCTAAACTAAAAAAAATAATAAAAAATGTGGCTTTAAATACACTTTATTAAAAACAACTACAACATTACTAAAGGACCACATACAATATTGAATGGAAATTTAATGATACAGAAAGCTGTCAGAGACTGCAGACATGCAACAGGATGTGGTCAAACACTGCAAGCTGTCTGCAAGAGATGGCCAGGAATAGTGAAGGGTGATACCGTTTGAATCATGTGCACATTTGGCATACACATCCAAAACTCTGCAAATTACGTAATTTGATGTAAACCCCATTGAAGTGAATAGGAGGCAAATCTTGAAAATCAATTCTTAAAATTTTTAAGACTAATAAGGATTGACAAAAATGGGCACATTGAACTGTGCACTGCAAGGAACGATATGTACCAATGCACAAAAAACCTTTATGAAAAAAAAGTTCAGCAAGGAACAGCTCTTTTATTAAGGTTAACCACTTCAGCCCCAGAAGGTTTACCCCCTTCATGACCAGGCCATTTTTTGCGATACGGCACTGCACTACTTTAACTGACAATTGCGTGGTCGTGCAAAAAATTTGATGTACTTTTTTCCCCACAAACAGAGATTTCTTTTGGTGGTATTTGATCATCTCTGCCTTTCTTTATTTGCGCTATAAACAATCAAAAGACCAATATTTGGAAAAAAAAAACTATAATTTTTACTTTCTGCTAAAAAACATATCCAAAAATAAATGCAAAAAATCAAATATCTTCATCAATATGTATTCTGCTACATATTTTTGGTAAAAAAAAATCCCAATAAGCGTATATTGATTGGTTTCGCAAAAGTTATAGCGTCTACAAACTATTTGATATTTTTATGTAATTAATTTTTTTTACTAGTAATGGCAGCGATCAGCGATTTTTAGTGGGACTGCGACATTGCAGCGGACAAATCGGACACCTAACTGACACTTTTGACACTTTTTGGAGACCAGTGACATTATTACAGTGATCAGTGCTAAATAATATGCACTGTAACTGTACTAATGACACTGGCAGGGAAGGGGTTAAAATCAGGGGAGCTCAAAGGGTTAAATGTGCTTCTAGGGAGTGCTTTCTAACTGTGGGGGGAATGCTGTGAGTGGTGGAACACAGAGATCTGTGTTTCTGCTTAGCAGAAACACAAGATCTCCATCTTCCTCCCTCACAGAATGGCACTTGGCCTTGTTTACATAGGCAGACCGCCGTTCTGCCTCTCCTATGAACAATCACAGGGTGCCGGCGGCCATTGCGCCCACTGGACCCACTGATTGGCTCCCACTGTGTCCAATAACAGCGGGAGCAAGTAGCCGGTGACGCGTGTGCATGCCCCAGACCCACTTCACAAAATCACGTACCTGTATGTGATTTCGCTCAGAAGGGCCACCCTACCACAGTATATCTGCGTGGGGCAGTCCTTAAGTGGTTAAAGGGCAATAATAAAATTACATAAAGAGAAAGGATGGAAAGATTTTGTGCATTAAATAAAATAAACCAATTTATTTGTGTAGCGCTAATAAGGTCCGAGCCCTTCACACACATGAGTCAGGAACAGCAGAATACCCTTATTCTGTTAAACTCTGGCAGGCTGTGACACAAGTTAGATTTTAGCCCGGGTTCACACCTATGCGAATTAGATGCGGCTTACACCGCATCTAATTCGCAGGACATTTTAAAATACATTCATATGAATGCATCTGGTTCACATATGTGCGTTGCATTCGCACTGTGCATTGCACAAAAAATGTGTGCGTTTTTTGGGCATTGCGGTGCAAACTACAAGCCTATTATCTCCTATGGGAACGCATCTGATTCGCAGATGCATTGCGTTCTGAACAAGGAATTTCTACTTCTCCTCACTACACCTCCCTCCCTCCCCCTCTCCCTGCTCTCTAATCCTGAGCAAAAACGCAATGAATCCTTTGAACAGGAGATTTTTATCTCACCAGTGAAACCTGAGCTTCAATTCGCACCGCACAAGTGTGAAACAGGGCTAAATCTATTTCTGTCTGTAGGGGCAGTATGGAAATAATTCTAAACCCTCCTTTTCTCCCAGAGAAAATATACCAAAGACTGCATCTCCTATAATAAACAACCTTTTAGCTGCATTCCAAACAATCATTATCAGTACTATGATAGTACATTGCAGAACCAATTAATGTTTAATTATCATCTTAACTAATATCAAGACAGAGCCTGGCAAAACACATAATCTTTTAATTTAGCCCACAGTAAATTCCATTAACAGAATCTAATGGGGGTCATATCTCTTTTAGCAGCAATTAAGGAATATGCATCCAAAGTCTGATGTTTTAATAGCTATCATAAAGCATTCCATTTTCTAGCCTTAAGTAATTAGAACCCTTAAGCAAACATCTGTCCAAGCTAAGGGCATTAGCCAGGTTATTGCCCTATCATAAAATAGTTTAGCCTGCAGAAAAAAGAGTACACATTTCTGACTGAATATCTCCACCTGTAGAGTCAAAATTTAAATGTGTTTCATAATTCCTAATAACATTAGATTAATAATAAGAACATATTCACATGTATCAACTAATTACTAACATTTTAAGACCAAACACCATCTATATTAAGAGGTACCAGAGGCAGGTTAGGCACATTTCATCTTCTAGGTGACACGGGAATCTGTTACCTATCATATTTGTATTCATTCTAAAGGTAATCCCATTCTGGACAATAATATGTTGTAAACTGTACACATCTGAAGGTTTTAACACATTTAGAAAACTGTATCTGAGGTAGTGGAAGCTACATAATTTAAAACATTTGACACTCTTCAGATCTGCTGATTAGTCAGGTCATTTCTGTCAACACCGCCCACCAGGACCAGAAGAGGTGGTTGCATCAGCAGCAAGGGCTTTCTGTTACCATGCAATGAAGAATATCAACCAAGAGTCTTTTTTTATAAGTGACAATACCGGTTTATTTTTTTCCCATTAACTGAACTTTGCGAGAACTCAAAGAACAAAGTACATAAGTACTTTTATTCTTAATCCCTACAGGCATCATCCTCATCTCGTTTTTTTCATGATGCGATCGGCTTTTTTGTAAAAGCCATTCTAGTGGCTACTTAGCTGCTGAGTTGCTTTTACAGGTGGTGGGAGGGGTCGCCCACCTCCCCCAGGTTCTACTGTCCCACTGGCATGCCCAGAATGAAGCCATCAGTTCCGTTGCCCTACCATAGAGCTGATTGAGAACCAGATGGTCCCTGATCATCTCTATGGTATAGGAAATCATTCCAATTTCACATCCAATTTCCCCGGATGTAAATAGGGCCATTTTTTAATTGTAATAGCATCTGATCACACCGATCTTGGTGTGATCAGATTCTTTTAAGGGCAGAGGAGACACCTGGAGTTTTGACCCCATATCTCTATAAAGAGTACCTGTCACTGCCTATTGCAGCAATAAAAGTGATTAAAGCATAAAAAACATTTCCCTCTGGGCGATTTATGTACATTGCAAGGATTATAACAAACTTTGTTGCAGATTCCTACCTTTTGTTTTTCTGAAGAAATCCATGTGTGTTTCTCTGTGCCTCTGTTCTAAGTAGGTCTAATGGGAGTGGTTTCATAATTAACTGTCAGGTGTGGAGCTACAGGGCTCTAATGAGGAAATCTGCTGGGCCTGCATCCCTTTAGATGGATTCCTATTGAAAATATCTCTCAAAAAACGACATCTTTGTTGCAAGGGATGCCTGAAATCTGATTTGTAGCTTAGGCAGACTTCTGGTAAAATTGGTGAGCCAATCACACAATCAGGAAATTATGTTTTTGGGCAGTAGTCAGTAGACACTCTGTGTACAGAAAACTCCAGGTAGCCATATTGCAATGTATTCTCAGAAAATTCCATTGGCTGCAGATTGAAAAGGAAAGGTATTTTTTAATAACATTCAATTACAAAATGATTAGTGTCGCAATCATATGCGCTATATTATTTTTTCTTTATTTTCTTTTTTTTTCTCCACGAAAGTTGAGTTACCCTTTAAAAAAAATTATAAAAGTGTGTAAATAAAAAAATAAAGTAAAATAAATAAGAAAATAAGAAAAAACGTAAAGTGCCCCCGCCCGCACTGTGCTCATGAGCAAAGGCAAATGCACACATTGGTCCTGCACGCTTACGGAAACGGCGATTGCACCACACATGTGAGGTATTGCCACAAATGTCAAAGTGAGAGCAATAATTCTGGCACCAGACCTCCAGTGTATCACTAAACTGGTACCCTGTAAAGGCTTTTGAAGCATCGCCTATGGACATTTTATGTACCGAAGTTTGGCGCCATTCCACGAGCATGCACAGTTGTTAGGTATCTATTTATTCAGCATAACACCATCTTTTATACATTACCAAAATGGGTACTATATTGAGTTTGAGTGCATTAAAAATTATTAAAGTGTATTTTTTCCAAATATTTGCGTTCAAGGGGCCGCTGCTCAAATACCATGTGACATAAAAATATTGCAAAATCCGCTATTTTATTATTTAGGGCCTGTGCTAAAAAAAAAATATATATATATATATATATATATATATATATATATATATATATATATATATATATATATATATATATAATGTTTGTGGGTTGTAAATAATTTTCTGGCAAAAATTACAGATTTTCACTTGTAAACAAAAAGTGGCAGAAAAGGCCTGGTCTTAAAGTGGCAAGAACCCTTTTCCCTTTGCAGAGCACTACTATATTATAAATCTCCAAAATAACAGTGTGTATTACAGACATTTATTAAAAGTTATATTCATCAAGTGCAAAAAATCTTTAGGTGGAACTTTTGAGGCACAACTTACCCAGTACTCCAAATATAAAAAGCAAATGTTTTATTACATAATAATGACAGTTAAAATAATACATAAAAGCAATTCAATACAAAGCTACCCCCACTTGTCAGATTTTATTAATCATCATACATCCATTTTAGAAAACCATTTGGTAGGCAAAGCCAACTTCACTTAACTTGCAACTAGCCAACACATGATTCTATAGGTTAGCCAACACATTCTATAGGTCAATGTGTTTCTTGGATAATAATTCACTTTTTCAAAAGCAGACAGTGGAGGAGTAAAAGACAACTGTTCTAGACATCAAAAAAAGAGACACACAAGAAATCAATTTACACAGTTGAATAGTAAATAACTAATATACATAAATGTCCTCTATTGCCACCTTTTCAATTCCTAATGAAAGCTATAAAGAAAGTAAAATAATATCTACAAACTCAACAAAACAAGGGGCAAACAAAGTACTGCTAATTAGTCCTCATTCCATTTCTATTTATATAATGTAAACTAACATTTTTCAATAGACCCCAAGTGTATTTGATAGTCCTCTGGTCAAGACATGTACAACTAACTATATCAGTTAATAAATAAAGTAGGCCAGAATCTAAGAGCTTATTAAGAGCCAAAATTTGCTTAGTTATATGGGGGTATAAATCCTCTCACATTTCCCTCCAACTGCATACTTCATGCTGTATCATATTATAAAATAGAGTGTTCATTACCCATTAAAGCAGCTTGCCAAAACCAGGTGCCGCACAGCGTCAAGGATGTTAAAATATGGCAGCTCCTGGCTTGAATTGTTTTTATGCAATTAATTTTAACTGTCATTATTATGTAATAAAATTTTGATTTTGAGCACTGAGTAAGCTATGCCTCAAAAATCCCGCTCAAAGGTTTTTTGCACTTGATGAGAATTATCATGTAGGGGTGTGGCACATTTTTAAGCCAACACATTATAGTTTTAATAAAAGTTATAATTGTCATCTCAGATATTCTGAACGGTTTGTGTTTTTGATAAACACACACAATGACAGCTGCTGGGTGAGTAGCAGGTTGCCTGTGTAGTTAACCCAAGTCAGTGTCAATTGCTCTCTGCTGGCATCTAGATCGTGGTCCCGCAAGCCGGAATATCTTTGTGCGGGGTGAATTTACCTCTCATTCAACACATGTTGTTGGCTGTATAGTGAGATCTGACTAGCTGTTTGTCACATATTGGTTAAAGTGGCCAGGCTCTGACACCTCTGTTTGAATTTGAACAAGATATTGTTTTCCTTTGCATTTCTGCATATTTTATATATATTTTTATAAACATTGTTACATTGTCCATTAGCTTTGAAAACACTTGCTCTATCACCTTTGTAGCAAAATTGTTTCATTTAGTGTTTTCTGAGTTCCGTTTAATGTGTATTTGATATGTGTCAATGTTCTTGTAAATGGCCACCACTATTTAAGTTAGTCCCGTTAGTCTATATGTCAGATTGATAAAGGGGAGAGATTCTAAAGCTTATTGGGCTAGCGTGGATGTGTTCATATGACGGCTTCTTGCAGGTTCAGGTGAACTGGGTTCAGACGGAGTTCAGATCCAAACCCAGCTCATCCTTACCAGGAACCTTGAGGACCAAGGGATTCAAAGTGTGGCACAATGCCTTTGCAAATAATGCATAAAGGTGTTTTAAGCATGCTGGAGAACCAGACTGCTTCTCTCACACATAACACACTCCTTAACACCCTCATGATCCCTGAGCAGCCATGTTATTTGGAGCACTGTGTCCAGGGCCATCTTTAAGGCAGGGCAAAAGGGGCAGCTGCCCTGGGCCCTGTCATTGTTGTGAGGCCCAAAGCAGCTGCCTCATACTTGCCAACTATCCCAGTTTAAATTCCCTAGTCCTTTGAGGTTTTAGTCTTGTGCTGTTTCCTGATATCTCAGTGTGTAGTTCTGTTACTAATGCTGCCCAGCTCTGCCCTATTGTCGTGTATAGATGACTCACCTGCAGACCCTGTGTTTACATGTAAATATGGGCATTGTTATGTAAATAGCAGCTGCATTCATATGTAAATAGTGGTAGACTGGCAGCATTCACATGTAAATAGAGGCAGTATTCATATGTGTATCATGCCCCCCTGAGGTCATATCCACCATCACCTATACTGAATGCTGCCAACTGGGGAAAGAAAGGGGCATGCTTGAAAGTCCTGCCTACAACTTTGGTCATTAGGCCTACCATCAGCCTGTTCTGCATAGGTAAGCAAATTAGTGTGTGGGGGGGGTAGTGTGGGGTGTACAGAGGTAGGCAGAGAAGTTATTACAGTTTGGGGTGCACAGGTGAGCAAGGAGGGGATGTATGGAGGTAAGGAAGGTGGGTGCAAAGATGAACAGAGGAGGCAGGTAGAGTTAAAGGGGAGGGGGATTGGAGTGGGAGGATGGGGGGAAGTTTGTGGTGCAGAGGTTAGCATCAATTAACCGCTTCTAGACTGCCTCACACAGATATATTGCGGCAGAAGGGTACGTAGAGGCAGAATAACGTACCTATACGTTGCCCTTTTAGAGGCAGCTTGCGGGCGTGCGCCCGCTGTGAGCTCCGTGAGTGTGATTGCGGGTCCCACGGACTCGATGTCCGCGGGGATACCCGCGATCCTCTCACAGAGAGGAAGAACGGGGAAATGCTAATGTAAACAAGCATTTCCCTGTTCTGCCTAATGACACTGACACTGATCATCGCTCCCTGTAATCGGGAGTGGTGATCAGTTTAGTGTCACACATAGCTGCCCCCACAGTTAGAATCACTCCCTAGGACACACTTAACCCCTAAAACGCCACCTAGTGGTTAACCCCTTCACTGCCAGTCACATTTATACAGTAATCAATGCATTTTTAATTGCACTGATTGCTGTATAAATGTGAATGGTCCCAAAATAGTGCCAAAAGTGTCTGATCTGTCCGCCATAAAGTTGCAGTCATGATAAAAATCACTGATTGCCGCCATTACTATTTAAAAAAAAATTATTAATAAAAATGCCATAAAACTATCCTCTATTTTGTAGACGCTATAACTTTTGCGCAAACCAATCAATAAACGTTTATTGCGGTTTTTTTTACCAAAAATATGTAGAATATGTATCGGCCTAAACTGAGGAAAAAAAATGTTATATATATATTTTTGGGGGATATTTATTATAGCAAAAAGTAAAAAATATTGCTTTTTTTCAAAATTGTCGCTCTTTTTTTGTTTATAGCGCAAAAAATAAAAACCGCAGAGGTGATCAAATACCACCAAAAAAAGCTCTATTTGTGGGAAAAAAAGGACGTCAATTTTGTTTGGGAACCATGTTGCACGACTGCGCAATTGTCAGCTAAAGCGACGCAGTGCCGAATCGCAAAAAGTGCTCTGCTCTTTGGCCAGCCAAATGGTCCGGGGCTTAAGTGGTTAATGGCATGGCTGTGTATCTGCTAAAGGGTAGCACGTTTCTGTGGTGTCAGGAAAGTGATTTTGCATGCGTTCCCAACACATACAAATGTGACCGCAGGCTAAATGTATCAGTTACATTGGTGATCAGTGTAAATCTTCTCATTACATTGGTGCTTGGTGTAGAATTATTTCATTCACATTAATGGCCAGTGTGAATGTCCCCCTTACATTGGTGGTCAGTGTAAATCCCTCCTTACATTGGTGGTTACTGTGAATGCTTCTATTACATTAGTGGTCAGTGTAAACCCCTATTACATTAGTGGTCAGTGTAAACCCCTATTACATTAGTGGTCAGTGTAAACCCCTATTACATTGGTGGCCAGTGTTGAAACTCCTCTTTACAGTATTTTACAAAAGTGAGTACACCCCTCACATTTTTGTAAATATTTTATTATATCTTTTCATGTGACAACACTGAAGAAATGACACTTTGCTACAATGTAAAGTAGTGAGTGTACAGCTTGTATAACAGTGTAAATTTGCTGTCCCCTCAAAATAACTCAACACACACACAGCCATTAATGTCTAAACCGCTGGCAACAAAAGTGAGTACACCCCTAAGTGAAAATGTCCAAATTGGGCACAAATAGCTATTTACCCTCCCCCGTGTCATGTGACTTGTTAGTGTTACAAGGTGTCAGGTGTGAAGGGGAGCAGGTGTGGTAAATTTGGTGTTATCGCTCTTACTCTCTCATACAGATCACTGGAAGTTCAACATGGCACCTCATGGCAAAGAACTCTCTGAGGATCTGAAAAGAAGAACTGTTGCTCTACATAAAGATGGCCTAGGCCGTAAGAAGATTGCCAAGACCCTGAAACTGAGCTGCAGCACGGTGGCCAAGACCATACAGGGGTTCAAAAGCACAGGTTCCACTCAGAACAGGCCTCACCATGATTGACCAAAGAAGTTGAGTGCACGTGCTCAGCATCATATCCAGAGGTTGTATTTGGGAAACAGACGTATGTGTGCTGCCAGCATTGCTGCAGAGGTTGAAGGGGTGGGGGGTCAGCCTGTCAGTGCTCAGACCATACGCCACACACTGCATCAAATTGGTCGGTAAGGCTGTTGTCCCAGAAGGAAGCCTCTTCTAAAGATGATGCACAAGAAAGCCCGCAAACAGTTTGCTGAAGACAAGCAGACTAAGGACATGGATTACTGGAACCATGTCCTGTGGTCTGATGAGTCCAAGATAAACTTATTTGGTTCAGATGGTGTCAAGCATGTGTGGCAGCAACCAGGGGAGGAGTACAAAGACAAGTGTGTCTTGCCTACAGTCAGGCATGGTGGTGGGAGTGTCATGGTCTGGGGCTGCATGAGTGCTGTCGGCACTGGGGAGCTATAGTTCATTGGAGGAACCATGAATGCCAACATGTACTGTGACATACTGAAGCAGAGCATGATCCCCTCCCTTCAGAGACTGGGCAGTATTCCAACATGATAACGATTCCAAATACACCTCCAAGACGACCACTGCCTTGCTAAAGAAGTTGAGGGTAAAGGTAATGGACTGACCAAGCATGTCTCCAGACCTAAACCCTATTGAGCTTCTGTGGGGCATCCTCAAACCGAAGATGGAGAAGCGCAAGGTCTCTAACATCCACCAGCTCCGTGATGTCATCATGGAGGAGTGGAAGAGGACTCCAGTGGCAACCTGTGAAGCTCTGGTGAACTCCATGCCCAAGAGGGTTAAGACAGTGCTGGAAAATAATGGTGCCCCCACAAAATATTGCAACTTTGGGCCCAATTGGGACATTGGGGTGTACTCACTTTTGTTGCCAGCGGTTTAGACATTAATGGCTGTGTGTTGAGTTATTTTGAGAGGACAGCATATTTACACTGTTATACAAGCTGTACACTCACTACTTTACTTTGTAGCAAAGTGTAATTTCTTCAGCGTTGTCACATGAAATGATATAATAAAATATTTACAAAAATGTGAGGGGTGTACTCACTTTTGTGAGATACTATATATTGGTAGTCGGTAAAAAAATCAGCATTGCCATTGATCACACCCTCCCCTCCCCCCAGCACTGCCACTGATCCTAGGAGTCCTAGGATCCCTAGGAGTTTTCTGTCTATTAATGCGTCCCCTCACCTCCCCAGTCAATGGTGTGCAGGCAGTGAGGAGATGATGTGCTGTAACCTCTAGGAACCAATCAGTAATTATGTGCAGTAACCAATCAGTGAGCAGTATTGATGTACAGTAATCTTTAGCAACCAATCAACAAGCAGAAATCATGTGCTGTAACCTCTAGCAACTAATCAGTGAGCTGTAATGTTTGCTGTAACCTCTAGCAACCAGTCAGTGAGCGGTAATGATATACTGTATCCTCTGGTAAACAATTGTAATCGTTGCCTGATCTGATTCAGTAAACTGATTTTGAGTCTAGCTGCTATTTATTGTATGTCTCAGAACAAGTGGAGAGCAAAACTGCATAGGGAGACCCCCAAGAAAATTTTTGCCCAGGGTCCAATCAATATTAAAGATGGCCCTGACTGTGTCAGAGCACTGTCAGGGCACTGGAGAGAGTATACTGTCAACACATGGTACCTTAAAGTACATGTGAACCCTTTCCTTTTAAAACAATCTGTTCCGTACCTTTCTTTTTCTTTTCTTTTTTTAAGTGATCACATAATCTCTGTTCCCAGTTGCATATGGGGCTTGGAGAGGTGGCGGTGGAGAAAGAGCAGTACAATGATCTTCACAGGGAATGGCTGTTACAGCACAAGTCTGACCATTAGAGGACAGACATTCTGTACTCCCAGCACAGCAAGAAAACTGACCAAGCTGGGATGGATGTGCTTTCATGCCTAGCATGGTCAGTTTGAAATAATAAAGCAGGGGTACTGGCAGGATCACCAGGTATTTCACACAAAGGAAGCAATGCAAATAGAATAGGATACTTTTTAACACAAGTACATAGTACAAAAGACTCAGATAAGGAATATGAAAAAAATGGGGTAAAATATTTGTTAATATACTGTAGCACTCCCCCTGGAGGAGACGCCTACTAATTTGGGTTCTCTGTTCTGCACCTTCACTCTAAGAAAGAGCTCATCCCCTCTGGCACACCTGGTTGAATGAAAGATACTGCAAGCACTTATAGGAACACATGTTTAGATACCTTTAATTTGGTTGTAAATTAGTACCAGGAAATAGACACAAGATGGTTTAGTGGTAAATTAACTCAAGGTATTGGTATGGGTTAGAATAAATGGTGGCATGCGCATAAATAAACACATAGAAGTTAGGTTCAGACCCAGTCTGCTAGACAGCAAAACCACTATGCCGAGATAACATCAAATAGAGTTCTCTACCACTAGACTGGGATTAACTCATGAATCAGCATGTTAATAAACAGTGCATGTAAACATTAACTGCAATATGAATAATACTTCTATAACTAATTTAGAGTGCACTCTAGAAGGATGGCTAGGAAATAATACAATGTCCCCTGAGAGGTACCTCTTAGCATAGGTGATATGAGAAGGTCTCTGTGTAACGGCTTCAAAGGAATAGCCTTTAGTCCTTACTTTTCAGCTGGCTAGTCCTGGGGCCCAGTTATACTGTTGTTGCACATAAGAATAGTAAGAGTCGAGCCTGCAGACAGCAATAAGGTTACAAGATGGCTGTATGGTCAATTCCTAAAGAGCTCTGTCTATCCAGCAGCAGATAGTAAATCCCTACAGCAGCAGCTCACCAGTCCCAGTGATATTGCAGCTCACCATCCAATCACACACAGCGATTAGTTCAATCTCTGCTCTGCACACAGGTGACTCTGGCTGTTGGCACAACTGGACTCAGCACTCTGGTTCCTTCTCAGTCCGCTGTTATACAACAGTGGTGGTGCACACTGGACAGCAATGTGCACTCTCTGGGCTCCCTCATAGTAAGAGTAAGCTGTATCCTATACAGCCTGAGAAAATGCAGCTCTTTCCCCACTCCTCCTAGCAAACTCACTCTGGGAAATTCTGATCAAATCTTCTTGATTACAGTAGATTCTTTCTCCTCGGGACTACAGTTCCCACAGTGCAGTGCTGCCTGACTCAATCTATTGAACTCTTCCTGATCAGCAGTTCCCTCCTCTTGCTTATATAGTTGTTAACTAGTTCAGCACTGCAGAGCAGCAGCTGAAGACAGCAGCTGCAGCTAGTGCTTCTCTCACTGTCCGTTCTTAGCCAAGCACCTGGCTACAATACCATAGTAGTAAAATACCTTCTACACATTAAGAAAAACACACACATCCTTTATCTGCTCAATAGCCTGACACTAAAACAGTAATGCAATACATGGATTTTACTGGGCTGTAAACATGCAACTACATTAGTGCAAAAAAAAAAGATATTCCTTGCAATGGTTTGCTTATTACTAATATATTAGTGTATTTAACTAAATATCTAGAGTCACTAAGGTATTGTATTTCAGTATGCTGGTAACAAAAATATGCTTATTACATACAAAGACAAATGTATCTGAGCTGTGAAAACATACAAAAGATTTTGCAATTTAAATGTGTTTCTCAAGTATATGGCTTCCCAGTATCCATGTAAATGTTTATACTTTGCTCCTGAGTGCTGAAAATTTTGCCAGTACATGATCATTTGGTTACCTACATAAAGCAAGCACAACTCCCAGGACATTTTTTTTTATTAATGCATTTTATTCATCTGTACTGTATTATTGTGAAATGCTTGGCTTTGTAGTCTTTCACATCATTCCCAGGCCCCAAAGGGACCTACACTGAATAGCTAGGGCTACAGAAGTTATTTTATTCACTTGTCAGCAAGACTTTTAACTCCTTGTTGACAAATGCTTTATTTGCATTTATCTCAACTGAAGCAGTTGTCAAAAGGGGTTAAATCTCTTGTTAACCAGCTATTTAAATCACCTTTTGCGTAGTCCTAGCTTTATGTAGCTACCATAGGAATACAGGTACACACATTTCACTTGAATAGCTTACGTCACGCACTCCAGTGTCCAAGCATATGGCAAAAAACTGCAAGTGTGTTTAAAATGAAAATATTTTTATCTCTGTTTTTGAGTCTAATTAACATGTACATCTTATACAGGAACAGTGACATGCATACTGATATTATTAAAGTAAATTGTAAAAGTAAAGAAGACTATAAGGTAAAATGTGCTAGGTGTTTCAATGTAAAAACACTGATATGCTGTTGCCACAAGTGCGAGTACACAATGTTTCATATGTTTCTGCTTGGAGTGGAGATATAATTGGCAAACATTTGTACATACAGTTTTTTTTTTTTAAGTTACAACAGTATGGTGCATGGATTTTTTTGACCTACTATTTTTCTTGGTCCATTTCATTCCTTACTGTGAAATTGCACATAAAATACTGACACTTGTACTGCTCAGTGCACCTAATCAGAATTGAAGTCACAAAAGCAGCATTTTCTTCTTAGGTTTTTTAGGTTTAGGGATTGTGTTAATTATGGGCACTCATGCTCATGTGATCCCATATTACATGTGCATAGTTGTGAACACTGTGTTAGAAAATAATCCAAAATTAGACTAAATCATCACACTAGACAGCGCTAATGTTGAGCAACTAAAACATGTGGCCAACAACACATGCAAAGGAAAATCCTATAACAGAAAAGTCCCTTAGGAGAAAGTCCCTTATAAAGGGCAGTGATGTAAAGTTCAGGGTGTAGTTCACAAATATTAATCAGGTGATCATGAAAACATTCCTCCGCATGCACCTTCCACCGATCGCTAGGAAATCCACCCGGTGCAAACACTCTCCGCCTAGGGGGTTAAACTCACCAGAATTGGGGAGTAATAAAGCATTCAGAATAAAACTCTTTGCCAGCAGCTTGTTGTTAACATCACTTCATAAAAGGTCACAGGTTTTCAGGACTCATAATAAGTCTGCCGTCGTGTGTAGAGCGGCGATCAGGAGACAGCCTAGTTATGTTGTGCATAGTTGCCAACATTGAAAAAAAATTTTTAGGGACACTTTTTTGGCTGTAGGAAGTGGCGAAAAATGGGCGTGGTTTACGCAAAATAGTGGGCGTGTCTTAAGTGGGCATGGCTCAAAGGGGGTGTGGTTAGAGTCTGAGATGAATGAGGGATGGAGAGGGAAAGGGGGGGGAGAGGGATGGAGGGACAGTAGGCCCAGATTCTACACAACAATGGAAATATGTGTATTCTAGAAAGTTTAACAACCAGCAGATAAAGATACTCCAAACACCTGGTGTTAGCACTTCAATCATCCTGGCACCATGGTTGTTATGGTGTCAGGATGATTGAAGTGCATTATTTCTATTGTTACATTGTAATATAAAATGAAATCATTCAACTCACCATAATGTCGAATCAGTGGGATCCCTGAGCGTGTCACCTGCCACGTCGCCTGCCACCAGCAGAGTCCTTCCTTGCATCAGGTGCCCCCAGCGGAGTCCGTCCTTGCATCAGGTGTCCCAGCACAGTCCGTCTTTGCATCAGATGTCCCCAGCGGAGCCCCCCTTACATCAGGTGTCCCCAGCGGAGCCCCCCTTACATCAGGTATCACCAGCAGAGCCCCCCTTATATCAGGTGTCACCAGTGGAGCCACCCTTACATTAGATGTCCCCAGCGGAGCCCCCCTTACACCAGATGTCCCCAGCGGTGCCCCCCTTACATCAGGTGTCCCCAGCGGAGCCCCCCCTTACATCAGATGTCCCCAGCGGAGCCCCCTTACATCAGGTGTAAACTCTCAAAAACAATGGGTTGATTGGCACTACCTGGAAAACCTGATTTGCTAAGCATATACAGGAAAAAACCTTAGAGGTGGTTTTATATTATTATAGTCTTACACACCAATGTACATATCACCTCAATCAGTATATGAAGAGGGAATATCCCAATAGTTGGTAGCTAGTGGGAATGGGTAGGAGGCATTTCTGAGTCCCCTGCAAAGTAGGTATTGTTGTTGTGTATATATACATACAATATAGTATATAAATTATAACCAAAATATTGTATAGGTAAAATACCTGAATAAGTGCAATATTCCCAGAGTAATCAATTTGCACTGTAACAACTGTATATAGCAATGATAAGCACTCAGCCAGTTAGGTAAACTTCAAACCTTTAAGCTATACCAACCACTTGGATGCACCTCAAGTGTTACAGTACCTCTGAAATATATGCTACAGTGTATGCATCACAGTGATGTATATTGATCCCAAGGATATGTATTTCTGCATCAGCCCCAAATGTACATACATCATACTTGAAGTGTGAACCATATAGATGCACTACAGTTCATATAGTGAGATCTGGACCCAGCATATGCTGCAACAGGTTGAATCACAATAAAGTGCAATAGTCCCATAAGTTTATCACTGTATCAGGTCAGGGATTCCCAGGGGTGACTTTTGTGCATAAATTGTTGCCAGGTGACTTTTGTGCTCCCCCTTCTGATTTCCTACTCACCGACTCCTGGTCCCCGCTCCTTCTCTTTCGGCACAACGGGAGAGCACATGGCGAAGAAAGAGCAAGTGCATGCAGAGGAGAGCAGCAATGAGGAGGACGACGAAAGCCCGGAGCCACAAACGTCCCGATCCAGGAGATTTAAGGCCCCAAATATGTCCTTTGTAGAGATGGTAGTTTGTTGTCTAGTTGGGAGCCAGTACAGGCGATGCAAATGGTATGGCTTCTCTGTGCCTCTGTACAACACTTATACATCTATCAATCAAAAGCATACACCTACACAGGTTAAACTGGATGGACTATTTTCTTTATTCAAACTTACCTACTATGTAACTATGTAAGTTAAGAGCTCAAACAGATAAAGAATCAAGAAAATGAGCAGGAAAGAAAATCAGCAAAAGTAAAATGGGAAAGGGTAGAATGAGGGGGTAAAAGAAAGGGAAGAAGGGGGTGGAGCAGGACGATTCGTTCCCATCATTCTACTGTATAAGAGCATGATTTTTCAAATATTACTGAACTATGATCATATTTATTTGATTTTTGGCTAAAGTTCACTCTGCTTAGTGTGGTCAGTTTTTATTAGGAAAGCCAAGGAACAAGCAGGAACACTTTAAAAAGACTCCGATCTAATTGCACTCTATGGTTTGCTGTAGTATCCTAACTGTACCCCTGCAGGGGTAATGGGCCTGTAATGCTTTAAGTGGAACTCACTGCTCCCCATTGCTTGCGGTGGCTGCCTCGGATGTATCCTGGTTGGTGAAGATGCTGCAGTGCCCTCATGCATCAGAAAATATAAAAAAGGGCTTCTATAGTGTGATACCGTAAAAGTCTTTTATTTTTAAAAAGCATATAGTAAAAACAAAACCGAAAGTAAAAACAAAATGTCCCAAAAGAAGTGTGTCTTCCCACCCAGTTATGCACTGGGCTAGGATAACAGCAGTTCCCAACAGGAAAACAGATTGGAAGTTACTGTATCAAGAGCGTGTGTCGAGATTGGGGATGTGACAGCTATGCGCTGCACCTGCGTTCCATCCACTCGACTGCACGGAAGTGACGTAATGTGCGTGGTTCCGTCGTGCGCGCTTCGTCATCTGACGTCCTCAGCGACGGTAACCACGCTACTGCACACAATTAATTTTATAGGGAGAGCGTCCTTGTCTGTTCCGCCCCTAGGGGCGTGAATGCCAATTACATACGTGTTCCCTGGGAGAGCAATTGGTCATGTATTTCAGCACGGAGAAAATTAGATATCTATGTACCGATTACTTTAATTTAAAAACAATTATTGTGGTAGACTCCATGGTAGCGCTCTCCCCTGTATTAATATAAACTACTCATATGTATTGCCTACGATTGGGGATTTCCCCTCCTGATATGACATACATCGAGCCCAGACGATACTCACAAATATCAATTATGGTTTACAATAAGGTTGAGTATAGGCAAATATGGTAAGCATCAAACAAAAAATATATAATAGTAAAGATAGAGTTGAGTGGACATATTGATAACACCAATATTCTATATCCAAATTCACCTAACATTAGATACTAAAAAATAATAAATAATAGAGAGAAAATATAGTATAAAAAAGTATATATTTTGGGTGTATAATTACCCATACACTTAAGAGAGTACCAGGAATAAGGCAAATAGCTGGCACTGGTAAGAACCCATAGCGGTGGAGAGGAGGAGTTATTAATCTATATTCCTGGTTACCCATATAACCTAAGTAGACAGAACCTTCATTGGCCCAACATATCATCAGCATTAATACCATCAGGGAGATACAGATGTCGGTCCAATTATCATAGATATCTTGGTGCAAAAGGGCCACCACATCTAGGCACCTAGTTAATGGATTAATACACAAATGTGTATTAGATATATCCCTAAGTGTATAATCCACTTTAGGGGTGTATGGACCTTCATGGTATAATCGTGCTTAGGAGGAAAATTTGAATTATTATGTAGAGTAATGGAAACCTATAGTGATCCCTAGTATTCTATTCCTAAGTGAAACAAGTGTATATTTACGTATAGTGTGAGTGAAATGGGTATCACGACATTTAACCCGTATAGGTTATTGCACCTTACTATTGTAAAGATATTTTTAAATGTAAATAGACCTCTGTGATATTGAGATATGGTGCTGCAAGTGTGTTGTAGGTAAAAAAATATAAAAATAAATGTATTGACAAGGCCTCCATAGGCCCTTATTAAGTCTATAGCATGTGCACTGTGTATTACTCTATCTTTACTATTATATATTTTTTGCTTGATGCTTACCATATTTGCCTATACCCAACCTTATTGTAAACGATAATTGATATTTGTGAGTATCGTCTGGGCTCGATGTATGTCATATCAGGAGGGGAAATCCCCAATCGTAGGCAATACATATGAGTAGTTTATATTAATACAGGGGAGAGTGCTACCATGGAGTCTACCACAATAATTGTTTTTAAATTAAAGTAAGGAATCGGTACATAGATATCTAATTTTCCCCGTGCTGAAATACATGACCAATTGCTCTCCCAGGGAACATGTATGTAATTGGCATTCACGGAGGGCGGACAGACATGGACACTCTCCCTATAAAATTAATTGTGTGCAGTAGCGTGGTTACTGTCACTGAGGACGTCAGATGACGAAGCGCGCATGATGGAACCACGCACATTACGTCACTTCCATGCAGTCGAGTGGATGGAATGCAGGTGCAGCGCATAGCTGTCACATCCCCCATCTCGACACACGCTCTTGATACAGTGACTTCCAATCTGTTTTCCTGTCGGGAACTGCTGTTATCCTAGCCCAGTGCATAACTGGGTGGGAAGACACACTTCTTTTGGGACATTTTGTTTTTACTTTCGGTTTTGTTTTTACTATATGCTTTTTAAAAATAAAAGACTTTTACAGTATCAAACTATGGAAGCCCTTTTTTATATTTTCTGATGCATGAGGGCACTGCAGCATCTTCACCAACCAGGATACATCCGAGGCAGCCACCGCAAGCAACGGGGAGCAGTGAGTTCCACTTAAAGCATTACAGGCCCATTACCCCTGCAGGGGTACCAGGAGTCGGTGAGTAGGAAATCAGAAGGGGGAGCACAAAAGTCACCTGGCAACAATTTATGCACAAAAGTCACCCCTGGGAATTCGTGACCTGATACAGTGATACATTTATGGGACTATTGCACTTTATTGTGATTCAACCTGTTGCAGCATATGCTGGGTCCAGATCTCACTATATGAACTGTAGTGCATCTATATGGTTCACACTCCAAGTATGATGTATGTACATTTGGGGCTGATGCAGAAATACATATCCTTGGGATCAATATACATCACTGTGATGCATACACTGTAGCATATATTTCAGAGGTACTGTAACACTTGAAGTGCATCCAAGTGGTTGGTATAGCTTAAAGGTTTGAAGTGTACCTAACTGGCTGAGTGCTTATCATTGCTATATACAGTTGTTACAGTGCAAATTGATTACTCTGGGAATATTGCACTTATTCAGGTATTTTACCTATACAATATTTTGGTTATAATTTATATACTATATTGTATTTATATATACACAACAACAATACCTACTTTGCAGGGGACTCAGAAACGCCTCCTACCCATTCCCACTAGCTACCAACTATTGGGATATTCCCTCTTCATATACTGATTGAGGTGATATGTACATTGGTGTGTAAGACTATAATAATATAAAACCACCTCTAAGGTTTTTTCCTGTATATGCTTAGCAAATCAGGTTTTCCAGGTAGCGCCAATCAACCCATTGTTTTTGAGAGTTTACACCTGATGTAATGGGGCTCCGCTGGGGACATCTGATGTAAGGTGGGGCTCTGCTGGGGACACCTGATGTAAGGGAGAGGAGGGAGGGAGAGGAGAGGCGAGTAAATGACAGGATCTCATCTCATTCATTCATTCACAGAACACCTTGTATTCTGTTCACTGAATACAAGGCTTTTTGTTAAAGAACAATGGGAGAGGAAGGGGAGAGTGAAAGAGTTAACCCCTTCCTGTACTATGGAACTATCAGTTACAGTGATGTGTGTAATATCCAGCATGACAGGTGGGTGAAAATTATTATTAAGAAAAGTCAAGAAAGATTGATTTTTTTCCGTTTCAATTTATAAGCACTTGGCACATGTTTACATTAGAGTTCTGGCAGATTGACAAGATTCTGCTTCCTTATGGGGCATACACACAGTCGGACTTTTCGACCGGACTGGTCTGACGGACGCCGATGGACCAAATCCGGTGAACAATCCGATTATGTGTGGGCTTCACCGGACCTTCAGCGGACTTTTCCAGTCACAAATCTGACGGACTTTAGATTTGGAACATGCTTCAAATCTTTACGTCGTAACTCCGCCGGACCCAGAAATCCGCTCGTCTGTATGCTAGTCCAACGGACAAAAACTAACGCTAGGGCAGCTATTGGCTACTGGCTATCAACTTCCCTTATTTTAGTCCGGTGTACGTCATTACGAACGAATCCGTCGGACTTTGGTGTGATCGTGTGTAGGCAAGTCTGGTTGTTAGAAAGTCAGTTGAAAGTCCGCCAAAAGTCAGTTGAAAGTCTGTCGAAAGTCTGTGGGACTTTTGTAGCTGAAAAGTCCAACCGTATGTACACGGCATTAGAAAGTAAAGGGGAAAGAAGTTGAAATGTCAGCTCCTCTGAACTTTGAAAACTATCTTTTTCACAATGAGTGTAGATACAGTGGTAAATTATGGCCTGTTCAAATATGCTTTTACTGCTTGTTCGTGATATGTTTTTTCTTTAATGTTTCTAGTCTGGGCACAGATTCATTAAAAGTAGGGATGGGTGAACGGTTTGGCTCAAGCATAAGTTCAGTTCGAAATTTTGGTGTTCCGTGAACAGCCAAACAAACGAGTCGTTCGACCGTTTATTCGCCCCCAAACTGACCACAATGCATTGCAGCGCTGAACAGTGCATTGCAAGCCCTGATTGGCTGAAGCAGTGAAAGCTTCAGCCAGTCAGGGAACAGAGCACTGTCAGAGTCATGATTGGACGCTGTCATCATGACTTTATCCAATCATGGCTCTTTCCCGCCCCACAGTATAAAAATATTCTTTCAATGGCAGCCATTTTCAGTGTGATTTCAGTGTGGAGAGAGATAGAACAGGGTTCTGTTTGGTGCTATTAGTTAGTTAGTGTGCTATACTGTGCTATTTTGCTTCAATTGTCAGTGTAGAATATTAATTTAGTGTCAGTCTAGAGATAGTGTGAATGTAGTGAGGAGGACCATCATTCAGCTTTGCATGGTATGCAGCTAGTAGGGACAGCTCAGATAGTTTCACTGTAGTGTAGTGAGACTGTTTCATTCATACATACATTAGTGTAGAGCAGTGACAGCTCATATAGTTTCAGTGTAGTGTAGTGAGACCGTGTCAATAATCTTGACATTAGTGTATAGCTAGAGTAGGGACAGTTCAGTTAGCTTTAGTGTAGGGATGGTTGAACACCGTCTATTTGATTGCATTACTGCCAGTTTAACGCTATTTACTTCTGTGTGTGTTACTGCCAGTTTAACTCCATTTACTTCTGTGTGCATTACTGCCAGTTTAACGCCATATAGTTCTGTGTGCATTACTGCAGTTTAACGCCATATAGTTCTGTGTGCATTACTGCCAGTTTAACATCATATAGTTTTGTGCGTTACTGCCAGTTTAGCACCATTTACTTCTGTGTGCATTACTGCCAGTTTAATGCCATATAGTTTTGCGTGCGTTACTGCCAGTTTAACGCCATATAGTTCTGTGTGCATTACTGCCAGTTTAACACCATATAAGTGTGCATTACTGTCAGTTTAATGCCATATAGTTTTGCATGCATTACTGCCAGTTTAACGCCATATTGTTTTGTGTGCATTACTGCCAGTTTAACGCTATATAGTTTTGTGTGCGTTACTGACAGTTTAACGCCATATAGTTCTGTCTGGTTTATTGCCAGTTTAACACCATATCATTTTGTGTGTGTTACTGCCAGTTTAACACCATACAGTTTTGCGTGCGTTACTGCCAGTTTAACGCAATATAGTTCTGTGTGCATTAATGCCAGCTTAACGTCATATAGTTTTTTGTGCGTTACTGCCAGTTTAATGCCATATCATTTTGCGTGCATTACTGCCAGTTTAACGCCATATAGTTCTGTGTGTGTTACTGCCAGTTTAACGCCATATAGTTTTGCGTGTGTTACTGCCAGTTTAACGCCATATAGTTCTGTGTGTGTTACTGCTAGTTTAACGCCATATAGTTTTGTGCGTTACTGCCAGTTTAACACCATTTACTTCTGTGTGTGTTACTGCCAGTTTAACATCATATAATTTTGCGTGCATTACTGCCAGTTTATCGCTATATGGTTCTGTGTGCATTACTGTCAGTTTAACGCCATATTGTTTTTGTGCGTTACTGCCAGTTTAATGCCATATAATTCTGTGCGTCACTGTACGTTTGGCGCATTATATTGCAGTATCCGTGGAGTGTGTCTGTGTAGCTTGAGTACTCAAATTAAAGTGCACCGAACACCTCTTTACATTGATCAAAGTGCATCTACATACAGATTTCAACTTCTGCTTTACATTTGCTTATAAGCACTGCCCACTCCCTCCCAAAAATGTCTGGGAGGACAACAAAGAGAGGCAGACATTCCCTTGGCACTGTAAGGGGGTCAGCAACAAATGTGTCCACAGGCAAAGGTGGACGTGATGGTCAGTCCTCAGGCAGGGCATCATTTCCTCTGTTTAGTGAGTTTGCCCATGCTATCCAGCCTAAGCATGCAGAGGAGGTGGTGGACTGGCTTACAAACCTTCCTCATCCTCCTCATCCTCTGTCACACAATCAGAGACAAGTGTGCAGTCCCCTGCAGTTGCCAGAGTGGATAAACCTGCCTCCTTGTCCACATGTATTCCTGCCATAGCCCCAACATCAGCCATTGAGGAGTAAGCTGAGTTATTTGACCACAGTGTCAGCCACTTGCTCCTTGATGGTGCCAAGCCATTACTAGATTCAGATGTTGGTTCTGAGGTCGAGGATGACAGGGACATGAGCCTAGAGAGAGGGAGGAACACTGGTAGACAAATTGTCATCTATGTTCCCCAGGCCGCAGCGTATTGGCAAGTTGTCTCCAGTGGTAATGATGAAGGGTGGAGGAGATGGAGATGATGATGATGAGGTCACTGTTGCAACTTGGGTGCCAAATAGAGCAGAAAATGAAACTGAAGGTGAGGCAGCACAACCCCAAGGAGGCCGACATCAAGAAAGAGTAGAGAGCAGCCACCCTATTCCATCACATTCTGCAGCTGTTAAGCTCAGCTGTCTGGGCCTTTTTCAGCACATCTGCAGCAGATTGCACTGTTGCTATCTGCAAACTGTGTCTCAGGCACATCAAACGTGGCAAAAAACACCAAATATTTGGGTACCACATGCCTAAAAAGTCATTTAACGTCAAACCACTCAGCCCGTTGGTAAGAGCACCTAAAAGCCACACAAAAGGGGCACAAATCTGTCCCTCCTCCTTACCCACTTCAGTCTGCCACTGTGATACCGAGTCATTACCTTTCAGCAGCCTCCACTGACAGGGATGATGGTATAGCACACCAACAGCTGTAGACTGTAGCTGGCAATTTTCTCTGCCCCATCTGCTGCAGCGGAAAAAAAAATACAGTCCCTGCCACCCACATGCCCAGCGTTAGGGATGAGCTTCGCGTTCGAGTCGAACCCATGTTCGACTCGAACATCAGCTGTTCGACCGTTCACTGAATTGCGAACTTTATGGGCTGTTCGCGCCAAATTCGTGTGGCGCGTCATGGCCCATAATTCACTGCAGCATCACAGTGCATTGCTGGCTGATGATTGGCCAAGCATGCACTATGACCTGCATGCTTGACCAATCACAGCGCCATCAGTAGAGAGAGCTGTAATTGGCCAAAGCCAGGGTGGCTTTGGCCAATTATGGCTCAGGGGGTTTAGAACACGCCCCACACTATATAAGGCCGCCTGCACGGCGGCCTTGTGTAGTGTGTTCCAGCGTGCTTAGATAGACAGAGAGACAGTGTCATTTCATTTGAGTTAGTTAGATTAGGCAGGACAGTCAGTTAGCTGCACTTAGAGTGTATTGTGTATATATATATATGCATCCCAGGTGTTGTATATATATATATATATATATATATATATATATATATACACTGTATTCAGTTTAGCTAGATCCCTTCCTGTTATCTTCCTACTGACAGGCAGGCTTGTCTTGTTACAGTATTTACAGCTACCTGAAGAAAATTGCTGGTGTTCTTTTGATCCTATTAGTACCACAGTCAGGCAGCTAGACTATTTAGAGTTAGTGTAGTGCGTCCTCCTCACAGTGTTCAGTTAAAGCTACAAGTTACATAGTTACATAGTTACATAGTTAGTAAGGTTGAATAAAGACACCAGTCCATCCAGTTCAACCTGAGTGAGTGTGTGTCTACAACCCTGACCCTTGTTCCTAACCCTGTACATCGCACACTCACATCAGTCCCTACCCTCAATCAAAGGTCCCCATTCATATACTAGGGCCAATTTTGGACAGAAGCCAATTAACCTACCAGCATGTCTTTTGGAGTGTGGGAGGAAACCGGAGTACCCGGAGGAAACCCACGCAGGCACAGGGAGAACATGCAAACTCCAGGCAGGTAGTGTCGTGGTTGGGATTCGAACCAGCGACCCTTTTTACTGCTAGGCTAGAGTGCTAACCACTGCACCACTGTGCCGCCCACAAGTTAGTTTAGTGTGACCTCTGCACAGTGTTCAGCTAAAGCTACAAGTTAGGGTAGTGCGTCCTCCTCACAGTGTTCAGCTAAAGCCACAAGTTGGTGTAGTGCGTCCTCCTCACAGTGTTCAGCTAAAACTACAAGTTAGTGTAGTGCGACCTCTGCACAGTGTTCAGCTAAAGCTACAAGTTAGTGTAGTGCGTCCTCCTCACAGTGTTCAGCTAAAACTACAAGTTAGTGTAGTGCGACCTCTGCACAGTGTTCAGCTAAAGCTACAAGTTAGTGTAGTGCGTCCTCCTCACAGTGTTCAGCTAAAACTACAAGTTAGTGTAGTGCGTCCACTGAACAGTGTTCAACTAAAACTACAAGTTAGTGTAGTGCATCCTCCTCACAGTGTTCAGCTAAAACTACAAGTTAGTGTGGTGTGACCTCTGCACAGTGTTCAGCTAAAACTACAAGTTAGTGTAGTGTGACCTCTGCACAGTGTTCAGCTAAAGCTACAAGTTAGTGTAGTGCGTCCTCCTCATGGTGTTCAGCTAAAACTACAAGTTAGTGTAGTGCGACCTCTGCACAGTGTTCAGCTAAAGCTACAAGTTAGTGTAGTGCATCCTCTGAACAGTGTTCAGCTAAAACTACAAGTTAGTGTAGTGCAAGCTCTGCACAGTGTTCAGCTAAAGCTACAAGTTAGTGTAGTGCGTCCTCTGAACAGTGTTCAGCTAAAGCTACAAGTTAGTGTAGTGCGTCCTCTGAACAGTGTTCAGCTACAACTACAAGTTAGTGTAGTGCGAGCTCTGCACAGTGTTCAGCTAAAGCTACCTGTCGAAGGTTGGTGGTGTTTTCCTGATCCTATCACTACCGCAGGCAGCTAAATAAGCTACGATTTAGTTTTTTGCGAGCTCTGCACAGTGTTCACCTAAAGCTACCTGTAGAAGGTGTTATGGAAATTTGGTTGTACGCAGAGCACACAGCCAAATCTCCTGTTTCTAATCATAATAACAATTTCGTCTAATGATATAAATGCATCTCACCTTTTGATTATATGTCTTTCCTTCTGCCGTAGCTCATCCTCTGGTGTGTGCCTCATGCTTACAAATAGACACAACACATGCTTCTTACATTCTCATCTCAGCAAGACTGCCCCCACAGCTCTCAGTCTGCCTCCTTTATTCAAAAGACCACAAAAGCAATCACAAACAGGAAGCCCTGGCCCCAACAGCCAATCGCTTCCTTCACAGGATATGACCTCAGCCTCAAAGGATCTGACCTCACAGGATGTGAGTGACCATATAAAGATTTAACAACAGAACACAAAACAACCACCAATTACTACAGGACATGATACAATATACTAAATGACGATGACTAAAGTTCCTCGTGCATGGGATATCATCTGCAGGTGTATGTCATGGCACCCCAAACATGTTGATCAGACATACCATGGGTGGCAAGAGCAAACCACTGCTAAACCGATAATGTCTTTGCAGAGTGAACGCATCCCCACCAGACAATCGTTCTGTGCATTGCACAGGTGCCCTTCGCTGGCGGACATGTCTTCTCTCCGCAAACACCTCTCTCCAAACACCAGGAAGTTTTCCACTACCTAACAGGTCTCAACCAGCGTCAGTCTGCCCCAGTCAGCTCTTTAGAGCGGGCTGCGATTGAACAGACACTGGGAGACTCTTATGACAATACATTAATATAAAATTTTCCACAACAAAGGTTGGTGGTGTTTTCCTGATCCTATCACTACCGCAGGCAGCTAAATAAGCTACAAGTTAGTTTTTTGTGAGCACTGCACAGTGTTCACCTAAAGCTACCTGTCGAAGGTTGGTGGTGTTTTCCTGATCCTATCACTACCGCAGGCAGCTAAATAAGCTACAAGTTAGTTTTTTGCGAGCTCTGCACAGTGTTCACCTAAAGCTGCCTGTCGGAGGTTGGTGGTGTTTTCCTGATCCTATCACTACCGCAGGCAGCTAAATAAGCTACAAGTTCGTTTTTTGCGAGCTCTGCACAGTATTCAGCTAAAGCTACCTGTCGAAGGTTGGTGGTGTTTTCCTGATCCCATCACTACCGCAGGCAGCTAAATAAGCTACAAGTTAGTTTTTTGTGAGCTCTGCACAGTGTTCACCTAAAGCTACCTGTAGAAGGTTGGTGGTGTTTTCCTGATCCTATCACTACCACAGGCAGCTAAATAAGCCACAAGTTAGTTTTTTGCGAGCTCTGCACAGTGTTCACCTAAAGCTACCTGTCGAAGGTTGGTGGTGTTTTCCTGATCCTATCACTACCGCAGGCAGCTAAATAAGCTACAAGTTAGTTTTTTGCGAGCTCTGCACAGTGTTCAGCTAAAGCTACCTGTAGAAGGTTGGTGGTGTTCTCATACTACAGGCAGACAGTTGACTTTGCTAGCTGCAGTATCAATATATATATATATATATATATATATATATATATATATATATATATATCCCAGCTTAGTGCAGCTACAGGCCATTAGTATGTCTGGAAGGCCAACAAGGAGAGGCAGACAGTCACAAGCCAATAAAAGAGGGCAAGCAGGCTCTGTGTCTAGAGGCAACAGTGCTGGTCGTGGAGACGGTGCATCCTCATCAGCACGTGGCCGTGGGACACGCTTGGCCTTTTTTTCGGCAACTGGCCGTGTTGAGCCGCAACATGCAGAAGATTTGCTCCAGTGATGAGGAGGGAGGGGATGATGAGGTCACTGACTCAACGTGGGTGCCTGATAGGAGAGAGGAGGAGGAGGAGGAGGCACATCACAAACGAGGCAGGATGCCCTCCAGGGGCCAGCCTAAGGGCAGCACACTGACTGCATCACACCCCAAAGCTCTGCATGTGCAGGGTGCTGCTGTCTCTGTGAGTTATTCCAAAAGTTCTTTGGTGTGGGCCTTTTTTGAGACAAGTGCATCAGATCGCACCGCTGCTTTTTGCAACATATGTCTCAAGCGTATCTCGCGTGGCAAAAACATCTCCCGTTTGGGCACCACATGCTTGACCAGACATATGTTGACCTGCCATGCAGTTCGTTGGCAAGCGTATCTAAAAGACCCACACCAAAGAACAAAGAGGACCTCTCCTTGCTCCTCATCAGCTGAGGTCTCCAACCCCACTATACCTTCAGTCCTCTCTGAGACCTGCACAGAGAGGAATGAAGGTGTAGAATTAGGTGTGTCACAGCCAAGTACTTGTGGGCAATCTGCTTTCGGGACACCGACATCAGATTGTACCAGGCAAATTTCCCTGCCCCAGCTGCTGCACCGCCGAAAGAAGTTGGCTCCCAGTCATCCACATGCCCAGCGGTTGAATGCTAGCTTGGCAAAATTGCTAGCACTTCAACTGCTGCCTTTTCAGTTGGTAGACTCTGCCCCCTTCTGTGAGTTTGTGGAATGTGCGGTTCCTCAGTGGCAGGCACCCAAATGCCACCTTTTCTCACGGAAAGATTCTGGCTCTCTACCGGCATGTGGAAGGCAATATCTTGGCCTCGCTGGACAGGGCGGTCAGCGGTAAGGTGCATATTACTGCTGACTCATGGTCCAGCAGGCATGGACAGGGACGTTACCTAAGTTTCACCGCACATTGGGTGACTCTGCTGGCAGCTGGGAAGGATGCAGGACAAGGTGCAGTAGTGTTGGAGGTTGTTCCACCACCACGCCTCCAAAATGCCACTACTAATGATCGTGACACACCTCTCTCCTCCACCCCCTCTTCTTCCTCCATGGCCTCTTCCTGTGCTTTGTCCTCGGAACCAGCGGTGCTCCGTAGCCGTTCAAGGGGCTACGCAAGTATGCAGGCCAAAAGATGCCATGCGGTACTTGAGCTGGTGTGCTTGGGGGACAGGAGCCACACTGGGGCAGAGGTTCTGTCAGCTCTGCAGGGGCAGGTTCAGAGGTGGTTGACGCCATGCCAACTTAAGGCAGGAATGGTGGTTTGCGACAATGGCACCAACTTCCTCTCTGCCCTCCAACAGGGACAAATGACCCATGTGCCCTGTTTGGCTCACGTCCTTAACTTGGTGGTGCAGCGGTTCTTGGGCAGGTACCCGGGCTTACAGGATGTCCTGAGGCAGGCCAGGAAAGTCTGTGTGCATTTCCGCCGGTCATATAATGCCAGTGCTCGGCTGGCAGACCTCCAAAAGGAGTTTAACCTGCCCAAGAACCGCCTAATCTGTGACATGCCCACCAGGTGGAACTCAACGTTGGCCATGCTGCAGCGGCTGCACACACAGCAGAGGGCCATCAATGAGTACCTGTGTGACTATGGCACCAGGACAGGGTCAGGGGAGCTTGTTTTTTTTTCCCCACGCCAGTGGGCCATGATCAGGGATGCATGCACTGTCCTGTCACCATTTGAGGAGGCCACGAGGATGGTGAGCAGTGACAGTGCATGCATCAGTGACACTGTCCCCCTTGTCCACCTGTTGGACCACACGCTGCATGGAATAATGGACAGGGCACTTGAGGCAGAACAGAGGCAGGAAGAGGAGGACTTCCTTAGCTCTCAAGGCCCCCTTTATCCAGACAGTGTTCCTGCATGCCCGCCCATCACACAGGAAGAGGACGAGGAGGAGGATTGTGTCAGTATGGAGGTGGAGCCTGGCACTCAGCATCAGCAGCAGTCTTTAAGGGATCAGTCCCAAGAAACACATGGACTTGTACGTGGCTGGGAGGAGGTGGCTGCGGACCATGTCATCCTTAATGACCCAGAGGACTCCGGACCGAATGCCTCAGCAAACCTATGCTGCATGGCCTCCCTTATCCTGCAAAGCCTGCGTAAGGATCCTCGTATTCGTGGTATCAAGGAGAAGGATCAATACTGGCTGGCAACCCTCCTTGATCCATGTTACAAGGGTAAGGTTGTGGACCTTATCTTGCCATCGCAGAGGGAGCAGAGGATGAAACATCTTCAGGAGGCCTTGCAGAAAGGTCTGGTCTGTGCAACGCGTTCCCAGAGACTGGGAGGTTACAAACTCTTGTTTTTGGACAATGTGTTGCTGAGGCTTCGGTCAGTCAAAGAAGGAGCTGTGGAGAAGGTGGCTATCTGACCAATGCGTTCAGACAATTTTTTGGTCCGCAGCCCCAAGGTATGATCGGTTCCAGCAACCATCGCCAGCGTCTGTTTTACATGGTGCAGGAATACCTAGGGGCTAGATCTGACTTGGACACATTTCCCACCGAAAATCCTCTGGGTTACTGGGTCTTGAGGATGGATCACTGGCCAGAGCTTGCACAGTATGCAACTGAGCTACTGGCCTGTCCTGCATCCAGCGTTCTTTCGGAACGCACATTCAGTAGTGCTGGAGGCTTTGTAACTGATCACAGGGTGCGTCTGTCCACCAACTCGGTCAATCGACTGACCTTCATAAAAATGAATCAGTCCTGGATCACCACCAGCTACCAAGCACCTGATGCTGATATAACCGAATAATTTTTTTGGAAATCTCAGATCCCTTCAAAGACTGCCTTTGCTGATGCTGAGTGACTATTCTGAGTAATTATCCTCTTCCTCCTCAATGATCACGCTGATAGCTTGTAAGAACATTTTTGGTTCTTGGCTCCACCACCAGTGCCTAAGGCCCAAATTTTCAGCCCCTGTTTAACAGGGGCATGTAATTACAATTTTTGATGCAATACTTTGCAGCAGGGCTCGTTTCTACGTTCCAACTAGAGTATCTGTGAGGGGTTGCAGTGTTGTGGCACCAGCACCAGTGCCTAAGGCCCAATTTTTCAGCCCCTGTTTAACAGGGGCATGTAATTACAATTTTTGATGCAATACTTTGCAGCAGGGCTCATTCCTGCGTTCCAACTAGAGTATCTGTGAGGGGTTGCAGTGTTGTGGCACCAGCACTAGTGCCTAAGGCCTAATTTTTCAGCCCCTGTTTAACAGGGGCGTGTAATTACAATTTTTGATGCAATACTTTGCAGCAGGGCTCATTTCTGCATTCCAACTAGAGTATCTGTGAGGGGTTGCAGTGTTGTGGCACCAGCACCAGTGCCTAAGGCCCAATTTTTCAGCCTCTGTTTAACAGGGGCGTGTAATTACAATTTTTGATGCAATACTTTGCAGCAGGGCTCATTTCTGCATTCCAACTAGAGTATCTGTGAGGGGTTGCAGTGTTGTGGCACCAGCACCAGTGCCTAAGGCCCAATTTTTCAGCCCCTGTTTAACAGGGGCGTGTAATTACAATTTTTGTTGCAATACTTTGCAGCAGGGCTCGTTTCTGCATTCCAACTAGAGTATCTGTGAGGGGTTGCAGTGTTGTGGCACCAGCACCAGTGCCTAAGGCCCAATTTTTTTAGCCCCTGCTCAACAGGGGCATGTAATTACAATTTTTGTTGCAATACTTTGTAGCAGGGCTCGTTTCTGCATTCCAACTAGAGTATCTGTGAGGGGTTGCAGTGTTGTGGCACCAGTGCCTAAGGCCCAATTTTTCAGCCCCTGTTCAACAGGGGCATGTATTTACAATTCTTGATCTAATATTTCACAGCAGGGCCCCATTCTGCGCCCACCAAGAGCGAGTGAGGACTTACAGTGTTGTGGCACTAGCACCAGCACCACCAAAGGCCCAATTTTTCTGCTCCTGTTCAACAGGGGCATGTAATTACAATTCTTGATCTAATATTTCACAGCAGGGCCCTGTAAGGGCTTACAGTGTTATGGCCACAACAACACCTAAGGCCCAAATTTCTGCTGAGTATATAGGGCAGGCCCCTACTTTCAAACATCCAACTTACAAATGACTCCTACTTGCAAACAGAAAGAGACAACAGGAAGTGAGATGAAATCTACCCTAATAGGAAGGGAAATTCTCTCCTGTAAGAGTTAATATGGGAAAAACGTTTCTCCTTTCCATTGATGCTTTATCACCAATCCTTGTTTCACAAAAAACCCCACATTTTCAAAAAACATTTGTCATTGCGACAAAAAGTGAGGTGAAATCTTCTGAAGAGAACACAGACAGCAAAACAAATGTCACAGGGGTGATAATCCTTCCCTATGTTTTCCAAAAAGCTTAAAATAGATTTTTTGGCTGGAGCTAAACACGTTAACAATGTACCAGTTCAAAATTACAAACAGATTCTACTTATCAACAAACCTACAGTCCCTATCTTGTTTGCACCGCCTGTATACTGCTGTTCAGAGTATATTGGGCCTGGTGGCCCCACGCCTTTCCTTTTTTTAATTTAGGTGCGGGGTTCCCCTTAATATCCATACAAGTCCCAAAGGGCCTGGTAATGAACTGGGGGTGGTAACCATGCTGTTTGTCTCACTGATTTTCATCCATATTGCCAGGACCCGACATTACATTAAAGCCGCAAGCAGTTTTAAATGACTTTTTTTCCTTTAAAAATAACATTTTGTGCAGGGACTGTTCTAAGCACGGGAAACACGCGCCACTTTACAGGCATACTATAGACACCCCCCAGGTACGATATTTAAAGGAATATTTCAGTTTTTTTTGCATTGATACATGTCCCCTGGGGCAGGACCTGGGTCCCCAAACCCTTTTTAGGACAATACCATGCAAATTAGCCTTTAAAATGAGCACTTTTGATTTTGAACGTTCGAGTCCCATAGACATCAATGGGGTTATATCATTTGTGCGAATTTTCGGTCCGTTCGCAGGTTCTGGTGTGAACCGAACCGGGGGGTATTCGGCTCATCCCTACCCAGCCTCTGAAAGCAAGCTTGTCAAAGCTGTTGGCTATTCAACTTCTGCCTTTCAGCCTGGTGGATTTTGCCCCCTTCCGTGAATTTGCACAATGTGCTGTACCACAATGGTAAGTTCCCAGTCGCTACTACTTTTCACGTATGGTCATTCCATCTCTCTACCATCACATGGAAGGGAATGTTCTGGCATCATTGGGCAAAGCAATCAGCCATAAAATCCACCTTACTGCTGATACGTGGTCATGCAAGGATGGGCAGAGATAATATATTTCGTTCACAGCACACTGGGTAAAGCTGCTTGCAACTCAAAAGGATGCAGCACAGGGCTCGGTGCTGCAGCTTGTTGTGTCCCCACATCAACATACAGCTGGTGGTGATGATGCCAGGCCTGTGAGCTCTACCCCCTCCTCCACCACCTCATGCTCTCCTCTGCACAACTGTCCCATGAAAATCAGTTACCCCCTAAGCAATCAAAGGGCTATTCCCAGAGTCAGGCTAAAAGGTGCCATGCAGAGCTTCAGCTGGTGTGTTTATGGGACAGGAACCGCACTGGAGCAGAGATTCTTGCAGGGACAGGCCCAGAGGTGGTTCACATCACGACAGCTGAGCCAGGAAAGGTGGTGTCCGATAATGGCTCAAACCTCCTGTCTGCCCTTAGACAGGGAAAGTTGACACATGTGCCATGCCTGACACATGACCTCAATTTGGCGGTGCAGTGTTTCCTAAGTACGTACCCAGGGTTGCAAGATGTACTAAAGCAGGCCAGAAGAGTCTGTAGCCATTTCAGGGGGTTATACACAGCCAGTGCTCAGTTGGCTGAAATTCAGTGGGAATTCCACCTGCCCCTAAACCACCTGATTTGTGACATGCCCATCAAGTGGAACTAAATTTTGGGAATGCTGCAGCAGCTATACATGCAGCACAGGGCCGTCAATGAGTACCTGTGCCAGTACGGCATGACGACAGGCTCAGGCTGCCTTTTTCCCCATGCCAATGGCTCATTGAGGATACATGCACTGTATTGTCATCATTTGAGGAGGCCACAAGGATGGTGAGCAGTGACAGTGACAGTGCATGCATCAGTGACACAATCCCTGTTATGTTCCTGCTGGAGCAGACTCTGCATGGCATTATGGACAGGGCAATGGAGGCAGAGCAGTAGCAGGAAGAGGAGGACTTCCTTTCCTCTCAAGGCCCACTTTATCCAGACACCATCATTCCTATGTCACAGAACACACAGGGGGAGAAAGGGGAGGATGAGGAGGAGGATTCTGTCACTTTCAAAGGCTTTGAAGAAGAGGAAAACATGCATCAACCTGTAAGCGATGGCTTTCCAACCACAGGACCCTTGGGAGTAGTACGTGGCTGGGAGGAGGAAGTTCCAGATGCTGTCATCCTGAGTGACCCGGAGGAATCTGCTTCTCAAGCCTCGGCAAATTTGAGGTGCATGGGTAACCTCATGCTTCAAAGCCTGCGAAAGGACCCAAGAATATGTGGCATAAAGGAGAAGAACGATTACTGGTTGGCAACCCTCCTTGACCCCTGTTATAATGGGAAGGTCTCAGAACTCATCCCGTCCCCACAGAGAGTGCAGAAGATAAAATTTCTTGAGGACACTTTAAAGAGGATTTTATTGAACGTTTTCCTGACTCCAGTAGGTTACAGTGTCTTGGAACTTAGTTTTGAGTCTTCTGTTGGTCAAGAGAGGAGCATTGGAGAAGGTGTCTGCCTAAGTGAGGCATTTCGGTCGGCAGCGTCTGCATCACATGGTGGATGATTACCTCGGGGCCAAGACAGAGATGGAGAGCTTTCCAGCTGATGATCCACTGAGTTACTGGGTCATGAGAATAGACCACTGGCCAGAACTTGCCCAGTATGCTATTGAGTTGTTGGGCTGCCCTGCATCCAGCCTGCTTTCAGAACTGGCATTCAGTGCTGCAGGAGGCTTCATTACTGATCATAGAACGAGTCTGTCCACAGACTCCGTGGACTGTTTGACTTTTATAAAAAATTAATCAGTCCTGGATTACCAGCTATGAAGCCCCTGATGCCGATGTCACTGATTAAGTCTTTATGGGATGTGGAATCTCTGCAGGACTTCGAGGCTGCCTAGCTTTGAGGGTGTTCAATGTTTTTGGTATAGGTTTCATGGGCACAATTAACACCCAAAGACCAATTTTTCAGCACTTGTTTGACAGGTGCACATCATTGCAATTTTTTACAGCAAGGCCAATTCTTGCTTTCATCAAGAGTACCTCTATAGGGTTACGGTGGGAAGGCACCCCGACACCCAAATAATAATTTTCCTGCACCTGTTTGACAGGTGCATATCATTGCAATTTTTTACAGCAAGGCCAATTCTTGCTTTCACCAAGAGTACCTCTATAAGGTTATGGTGGGAAGGCGCCACCGACACCCAAAGACCAATTTTTACACACCCGTTACTTCTATCCAAAGTCAAAGTGACACCAGAATGTATCCAAAAAATCCATCATCTTGTTCCCAGTGCACTACATTGTGGCCTCATCATACACACTGGCCCCCCAGCTGTTGCTGAGCAAAATAAAGGCAGCTTGCAGGGAAAATGTCTTTTTTTGGCTTTATAAATGCAATTATTGCTGCAGCAGATTTTAGACATGATACAGATCTGCCAATTTACAGGTAGACTAAGGGGATCCCCAGGCACTATATTGGAAGGAATTTTTCATTTTTATGCTTTCACTTTAAAAATAAAAAAAATCACTGCTCATTTAAAAATGGTGTTTTTCACAAACTTCTTTTTTACTGATACATGTCCCCCAGGCAGGACCCGACCACCTATAACCATTGTATGCCCAATTACTTGCATATAAGCCTCCAAAATGGGCACTTTTGATTTTTGATGTTCGGATCCCATTCACTTTAATGGGGTTCGTAATTCGGGTCCAAACTTTTGCGGTGTTCGAAAGTTCTGGTGCAAACCAAACAGGGGTCAATTCGGCCCATCCCTATTTAAAAGCAGATAAGTAATAATGTGAAGCTGCCACGGAAGCTTACATACATAGGAAGTTACACAATCCCAGTCCTAGGGAGACAGCCATCATTCACTGTACTGTATCTTTTTGAGGTACAGTCTTTTTTACCTTAAGGCTCCATGCACACTGGCTTAAAAATCACTGGTTCTACAGGAGTTTTGTGTTTTTCCTGTAGAAGCAGCTCAATGTTATCCTATGTGTCCATGCACATTAGGATGATTAGAGGCATATTTCACGCTCAACATTTAGAGGCAGGAAAAAAAGTCCTTCTGGTTTGGGTTTCTGATTGGAGGTTTCTGGCAGAAAATATGCTAAACTGTGTACAAAAACACTCTATATGAGCGTTTTTTTTTTTTCTTTTTTTTCTGCCTAAGGGAACTGGTGTTTTTTTAAGCCCAGTGTGTATGGATCCTCAGCTGGTCATACACACTTATGCCCCGTACACATGATCGGACATTCTGACAACGAAACCGTAGATTTTTGTTCAAAGGGTGTTGGCTCCAACTTGTCTTGCATACACACGGTCAGAAAAATGTTGGCCAACAATTACGAACATAGTGATGTACAAGACGTACAATGAGCCGAAAAAAAGGAAGTTCAATAGCCAGTGCTAGTGTTAGTAGAAGTTTGGTGATTGACGATTCACGATTTTAAGCCTCGTGCTTTTCAGTTCGTTTTTGCTTTTCAGGTTGTGCTTCTCAGTTCATATCTGTTCTTCAGTGCGTGCGTGCGCTCTATTTATAGTTCGATTTTGATTTTCAGTGCGTGCTTGTCCGGTCGTTTCTGATTTTCAGCTCGTTCTTGTCAGGTCCTTTCTGATTTTCAGTGCGTTCTGTCAGTTCGTTCTGAGCAACCGTTCATTTAGTAGCCATGTTGCGGTTACGTACTCGTCGGAGAGCTGTTGATGGGTATGGTGTTGAAGTTATTGCTTTGACCCAAGTCCAGTCTACGAACAGGGGGAGGAGGAGTTCCTGGACCAAGAATTGGTTACTTAACCCTGACCAATTCTGTCATATGCCTTTGTTAACTAATAAACAAAAACCGCGCTAAATAATGAATAAAAAGTCTTAATACAGTCCATGCAGTCCCAAATGAATGTCCACATAAAATAAGGTAGGTGGAATTGTTAGATACAAAAAACATATGATTTATCCAGTGTGGTGAATAAACAGCAACAGTGGAAGTGAAAACGTCAAACTACTGTGCTTACCAGATGTAAGCCAAATATTGGCAGATGGCTTAAACCCAGCCAGGGCCTTTAAATGATGATCCAGCCAAGTCAAGAAGATCGCATCCGTCTCATATGTCCAGTCCGTCCAAATTTAAATTTAAAAGAAATATAGCACAAACATAGCGTAATACTGATATTAAAAAAACAATACGTGAAGAAAGGTGCAACACTCAAAAATTAATCATAAATATCATATGTCATCCGAGGTTGTCACAGCAACCATGGGTGGTGATTGAGTGTCATGCAATCATGCAAAAAACGTGAATTAGGGAATAGGTGCAACACCCAATCTCAATTAGAAATCAGGCAATAAGAGCTATAGTAAATCACCCAAAAACAATAAAAACGTGAAGAGAAAAAGAGACCATTGACAAACAGCACATCGCATGCACGGGCTGCTTACCAGATGGCTAATTCAAACAGGCAAAGTGTCACACAACTCCACTTGTGAAAAGGACATGAACACACCAACGAGTCCTAGGGGATATTCAGCTTACCAGACATCCTCACATAGTAGGCAAAATGGGATATGACACACACAGGCTCCTATCCGGGGCAGCGTGGGCGCGTCCTGGCCAGTCAAGCCAAAATACAGCGGTACATACGAAGCAAAAATGCCCAATAGTGTGATACTGTATATCCAATTTATTAAAAAATAGAATTGCACTTACATAAAAGAAGTTTAAAAACAGCGAAAAGTTGGAGCCGGCCGGCACTCAAACAAAACTCCCGTCCTCACAGGGCAAACGTGGTGACATCAGCACGTCCCTCCCAGACGCGTTTCGTCACAACTGACGTTCTCAATGGGGAACGGGGAGCCTGCTGAGCCACCACGTTAAATACCCATACCAAGCCTCGCCCTGAGTTCTGTGAAAGGAGACACACGGCGCCATCTTGGATAAGGGCATCAATATGCTGTAATGCCAGAAACCTAAAACCAGCAAACAGTCAGACGCCATTGAAATATATGTAGCATCAAGAAATCCTAAAATTATAAAACATGTATGTATATACATCATTGCAAAATGTATTTAACCCTATTACAATAACTTCTACATATAAAATAAAATAATATAGCCTAAGAAAAAAAAAAACTATTATATAGAACAACCAAAATAAGACTGCAGGGATCCATGGCATTATACCCCACACAGTGTTACTCATACCACATGGGTCCCCATAGTAAATCATTATCTGTGCAAATAGAAATAATATATACAAAAATCGAATAAAATATAACAAATAAAATAAATATATATTAATAGTAAATGAAAAAAATGCGAATTAGAATTTACTGCACCAACAAACATGGAATTAGAAATTATTAAAATCCATCCATACTAATGTGAACCATAGATAAGGCAGGGCCTCTTAGCCAAACTGAACCACACATAACTACCTCAAAAAACAGGTAGCATAGCCCAACTCAGCCCAAAGTACTATGTCCAAAAAAGAATAATGAAGCCCATAGTTTGGAAAAGGGTCAGAGTTCTAAATTGCCCATTGATTCAAATATGAAACCCATATATATACAAAGTGAATAAATTCAGTTCCCCCCTCTACATAAACACAATCATAGATTAGGAATTGTCAATAAATGCATTGACATCTACATCTATGTTGAGTCCATAGGGTGTGTAGCTTTTAATTCTATGGACCCAGGACATCTCTAGTTTGGAGATGTCCCGTACCATAGAGCTACCTCGCCAATGCGGTTGATATCGGTCAATACCCAAAAAGAGGGTGTTAGCAGGGTTCCTGTCGTGTATTAAACGATAATGTTTGGAAACTGAGTGATTTTTAAAACCCGTCAAGATATTGGTGACGTGCTCATTGAGCCTCACCTGGAGGGGGCGTTTAGTCCGCCCCACATATTGCAAGCCACAAGGGCATTGCAACATGTAGACCACCCCTTTGGTGGAACAGGTGATAAATGGGGTGATAGGGTGGGCTCGTCCAGTTACAGTAGACACAAAGGACTGAGTCCTCCTATTGTGGCAGGAACTAAGAGAACACACCCGACACTTGTTACATTTATAAAAACCTGTCAGTTGGTTAAAAAATGTTGTCCTGGTAGTTGGAGGATCCAGTACTCCAGGGGCCAATTGGTTCCTCAATGAAGGAGCACCCCGAAAAACAACTTTTGGTTTAGCTGGTAAAGTTTCATTCAGCACTCGATCATTGGTGATGATATGCCAATGCTTGGAGACCAATTGTTTGATCTCCTTGTGCTGGAGGGAATAGGTGGTAATAAAAGGTACCCCAAAGTTATGATCCAGAACGTGAGGCCTAGGTTTATCGCATAGTAGAAGCTCCCTATCCATATCATGTACATCCCTCAAAACAGGCAAAAGACTCTCCCTCGAGTAACCCTTTTCCAGGAATCTACCCGTAAGAGTGTCACTCTGCCTTAAGAATGTTTCTGGATCAGAACAATTCCTACGTAATCTCATGTATTGGCTTTTTGGTATTGCATTAAGCCACGGTCTATAATGACAACTTTCTAGGGATATATAGGAATTGCGATCACTTTCTTTAAAAAAGGTTGATGTAAGCAGGCGACCATCCTCTATAGTTAGGGTAAGATCCAAGAAATGAATTTGGGTCTGACTCGCCTCAAAATTTAAATGGATGCCTCGATCGTTTACATTCAAGGAAGAAAGGAACTGCTGGAGATCCTGGGCATCCCCATCCCATAGGAGGAGGATGTCATCTATATACCTGGCCCACAAAACAAGATGAGGACTGCGGTGGGCATAGATGACATCCTCCTCCCACTTGGCCATAAAAAGATTTGCCAAGCTGGGGGCATACTTAGCCCCCATCACAACACCACGGCTTTGGCGATAAAATTTATTAGCAAACAAAAAATAATTATGTGAGGCTGCAAATATAAGTAGCTCCATAATAAAAGAAATCTGTTCTGGGGGAAGACCTGATCCCCTCTCCAGAGTAACCCTCACCGCATCCAAACCCATTTCATGGGGAATAATAGTGTATAGGGAGGATACATCAGCACTGACCATCCACATTCCTGGTTTGACAACAATACCAGAAAGGAGATTGAGAACATGGCTTGTATCCTTGATATAGGAAGGCATTCTTTGAACAAGGGGCTGAAGAAAGAAATATATGTATCTGCCCACCCGGGACGTGATAGAATCTATGCCGCTCACAATCGGTCGCCCCGGGGGGCAGACAGGATTTTTATGAACCTTGGGTAGGTAATATATGATGGGAGTTTTGGGGGCTTTTGGGATTAGATAGAGACTCTCCTTATCACCCAAGATCCCCAACCTTTAACCCTTGGAGATGCCTTTGTTGCGAGAGCTCCAGGAGAATAATCCTTATGATTTTAGGAATTATCTCTGGATGACGGACTCCGTCTTTTACTGTCTATTGGCTTTGCTGTCCCCTTATATTACGAAGCAGGACACCTGCATGTGGCAAGTCATCTCTCCTGAGCAAAGGCTCGTCACCACCTTGCGGTACTTGGCGACAGGGAGAAGTCTCAGGACATCAAGTTCATGACTGGGATCTCCCCCCAGGCTCTGGGAATCATTATTCCAGAGACCTGTTCTGCCATAATTCAAGATCTACAGAAGGACTATATTAGGGTAAATTGTATCGTTTAACATCAAATTCTATGTATTTAAAGTTTGCTACTGTATTGTATTCATTTCATCATTCCATAATTAACATAGTTGTAATATGCTGTGAATGTCCTCTTTGTCCTCATGCATGCTGTAAGCTTTTAATGCTCCTTTTTTGTCCTTCATGCATATTTTCCTTCACTAACCTCCCCAGCATGCTATCCTGGGCCCATACACACCTTACCTAGTCACTTAACAATCTATTTTGTCAGCTCCATTGTAGTACTTACCCTAAACACCCCCTAAAATGTGTCCAAATGTTATTGTTGTCCTTAAATTCAGGCAGAGTGCAAGAGGCTTTTTTTTGTGGCCCAAACTGATTATTAACCCTCCCTCCCCCCCAACTGCTAAGTCAACCGATACCAATACTCTATCTGCTGACTTTGCCAAACCCATACACACTATACCTACCTTTTTTGTGTTCATATTTATGAATGAATTCACCAAAGCATGTAGTGCAAGTGCCTGCCTGAATACTTTCAAATGGTACTGTTTAAAGTTTTGTTCTTCTATTATCTTAGGTAATTGCAGAATGTAAAAATGGGCTTCAATTTGGACAGTGTGTATTCATATTCTTGGATTATGAAACTTCTTACCTGTCCAGTGGGCTGTCTATAGTGTAAGTAAGGAGGGGCTGGCCAAAGTAACACACTTTGTTTATGCATTCAGCTCTCAATGAAGTGGAGAGGGTTACCTGTCCAAAACATCTACCCTCCCACCATAAAATTTTTCCAATGGGCCACCAGAGGGGGTGAGGAATCTGATACGTTGACCTTATACTTTTGTCTTTAAATACCCATTTCAATAAATATTGTTATACTTATGTTGGCCAAGAATGTTTTTGTCTAATCTGCTTGCAATGTTATGTGCAAAAGTACTATTTATGTGCAAAAGTACTGTTTTTTTTTTCTTGTTTGACTCCAGTTTCCTTCCAACCCACAGGAATGGCAGACTGTGGCTTCCCAATTCCACCACCAGTGGAACTTTCCCAATTGTGGTAGTGCGATTGATTGGAAGCATGTCAGGTTCATCCCACCACCCAACTCAGGGTAATACTATTTCAGCTTTAGGGGGTTCAGTAATATCGTGATGTTGGAGGTGGTGATGGCCAATTATGAATTCCTATACCTGGAAGTAGGGAAGAACGGTTGTATGTCTGATGAAGGAGTGATCGCCCAGATGGAGTTTTACCGGCGTCTCCAAAATGGCACCTTGGGGTTGCCACCTCCAGAGGATAATGTTGCAGGCCTCAAGTTCGTGTTTGTGGCAGATGAGGCCTTTGCTCTGAGGGAACATCTGATGAGGCCATTCCCCATGAGGACCCTGACCCCAGAGCAGAGGGTTTTTAATTACAGGCTGGCCCATGCTAGAAGAGTGGTTGAGAATGCCTTTAGCATAATGGCCAGTCGGTTCAGGCATTTCCTTACGGCCATCAATATGGCTGAATACAAACTGAATCACATTGTTTTGAGCTGCTGCATTATGCACAATTACCTTTGCAAGAATGCAGCCAACTATCTGGCCTCAGTTGCAACTGGGGCCGACTTTTCAGCTGAACAAACATCACTGACGGCGCTCAAAAGTGACCGTCCTGGCTTGCCCCCCCAAAGTGCCTGCAAAGTCCAGCAAAACTATGTCGAGTACTTCGTGGGTAGGGGGGCAATTGATTTACAGGCAAATCTTGAAGCTGTCTAATTTTTTTTTTTTGGAAAAACTAAACTCATATTTCATTTGAATTACTGTTTGTGTTTCTTATCTGTCTCCTAGGTTCTCCAATGGCCTTTTATTTTTAGCCATTTTCTTCAATAGTGCAAAGGTAACTTATTTGATACATGAGGTGACAATCTCATCTTCAGCTAACTATTATGTTGTGCTGTGGGTCTGCTACACACACACAATGTTATTGTTGTTAATGTATGTAATGCATTAATGATAAAAATAATCATCCTTTTCAACTCCATGAATTAATTGCTTGGAGTCCCTAAAATGGCCTGATTTTGGCAAATTTTACAGCACAGTGGGGGTTACTTACTAAAGGCAAATCCACTTTGCACTACAAATGCACTGTAAGTGCACTTGAAAGTGCACTAAGAGTGCACTTGTAGTGCAAAGTGGATTTGCCTTCAGTAAATAACCCCCATTGTCACTGTAACTACACCAACTTAAAAAGTAAACTGGTATTGAGCATTGAAATAAGAAGCCACACATTGTTGAGTATAAAACATTTTACTCCAAGCACATTCACATGGGAGTTATAAACAGTTTTGTAACAAACCAACACCTTGGTGTATAACATGTATGTTTGACATAAATTTGCCTTTTTGGGGGCTAAACAGGCATGTTTAAAAACATAACATACACATCCCCAACTCAGGAACTTACAAAGTTCAACTTTGCAAAAGTGAAGGCCATATGAGACATTAGTATGTCAAAATTGTGTTGATTTTGCCTTCATCAGGTGGGGTGATCTCACCCCTCTAAAAGCCAAATTTTGAAGATGCACACAAATTGGGACTCAAAATTTGGATTTCCCTCATGATCCCATGCCTAAAATGTGTGTATTTTCCCTACACCTGTTTTGCTAAAGCCACAAAACACACAGTGTGTCAACATGTGCTATCTGCCATCATGGGATATCAATGTAAGCATTTTGTGGGTGCAACCCCTTCCTCCAAACTAAAGTAGGTGAAAGGAAGGGGTTGCACCCCCGAAACAAGTCCATTGTTCCCCTTTATGATGGGAGCTAGCACATGTTGACACACTGGGGCTTATTTCAGAAAGAACAATACACTGCGCTACAAGTGCATTGCATTGCACTTGTAGTGCAAAGGGGTTTTGCCTTTTTAAAATAAGCCCCAGTGTGTCAACATGTGCTACCTCCCATCATGGGGGATTAATGGACGTGTTTCAGGGGTGCAACCCCTTCCTCTCACCTACTTTAGTTTGGAGGAAGGGGTTGGACCCACAAAACGCATACATTGATATCCCATGATGGCAGATAGCACATGTTGACACACTGTGTGCATGTTCAAAATTTGACTTTGCAATTCATTAAAAACTGTAAAAACATGTACAACATAATGACAACTTTAAAATGTTTTTTTGGTTTAGATTTTGCCTAAAATATTGATGATGTTGCTCAGTCTTTTTTGAACATCATGGATGTTTTATTTCATCTTTTCCAAATCACGATTGCACACCATGATCTCACTGATGAGTATTTGTGCACTTGCATTGCTGAAGTGAGTTTCTTCTTCCACAACATCCACATCACCTAAAAAATACAAAAACACACCATGTATAATAAATATGCAGGCATCCATCTATTACCTGAAGCTGTGGTCTCAGACACTGACCTGTTGTCAACACCATTTCGACCACTTCACCAGCACTTCCTGAACCTCTGCATCCACATCCTCATGTTGTGTGGTGAGTTGCCTTTCTTCATTCGGTGTGGGGTTACTGGTGTCCTCAGATGTCCCTATTCTTTTCTCCCCTATGTGAATACAAAAAAATACAAACGATATGTTAGGCTAGAAATAGTAATATGAAACATTGCTTGGAAGTGTCGTCCAATTGTCTGTTATGGCAGAGTTCCAAGCTGAAGACATGATTTTTTTATTTTCAAAAGCTGGAATACTTACCTGTTTTGTGCAAGTTTCACAAAACGAGAGACCCCTAGTATCCACTGGAGCACCTATGTGGGACACCATAACAAGGCCTTTCTCACATTAGGGTTTCTGTATGGTCTATGCTTCCCATCATAGTCATAGTCTGTCCTCTTCAAGATGTCCACCATCTCCACCATCTCTTCAAAAGACATATTTGAGGTCTTATATATCCTCCTGGATATGGAACTGCCTTGCTCCGGGCTTTCCTCGTTGCTGCTCTCAGCACACACCTGCTGTGTCTCCGCCATGTACACTAGAAAGAAGGACAGGGGCGGAGTTTCACGCATGCGCAGTGTATATCAAATGTGGAAAAAAGGAAGAAATACCATGCTCTAAATAAAATAGAAAAACCTAAAACAAAGCAGCAACTAATATATGGAATACATACATATAACATCAGATAGCTGCGCTAAAACAATGAAAATACTTGGTGATGAACCAGTGCTAAAAAAATCTTGAATGTGAGCACAAATATGGTTACAATGAGTGAGCAAAATTAAGGTTTACAAGTGACAACCCAAATGAGAAAATAAGTGAAAAAAATTATTGTGACAACAGAGTAACAAAAGGTGAAAGTAAGGCTTAAATGAAAAATTAAATTCCACATAAAAGTCCAAAGTAATCAACTGAGTAATTGTAACAAATAGTGCAATCTTCCATCACCATTGAGTGTAGATCACCATGAGAAGTGCACACTTACCGGAAGGCTATGGGATGGAAGTCAGGACAATTTAGAAGCTTTCATGGAATACCTCAATAACAACACTAGGGGGATCCATCGTAGCTTTGATGCTAGTCAAACTAGTATCAAATTTTTGGATCTGACTATTACTAAATCTCACAATCAGTTCACAACCTCCACCTACTTTAAAGAGACCGATAGGAACTACTACATTCCCACTGATAGCTTCCATCATGAACCTTGGCTTAGGTCAGTGCCAAAAAGTCAGTTCATGAGAATTAAACGTAACTGCACCAACACTGATCAATTTCTATTACAGGCTGACACCCTTACTAGACATTTTCTAGATAAAGGTTATGCGGGTGACTCTTTGAAAAATACACTTGAAGAGGTTAAGGCTATGGATAAAGGAGATCTTCTTAAGGAGAAAGCTAAATTGCCTCATAATGATAGGACCTCCCTTGTCCCCTTTATCACCACCTATTCGGTTCAACACTCTAGCATTAAAAAACTGATTACAAAACACTGGCACATTTTGAATAATGATACGGTGCTAAATGCAGTGTTACCAGATAGACCTCAGGTGATATATAGGGGTGCACCTTCACTTAAAGATAGGTTGGCACCTAACATTCTAAATTCTCCTACTATCAAAAAAGGATTTTTTGAGAACCTGACCGTTTTTTACCAATGGAGAAGATGTCGGGTCTGCTCACTCAATGGTTGCTCACATAGACGAACCCAAACTTTTGTTTCATCTAGTATGTCCCGTGAGCATACCATTGAGCCCTTCATCACGTGCTCCACAGAGGGGGTCGTCTACTTACTTCAGTGACCCTGTGGACTTCAATACGTTGGAAGAATGAGGCAACCCCTTTCTGTTTGCCTTAAGGAGTATATTACCAATATTAAAAACGGTTTCCCCAAACATTCTGTATCTAGGCATTACCTCCTGTTTCATAACAAGGACCCCACTAAAACTATTTTTCTAGGTATAGATAAGTACCGCCCACAATGGAGGGGCAGTTCCCTCGTTAGGAGCATATCTAGGTTGGAAATTTCATGGATCTATAAGTTGAAGTGCTATGCCCCCTTCAGCCTCAACATTGATGTGGATGTTAATTGCTTTATAGACAACTCCTAATTTACTTACTAAGATATTTTTCCATCTTGGTGCTTGTGGATTTTGTTATCACTAATATCATCATTTTTTCTTAATATTTTTTCTCATTATTATTTTTTTTATATAAAATTTATTTTTCATATTTTTATATATTTGTTACCATTTAAGCTATATTAATTATGTAAACTTGGTGTGAGTTGAGGATTGGGACATCTTCGTTATGTGGTTCCCTTCCCCAATTTTTTGATACTTCAGGTACCCTTTGGATGATTTAATTGAAATGTATCTTTATTTTTATTCCCATATATAATAATCCCTTATTTATCCCCAGTCCTCAGAACTTGTACAAACATCACCCTTGTATTTGTTCTGTTTTTATATATTTTTTTAATCCCTTAGTCATTTCTAGGCTTGGCTATGAGTAGTCTTGTTTATTCACTATTCACTGATGACCACAATTGGCCCTTGATAGTTTATTTATATTTACGCTCCGATCTCTATTGACCTTGTTGATTAGGATAAATACATTAATTAACATTTCCCATCCTGTAGCGTACCTCCTGGTATTGCTATCCTTGCCTTTTATTTTTTTGCCATTACCTTTGCCATCATGCAATATGGTGGTGTTCCCAGTCCGCCATGTTGAGTCTGACCTTGTCTCTGTCTTTATCTCAGACCGAGGCTTGGTTAACAATGTTGTGTATATAAACATGATGCGTCAGTGTGTCCCCCGTGCCCCAGATGACGTCATTGTATGATGAAACGCGCATTGGGTGGACAGGATGTACTGACGTCATCGCGTGTAATCTTTGGAGCGAACGGGCGCTCGCAAGCTGACCTGCTGTTCATGTCTTTTTTATCTCTATGCTTGTAAGTATGCCTTTTTTTACTCTATACAATAAAACTATTTAAAATGGTATTACACCATGGGAAGCCCCCTTTTTTATATTTCTGGGTGACACGCTACATGAGAGTCTCTATTACATCTGAGCGGTCTGCCGGTCCTAGTTTGGTGTCCTCTGAGTTGCACACCTCGGATCTCCCAAGACAAGGCCCTGGCTGGGTGTTTAGCCGCAAGCTTTTCTTTGCTTGCCTTCCGGTAAGCGTGCATTTCTCATGGTGATCTACACTCAACGGTGATGGAAGATTGCACTATTTTGTTACAATTACTCAGTTGATTACTTTGGGCTTTTATGTGGAATTTAATTTTTCATTTAAGCCTTACTTTCACTTTTTGTTACTCTGTTGTCACAATATTTTTTTTCACTTATTTTCTCATTTGGGTTGTCACTTGTAAACCTTAATTTTGCTCACTCATTGTAACCATATTTGTGCTCACATTCAAGTTTTTTTAGCACTGGTTCATCACCAAGTATTTTCATTGTTTTAGCGCAGATATTTTTTCCTAGCAGTGTATATCAAGCATAACACGCATGCGACATACATACGATCTGTGAGTGGAGGACGGAGGATCGTTAGCGCCGATCGTTCAAACTAAGGTACAATTGTAACTTGGGCCATCAGTGGTTAGTGGTGTATACTGTTTATAGTTTGAGGCCTATATTGGGACAAAATTAGAAGAGTTTAGCCTGAGATTAGGGTTTGTCTTGTGTCTTGCAGATAAAATGGTTGATAAATTTACAGCCCCTCATTTCCTGCCAAACTTCATCAACAAATACAGGGAGCTACCATGTCTCTGGCAAGTCCAATGCAGGGACTATTCTAACAAGCTAAAGAGGAAGGCAGCGTTGGAGAAACTGTTGGAATTAGTGAAGCCTGTGTATCCCATGGCAGACATCACCAATTTGAAGGCCAAAATTGGTAGCCTGAGGAGCACATATAATAGGGAGTGCAAGAAGGTCCAGGATTCCCTGAGATCCGGAGTATCAGCAGATGACGTATATGTCCCCAGGCTGTGGTACTACCACAGCCTGTGTTTTTTGTCCGACCAGACGGAACCCAGGCCATCGCTATCAACACTTCCTTCCACATCAGCTTAGGCTCCTGAGGTCCAACCTGGGCCTTCCACCCAGGAAGAAGATGTGGAGGAGCCCATCTTGATCCAGGTATAGCATTGTTGAAGATATTTCTTGTCAAAAATTGAATGATGTTAACTAGATGTTATTGATCACAAATTTCTGATTTAACAAAGTGGTTTACATATCAATAGACAGTAGTAGCCAAAAATGATTGGGACAAGAATTAAAAATGCTGGGGTCAGAATGATAGTCTTTTCTATTTGTTAACTTTCAATTTGCAACAGTCATGAGCTCAAAACTGTGTGTGATTGATGACCAAAAACCTAAAACTATGTACAATTTTCATACACAGGAAAGTTTCAGCCAGAGGTAGGCCGTGGCAAGCAGCCTGACTGAATCCCAGGTTCCTCCCCTCCGCCCTCCAACCAAAAGGACCAGGAAGGAAAGGAACCTAGAGGAGACCATGGCTGCTTTCCTAAGACATGCTACTGCGGCAATTACCACGACCCCTTGTGGCAGCGAGGCGTTTGGATGCATCACTACCACTAAATTAGAACACATGGAGGAGGCCCAACGCACTATATGTGAGGAGATAATACTGAAGGCCCTAAACAAGGGGACGAGAGGCAAACTCACACGTCAAACACACCTCTGTGAGTTGGACCATGCTCCTCCACCACCTCCACTGGAAGAAAGTGTTAAGAGTTATGGTCTGGGTTTGGTGTGGTCTGGCAAAAAACGCAGGCTGTTGTAAGACCACAGCCTCGGGACATATATGTCATATGCTGCTGCTCCCGATCTCTCGAAGTCCTGGACCATATTGTGCTCCCTATTAAATGGACTCCTCGGGGGGCGTGGCTTGGACTTCCATGTGAGAGGACATGTCTCATAGAGGCTCCAGCATCCTGAACAGAAAACATCCTGAAGTGAGCCCGATCCACCGCTACCATAGACCGGACACTTCGCTCCCGGTGTGGGGCAACACCTACAGCGACACCCGGTCGCTTTACATCCAAAACGGGGGTGTCTGGGAGGATGGAGAAGAGCCGTTCGGCCAGCCGGCATGGCCAAGATGGGGGATCCCCGCTCCCACAGCGTGCAGGGAAGGAATCACAGCTATCAGCAGCTGCACGCCTGGAGAGGTATGCTCACGACACTGGCACTCACAAAACAACACAGCCACATACCTCACATGCAAAGGCAGAAGCCAAGAGTGTCCCACAGCAAACAGGACAGCATGGCATAGAGAAGATGGCCCCTGGAGCAGCAGAACACACAGTGAGGAATCCCCCATCCCCCCTCCTTCCTCTGAACCAGCCAAAGCTCCAGACACTGAGCACTCTGAGCCTTCCCTGCATGATATACTGACTGCAGTTCACACTTATGGCTCCTCACTAACTGAACTCTCTATTGAAGTCAAAAGCATGAAAGAAGGCATATTACACATAAGGCAAGATATGCAGAAAATAAGAGAGAGAGCCACTGCTCTGGAGGGAAGAGTGAGCACACTAGAGGATGATATACCCCCTCTTGCTCAGGAGATTCACATAACTTCAGCTAAAGCCACAGAAACCGTGAATAGAGTGGAGGATATGGAGAACAGATTGAGAAGGTCAAATATTCGCATTGTCGGTATACCTGAAAAAGCTGAAGGAAAAAACCCCACTAATTTTATTGAAACCTGGCTAGCTGACACATTTGGGAGAAATAACCTTACACCATTCTTTTCTGTTGAAAGAGCCCATAGAGTGCCACTCCGTCTACCGCCACCAAGGGGCAACGACAGACCATTTTTGCTGAAATTACTACATTACAAGGACAGGGATAGTATACTTCGCTTGGCCAGACAGAAACCCAATATGGAAATTCAGAGTGCCAGAGTGTCAATATACCCTGATTTCTCAGCGGCTGTGCAGAAACAAAGAGCAAAATATACTGAGGTCAAAAAGAGACTGCATGCTCTCTCGGTGATATATTCTATGCTATACCCTGCCAAGTTGAGAGTGGTTGCTGAGGGCACGGTGCACTTTTTTGAAAATCCTATGATGGCTACAAATTGGCTGGACAGACACGAGAGGCATTTGCAGGCAGCCGTGCGTGGAAATGAACCAGGATGACACAACGCATGAACCCCGTACATTGATTCTTTATGCTCACCTTAGATAAAATGGAGCCCGCAGAGAGTCACAACTGACTTTTTTTTTTTTTGGTTTATTTTACCAGTGACCCCTATCGTTTAGGACTTTATGGGCACAAGGTCCCAGCCCTCTTTATTACCCCACCAAACGCCCTGCGGGGCACCAATGGAAGGCTTTCCAATGGAAGTTACTTTATTTCAGTTTGTTTTTCTTTTTTCCGTTTTTTAAGCCCTGGTTGAATGGGCGCTATATATTTTGGTCGCAAAGCAAGTTTGCTTTGTCGATGGTTGCAAATCTGCAGAGTGAGACACATGGTACAAGTCACGCAATACATTTTCTACACTTCAGAACTTATACTGCATCATCTGAGTTCATATGCCACAGACCTCCAATATCGGGGGTTGGATCACAACTAGCAACTGCACCAAATGACTAAGCGAACTGAGTCAATTCTCTCATGGAATGTGAGAGGCTTACATGACCCTAAAAAGAGAACTGCCATTTTCACCTCTATCTCACATCGGAACCCCACTGTAATATGTCTGCAAGAGACGCATCTCACTAGAAACACCACCAACCTGTTACACTTATCGAAATATCCTACTCAATACCATTCCACACATACCCGGTATTCAAGGGGTGTGAGTATACTGTTTTCCAGGACTACCTCATTCACAAAAATTGATGCACAAATTGATGTAGAGGGCAGGTTTATTTTTCTTATGGGAACTTGGGAATCACACACCTGTGTGATCATAAATGTATATATACCTCCACCATTTAATTTAACAATAATGCAATGTCTTTCTAGATTTCTGGCAAAATATCCTCGGGTACCGGTATATGTCATGGGAGATTTTAACAGTACTCTGGACATGTCTTTAGATGTGCACAGGAAGTACTGCCCTCAGGGCCCCAGGACATATACAGCTCTTGCAAAATTTTTGACGGAGATTGGGCTTTTTGATTTATGGCGGTGTAAGTTTCCTTTTAAGGCACAATTTTCATGTCATTCCCTAACCCACTCTACTTTGTCGCGCATTGATTTAATTTTGGGTAATACATTAACGCACTGTTATGATCCAGAGGTTATTTATCTTGCTAGAGGCCTATCCGACCATTCCCCGGTACAACTCAGTTTAAGCTTCCCCACTGTAAAGTTACCAATACACTGGAAGATGAATCCTTTTTGGATTCCTCTGTTTAGAGATACTAAACAAATGCAAATACAAATTCAACACTTCTTACTAGACAATAAACATTCTGCCCCACCAGGTATAGTTTGGGACACTCTGAAGGCTTTTATCAGGGGAATGTGTATTAAGGAAATAGCCGCAATTAAAACAAATAGCAGACTGTAAGAGCGGCAAGGATGTGGAATTCCCTTCCACAGGCGGTGGTCTCAGCGGGGAGCATTGATAGCTTCAAGAAAATATTAGATAATCACCTGAATGACCGCAATATACAGGGATATGTAATGTAATACTGACACATAATCACACACATAGGTTGGACTTGATGGACTTGTGTCTTTTTTCAACCTCACCTACTATGTAACTATGTAACTATGTAACAATGGGCAGCTGACGCCAGCATTGCGGTAGACAAAGCTGAGGAGAAATTCCTACAGACACTCACACCTGATAGTGAAAGAAAATGGAAAGACGCACAAAAAATGTATCACACCATACATACCCAACAAGCAGAAAACAAACGTTTCTTTACCGCACAAACATACTTTGAAGAGGGAGAAAAAACAGGACACATGTTAGCGGTAATAGCCAAATCACAGCAGCCATCACCAATTATTCACCGCTTGGCGGTATCACCAACACAAGTAGCTATGGACACCCCTTCAATTATGAAGGGATTCTGTACTTTTTTCCAGGATGTGTATTCCTCGAAGGTGAGTTACCCTGAAGAAGACTTAACTGAGTTTTTAGATGGAATCTCACTTCGACAATACAGGGGGAAGACAAAAAACTACTAAATGCACCTATATCTCTAGAAGAATTGCAACTTGCATTAGCAACATTCCCCAATTCTAAGGCCCCGGGGAATGATGGTCTCCCGGTAGAGATGTATAAAAAATTTGGTGGCATACTCTTACCGGAATTGCTACACACAATTAAGGATGCACACACCAATGATTCATTACCAGACTCCATGTACGAGGCAGTGGTAGTGGTCCTGTTGAAACCCGGGAAGGATCCGATCCAACCTGAGTCTTACAGGCCCATATCACTTTTGAATAATGATTTGAAATTGCTCACTAAAGTCCTCGCTATGCGGTTGTCTAAGGTGGTGACAAAAATAGTGCACCCGGATCAATCGGGATTTATACCGAACAGATCCACAGCACACAATCTTCGCAGACTATATTTAAACATGCAAATCCCAACAGATAATACAGGTCAAAGAGCTATCCTGTCCCTAGACGCCGCTAAGGCATTCGATAGCGTAGAATGGAATTATCTTTGGAGGGTGCTAGAGAAGTTCAACTTGGGAGAGACATTCATATCCTGGATCAAACTACTATACAGAAAACCAAAAGCATGTATTAGAATTAGCAACACACTCTCCTCCTTCTTTGATTTGCACAGGGGAACAAGACAAGGCTGCCCATTATCCCCATTGCTCTTTGCTTTGGCCATAGAGCCTCTGGCTGCTGCTATCAGAGAGAACCTGACTATATGCGGTTTTAAAAGGGGAAATTTGGAAGATAAAATAGCCTTGTATGCTGACGATGTGCTCATCTTTTTGGGCGACACATCTGCCTCCTTAACAAGTCTCATGGAGTTAATTAGTAAATTTGGATCCTATTCAGGGTTCAAGATAAACTGGGACAAATCCACATTGTTACCATTGGACCCCATTGTGTCGCCACTTCCCTCAGCAGCAGACCAGATAAAGGTAGTAGATACTTTCCGATCCTTAGGCATAGTCATCCACCCCAATTTAGAACTATATGTTAAACTTAATATAAATCCCTTGATTAAAAAATTCCAGGAAAAAACAGCCAGTTGGATAAAACTGCCCCTTTCGGTAGTTGGCCGATGTAACCTGATAAAAATGGTCTGGGGTCCACAACTTTTGTATGCGCTCCACAACACCCCTATATGGATCCCTATACACATTTTCAAAAAATGTAACACCATATTTCGCTCTTTGATCTGGAGGAAACAGGTGCCGCGTATTAAATTGGAAACACTACAGGAGGCAAAGGACTCGGGCGGCTGGCAGTCCCAAACCCATATTATTATTTTATAGCGGCCCAATTGCAACACCTGACGGGTTGGCAGGACTCTGAGTTATCTGACCCTGCGAGCAATATTATATGTACATTACTCTCGAATGGGGGCCTTGTGGAGTGCTTGGAAGCAGGAGAGTTCCGTAGGGTACCTGAATACAAAACTTTGGTGCTTATAGATAAGATATGGAACAAGGCCAAGCAACATTTTCATTATGAAGGGTACTCTGAATGGTCTCGTATATGGAACAATAGCAATTTTCCCGAACTGTGTAAATTAAAGGGCTTCTCTGTATGGTCTAGGAGTGGGGTGGTGTATATTAAGCAGTTATATCAAGGAGGACTTTTACGGGACTTTCAATCCCTAAGAGAAGAATATGGCATACCAAATGTTGTGTTCTTTCAATATTTACAACTTAGGCACGCCATCTCAGCACAAACTACACTTTCTAAGTGGGAATTAACCACTTCAGCCCCGGAAGGATTTACCCCCTTCCTGACCAGAGCACTTTTTACAATTTGGCACTGCGTCGCTTTAACTGCTAATTGCGCGGTCATGCAATGCTGTAACCAAACGAAATTTGCGTCCTTTTCTTCCCACAAATAGAGATTTCTTTTGATGGTATTTGATCACCTCTGCTGTTTTTATTTTTTGCGCTATAAACAGAAAAAGACCGAAAATTTTGAAAAAAAATGATATTTTCTACTTTTTGTTATAAAAAAAATCCAATAAACTCAATTTTAGTCATACATTTAGGCCAAAATGTATTCGGCCACATGTCTTTGGTAAAAAAAATGTCAATAAGCGTATATTTATTGGTTTACGCAAAAGTTATAGCGTCTACAAACTAGGGTACATTTTCTGGAATTTACACAGCTTTTAGTTTATGACTGCCTATGTCATTTCATGAGGTGCTAAAATGGCAGGGCAGTACAAAACCCCCCCAAATGACCCCATTTTGGAAACTAGACACCCCAAGGAAAATGCTGAGAGGCATGTTGAACTCATTGAATATTTATTTTTTTTGTCCCAAGTGATTGAATAATGACAAAAAAATAAAAAATAAAAAAAAAAAAAAAAAAATTACAAAAAGTTGTCACTAAATGATATATTGCTCACACAAGCCATGGGCATATGTGGAATTGCACCCCAAAATACATTCAGCTGCTTCTCCTGAGTATGGGGATACCACATGTGTGGGACTTTTTGGGAGCCTAGCCGCGTACGGGGCCCCGAAAACCAAGCACCGCCTTCAGGATTTCAAAGGGCATAAATTTTTGATTTCACTCCTCACTACCTATCACAGTTTTGAAGGCCATAAAATGCCAAGATGGCACAAAACCCCCCCAAATGACCCCATTTTGGAAAGTAGACACCCCAAGCTATTTGCTGAGAGGCATGTTGAGTCCATGGAATAGTTTATTTTTTGACACAAGTTGCGGGAATGTGACAAATTTTTTTTTTTTTGCACAAAGTTGTCACTAAATGATATATTGCTCACACAGGCCATGGGCATATATGGAATTGCACCCCAAAATACATTTAGCTGCTTCTCCTGAGTATAGGGATACCACATGTGTGGGACTTTTTGGGAGCCTAGCCGCGTACGGGGCCCCGAAAACCAAGCACCGCCTTCAGGATTTCTAAGGGCATAAATTTTTGATTTCACTCCTCACTACCTATCACAGTTTTGAAGGCCATAAAATGCCAAGATGGCACAAAACCCCCCCAAATGACCCCATTTTGGAAAGTAGACACCCCAAGCTATTTGCTGAGAGGCATGTTGAGTCCATGGAATATTTTATTTTTTGACACAAGTTGCGGGAAAGTGACAATTTTTTTTTTTTTTTGCACAAAGTTGTCAGTAAATGATATATTGCTCAAACATGCCATGGGCATATGTGGAATTACACCCCAAAATACATTCTGCTGCTTCTCCTGAGTACGGGGATACCACATGTGTGGGACTTTTTGGGAGCCTAGCCGCGTACGGGGCCCCGAAAACCAAGCACCGCCTTCAGGATTTCTAAGGACATACATTTTTGATTTCACTCCTCACTACCTATCACAGTTTTGAAGGCCATAAAATGCCAAGATGGCACAAAATCCCCCAAATGACCCCATTTTGGAAAATAGACACCCCAAGCTATTTGCTGAGAGGCATGTTGAGTCCATGGAATATTTTATATTTTGACACAAGTTGCGGGAAAGTGACAATTTTTTTTTTTTGCACAAAGTTGTCACTAAATGATATATTGCTCAAACATGCCATGGGCATATGTGGAATTACACCCCAAAATACATTCTGCTGCTTCTCCTGAGTATGGGGATACCACATGAGTGGCACTTTTTGGGAGCCTAGCTTCATACGGGGCCCCGAAATCCAATCACTGCCTTCAGGATTTCTAAGGGCGTTAATTTTTGATTTCACTCCTCACTACCCATCACAGTTTCGAAGGCCATAAAATGCCAAGATAGCACAAAACCCCCCAAAATGACCCCATTTTGGAAAGTAGACACCCCAAGCTATTTGCTGAGAGGCATGGCGAGTATTTTGCAGCTCTCATTTGTTTTTGAAAATGAAGAAAGACAAGAAAAACGTATTTTTTTTTTCTTTTTTCAATTTTCAAAAGTTTGTGACAAAAAGTGAGGTCTGCAAAATACTCACTATACCTCTCAGCAAATAGCTTTGGGTGTCTATTTTCCAAAATGGGGTCATTTGGGGGGGGGGGGTTATGCCATCTGGGCATTCCATGGCCTCCGAAACTGTGATAGGCAGTGAAGAGTGAAATCAAAAATTTACGCCCTTAGAAAGCCTGAAGGCGGTGCTTGGTTTTCGGGGTCCCGTACGCGGCTAGGCTCCCAAAAAGTCTCACACATGGGGTATCCCCGTATTCAGGAGAAGCAACAGAATGTATTTTGGGGTGTAATTTCACATATTCCCATGGCATGTTTGAGCAATATATCATTTAGTGACAACTTTGTGCAAAAAAAAAAAAAAAAAAATTTGTCTTTTTCCCGCAACTTGTGTCACAATATAAAATATTCCATGGACTCGACATGCCTCTCAGCAAATAGCTTGGGGTGTCTACTTTCCAAAATGGGGTCATTTGGGGGGGTTTTGAACTGTCCTGGCATTTTATGCACAACATTTAGAAGCTTATGTCACACATCACCCACTCTTCTAACCACTTGAAGACAAAGCCCTTTCTGACACTTTTTGTTTACATGAAAAAATTATTTTTTTTTGCAAGAAAATTACTTTGAACCCCCAAACATTATATATTTTTTTAAAGCAAATGCCCTACAGATTAAAATGGTGGGTGTTTCATTTTTTTTTTTTCACACAGTATTTGCGCAGCGATTTTTCAAACGCATTTTTTGGGGAAAAAACACACTTTTTAACATTTTAATGCACTAAAACACACTATATTGCCCAAATGTTTGATTAAATAAAAAAGATGATCTTAGGCCGAGTACATGGATACCAAACATGACATGCTTTAAAATTGCGCACAAACGTGCAGTGGCGACAAACTAAATACATTTTTAAAAGTCTTTAAAAGCCTTTACAGGTTACCACTTTAGATTTACAGAGGAGGTCTACTGCTAAAATTACTGCCCTCGATCTGACCTTCGTGGTGATACCTCACATGCATGGTGCAATTGCTGTTTATATTTGACGCCAGACCGACGCTTGCGTTCGCCTTTGTGCGAGAGCAGGGGGGGACAGGGGTGCTTTTTTTTTTTTTTTTTTTTTTTCCTTATTATTTTTTTGCTTTTTTATCTTATTTTTAAACTGTTCCTTTCATTTTTTTTTTTTTTTTATCATTTTTATTGTTATCTCAGGGAATGTAAATATCCCCTATGATAGCAATAGGTAGTGACAGGTACTCTTTTTTGAAAAAATTGGGGTCTATTAGACCCTAGATCTCTCCTCTGCCCTCAAAGCATCTGACCACACCAAGATCGGTGTGATAAAATGCTTTCCCAATTTCCCAATGGCGCTGTTTACATCCGGCGAAATCTAAGTCATGAAATGCTCGTAGCTTCCGGTTTCTTAGGCCATAGAGATGTTTGGAGCCATTCTGGTCTCTGATCAGCTCTATGGTCAGCTGGCTGAATCACCGGCTGCATTCTCAGGTTCCCTGTTGGGACAGGAGAGCCAGAGAAAAACATGGAAGACGGTGGGGGGGGGGCATTCCCTCCCACTGCTTGTAAAAGCAGTCTAGAGGCTAATTAGCCGCTAGGATTGCTTTTACATGAAAGCCGACCGCTGGCTGAAAAGAATGATACCAAGATGATACCTAAACCTGCAGGCATCATTCTGGTATAACCACTCAAAGTCCAGCAACATACCAGTACATTGCTGGTCCTTGTTGGGCATACATTGTAAACTTTTTTTTCATGCAGCCTGTGGGCTGAACGAAAAAAAGATCTTGATCGGTGGGTATGCCCACCATTAGAATACCTCCCTTCATCCACCCACTTCTAATGATGGGCATACATGCACCGTTTTATATATGCCGAAGCATGGGGGCATCCTCCCGCAAAAGGCAGGAGCAAATCGCTCCTCCACCCACTGCTGCCCCCACGCTTCGGCATATATGCTGAAGTATGTAACTGTGGTGGTGAAATCACCTCCGACAGCGCTGGAGTCACGGCTTTATGTATCGTGGGAGCAAACGCTGTTGCTGTCAAGATAAATAAATCCGCGCTGCAACTGAATGGCGTACCTGCTAAGCAAATGATGGTTAACAAAAAACAAAGTAACATTACAGTATAACAGTAATACTTACCATACCTGCAAAGCAAAAACAAAAAAAAAAAACATAGTAAAAAATAAAACATTTAACGCAACCTGTGCCTACCTAAAATATATATATGCCGAAGCATGGGGGCATCCTCCCACAAAAGGCAGGAGCAAATCGCTCCTCCACCCACTGCTGCCCCCACGCTTCGGCATATATGCTGAAGTATGTAACTGTGGTGGTGAAATCATCTCCGACAGCGCTGGAGTCACGGCTTTATGTATCGTGGGAGCAAACGCTGTTGCTGTCAAGATAAATAAATCCGCGCTGCAACTGAATGGCGTACCTGCTAAGCAAATGATGGTTAACAAAAAACAAAGTAACATTACAGTATAATAGTAATACTTACCATACCTGCAAAGCAAATACAAAAAAAAAAAAAAAACATAGTAAAAAATAAAACATTTAACGCAACCTGTGCCTACCTAAAATATATATATGCCGAAGCATGGGGGCATCCTCCCACAAAAGGCAGGAGCAAATCGCTCCTCCACCCACTGCTGCCCCCACGCTTCGGCATATATGCTGAAGTATGTAACTGTGGTGGTGAAATCACCTCCGACAGCGCTGGAGTCACGGCTTTATGTATCGTGGGAGCAAACGCTGTTGCTGTCAAGATAAATAAATCCGCGCTGCAGCTGAATGGCGTACCTGAAAACAAAAAAATGGTTAAAACATAACAATAAAACATTGCAGAATAGAATACAGTAAAAAAGAGAAGAACAATAGAGAGAAAATAGAGAGAGAGAGAACAATAAAAACGACAACTATTTTTGGTTTTTTTATTTTATATTTTTTTTGTGTATTTTATTTTTTTTTTACTTTTTTTTTTTTACATTTTTTTTTTTATAACTGTAACTTTTAAAACTGTAACGGTTCCAGGTTTGGGTCTCTCAAAATGCGATGGCATCTTGGGAGACCCTGTGAAAGTGTGTCCTAGTCTGTGCAGTGCTGTACCCTACGCTAAAACTCAACTAGTGTATGGTAGCGTTCAAAACATTCACCAATGCAAAGACCAGGATTGCCAGGACAGGAGGGACAATAATACCGGGTGTCACGCCTAAATCCGCGCTTTCTGCAGACACGACATTTTCTTTGGGGGGCTTGTTGGGTAGGGGTACTCGGGATGGCATAAGGAAAATGCCTCTCATGCAGCCGGCCTACTGCATTTGGTTGGGGAAGGTGAGGTGGAGCACCGTCTGGAAACAGAAGGGCTCTGACGATCTCTTCCTGGAATTTAAGGAAGGATCCAGTCCGTCCTGAAGCTCTGTATAGCACATGAGCGTTCAGCAAAGCCAATTGAAATAAGTATACAGACACTTTTTTGTACCAGCGTCTGGCCTTACGGGCAATTAGGTACGGCGCCAACAACTGGTCGTTGAGGTCCACCCCTCCCATATTTTGGTTATATTCGTGGACACAGAGGGGTTTCTCCACAACACCAGTCGCCGTAGTAATTTGGGTCGTCGTGTCTGCATAAAGGGAGGTAAGAACGAAAACATTCTTATTGTCCCTCCACTTCATAGCGAGCAAATTATTACACTGCAAGCAGGCTCTCTCCCCCAGCCTAAGACGGGAATCTACAAGCCGCTGAGGAAAGCCCCGGCAATTAGGTCGCACGGTGCCACATGCTCCAATTTGATGATCAAAAAGGTGACTAAAAAGTGGCACGCTCGTGTAATAATTGTCCACGTACAAGTGGTACCCCTTTCCGAATAAGGGTGACACCAAGTCCCACACTATCTTGCCAGCGCTTCCTATGTAGTCAGGGCAGTTTGTCGGCTCTACGTGACTATCTTTGCCCTTGTAAACCATAAATCTACATGTATAGCCTGTGGCCCTGTCACAGAGCTTATACATCTTGACCCCGTATCTGGCACGCTTGCTGGGAAGGTACTGTTTGAAAGACAAGCGGCCAGAAAATTTAATCAGGGACTCATCAACGCAGACAACTTGATGGGGAGTAAACAAGTCTGCAAAACTTTGGTTGAAGTGGTTTACGAGGGGCCGAATTTTGTAGAGCCGATCGTATTCAGGGTCTCCACGAGGACGACAGAGTTCATTGTCGTTGAAGTGCATGAACCGCAAAATCTGCTCGTATCGTGCCCTGGTCATGGAGGCAGAGAACACGGGCATATGGTGAATTGGGTCAGTGGACCAATATGACCGCAACTCACTCTTTTTGGTTATGCCCATGTTGAGGGAAAGGGCCAGAAAGACCTTAAATTCGGAGACCGTAATTGGTCTCCAATCTCTGGCAAGGGAGGACTGGGGAATAGTGGCGATGTGTTGACCAGCGTACAAATTGCTTTGGTCCACAATAGATCTATAGAGATCTTCGGTGAAAAACAGTGAATAAAAATCCAGTGGCGTAAAATCAACTGTTTCCACCTGAATTCCGGGTTGGCCAGTGAATGGGGGCAATACGGGTGCTGCAGAAGTGGTGGGTACCCAATTCGGATTGGCCAATGCAGCAGGAAGGGCACTATGGGCACGACGGGCCTGTCTTTGTCTTCTTGGTGGCAGCGGGACCCTACTAGTGCTTGCCACCTCACCAGCTTGAACTGCACTTATGGGACTCGCCACGTCACCACGAGATACTGCAGTGCTGGATGTACGACCAGGGTGTACTAGGCCGCTGGTGCTTGCCAGTTCACCAGAAGGAGTAGCGGCACTAGTACTGCTCTGCTCCATACGAGGGACCTGCGGTTCTTGCACTTCAAGGACAGAAGAAGAAGTTCGGGGTCTGGTACGCCTGACCCTAGCAGGGACCACAACTCCGTCGTCAGAGCTATCTGTCATGGAGCTGCTGTCCTCTACAGGATCGTATTCTGAGCCTGAACTTGACAGATGATTGACTTCCTCTTCACTATCTGTCATACTCAGAAACGTGTAGGCCTCTTCACTAGTGTACCTTCGATTTGCCATTTTGGCCTCTAAATTTAGGGGTACACTAGTGAGACTCACATGCAAAAAAGCTCCTGACTGTCAGCGACTGATTCAAAACGCTACCAAAAAACTGTTAGCGATCACAGGGATCAGGCCTGACTCTGCGAACGCTGCAGTTATGTGTGCTTAGTGTTTTGTGACAGTTATCGATCGATACTGCACTTGGGTGGGCTGGGCTGGGCTGGGCTGGGCCGAGGAGCAAAACGCAGGTGCTAGCAGGTATCTGGGCTGATCCCGCTAACACTGCGTTTTTTTGGGGGACCCTAAACTGCTGGGGAGTATAGATCTGATCGGATCAGATATCGATCCGCTCAGATACTATAGCACTAAGGGAGGTGTATGCTGCGTGCGTGGGTGTTAGCGGTACTGGCGCTAACCTGACGCTGCCTGGGGCGACGCAGACCTTATCTGACCCTAAAAACTTAACTTATATCACCGCCGGGCAATTAGGGGGTTAAACCTTTATAAGGTAATAAACGGCGGGTGCCCTAAAACTATAATAAACTGTAATAAACTGTAATAAACTACAAAAAACAAACCAACTAACCAGCGTCACCCGTAACAATTATATGGTGATCACTGGTGAAAGGGTTAACTAGGGGGCAATCAAGGGGTTAAAACCTTTAGAAAGTAGTATATGGGGGTCCCTGTCGCTATAAAACACTGACAGCGAACCTATATACTTACCTCCCTAACTAGCGTCACCTGTGTCACTAATACAGCGATCAGAAAAACGATTGCTTAGTGACACTGGCGACGGGGGGTGATCACGGGGTTAAAACTTTATTAGGGGGGGTTAGGGGGGTACCCTGGACCTAAGGGGGGTACCCTAGACCTAAAGGGGGCTAACCTAACTGCCCTAACACTTATAACTGACACAAACTGACACCAATGCAATAATCAGAAAAAAAAAAAAACCTGCTATTGGTGTCAGTATGTGTGGGGGTACAGGGGGGTGATCGGGGGGTGACTGGGGGGTGACAGGGGGGTGACAAGTGTGCCTGCGTGTTCTACTGTATGTGTAGTGTTGGTGCACTTACTTGGATGTCTTCTCTCCTCGGCGCCGGACGAAAAGACCGTCTCGAGGAGAGATGACATCACTTCCTCCGCTTCTGTTTACATTCACAGAAGCCGAGGAAGCACATCATTGGCCAGGAGCGATCGCGAGGGGGGAGCCACGAATGAGTGGCCTCCCCCTCACCTTCGTTCGACCCTGACCTCGATCCGACCGCCGCTGGCACCGGGGGGGGGTCCGATCGGACCCCCCACCCGCGGGCAGGCAAGGACGTACCTGTACGTTCTTTTGCCTGCCCGTGCCATTCTGCCGACGTATATAGTCGTGCGGCGGTCGGCAAGTGGTTAACTAGACCAACGGTGCTTACACAGCTGGTAAACTCAATGTCTAGGAAAGGGCAGATATCATCTATATATGAATCACTAATAATGCAGATATCCAAGACTATGTCACTAAAATGCAGGACAAGTTGGGGGGAGGATATAGGTCACATTACAGATGAGGAATGGTCTGCTATAATGGAGACTGTGCCTAAAGTGTCTCTTTCCTCTTCCCAAAAAGTCACGCAACTATTCATTATACACCGAACCTACCGTACCCCCTATAAATTATATAAATGGAACAGAAGAGATGAACCATTTTGCCCCCGTTATAAGATAGATAATGGCACCCTTATACACATGCTCTGGAAGTGCCCAAAATTACAAAGATACTGGTCTGAAATAATCAGCTCTATAAATAAAATATGGAATCTTACATTTGTGGTTGACCCCAAGCTGTGTCTGTTGGGATGGTTGGACGAAGAACTATATACACCACATACGTATATAGCAATCACCAGAATGTTGTTTATTGCTAGAAAACTTATAGCTAAGAAATGGCTTTCGGTGACACCACCGACACACGCAGAATGGGTGAATACCATAAATGAAACTCTATTGAGGGAAAAGCTGACATACCAACACAGGGGTAGCCCAGCAAAATTTGAACGTATATGGGATCCTTGGTTTGAGGTACCTGGTTTAGCCCCCTTCCAATTGGTCCAAAATAAAATACTAGGTGGCAGAACGCAGACGCCTACCCCCCTTGTTTGAGGAGGGAGGCTGTCTACATTGAATGGATACAGGATGCTATGTCATAGGGACTCAGAATATAGATCAAACTGTCAATAATTTTGATGAGAAGTTGTCTTACTCTGCGGTGACGAGTTATAAGGTTTTAATTATATATTAGTTAAAAGAAGAAAGCAGACACTATCCCCCCCCCCATTGTTTAGGGGGGAGAGGTACCTCTACACCGACCGATTGTCCGTTGAAGGACCGGGAGCGGAGTAGGGGTACAAAGTACTAAAAGGACACACTAACTAATTATAGAAAATACGAGGTAAAGCTGAAATTGGTATAGATGTGTAAAGATTTGTTTTCATAGATTGATTGTAAGCCTATATATACCATAAAATTGCAGGAAACATAAGCTGATTGACTGTATATTTGGATAATAATATGTCCTTGGCAACGTAATTTGATGTATGTTTTTGTTTTAAGGAAGAGTTTTTTCTCTTCTTATGTTTTAAAAATCAATAAAAAGAATCTGATTTAAAAAAAAATGGACTCCTCAGGTTAACAATTTTGACAGTCAAATAATTGATGTCTGCCCTAAGGTACAAAGGCTTCACCAATTTCAACTGTTTCTCCATCTTTGCCTTCCTCTTTATTTTGTTATGACCTTGTGCTCTCTATTAAATGACATTTTTTTGAAGGGACAAATACTTGGCTATGTGTTTTACTTCAAAAAGGACAGTTTGTTTATGAGTAGGCAGGTACTTTTAAAAAATACAATATCAAACTAACAAGGAACACCAACATAGGTGAGGTTTGAGGTTAAAAAATACAAGATAATAATTGTGTTGTGGTAACTTGACACACAAAAGGAAAAAACAAATTGTTATGGAGATCACAATAAAAAACACAAAAAAATAAAAAATATTAAAATATTATGGAGATCACTAAAAAAATAAATAAATAAATAAAAAATAAATAAATAAATAAATATATATATATATATATATATTATATATATATATATATATATATATATATATATATATATATATATATATATATATATATATATATATATATATATATATATATATATATATATATACATATATATATATATATATATATATATATATATATATATTATTCTGGAGGTCACTAGAAAAAAAACACAAAAAAATAATAATAATAAATAATAAGGTTCGCACCAGAACCTGCAAATGGACCGAAAATTCGCACGAACATTAGAACCCCATTGACGTCTATGGGACTCGAACATTCAAAATCAAAAGTGCTCATTTTAAAGGCTAATTTGCATTGTATTGTCCTAAAAAGGGTTTGGGGAACCGAGTCCTGCCCCAGGGGACATGTATCAATGCAAAAAAAACTTTTAAAAACGGCTGTTTTTTCGGGAGCAGTGATTTTAATGATGCTTAAAGTTAAAAAAAAAAAGTGAAATATTCTTTTAAATATCGTACCTGGGGGGGTGTCTATAGTATGCCTGTAAAGTGGCGCGTGTTTCCTGGCTTAGAACAGTCCCTGCACAAAATGTCATTTTTAAAGGAAATAAAGTCATTTAAAACTGCTTGCGGCTTTAATGTAATGTCGGGTCCCGGCAATATGGATTAAAATCAGTGAGACAAACGGCATGGGTACCCCCCAGTCCATTACCAGGCCCTTTGTGTCTTGTATGGATATTAAGGGGAACCCAGCACCCAAATTAAAAAAGGAAACAGCAATATATAGGCTCTGCACTCTGAACAGCAGTATACAGGCGGTGCAAACAAAATAGGGACTGTAGGTTTGTTGTTAAGTAGAATCTGTTTGTAATTTTGAACTGGTACATTTTTAACGTGTTTAGCTCCAGCCAAAAAATCTATTTTAAGCTTTTTGGAAAACATAGGGAAGGGTTATCACCCCTGTGACATTTGTTTTGCTGCCTGTGCTCCTCTTCAGAAGATTTCACCTCACTTTTTGTCCCAATGACAAATGTTTTTTGTCATTTGTCATGTTTTTTTTTGTTTCACAAAAAAAAAAATTTTGTGAAACAAGGATTGGTGATAAAGCATCAGTGGAAAGGAGAAATGTTTTTCCCATATTAACTCTTACAGAGAATTGCTCTTCCTAGGGGTAGATTTCATCTCACTTCCTGTTGTCTCCTTCTGTTTGCAAGTAGGAGTCGTTTGTAAGTTGGATGTTTGAAAGTAGGGGCCTGCCCTATATACTCAGCAGAAACTTGGGCCTTAGGTGTTGTTGTGGCCACAACACTGTAAGCCCTCACAGGGCCCTACTGTGAAATATTAGATCAAGAATTGTAATTACATGCCCAACAGGGGCAGAAAAATTGGGCCTTTGGTGGTGGTGGTGGTGCCACAACACTGCAACCCCTCACAGATACTCTAGTTGGAACGCAAGAACGAGCCCTGCTGCAAAGTATTGCATCAAAAATTGTAATTACACGCCCCTGTTAGACAGGGGCTGAAAAATTGGGCCTTAGGCACTGGTGCCACAACACTGCAATCCCTCACAGATACTCTAGTTGGAATGCAGGAACGAGCCCTGCTGCAAAGTATTGCATCAAAAATTTTAATTACACAGCCCTGTTAAACAGGGGCTGAAAAATTGGGCCTTAGGCACTGGTGCTGTTGCCACAACACTGCAACCCCTCACAGATACTCTAGTTGGAACGCAGGAACGAGCCCTGCTGCAAAGTATTGCATCAAAAATTGTAATTACACGCCCCTGTTAGACAGGGGCTGAAAAATTGGGCCTTAGGCACTGGTGCCACAACACTGCAACCCCTCACAGATACTCTAGTTGGAATGCAGGAACGAGCCCTGCTGCAAAGTATTGCATCAAAAATTGTAATTACACACCCCTGTTAAACAGGGGCTGAAAAATTGGGCCTTAGGCACTGGTGCTGGTGCCACAACACTGCAACCCCTCACAGATACTCTAGTTGGAACGCAGGAACGAGCCCTGCTGCAAAGTATTTCATCAAAAATTGTAATCACACGCCCCTGTTAGACAGGGGTGAAAAATTGGGCCTTAGGCACTGGTGCTGGTGCCACAACACTGCAACCCCTCACAGATACTCTAGTTGGAACGCAGGAACGAGCCCCGCTGCAAAGTATTGCATCAAAAATTGTAATTACATGCCCCTGTTAGACAGGGGCTGAAAAATTGTGCCTTAGGCACTGGTGGCGGCGCCCAGAACCAAAAATGTTCTTACAAGCTATCAGCTTGTTTTTCCCATATTAACTCTTACAGGAGAGAATTTCTCTTCCATGGGGTAGATTTCATCTCACTTCCTGTTGTCTACTTCTGTGTGCAAGTAGGAGTCGTTTGTAAGTTGGATGTTTGAAAGTAGGGGCCTGCCCTATATACTCAGCAGAAATTTGGGCCTTAGGTGTTGTTGTGGCCACAACACTGTAAGCCCTCACAGGGCCCTGCTGTGAAATATTAGATCAAGAATTGTAATTACAACTGTTGAACAGGGGCTGAAAAATTGGGCCTTAGGCACTGGTGCTGGTGCCACAACACTGCAACCCCTCACAGATACTGTAGTTGGAACGCAAGAACGAGCCCTGCTGCAAAGTATTGCATCAAAAATTGTAATTACACGCCCCTGTTAGACAGGGGCTGAAAAATTGGGCCTTAGGCACTGGTGGCGGCTCCCAGAACCAAAAATGTTCTTACAAGCTATCAGCGTGATCATTGAGGAGGAAGAGGATAATTACTCAGGATAGTCACTCAGCATCAGCATAGGCAGTCTTTGAAGGGATCTGAGATTTCAAAGAAAAATTATTTGGTTACATCAGCATCAGGTGCTTGGTAGCTGGTGGTGATCCAAGACTGATTCATTTTTATGAAGGTCAGTCGATCGACTGAGTCGGTGGACAGACGCACCCTGTGATCAGTTACAAAGCCTCCAGCAGCACTGAATGTGCGTTCCGAAAGAACACTGGACGCAGGACAGGCCAGTAGCTCAATTGCATACTGTGCAAGCTCTGGCCAGTGATCCATCCTCAAGACCCAGTAACCCAGAGGATTTTCGGTGGGAAAGGTGTCCAAGTCAGATCTAGCCCCTAGGTATTCCTGCACCATGTAAAACAGACGCTGGCGATGGTTGCTGGAACCGATCGTACCTTGGGGCTGCGGACTAAAAAATTGTCTGAACGCATTGGTCAGACGGCCACCTTCTCCACCGCTCCTTCTTTGACTGACCGAAGCCTCAGCAACACGTTGTCCAGAAACAGGAGTTTGTAACCTCCCAGTCTCTCGGAATACAGTGCACAGACCTTTCTGCAAGGCCTCCCGAAGATGTTTCATCCTCTGCTCCCTCTGCGATAGCAAGATAAGGTCCGCAACCTTACCCTTGTAACGTGGATCAAGGAGGGTTGCCAGCCAGTATTGGTCCTTCTCCTTGATACCACGAATACGAGGATCCTTACGCAGGCTTTGCAGGATCAGGGAGGCCATGCAGCATAGGTTTGCTGAGGCATTCGGTCCGGAGTCCTCTGGGTCACTAAGGACGACATGGTCCGCAGCCCCCTCCTCCCAGCCACGTACAAGTCCATGTGTTTCTTGGGACTGATCCCTTAAAGACTGCTGCTGATGCTGAGTGCCAGGCTCCACCTCCATACTGACACAATCCTCCTCCTCCTCATCCTCTTCCTGTGTGATTGGCAGGCACACAGGAACACTGTCTGGATAAAGGGAGCCTTGAGAGCTAAGGAAGTCCTCCTCTTCCTGCCTCTGTTCTGCCTCAAGTGCTCTGTCCATTATTCCACGCAGCGTGTGCTCCAACAGGTGGACAAGGGGGACAGTGTCACTGATGCATGCACTGTCACTGCTCACCATCCTCGTGGCCTCCTCAAATGGTGACAGGACAGTACATGCATCCCTGATCATGGCCCACTGGCGTGGGGAAAAAAAACAATCTCCCCTGACCCTGTCCTGGTGCCATAGTCGCACAGGTACTCATTGATGGCCCTCTGCTGCATGTGCAGCTGCTGCAGCATGGCCAATGTTGAGTTCCACCTGGTGGGCATGTCACAGATTACCACTGCACTACCAAGTTAAGGACGTGAGCCAAACAGGGCACATGGGTAATTTGTCCCTGTCGGAGGGCAGAGAGGAGATTAGTGCCATTGTCGCAAACTACCATTCCTGCCTTAAGTTGGCGTGGCATCAACCACCTTTGAACCTGCCCCTGCAGAGCTGACAGAACCTCTGCCCCAGTGTGGCTCCTGTCCCCCAAGCACACCAGCTCAAGCACCGCATGGCATCTTTTGGCCTGCATACTTGCGTAGCCCCTGGAATGGCTACAGAGCACTGCTGGTTTCGAGGACAAAGCACAGGAAGAGGCCATGGAGGAAGAAGAAGAGGAGGGCGTGGAGGAGAGAGGTGTGTCACAATCATTAGTAGTGGCATTTTGGAGGCGTGGTGGCGGAACAACCTCCAACACTACTGCACCTTGTCCTGCATCCTTCCCAGCTGCCAGCAGAGTCACCCAATGAAACTTAGGTAACGTCCCTGTCCATGCCTGCTAGACCATGAGTCAGCGGTAATATGCACTATATCGCTGACTGCCCTGTCCAGCGAGGCATGGACATTGCCTTCCACATGCCGGTAAAGAGCCGGAATCACCTTCGTGAGAAAAAGTGGCGTTTGGATACCTGCCACTGAGGAACCGCACATTCCACAAATTCACGGAAGGGGGCAGAGTCTACCAACTGAAAAGGCAGCAGTTGAAGTGCTAGCAATTTTGCCAAGCTAGCATTCAACCGCTGGGCATGTGGATGGCTGGGAGCCAACTTCTTTCGGCAGTGCAGCAGCTGGGGCAGGGAAATTTGCGTGGTACAATCTGACGTCGGTGTACTGAAAGCAGATTGCCCACAAGTACTTGGCTGTGACACACCTAATTCTACACCTTCATTCCTCTCAGTGCAGGTCTCAGAGAGGACTGAAGGTATAGTGGGGTTGGAAATCTCAGCTGATGAGGAGCAAGGAGAGGTCCTCTTTGTTCTTTGGTGTGGGTCTTTTAGATACGCTTGCCAACGAACTGCATGGCAGGTCAACATATGTCTGGTCAAGCATGTGGTGCCCAAGCGGGAGATGTTTTGGCCACGCGAGATACGCTTGAGACATATGTTCCAAATAGCAGCGGTGCGATCTGATGCACTTTTTGCGCTATAAACGGAAAAAAAAACGAAAATTTTGAAAAAAAATGATATTTTCTACTTTTTGTTATAAAAAAAATCCAATAAACTCAATTTTAGTCATACATTTAGGCCAAAATGTATTCGGCCACATGTCTTTGGTAAAAAAAAATGTCAATAAGCGTATATTTATTGGTTTGCGCAAAAGTTATAGCGTCTACAAACTAGGGTACATTTTCTGGAGAGTCACAAAAAAGGGGTGATTGGCGCTGTTCCACTAAATATCGTCTATTGTGCAAAAACTGATGTGGTGTATCACATGAAATAAAAAATATGTAGGACTGGTGAAATTACAGTCGTGTGAAAATTGCTGGAATGTATGCGACAAATGCCCACCTATATATAAAGTGCAACGTGTACTATCTCCTTACCAGACAAAAGGTGATCAAAAACACAACCTTATAAGTGAGTATAAAAAGGTGATATGAATTCCTAAAATAACTTTCAGAAAATCCTTAAAACATAACCTAAATGACATAAATATGTGCATAGAAACACAAATATGTGTATAAATTGCTCAAATGGAAATAAAAATAAAAACCTTATAATCATAAAAGTGCAAAAAGGAGAATTTAAAAATAAATCATGAAATCATCAGTCCACAAAATGTCCCAAAAAAGAAAAAAGAAGAAAAAAGAAAAGAAAAAATCTTGAAAACGTTCTTCCTAAAGTGCAAATAGTGAGTCTCTTCGAACTGCTAGCAGTGCTCTTAGTAATGTAAACTCTTCCAGCCTTCCAAAAGTCCCCCAATGTGCCCTCACTCACAGGAAGAATTCAGCCCTGCAGGGGTATCAAGCCTGTCAGCCGTATCCTGCAGCACTGGTCCCTGGTGAAAAGTCCCTCAATCGGATCTCCACTCCTTGTATCCAGATCAGTTCCAGTCACTCCCCGCAGACACATCGGAAGAATTCACCCCTGCAGGGGTATCAAGCCTGTCAGCCGTATCCTGCAGCACTGGTCCCTGGTGAAAAGTCCCTCAATCGGATCTCCACTCCTTGTATCCAGATCAGTTCCAGTCACTCCCCGCAGACACATCCATATAAAACAAAAACGAGCCCCATCGCGTGAATCCGTAAAAAATATGTACTACTTTATTAAAAGTTGTTAAAACAAGCAACAATGATCCGCTGCCCAATTGGCAGTCAAACCAAGTGTGGTGAGAGCAGCGCAGTGCGGCGTGCGTTCCACCGCTCGCTCCACCCCCGGAAGTAAAGCAAAAAAGACAGGACGTATGCGTATCACGTGGCCACGCCTTACGCGTTTCGTCATCCAGACGTCATCTGAGGCGTTTTTGTTTTATATGGATGTGTCTGCGGGGAGTGACTGGAACTGATCTGGATACAAGGAGTGGAGATCCGATTGAGGGACTTTTCACCAGGGACCAGTGCTGCAGGATACGGCTGACAGGCTTGATACCCCTGCAGGGGTGAATTCTTCCGATGTGTCTGCGGGGAGTGACTGGAACTGATCTGGATACAAGGAGTGGAGATCCGATTGAGGGACTTTTCACCAGGGACCAGTGCTGCAGGATACGGCTGACAGGCTTGATACCCCTGCAGGGGTGAATTCTTCCGGTGAGTGAGGGCACATTGGGGGACTTTTGGAAGGCTGGAAGAGTTTACATTACTAAGAGCACTGCTAGCAGTTTGAAGAGACTCACTATTTGCACTTTAGGAAGAACGTTTTCAAGATTTTTTCTTTTCTTTTTTCTTCTTTTTTCTTTTTTCTTTTTTGGGACATTTTGTGGACTGATGATTTCATGATTTATTTTTAAATTCTCCTTTTTGCACTTTTATGATTATAAGGTTTTTATTTTTATTTCCATTTGAGCAATTTATACACATATTTGTGTTTCTATGCACATATTTATGTCATTTAGGTTATGTTTTAAGGATTTTCTGAAAGTTATTTTAGGAATTCATATCACCTTTTTATACTCACTTATAAGGTTGTGTTTTTGATCACCTTTTGTCTGGTAAGGAGATAGTACACGTTGCACTTTATATATAGGTGGGCATTTGTCGCATACATTCCAGCAATTTTCACACGACTGTAATTTCACCAGTCCTACATATTTTTTATTTCATGTGATACACCACATCAGTTTTTGCACAATAGACGATATTTAGTGGAACAGCGCCAATCACCCCTTTTTTGTGACTCTACTTTATTCAGAATTTCACACTGGTGTTATTCTGTGCTGGGGGGGCTGCAGTTCCTTTACTACCTAAGCGCGGAGCTATTTGTTTCTTATATACATTTTCTGGAATTTACACAGCTTTTAGTTTATGACTGCCTATGTAATTTCTTGAGGTGCTAAAATTGGCAGGGCAGTACAAACCCCCCCCAAATGACCCCATTTTGGAAAGTAGACATCCCAAGGAAATTGCTGAGATGCATGTTGAACCCATTGAATATTTATTTTTTTTTGTCCCAAGTGATTGAATAATGACAAAAAAAAAAAAAATTTACAAATAGTTGTCACTAAATGATATATTGCGCACACAGGCCATGGGCCTATGTGGAATTGCACCCCAAAATACATTCAGCTGCTTCTCCTGAGTATGGGGATACTGCATGTGTGGGACTTTTTGGGAGCCTAGCTGCGTACGGGGCCCTGAAAACCAATCACCGCCTTCAGGATTTCTAAGGGTGTAAATTTTTGATTTCACTCTTCACTGCCTATTACAGTTTCAGAGGCCATGGAATGCCCAGGTGGCACAAAACCCCCCCAAATGACCCCATTTTGGAAAGTAGACACCCCAAGCTATTTGCTGAGAGGCATGTTGAGTCCATTGAATATTTTATATTTTGACACAAGTTGCGGGAAAGTGACACTTTTTTTTTTTTGCACAAAGTTGTCACTAAATGATATATTGCGCACACATATAACCACTCAAAGTCATGAATGGTGTACCTGAAGACAAAAAAATGGTTAACAATAAAGCACAGTAAACGGTAAAGTATAAAAAATTGCATACCTGAAAAGCAAACATGATAAAACATAATAACAATAAAACATTGCAGAATAGAATACAGTAAAAAAGAGCAGAACAATAGACAGAGAGAATAGAGAGAGAGAGAACAATAAAACGACAACTATTTTTTTTTATTTTATATATTTTTTTTTTTTACACTTTTTTTGTAACTAACTTTTATAACTGTAACCGGTTCCAGGTTCGGGTCTCTCGAAATGCGATGGCATCTTGGGAGACCCTGTGAAAGTGTGCCTAGTCTGTGCAGTGCTGTACCCTACGCTAATACTCAACTAGTGAATGGTAGCATTCAAAACATTCACCAATGCAAAGACCAGGATTGTCAGGACAGGAGGGACAATAATAGCGGGTGTCACGCCTATATCCGCGCTTGCTGCAGACACGACATCTTTTTTGGGGGGGTTCGTTGGGTAGGGGTACACGGGAGGACATAAAGAAAATGCCTCTCATGCAGCCGACTGCATTTGGTTTGGGATGTGAATGGGGGAAGTACGGGTGCTGCAGAAGCGGTGGGTTCCCAATTAGGATTGGCGAATGCAGCAGGAAGGGCACTATGGGCACGACGGGCCTGTGTTTGTCTTTTTGGTGGCAGCGGGACACTACTTGTGCTTGCCACCTCACCAGCTTGAACTGCACTTATGGGACTCGCCACGTCACCAAGTGATACTGCAGTGCTGGCTTGACTACGACCGGGGTGTACTAGGCCACGGGTGCTTGCCAGTTCACCAAAATGCTACCAAAAAAACTGTTAGCGATCGCAGGGATCAGGCCTGACTCTGCGAACGCTGCAGTTATGCATTTAGTGTTTTGTAAGTGTCAGTGATCGATCAATACTGCACTTGGGTGGGCTGGGCTTGGCCGGGCAGAGGGGCAAAACGCAGGTGCTAGCAGGTACCTGGGCTGATCCCGCTAAAAAGAATGGTGGATAAACCTGCGCTAATGAGCAAGAAAAATTTTTTCTTTTTTTTTTTAACTTCACAAAATGCAGCTGCAACAAAATACTTCAAATATCCATAAAGTAAAAAACATATATAAACTAAAAATTGTGCGCTAGCATAACATGTAATAAGGTTTTACGATTAGAAGGCTCCTTGAGATGATATCCAGAGCTACAATGTATTTAAATCCCAATGCAAGGAAATAACAAAACAACAAATTTATAACATATCTCCATAAAAAATTAATAGAAAAAGAAATAGAAATGAAAGTTCTGAAGATGCGATTGAACACTCAATCGTTTAAAAGACACCACATTCAGTCCATAAAAAACAAAATAGCAAAAACAAAAATTGTGAGAAAAAAAAAAGGCGTTCCTTTGATGTGTCACATCAGGGTAGAAAGGTGAAAAGGGTGCAGAAACACTTCCGAACCACCATTAGTTGCGGGAGAGGAGTAATGGATGTGCCCTTACCCCATTTGTTGGACCTCCTCTGTGGCGAGGTCATACGCACTTGCAGATATAACCCTCTGCAGGGACAGATGAGATATAGATGTCCGGGTCTTGCTTACGAGCACCACCAACTCAGAGCCGATCTTACTGCTGCAGCGTCAGGAGGGAGACTCGTGGTTCGGAGGATCCTGTCTGAGGAGCCCGAGCCATTGGTAAGTGCACAGTCCCAGGTGTCTCCTAGTCCCAGGTGTCTCCTAGTCCCTGGTGTCTCCTAGTCCAGGCTCCAGTGTCTGCAGGATCCCAGGCAACACTGCTCACTATACCTATCCTTCCTGATCCCGCTAACACTGCGTTTTTGGGAACCCTAAACTGCTGGGGACGCTAGTATAGATCTGATCGGATCAGATATTGATCCGTTCAGATACTATACCACTAAGGGAGGCGTATGCTGCGTGCGTGGGTGTTAGCGGTACTGGCGCTAATCTGACGCTGCCTGGGGCGACGCATATCACCGGCGGGCGATCAGGGGGCTAAACCTTTATTCGGTAATAAACGGCGGGTGCCCTGACACTATAAAAAATAAACGAACTAACCAGCGTCACCCGTAACACTTATACGGTGATCAGTGGTGAAAGGGTTAACTAGGGGGCAATCAAGGGGTTAAAACATTTATTAGGTAGTATATGGGGGTCCCTGTCGCTATAAAACGCTGACGGCGAACCTAAATATTTACCTCCCTAACTAGCGTCACCAGCGACACTAATACAGCGATCAGAAAAATGATCGCTTAGTGACACTGGTGATGGGGGGTGATCAAGGGGTTAAAACTTTATTAGGGGGGGTTAGGGGGGTACCCTAGACCTAAAGGGGGCTAACAGTAACTGTCCCACCACAGTAACTGTCACAAACTGACACCATGCAGTAATCAGAAAAAAAAAAAAAACTGCTTGGTGTCAGTTTGTGACAGGGGGGGGATTGGGGGGGGCGATCGGGGGGGATCGGGGGGGTTTTGTGTGCCTGGCATGTTCTACTGTGTGTGTAGTGTTTGTGCACTCACATTGATGTCTTCTCTCCTCGGCGCCAGAACGGAAAATACCGAGCCGAGGAGAGATGACATCATTTCCTTTGCTGCTGTTTAGCATACAGCAGCAAAGGAATGTTCCTATTGGCCGGCGGCGATCGCAAGGGGGGGCCACAAACGGATGTCCTCCCCCTCACCTCCGATTGCCGGGGGACAAAAGAGGACCGCCTCGGGCACAGAGGGTGGTCCGATCGGACCCCCCACCCGCGGGAGGCGAATCACGTGTATGTACGTGATTTTGCCTGCCTGTGCTGCCTTGCCGACGTACATCGGCATGAGGTGGTCCTTAAGTGGTTAACTGAACACTGTACAGAGGTCGCACTACACTAATTTGTAGTTTTAGCTGAACACTGTGAGGAGGACGCACTACACTAATTTGTAGCTTTAGCTGAACACTGTTCAGAGGACACACTACACTAACTTGTAGCTTTAGCTGAACACTGTGAAGAGGTCACACTACACTAACTTGTAGCTTTAGCTGAACACTGTGAGGAGGACGCACTACACTAACTTGTAGCTTTAGCTGAACACTGTGCAGAGGTCGCACTACACTAACTTGTAGTTTTAGCTGAACACTGTGAGGAGGACGCACTACACTAACTTGTAGCTTTAGCTGAACACTGTGCAGAGGTTGCACTACACTAACTTGTAGCTTTAGCTGAACACTGTGCAGAGGTCACACTAAACTAACTTGTAGCTTTAACTGAACACTGTGAGGAAGACGCACTACACTAACTGTAAATAGTCTAGCTGCCTGACTGTGGTACTAATAGGATCAAAAGAACACCAGCAATTTTCTTCAGGTAGCTGTAAATACTGTAATAAGACAAGCCTGCCTGTCAGTAGGAAGATAACAGGGACGGATCTAGCTAAACGGAATACTGTGTGTGTGTATATATATATATATATATATATATATATATATATATATATACACAACACCTGGGATGCATATATATACACAATACACTGTAAGTGCAGCTAACTCACTGACTGTCCTGCCTAATCTAGCTAACTCAAATGAAATGACACTGTCTCTCTGTCTATCTAAGCATGCTGGAACACACTACACAGGGCCGCCGTGCAGGTGGACTTATATAGTGTGGGACGTGTTCTAAACCCCCTGAGCCATAATAATTATGGCTCTCTCTACTGACGGCGCTGTGATTGGCCAAGCATGCGGGTCATAGTGCATGCTTGGCCAATCATCAGCCAGCAATGCACTGCGATGCTGCATTAAATTATGGGCTGTGACGCACCACACGAATTTGGCGCGAACGGCCCATAATGTTCGCAATTCGGCAAACGATCAAACAGACCATGTTCGAGTCAAACATGGGTTCGACTCAAATGAGAAGCTCATCCCTACTTCACAGTAAGAGCTGTGGAAATGTGTAATGTCTCGTACACACAGCCGGACTTCATGACAGAAAAAGTCTGATGGGAGCTTTCGGTCGGACATTCCGACAGTGTGTATGCCCCATCTGACTTTTTCTGTCGGCATTTCCGATGGACTTAGATATAGAACATGTTCTAAATCTTTCTGTCGGAAATGCCGACGGAGTTTAGCCCGTTGGCAAGTCCAGCGGTGTGTACGTGGCATAAGACTCCCTCAAGAGCTGGTTCTGTCCAGCTCAGCAGATTGCCGTAAAAAAAAGGCCTGGATTATTTCCTAAATGAACATAACATAACTGACTTACATTCATACTGTAGGTAAAGTTGATCCAGGGAATATGTGAATGCCTCTTGGGGGATCAGGAAGGAATTTGTTCCCTTGCTGGAGCAAATTGAATCATGCTTTGCTGGGGTTTTTTGCCTTCCTCTGGATCAACTGTGGGTATAGGATTGTGTATATGGGATTGTATATTTTTTTTCCCCTTTTATTAGTTGAAGTAGATGGACTTGTGTCTTTTTTCAACCAGACAGACTATTACCTTCTTTAGTAAATTATCTCAAATGCAGAGGCAAAAAAATATAAAGGTCTCTAGTTTGTTTCATTCTTTCTGTATGACCCTAAAAGCCGTCTCTCTGAGAAACAAATAGAGACCTGTTTTGACAAAATATACAGGCAAGGCACAGTCAATCGAAGGGGCAATCAAAGGGGCAGGTTAAGACACCGTTCAGCAAAAGAAAAAAAAAAACAATGTAGAACAGAGATCTTCAAACTTTCTAAAAAAAAAAGGTCAGTTGACTGTTCCTCAGATTTTGAGGGGGCCAGACTGTGGCCTGTGTGAGTAGAAAATGCTCTGGTGTCAAAGGGATTAAACAATGCCCCATCATTGGTATTAGTAGGAGGATTATTGTCCCATTGTTGGTATCAGGGGAAGGAGTAGTGCCGTATCCTTGGTGTCAGAGGAAAGAACAATGCCGAAATGGTGTCAGTGGGAAGTATAGTGCCCCAACGTTGATGTCAGTGGTAAGAGTAGTGCCCTATTATTAATATCAGTGACAGAAAGTATACCACATTGTCTGTGTCAGTGGGAGGAATAGTAAAGGTACTGACTGGACTGGACTGGATAAAGGTAAGCAAAGGTCCACATCTCGACCCGGGGCTGCAGTTTGGAGATCACTGATGTAGAGGTATCAGGACTTACAAGATCTGCACACAGATATAGCAGATATTCAGGAGCGCTAAACTCTATAGGGAGGGGAAATGCCTGTGTCCAACAAAATCTTGAAATAGGCATTAATCATTGAAAAGAACTGGATACGTTTATTGAAGATATACAGAAAACCATTGCATTTTGGGAATATGCGTTCTCTTAATAAGGCCTAAAAAACACATATTATATACATAAACTCAATTTCAATCAGTCTTTTTCTTCAATAACCTTTTACCGTTATTTTCAAAATCAGTGCCTACTTTGATTTTATGTTGGATGCAAACTTCACCCGCTTCTAAGAAATATAAAATACTGTCTGCATGCAAGTGTTTCCTTAAAATAAAAAAGTGAGAATTACAGATGGAGGAAATTTTTCATGACTCACTCATCTATGTACAGGACTCCAAAATGGAAAATTGACAAATATTTTCTTTGTCCCATTACATTTTACGTATAGATGTGTAAGAGAAGAAAGCACAAATATGTGTGTATGTATGGTATTGAAAAAGGATAAACACAGCTTTATTTATTTAAATAATAGTTTGCACAGCCTATAATCATCTTAAAAAGCCCTAAAGGGTTTGCTTTTTCTAAATAGAGCTTATCTGTCAAAATGTCATCCACTAAATGTGCAAGTATAAAAGTATATAGTATACTTTAAAAGTATATATATATATATATATATATATATATATATATATATATATATATATATATATATATATGTATGTATATATAAAAGTATCCTTCTATTAAAACATACATAGCTACTGTATACATATTTGTACATCCCATACGATTTTATAAATGGATATATCCACAAAAACTTTAATGGCAGAATCAATTCTAAAAGCCGTATTAAACCCAAAACCTATCTGCAATATATTGCAGCTTACCAAACCTTGGATATGGCTGCATTAGTTTTCTTTCTTAGGCTTTTTCCCTCTGTTTTCACCTGATGGCCAGAAAAACTCCTCCTGCAGTGCCTTCACTGAGATTCTTTTCATGTTTGAAGTAATTTCAGCAAAGTAGGGATATATATATATATATATATATATATATATATATATATATATATATATATATATATACACACACACACACACACACACAGTATCTCACAACAGTGAGTATACCCCTCACATTTTTGTAAATATTGTACTATATCTTTTCATGTGACAACATTGAAGACATGACATTTTAAATTTGCTGCCCCCTCAAAATAACTCAACACATAGCCATTAATGTATACACTGTTGGCAACAAAAGTGAGTACACCCCTAAGTGAAAATGTCCAAATTGGGTCCAATTAGCCATTTTCCCTCTCTCCAGTGTCATGTGACTCGTTAGTGTTACAAGATCTCAGGTGTGAATGCGGAGCAGGTGTGTTAAATTTGGTGTTATCGCTTTCACTCTCTCATACTGGTCACTGGTAGTTCAACATGGCACCTCATGTCAAATAACTCTCTGAGGATCTGAAAAAAAGAATTGTTGCTCTACATAAAGATGGTCTAGGCTATAAGAAGCTTGCCAAGACCTTGAATTGGAGCTGCAGCACAGTGGCCAAGACCATACATTGGTTTAACAGGACAGGAGATTCCACTCAGAACAGGCCTCGCCATGGTCGACCAAAGAAGTTAAGTGCACGTGTTCAGCGTCATATGCAGAGGTTATCTTTGGGAAATAGACATATGAGTGCTGCCAGCATTGCTGCAGAGGTTGAAGGGATGGGGGGGTCAGCCTGTCAGTGCTCAGACTATACACCGCACACTGCATCAAATTGGTCTGCATGGCTGTCGTCCCAGACGGAAGCCTCTTCTAAAGATGATGCACAAGAAAGCCTACAAACAGTTTGCTGAAGACAAGCAGACTAAGGACATAGATTACTGGAACCATGTCCTGTGGTCTGTTGAGACCAAGATAAACTTATTTGGTTCAGATGGTGTCAAGCGTGTGTGGCGGCAACCAGTTGGGGAGTACAAAGACAAGTGTGTCTTACCTACAGTCAAGCATGGTGGTGGGAGTGTAATGGTCTGGGGCTGCATATGTTCTACCTGCACTGGGAAGCTACAGTTCATTGAGGGAACCATGAATGCCAACATGTACTAGACATGTGCAATTCATTTAGTTCCAAATTCATTTGGGAACCATGAATGCCAACATGTACTGTGACATACTGAAGCAGAGCATGATCTCCTTCCTTCAGAGACTGGGCCGCAGGACAGTATTCCAACATGATAGCGACCTCAAAAACACCTCCAAGATGACCACTGCCTTGCTAAAGAAGCTGGGGGTAAAAGTGAAGGACTGGCCAAGCATGTTTCCAGACCTAAACCCTACTGAGCATCAAATAGAAGGTGGAGGAGCGCAAGGTTTCTAACATCCACCAGCTCCGTGATGTCGTCATGGAGGAGTGGAAGAGGACTCCAGTGGCAACCTGTGAAGCTCTGGTGAACTCCATGCCCAAGATGGTTAAGGCAGTGCTGGAAAATAATGGAGGCCACACAAAATATTGACACTTTGGACATTTTCACCTAGGGGTGTACTCACTTTTGTTGCCAGCGGTTTAGACATTTATGGCTTCCATTTTCCCTCCCCTATTTCTCTGGTTATGCCAGCTTCACATGATTTTAATTGTTTATTGATTTTAAATTGGATTGTACCGCCCCCTTTTCTGGAGGAATGGATATCTTTTCTATATAAACTTGATTTTATTGTAAATCTGTATGCTATGAGGAAGGCTCCAGCCGAAACATGTTAGCGCTTTAGATGTCGCACTGCGCAGTGCTCAATAAAGATTTAATAAGAAGCAATAGAGTTGCCGGCTTTTTTTGTTATTATGATGTTTATGGGACACAGCAAGCCTGAGCACCGTTATTCAGCTCATCATTCTACAATCATGCAGTGGAGCTTGGGTGACTTTTTATCTACATTACCATTAATGGCTGTGTGTTGAGTTATTTTGAGGGGGCAGCAAATTTACGCTGTTATACAAGCTGTACACTCACTACTTTACATTGTAGCAAAGTGTCATTTCTTCAGCGTTGTTATATGAAAAGATATAATGAAGTATTTACAAAAATGTAAGGGGTGTACTCACTTTTGTGAGATACTGTATAACCAGTCTGCAACATTGACAGAAAAAGGATTCTGTGTCTGGCAGCAGAGAAGACATTTACACACACACAGGGTTTATGTGTTTTTTTTTCTGCAATAAACATTCCTCACACATACGCAGAGTCATGGGTACAGGAACAGTGTACCCAATACATCAAATGACTCCTTCAGGGCTAAGTGTTACATATAGCTTGGACACCTGGTTGCAAAGGGACATGTAATATTCCTCCTGTCTCCCCACAATGTAGTGCTTGGTGTCTGAGCGGCCTGATCAAGGCCAATTGAGGAAGTTTGCACAGTTCTATGTACTTTTCAACACATGGGAATCTTCTGCAGCAGATGAGCACAGGGTAAATAGATATAGGATACTTAACTTTGCTCCTCTAGAGTGAATACTTAGACCCTTACTAACAATGTATGTGTTCACTTTAAATGTTTTCTCTATTTTCTTTTTTTTCCTTTTTTTTTAGTTTTAACAAAGCTTGAAAGATTTCTAAAAACATACCAGCTGTGTGTCCATAGTAACCACATAGGTGAGATATAGCAGAGCTTTTATATATTTTGCTGTCTGTAGCATGCATAATCTGGGTTCATCTTGGCAGTGAAGCAGTTTAGGTTGTTTAAAGCTCTTAGAAAAGGAAACTCATAAATTGCCAAATATTGATCCATCTATCATTAAAAATAGCAATTGAATAAATCTCTTAGTGGTCCTACTGATTGTTTTAGTTGAACAGAAAAATACACAAATGTTCTGACTGAGGTAGTTTCAGACTTTTTGTCTGAAACAATATATACTGCATTCTTAAAAGGGTACTCAAGATCTCAGACATTCTTTCCAAAACAGGCCATTGTTTCCATTCAGTTGTGTTGACCGTTGCCATTTCTTCAACTTGCACATGATAACTAATATTTAAGTGCAGTATACACATTCAGTTATTAACTAGTACTTTTAAAAACTGCTTGTAGGTAGCCTCAGCACATACAGTTATCTGTGACAGGACAGTCTTACTGGCTGAGAGGAGAAGTGGGACTACAATTGTATCATACTTACTTTCTCATGCAGAAATGTTATATTATATTCAGAATGTGTTTGCGTTTTCCTGCTGTTTTATGAAATCCTGTTGAGGCTGTAACTGTGCTCTAACTCGTCTCCAGCAGCCATCTTGGAGAAGCCTCATGTTCTGATTGGTACCAAGATCTCTCAAGATTTTGTTGACCATTTTCTGTTAGCTTCCATATAAAAGAGAGCCCAGCCACCATTTTGAGAGACATGTGTGTGGAATGAGTGAGAGAAAAGTATACTACCTGTGAGGGAAAGCTAGGCCTTACTCAGGGAGAGTGTTCCAGCCTACAGGGACAGAACAGGGTTCTTCAGGAGTCCTGCCTATTAGCACTGCTGCTGTGCTTGTGATAGAAGATCATCTGAGACACTGTATTTTCCTGTTAAATCATCTCTGCTGCATCTGTGGAACCTGCTTATGGATAGCAGCCTATGGCAAGTAATCAAAATGTGCCTTGTATACCATGGATGTGCCTGAAGAGAGGAATAATAACTACAGTGCCAGTTTACTGAGTTTACTGAGCTGCATACTGTACCTTTGGTGAATGGACTGTGAATCTGTGCCTTATATACTAACAAGAGAACTGTTTACTCCACTTTTGTAAATATAATTTTCCACTGTTGCTTATCTGGCAATTAACCAGTTGCCGACCAGCCGCCAGCATTATACTGCAGCAGTTCGGCACGATCCCGCGAGCTGTCGTAGCTATACATCAGCTCCTTTAAGCGGGATAGCAGGCACGCGCACACCGCCGGAGGCGCGTGCACATGCCCACTGCACTCGTGGGGTGCCGATCCTCATGACCGGCGGTCACGATGGCGGCTGGCCATGAGCGATCGCGGGCACGAGAGGCAGAACAGGGACGTGTGTGTAAACACACACATCCCTGTTCTGTTCTGAGAGGAGATGCAGATCGTGAGTTCCTAATAGCTAGGAACCACAATCTGTCATCTCCTATAGTCAGTCCCTTCCCCCTACAGTTAGAACACACAGTCAGGGAACACAGTTAACCCCTTGATCGCCCCCTAGTGTTAACCCTTTCCCTGCCAGTGACATTTGTACAGTATTCAGTGCATTTTTATAGCACTGATCGCTGTATAATTGTCAATCGTCCCAAAAACGTGTCAAAAGTGTCCGAAGTGTCCGCCATAATGTCGCAGTCATGATAAAAATCACAGATCACCACCATTACTAGTAAAAAAAAAAATAATAAAAATGCCGCAGTGTGTTTCTTTCTATAATACAGCCACGCTAATTCCCCAGCTTACATGCTTATCAATCATTAACGTCCAATTCCGTAATACAATTGCCTTGGCCATCCTCCAGATTCCCTGAAATTGTAAAAAGAATCTCTGTACACATACATTTTTTGATAGAATACTTTGATAGAATTTGCTGGATTTGATAGAATACTTAGTCTGAGCATCTTATATGCAGGGTACTGTTCCTCCTCTTCGTCCTCTGCACCAAATGCTACACAGAATTGTTCTTTGCAACATTCTTCTGTGAGGAAAAAGGAAACGGACAGAATGACAATGGTCGCCATTCAACTGGGAAGAAAACTGGTGCTGGACCTTAAATTAATAATAATACTGAGGACAGCACAGGAAATATGGTAAATGCTTTAGCTTGCTTTGTTTTTTTATTAAAAAAAAATCCTGGGCAGTATTTTATTTAAAAAAAAAAGTAAAAGCTGAATGCAGGGGTTAATGCAGGGGTTCTCACACACATCTGTAAGATTCTGTCTGGATTTAAACCCATAATCTGTTCTTGAACATCTGTCCTTTCCATTGCTTTAAGCACCTGCTCCTGCCTCGCATTCCTGTTTCTGAGTTTCCAGCAGCCCCTAGGAATTTATACCTCTGTAGCTCCTAATAGAGATTGCTGGAGCATTTTCTCTGTCTACGTCAACATTGGATGCTGATCCAGTGACCTTGTTTTTTTTTTACCCCCAGCTGTCTTCTGTTCTCCAAGTTGTCTGGTCAGTGTGTAGAATGTCCATTTCTTCCTAGGTATTATTTTTTGTTGCATATACTGTATACTCTGTTTTTGCTTCTTGCTGGTGCCCCTTTTTCATAGCTACCTTGTATGTTCTTTGTTTAAAGCGGTATTAGACCCAAAACAAAAATTTTATATATTGAAGCTTACCGTTCCTTAGTTGTGAGATGTGAGGGCTGCATTAATTTTTTTTTTTTTACTTTTTCCTCTTTATTTCATCTGGTGATCCAGCCAGTAACAGACTTCCTGTCCAAGGGTGTCTGTATTCTGGATGAAGCAATAAGCCAGAAACCTTTGGACAGCAGCATTGTCATTCTAGGGAGAGGGTTGAGTTAGACTAGCAGGTTTAGGTAGACATGTCTAACAAATTGTAGCTGAACTCCAGCTAACACTTTGTAAGCAGTTACAGCAAACTGTTTTTACTTTTCGGATACAGATTTTACATAAATGAATGAATTGGTTTGCCTCATCCTTCTAACTGCTACTTTGTCTGTAGCTTGATCTGCTATAGTAAGATGAATAACCGACGTACTGGCTGCATTACCAGGTGAAAATAAAGGAAAAAAGTCTAAAAAAAAAAGCAAACTAATGCAGCTACCACTAACATTTTGCTAACCCCACACACCTTTTACTATGGTATGCTATGTGCACTGATTTCTGCCCAAATGACAATTGTCCCTTTTTTATCAAGTTCAAAAAGTTCAAAGGCATGCCTTATCACCGAGCTAAGTGAATTTTAACTTATCTTACTGAAGAGGTGAATCTGTACTCATCACTATTTTCCTTGCATAGGTCTTGAGTATTCTTTGCAATATGATTTTCCACATAGCCTTGCCTCATATACCAAGCTAAATGAAAATTTACTTTGCAAAGTGAGGATGCTCTACTCCTTTAGTAAATTGACTCCACTGCCAAATTCAGTTGTGTTCTTATACTGGCACACTTTGTTGTCCACAGCATTACACAGCTGAAAGAATTGAATGTTTGTTTTTGAAATGGTTCATCCAAAAACAAAAATTAAACAAAGTAAACACCTTTCAATTTGAAATATTTATTGCTGGATGTTGTTCCTAAAATATATTTGAAGATTTAATGGTCAATATTCATTATAGTAGTTCTAAAGGCAGAAGGTATTTTATCGTAATGCATTCTACTGTCGGACCTCTGCTGTCGAAAAGTCCGGTCATGTGTACACGGCATAATACTTACCTGAGACCCATCTCGATCCAGTGACATGCACAAGTGCCTCAGCCATCCGGGACTCTCCTTCCTGATTGACTGAGACACAGCAGCAGCCATTGGCTCCCGCTGCTGCCAATCAAAGTCAGTTAGCCAATGAGGCGAGAGAGGGGCAGGGCTGAACTGCGGCTCCATGTCTGAATGGACACACAGAGCTGTGGCTCAGCTCGGGTGCCCCAGTAGCAAGCTGCATGCTGTGGGGGCACTTGGCAGGAGGGAGAGGCCAGGAGCGCCAGTGAGGGACCAGGCTGCTCTGTGCAAAACTATTGCACGAGTAGGTAAGTATGACATGTTTGTTATTTTTGAACAAAAAAAATGAGTATAACTTTAACACTAGAAAAGCCAGCTGCATTTATTTTAGAGAGTACAATTCTACTGTCATTGCCCTTCAAATACTCATATCACTTATCCAATTCTACATATAAGATATTCAGGAAAGCAATATTACCAAATTCAGGACATACTATTGTATTGTATAGTATGTTTGTAAACAGGGACCATCTTTCTTCTAGTATACATAGAATGAGAATGTGAGTATTCTGTATACAGCTGTAAAAATGTTAAGAATGACAAATGAGGTGTAAATAAGAGATCTTTTGACTGCAGGCCAGTAAATAGATTACATTGAACACCTGTAAGATTAATAGCAGGTATTATGCAGGCACACAGGAATCGTGTTTGACAATAACTAGAATCAAACACTCAGACACTATTGATTACCTGTTATACGGAGTGAAATAAAATTACCCTCCACGAAAACAAAAATGTAATGCAACCTGCTCAGGTACAAATTTTCTAACATAATTTCTCTGTTGCACAGATATATATATATATATATATATATATATATATATATATATACACAGGTATATATATATATATATATATATATATATATATATATCTCAGCACTAGCTAAAAGCTACAAACCATGATATGTAAAAATCAATAGGTGACCAGTAATATGTAAGAATCCGCAAATAAATCAATAAAGGTAAATACACTTGTGAAAATCAAAAAGGTCCAAGAGTACCGAAGCATATGTCATAAAATCAATAAGTCCAAAAATCTGTGAAATGCAATCCCATTATTAACCACCTCTTTCATCCACTATGTGCCCAGTGCTTGTCCTAAAGAAGATCACTGGAAAATATTGAACTCTTATAATAAAGTAGGTCATATAGTGCTTTCGCTTGAAAGGGTTAATCACAGCAGTTGTTTGTTCTGTCTCCTTTCTTAGGTAGATACTCCCACCTCACTCCTTCATCACCTTCTTGGATCTTTGACTCAGGGACAGCATTTAGGCCTCGTTCACACCATGTGCAGAGAGGTGAGGTTTTCTGCACGAGTTCTGCAAGGACACAAAGAAAACAATTGTTCTCTATGTGCCCTGTTCATACCACAACAATGGTATCATGTACAGATTTTTTATGCACAGGATTCTGCAAGGTGTATGAAACTCACTGAAATGCACTTGTAAGCTGATGTAAACTCATGTCTCTGCAAGTGAAATCTGCTTGTTTGGCTATTCCCACTACCTGCAGGTGCAGGGTGTAGTAGGATATGTAGGCAACTTGTGCCCCGTCCTAACCTGTACCCGGGGGGGGGGGGGGCTGTCTCTCTTGTCTTCAGAGAGTGTGTCTGTATATTTCTGCAACAGTACCTTATGCTGGAGATATCTAGACAATATCCCTATTTTTTGTAACTGATTCATGAGGGTCTCTATTAGAATTTATGTAATTGCTCAATGATAATTACTTTAACCTTAATTTTACCTTGAATTGGGATCACAAATCATTACCTTTTTTGGACCTGACCATTGTTAAAAATGAGGGGGGGGGGCATGGCTTGATGGTGAAGAGAGCAGTCGCATAGACTCACAGCTCCGGCTCTCAACAACCATCCTTCCTTTATCCTTGGTCCTATCTCCTCGTGGAAGATACCGTTCTGTTCCCTACGGCTGTGGTCATCTTTCAGGCTGGCAGAAATGGAAAAAATACGGGCCGCCCCGGCCCTCACACACGGCGGAACAACTGGCGCGGTTCCGGAGGCAAGATGGCGCCGAGACACATGTTGAGCTTACAGGCATGCTGCAGGCTTCCTCCTCTGTTGTCCAGGGCTCTGCAACAGGGGTGAGTGCTTCAATTCCTGCTATATTTGCCACGCAAACAGACCCCCTGCAGACACAGGAATCACAGCAATCTGTTGAGCATAGTCAGGCTGCAGACTCTCCCCCTGCTGAACCTACACTGTCCTCCATTATGCTGGCTATTCAGGATTGCAAGGCCTCCTTATCTACTCAGATAGCCTCTATCCGCATGGACTTTTCATTATTAAAACAAGATGTCCAAAACCTCCGTGTCCGAACCAGAGACGCTGAGGAACGTATTAGTCCTTTAGAGGTCACTGTGAACCCCATGTCTGTAACTATGCGTGATACTACTAGCGAAATGGCGGCCCTTCGCGCCAAGATTGACGATTTGGAAAATCGTTCTCACAGGAACAATCTTATATTTGTGGGTTTCCCGGACGTGCGTAAGGCCCCCATCCTGAAAAATGTCTTTATTCTTGGTTGCGAGACATTTTTGGTAAAGATGCACCCTCATTCTCACATGTCATAGAGTGTGCGCACCACACCCCTCCTCACCCCCCTCCAGTGGGTGCTCCACCATGCTCCATTATTGCACACATCCTCAATTTCCAGGATAAAGTGGCCATCCTACACCTTGCACAAGAAAAAGGCACGTTTAAGTTTAACGGTAACAATATTTCTGTTTACAAAACTAAAAAGTGCACAATCGTGATAAATTGTGTGAGTGATTCTGTGCAACAATTAATCAATCCATAATGCTAATGCATGAAAACTGCACACCTAAAAAATTTTCACAGTAAAAGAACCATAGTAAATACAAACGTGCATCAAAAGTGAGTGTCCTTCAATAATGAGAAAAACATAAAACGTGAATCAAAGTGACTAGGTGCTAATCAATCACATAAATCACATAAAAACATATAAACTGTGACTGGTAGGTGAACATGCGTTGCTGGGTGATCTGGTGACTGTTCGTGGCAATGGATATCCACTAGGGGCTCCCAGAACTCTCACCTTAATGACACAATAAAAGTGCCTAATGACACAATAAAAGTGCCTATGTGCTTTCAGTGGGTCTGTGCTTGTTCTGGTCCAGTAGTAGGCGTCCTAATCCGTCTTAAGGGAGACGACACTTCCTCCCATATAAGGGTGATTAAAAGTAAAGGACTCCGAATTTATTAAGATATAGTAGCTGCTTACATTAAAGTAAACGACAAAGCGCCAAACAACAGTGGAACGAGCGTGTTAGCGGTACCCGCTACGTCACTTCCGGTCCGCACTACGTATTTCCGGTTACGTCCTACGCGTTACGTCATATCACGTGACTTCTTCAGGGCACCGGATTGGCTAACGCCATGGTCATTTTATATCATTGGGACAGGAAGTGGAGAATATGATGCGATATGACGTAACGCGTAGGACATAACCGGAAATACGTAGTGCGGACCGGAAGTGACGTAGCGGGTACCGCTAACACGCTCGTTCCACTGTTGTTTGGCGCTTTGTCGTTTACTTTAATGTAAGCAGCTACTATATCTTAATAAATTCCTTGGCTTAACATTATTACACTATCAGAGTCCTTTACTTTTAATCACCCTTATATGGAGCCCATATATCGGAGGAAGTGTCGTCTCCCTTAAGACGGATTAGGACGCCACCACTACTACTGGTCCAGAACAAGCACAGACCCACTGAAAGCACATAGGCACTTTTATTGTGTCATTAAGGTGAGAGTTCTGGGAGCCCCTAGTGGATATCCATTGCCACGAACAGTCCCCAGATCACCCAGCAACGCATGTTCACCTACCAGTCACAGTTTATATGTTTTTATGTGATTTATGTGATTGATTAGCACCTAGTCACTTTGATTCACGTTTTATGTTTTTCTCATTATTGAAGGACACTCACTTTTGATGCACGTTTGTATTTACTATGGTTCTTTTACTGTGAAAATTTTTTAGGTGTGCAGTTTTCATGCATTAGCATTATGGATTGATTAATTGTTGCGCAGAATCACTCACACAATTTATCACGATTGTGCACTTTTTAGTTTCATTAATAGTGAGGGGTGTTCACTATATTGGATTTTGCAGCATCATTATTATTATCATTTTATTTTTATTTTTCACACGGTCTATATTTAGTAGCGCAGAAGTCCATCTTAGGATATTTTTTACAATATTTCTGTTTATCCGGACTTTTCTGCTGAAGTTCAATGCCAACAGATCTCCTTCTCAGCGGTGAAATCTCGCCTGCGCACGGAAGGCCTGTCCTATGCCATGCTCTTCCCTGCCAAATTGCGCATTATTCATGATGGCAGGGCCCATTTTTACACCAGTCCTAAGGAAGCTATGGCGGGGCTGAATGATCAATATGGAGCAGCCCACAGACGCAGAGATGATTGAAGTTACCACTAATCTATGATGATACATACCAGTTGCCTTAATACAGGCTCCCGTGCACCCCTGTATAATTCAGTGCCTTTGCAACCTTCATCTCTAAATTTTCTCCTGCACTTGTGCTGTTTGCCATCCTGACCTGTCTGGAGTGAAGGCCATCGGATTTTGCACTTTCTTCCACACGGACGACTAGGCCATGCATTTTACATCAGGACATGATCAAATTTTTTTGTCACCAGTTGGGAGCCTCACCCGATCTCACGTTACCCTCCTACCGATTTGTGGCAAGGCCATGGAACAGTTTTTGACCTCCACGGTTTTATTGTTAGGAAGGTCTTCCAGTTTGAGAACCGAAGCTCGCTAAGTTTGGGATGGCCGAGCAGGGTGGGGGGGCATGGGGTTTTCAGGGACTTTGCTGGTGCCTTTTTTTTATGTTTTTTTTTCTTTTTTTTCTTTTTATCTCTCTTCCAGCTCATCTCTGCAACTTTTACCCGAGAGATTTTTTTTTCTCAGGTTACTGCTTATGGCGGATTGTTAATGCTTCTGTTTTTTATTTTTTTTCTTCTTCTAATTTTGGCTTGTATTACCCTTCTGGCAGATCCATGCACTTTTTTGCTCATGTGCTTGTATGTGCTTCAGGTGGCGCGGCCTGTCTGGTCATATATGTATTGGCTCAAGTGGCTCAAGTGCTTACCTGTGCTTACTTATTATTATATATTCTATTATGGCAAAGCCCCTAAGGATAGTCTCATGGAATACTAGAGGTCTGAACGCACCTCAGAAAGGTGCTTACTTATCATTATATATTCTATTATGGCAAAGCCCCTAAGGATCGTCTCATGGAATACTAGAGGTCTGAACGCACCTCAGAAAAGATTCTTGTTTTTTTCTGTGTTAAAAAAATGTCATCCTCATATTATATGCCTCCAGGAGACTCACCTTACGGGCTCTAAGACAAGGGCCTTAAAACGTCTAATTCATACCATGCCACTCACACTAACTATTCCAGGGGGGTATCTATCCTACTGGCCAAATCTCTCCCAGCTGAGATGATAAGAGTTAAGACAGACCCGGAAAGGGAGGTTTATTGTTCTTACTTTACAGATCTCCACTGTAACCTTTACGCTGGTGAACATTTATATTCCCCCCCCCCATTTTCAGTAGAGGTACTCTCCAAATTGTCACTTCAACTACTGAATAGACCCCCCGACCTCCTGTTATATGTGGGAGATTTTAATGCGGTCTTGGATCCAGCAATGGACCGTCTGGAAGGGGGAGGTAGGACCTTTCCCTCATTTGTAGACTGGGTTCAGCTGCATGGCCTAACAGAGGTGTGGCATTGGAAACATCCGGATGAGCGCCACTTTTCCTGCCATTCGGATTCTTTTCATACCATGTCTAGACTGGACTTGGCGATTGCGCCAGCGGAGACCCTTCCTGTGGTTTCCGCTGTTTCATATCTGCCCAGAGGAGTTTCAGATCATGCCCCTCTCTCTGTGAACCTTCTCCTCCTCCCAGGTTCGGGACCTGCCCTGTGGCATCTAAACTCATACTGGTTGGAGGACGAGGTACTGCACGGGGAATGTAAGACAGGCATTTCTAATTAATGGAAAGATAATCTGGGTAAAGTGGACCCCTCCATAGAATGGGACACATTCAAGACTACTCTGAGGGGCACCTTTATGTCTATCACGGGAATCTTATGGAAAAATAATCAGATGCTTACTGAAGAACTTGAGACTGTTATGGTGTGCGCAGAGTCTGCTTATGCCTCTAACCCTGCCTCTGACACGAGAGAGACATGGTTACAGAGCCGCAGGGAGTATGAACTCCGTCTGCTAGATCTCACACAAAAGTGCATGTTGCATGTTTCTCAAAAATCGTTTGAACATGGTAATAAAGCCGGACGTCTCTTGGCATATCTGACCAGGCCTGATTATTCCCCCATTTCCATACCACGTATCATTACAGTCCAAGGTACCATTAGCGATAACCCAGGGGATATCTTAGATTCCTTTTTAGGTTTCTACAAAAAGCAGTATACCTCTAGAGCTGACTATGATGAATCTCAGTTGACTGACTACCTAGCTGACATATCTCTTCCCTCCTTATCAGATGAGGGACGTGATATGCTGGAAGCACCTATCACAGCTGAGGAGATTGCTACAGCAATTTTCCAAATGCCCACACATAAGACTCCTGGACCTGACGGCTTCCCGACTGAATGGTATGCCAAATTCAAAGATCTCTTGTCTCCGTTTCTTTTGCGGACATATAACAAAGCCCTAAATGTTGGGATCCTCCCCCCAACGATGAGGGAGGCCCTGATAATTCTCCTATTAAAACCCCGAAAGGACCCACTTAATTGTGAATCTTACCGTCCAATTTCTCTTATTAATGTGGACCTTAAGATTCTGGCCAAAATATTAGCAAATCGTTTGAACAATGTAGTTGCTTCCCTGGTCAATAGCGACCAGGGAGGCTTTATACCTGGCAGGTCTACTAGAATGAACATTTGCAGGTTGTTTCACAATCTGCAATATCCACACGACTGTCCCCCACCCGTGCCATAGTGTCCTTGTACACCTGTAAAGCATTTGATAGTGTGGAGTGGCCATACCTTTTCCGAGTGTTACAGAAGTATGTATTTGGCCCCCGTGTTGTAGCATGGATAAAGCTTCTTTATACCTCCCAGGTAGCTCGAGTTTGGGTCAATTCCTCTATTACTGATCCCTTCCTGATCACTAGGGGCACTCGACAAGGGTGCCAGTTGTCACCCCTCTTGTTTGCCCTGACCATGGAACCGCTTGCAATTCGCATTCGCTCCTCCCCCTTAATTAAAGGACTTCCGATTGCTAATATAGAGGAGCGCATTTCACTTTATGAGGATGACACATTGGTGTATCTGGCTGATACGAATGGGTCACTGTGGGCCTTGCTGGAGGAGGTCACTATCTTTGGGGACTACTCTGGATTCCGGGTTAACTGGGACAAGTCCAGTCTCTTTCCCTTGGATGTGGTTGACCCTCTCCAGATTCACCCGGCCTCCAAACTTCAGGTGGTGTCCTCCTTTAGATATCTCTGAGTTTTGGTTCAGACCCCCTTATCTTTATATGTTACCAATAATCTAGATCCTTTGTTGGTCCGCCTTCAGGAACAGACTAAACAGTGGATGGATTTACCTCTGGACCTCATGGGAAGGGCCAATATTCTTAAGATGATTTACTTACTCTATATCCTTTCTAACTCCCCATGTAAAATACCTAAAGCTATCTTCAAACGCATTGATACGCTATGTACTACTTTCCTGTGGAAGGGCGGATCCCCCAAGGTGGCACTCGAAATACTGAGGTTACCAGCTCATCTGGCAGGCCTAGCATTTCCTAATTTTTTTCTATACTATTTGGCATCCCAGCTGGTGCACATACATGATTGGCTGTGCCCAGTTCCAGTTCCGGCTAAAGCCTGTACATCCACGGAGGGGGCCATCGCATCTTCCCTGGAAACCCTACGTAATATAATTTATAGAGGCCGGGTCCCTGACCGCCCCGGTACCTCCATACTCTCCACTACCCTTTCATTATTCAAATATATTAATAAAAAGATATCTAAACACTCTTGGCTGAAGTCCCCTAACAACCCCCCTGTGGTTTAACCCTAACCTGCAGGAGTTGTGCTCCCTTCCGGATGCCAATCACTGGTATTCCAGAGGGGTTAAATATTTATGCCACCTATACAATGCCCAGGGCTTTAAAACTTTTTCACAGCTATGTCTGGACTCTGACCTACCAAGATCGTACTTATTTTACTACTACCAGCTATATGCTATACATGCCCAATTTGGTTCCTTGGATGATCCCATTGACCTGTCCCCATTGGAAAAAATGCTTAGGCAGCCAGATCCCACTAAACTTGTATCCACTTACTATGCAGCCTTAATGTCTGACTTTAACCCTATGTTTCATAAAGCACAAGTGAAGTGGGCATCGATGGATATTTCCATGGTAGGTGAGGACTGGTCAGAATTTAGTGACATGTATAAAACTTCTGTTATTGCTTCCTGAGACTGTATCATACAGGTAAAAATTTTTCATCACACCCACCTTACTCCAGCTAGGCTACATAGGATGGGTCTCTTGCCCTCGGCTATCTGTTTCTGTGGCTGTGGCCAAGAGGCCGACTTCCTACACTGCTTCTGGTCGTGCCCGATAGTTTGGTACTTCTGGGAGGAAGTGGGTGCTTTTATCTCAACAGTGATGGGCCTCCCCAACATAATTCACCCCAAAAATTGCCTGTTGGGCATTTTTGGTGACCTACATATACCACCCCATGCTAAGAGACTGCTCTGCATATTTTATTCTTATGTTAAAAAATCTATTTTACTGTCCTGGAAGGGTGCACAGGTCTCTCTAAAATCCCTCTGGTTAAAACTTATTAATGATTCTATTCCACTGTATAATCTGACTTTTGAAATCCGGAAATGGAACAAAACTTTTCATAAAATTTGGGGTAAATGGCTGGCTAGTCCGTTAACCCTTTCTCAACCCTGATTTTGATGTACTTGATTGACAATTGATGGGAATTTTTTGTACCTGGTTCTTTACTACTGTTATGCCATTCCAATATGTCTATATCCCTTATTATTATAATTACCTCAAGCCCTTTGCAATGATTGCTGCTTATTTCTATATGCTGCAATAGGTGGCATTTTGGCTCCAATTTCTGTATGACCAGATTTCCAGATGCTTTTGTTTTTTTTTTTGTTTTCTTTTCTTCTGTATGTTTTTTTTTTGTGTTTGTTGGTTTGTTTTAAACCTAAACCTAATAAAAGATATCTTTAAAAAAAAATTGTTAAAAATGAGGGTGGTGATTTCCTAAACCAACCACTGGCAATGCATTGTTACATAGGGATAGCGCACATCCCAAGCATGTCATCTGAGCAATACCATCCGGAACAACTGCTCTGATGACTTTGATTTTGAACAACAAATAAGAGCACTTAGAGACCACTTTTTGAAACATGGATAGAATAGAAAGTCCCTCAAGAGAGCTTATAAATGAGTGAATGATGGCCTCCTGGAATTATTGTTATTTCAAGGAGAAAAAATAAAAAATAATAAATATAAAATAAAATAAAAATAATATCAACATAAAAGCCAATTTTTCCGCGCTTAGGAAAAAGGAACTGCAGCCCCCCCAGCAAAGAACATCACCTAGTGAAGTTAAAAAAAAACAAGAAAATCCTATTACAGGGGAATTGGCGCTGTTCAAGAGTGATCAAAATATATTAAATAAGAAATAAATGATAAAATAAAAAAATATATATTTTTAAAATTAAAGTATAAAAATAATTATTCTCTAAGTAATAAATCTAAACCAAACACACTAATGTCCGATAAAGTGCAAAGTGCTAGAAAAATATGTTATCTGAAATATATAAGGAATAAATAAAATTCATAAACAATAAATAACAGTGATATTAGTGACATCAAATAGCGTGCTGAATAGCTAGGTAGCAGTCCACAGTGAAAAAGTAGCAAAAAATTAATATATAAAATGAAATTGAAATATGATGTAGAAAAATATATGTATAAAAATGATGATAAAAAATTAACTGGATAATTGTATATGTATACAGTAGCTAAATGCTGAAAAAAATGTATATATAGTCTGCTGAAAAGTTTCAGTACTTAAATGCAAAAATAGTAGTGTAATGATTCATCAGTGCTCCCCGCCTTCATCTGTAACCCCACTCGTGCCCGCACTCACCAAAGCGCCTAACCCCTGCAGGAGTAACAGGCGTGTAGGCTGGGATCCAGCAGTGCTATTCCCTTGTAGTAGATAGCCCTTCACACGGGTGCCGTATTCTTCCCCTTTACCACAGAAATACTCCTAATATTCCCCAGCGGTAGGCATCCACATAAATATAGGAAAGATGAGCCTCATAGTGTAAGTCCGTAAAAAGAGTTTATTCCAAATAGTTTAAAAACACAGGAGCTCCAATGCTCCGCTGACTAACTATATCCGACTTCCGCACCAACAGCGTGGTAGCGGTGTGCGTTCCACAGCCTGCCTACCAGAAACCGGTTTCTGGTAGGCAGGCTATGGAACGCACGCCGCTACCACGCTGTTGGTGCGGAAATCGGATATAGTTAGTCAGTGGAGCATTGGAGCTCCTGTGTTACTTTTCACAGACTATATATACATTTTTTTCAGCATTTAGCTATATATATACACTTATCCAGTCAAATTTTTTATCATCATTTTTATACATATATTTTTCTACACCATATTTCAATTTCATTTTATATATTAATTTTTGCTACTTTTTCACTGTGGACTGCTGTGGATTCACTTGAGGACATTATTCAATTTTAATTGGCTTTTTTAGCTACCTAGCTATTCAGCACGCTATTTGATGTCACTAATATCACTGCTATTTATTGTTTATGAATTTTATTTATTCCTTATATATTTCAGATAACATATTTTTCTAGCACTTTGCACTTTATCGCACATTAGTGTGTTTGGTTTAGATTTATTACTTAGAGAATAATTATTTTTATACTTTAATTTTAAAAATATATTTTTTTTATTTTATCGTTTATTTCTTATTTAATATATTTTGATCACTCTTGAACAGCACCAATTCCCCTGTAATAGGATTTTCAAGGAGAAAAAGATCTTGGGTTAACTAAGATCTGACCCATTGTAAACTTCAATAAGCAGAGTAGTATCATTAGGCAGATATTATAGAAACATTGGCATCTACTAACTGAAGACCTGATTCTCAAACATTTTTTGGATGAGCAGCCCCGCATATCATACCATAAGGAAGACTTTTTCAGAGACCTGTTAGTCCATAGTCCCCATTTTTCCAGGGATGGATCTGACCCTTGTGGTTCCAGACAAGGGGTACCTACAAATGTGCCCATTTACCCCACTATAGGTATATTAGGGTTTCCAGCAATCTGGAACTGCCACAGATTTTCATTTTCAAGCCACAACATTTTGTCAACTGTGAAACAGTTGGCATTGTATATCTTTTGATGTGTGGTTGCAACTCCTTCTATGTAGGAAGGACACAAAGAAGGTTTTGTCAAATAAGCAAATATCATGTGATTGATATCAATGGAGGTAATTTAGAAAGCCCAATAGCTAGACATTTTGTAGACAATCACAATAACATAAGGCCACGCAACCACCAGGTCTCAACAATGCCATTAGCTGGATATGTTTTGGATATGGGCTAGTTTTTATATTTATCACTTGTGACAGCCCAGGAAGGGGTAGATGGCTTTTCCATATAACTGATTTGTTCAAGTAATGTATGTAAGTGTTTGGATGCATAATGTTTTTTGTGCTTTTTTTTCTCAGAATCATGGTGAGCAGTATTTTATACATCTTTCTTTATGTGATTTTTTTAAAATTTATGTTTCATTTTGTAACATGCTGTATTATTCATATTTTTTGATTGAAATGTAATATTTTGTACATTTTCTTTCTTATTGATGGTTTTGTCTTTTGTCCAAGTTATACCTGTTGACTAGTTCTGTATTTTGTGCATACACCTCAATCATTGTAGTAGTATGGACATATACATATCTAGATCTGAGAGATCTTACAACAAAGAGGTAATTCCTTTCCGCAATACACATTTATTAATAGGGTTACATATTCTGTACAAAGTACACACCAGACAATATTTACAACACAATGTACAGTGTAGGTCCCCTGGCTTACATGGTATTTACAAATTACCCATGACACCCATATTTACAGTACAGTATAAAATACAAGTATATGAGATTACCTGTCAACTTCAGGTCAGCCCATGGTGACTGCTGTCTGTTCCCACACCAAAGAGTGAGTTAGCTTGGTCACAAAGCATTATATCCCCCCCCCCTCCTTTCTGTAGTGTGGCTAATATAATTCTCCCTAATTGGTCACTGTACCTAGTAAATGTATATTGGGCACAGCCTGTTTGGATGAGTCAAAAAAGGCTGTTGTTTACTACCCAGGTGAGATGTTATCAGGGAAAACAAAAGGCCAACCTTTGAAGTTGAACTAATTACAGTAACAGCAACACAACACTCAGTATTTTAAATATATTTCCATCTAACTGAAATGTATTTCTAATTGCAATATTTTACAGCGATTAATGGAGATTTCACATAAACCCATAAGGCAACAGATGGCCCCTTGTGGCCAGTTGAGAATATGAGACTCGGCCACACCTAAAATAATGGTTTATGTGTAATCTCCCTTAATATTTGGAACTTTTGGCTTTGCCTTCTGAAACAACAAAAAAAAACTCTTTGAGGGACAAAAACTTTTAAACTCTCCATCTCTACAGTCCATACTTCTATATACCAGTATTGGTAGTCATTACTTGTTCTGGATGTCATAAGTCCATAATAAAAATCATGAGAAACAGCACCAAAACAAAACAAGAAGAAAACGAAAGAAAAAAAAAATGAGGATCCTTGTTCTCAACAGTCCAATAATGACAACAGTCCAATAATAACAGTACGAAAGTCCATAAGGCGAATCTGGTCCCTTGCTTCTGGGACGGCCTTCACTGGTGATTCCAATTGGATACAGCATACAATAACGGCCTGGGGACCAGCTTTCCTGGCTTTCTAAGATTATACTTTATTAATGTGGACAAAGGTAGAGAAATAAAAACACAAGTACATTTAAGACATATGCATTCAACTGAATGCTTGTCTGGTAAGTCTGAGCCGTAAGGACCTTTGATTAGAATTGCCATAGATATACTGCGACGTACTAATGAGACTCCTTTCCCAGTGACATGTGTAACAATTTGAATGGTTACACCCTTCAGCCAGGTGTCTGATTTTCATCCCCCCATCTTTCTTCCTCTATTGTCATATGCCTGCAAGTACCTCTGCCCCACCTTCTGTGGAATACCACGTTGTGTGTGTGTGTATGATTCTTCACGTGTTCAGGGGAATTTTGTTGCTATCGCAACTCACCACTAACTCCTTTTACTGAAACTGGGTTCAGTTCAACCTTGGCTGGTGCCAAACCTTTGGGCATATAGCTCCGTCCTTGGCTATCATGTGTAGCTACTGTATGAGTCCTGCCTTTAGCAGGCTACGGAAGAGGTCATCACTTTAAGAGTTCTCCGTGCAGACTAGGCAGTGTCGCCTACGCAGACAAAAATAACTTGATTTCAGAATACGCATAAGTGGGATGTCATCAGTCACTAGTGGCTTCAGGAACAATCAAACTAAATTACTATAGGGAAAAAAACGCCTAGGTTTAGGGAGATTAATTCAAGAGGTAAAGGTACCATCATCCCAAGTATTAAGTTCAAGGAAAAGAAGGGGGAGGGGGACGGCCGCAGTTAGCTGCTCCTGTCAGCCGATGTCTCCACCCCCCGACAGGGAAGAAAGAGGGGGGACTATTGCGGTACTCAATGTAAATATGTAATAGACATCAGAGGTAAGAAGGGGAATAACAAATTTTATAAAAATTCAATTCTAATAGAAACAGTATTTAAAAAAAGTTGCAATATCGCATACAGTTGCGATTTGAAACAATAACAGTACATACAGCCATAGCAATGGTAGATATAAATATAGCTTAAATTCTCTACCGGTTTCGCGGTTCTCACCGCTTCTTCAGGAGAGCCAAATCTATGGTAGATATAAAATAGTTGTAACAAATACAGACATCACAACAAGTACAAATAATGAAGTAAATACCGCAGCAAAGTTATTCAAAATACATGAAACCATTACATACAAATGATAAACAATAAGGACAAGCTCACCCATTCAGGAATTCTCTGCGGGTATGCAAGGCCCCATGTGATTCCCCCTGCGGCGGACACAGGGGATGAAAAACAGCCTCTGGATGGATAAATTTTGAATAATTGAAATGTACAAGTCACCAAACTATGATATCCAAAGAAAGATGGGGTATAGGAGTGCCAGTTAAGTGTCAAACAGAAAATCCAAACCAAGGTGCAGTAAGGGGCAAAAAGGATGATGTGATATTGATAAAGGCTTAGGGTGCTGGGAAAGCAAAGGGGAGAAAGGGGGGGGGAGGGAGGAAAGGAAAAAGGGGAGGGGAGGGGAAAGAGGGGCAGAGGAGCAGGGGAGAAAGGAGACAAGGGGGGAGGGGGAGAGGGGGGGGGGAGGGGGAAAAAGAGAGGGGAAACGGGGGAAGGGGGGGGGAGGAGGGTGAAGGGGAGGAGAAGGGGGGAGAGAGGGGGGGGAAAGGGGGAGGGGGAATGGGAAGGGAGGACAGAGGCGGGGAGGGGAGGGGGGGGGGAAGGGGAGGAAGGAGGGGGACAGGAAAGGGAAAGGGGGATAAGGGAAAAAGGATAGAAAATAGAAAGAGAACCCAATAATCCCATCCATGCCAGGAAAGGGTGAAAAATTAAAAAGACTGCACACTGGTGATATTAAGGCTGACACTCACCACCTGAGCATTAATTGACTATATGACACATGGGCTGGGGTGGATGAGAGCTTCCCATAAGAAGGATCATAGAATAGGGAGGTCAGGAAGGACCATGAAACTGTTAACAGTAGGAGCCCCCTAGAGCTGAAACCATTAATACCTACAGAGGGGGGGGGGAAGGTCACAGCAGCCACTGAAATCAAAATTAATATATCAACGTTACCATACGTATAGAAATACAGGTAGTATAATAATATGCAAATGAGCGCTGGGGATAGATAAAACAGGATTTAGAAGTAGGTAAGGTAACACAGACTGACAATAGGTAGAAGACAGTCTGTGCCAAACTGAGAGGCAGTCATGACCAGGGAAAGAAGGGGCAATGACAATATAACAGTAAGCAGGGATTACACTATCACTGCAGTGCAAGGTTACACGGAAGCGCCGCACAGAGTAATGTGTGTGGAACCAAGGGTGAAAGGGAAAGGGGGGGGCTGAACGGGGAACGGGGAGGGAGGGAAAACACTCACCCATGGAAAGCGCTCCTCATCCAGCGCAGCGTCAGGAGGCTGTAAGCTCACATAGCGGCCATCGCTGGCCGCTATAAGAGCACCCCAACCCGGAAGTCAGGGACGGCAGGGAGAGGGCGGTCCCTGACGTAACCGGGTCTGTTCGCCCGCACTGCGCAGGTGCACAGCCCTGTGCTACTGCGCAAGCGCGTGCTCCTGTCAAAGGGAAACAAGTTCCCAGACACGGAGACACAAGCAGCCCGGAGGCTGCCAGGGCAAACATGTGTCCGCCGCAGAGAGAGATACAGAGGCACAGCAGTAGCCAGCAGAACCTGATAAACAAGGGGGAGGTTGTCCTTTAACAGCTAGAAGTAAAAAATCATGGTAAAAAAATGGTGTATAAAGAAAAAAAGAGAATATATTGATTGACCCCCCCCTCTCTCCCTCCCCCCTTGTCTCCTTTCTCCCCTGCTCCTCTGCCCCTCTTTCCCCTCCCCCCCCCCCCTTTCTCCCCTTTGCTTTCCCAGCACCCTAAGCCTTTATCAATATCACATCATCCTTTTTGCCCCTTACTGCACCTTGGTTTGGATTTTCTGTTTGACACTTAACTGGCACTCCTATACCCCACCTTTCTTTGGATATCATAGTTTGGTGACTTGTACATTTCAATTATTCAAAATTTATCCATCCAGAGGCTGTTTTTCATCCCCTGTGTCCGCCGCAGGGGGAATCACATGGGGCCTTGCATACCCGCAGAGAATTCCTGAATGGGTGAGCTTGTCCTTATTGTTTATCATTTGTATGTAATGGTTTCATGTATTTTGAATAACTTTGCTGCGGTATTTACTTCATTATTTGTACTTGTTGTGATGTCTGTATTTGTTACAACTATTTTATATCTACCATAGATTTGGCTCTCCTGAAGAAGCGGTGAGAACCGCGAAACCGGTCGAGAATTTAAGCTATATTTATATCTACCATTGCTATGGCTGTATGTGCTGTTATTGTTTCAAATCGCAACTGTATGCGATATTGCAACTTTTTTTAAATACTGTTTCTTTTAAAATTGAATTTTTATAAAATTTGTTATTCCCCTTCTTACCTCTGATGTCTATTACATATTTACATTGATTACCGCAATAGTCCCCCCTCTTTCTTCCCTGTCGGGGGGTGGAGACATCGGCATGACAGGAGCAGCTAACTGCGGCCGTCCCCCTCCCCCTTCTTTTCCTCAAACTAAATTACTCTTAAGTACAATTGTACTATACTCCCTGCTATTTGCCAGTCACTATGAGTCTCACAAGTCCCAGTATATCTATATGATATTCACGCAATGCTCTTTGAACTTGGTTATGGCACGAAAAAGAAAACTGACCAACAAAAAAAAAATTGATCAATGACCACATATGATGACTGCCCAATATTAGAACTGTAGAGAGGATTGTATGTCACATATACAAAGAAAATAGACACATGACTGTTGCTAACACCCAGGTGTTACTGTCATAGTTGGTAATAGCTACAATCACATACATTTATATAACAATTATCCGATGTCGAAAGAGAGAAGAAAAACTGTTGGAACTTGGTCCATACCCAAAAAACTTTAATATTCTATATCAACATTTCTAACCATTTTAAATGTTCTCCATATAATGTTCCCCCTACTCCCCTCTTTTTTTTTTTCCTTTATTTCACCCTAGTAAAACCAAACTCAAGAATCACCAAACAAAAAAAAAAAAATAGAGGTACTATAGGAAAAAAAGAAAAATAGTAAAGATTAAAAAAAAGAATTAAAAAAAAATAAAAATCTTTCTTACCCCCTTTGTTTTATTGTAAACAAAAAAAAGTTACCGTTAAGAAAAAAGAAGAATAAAAATGAGAGAAAAAAAATGTAACAAATTAAATTATTCTCTCAAAAAAAACATTGAAACTGCCTTCAAACATTGTAGCTATTCAAAAGGCAACACCCTCTGTTGATGGTGATTAACATATTAATTGACTCTCAGTGCAAATCCATTAGCAAGTCAAGCAGGCCACAAAAACTTGTATTACAGAGAGCAGGATCTCTGTTTAAAAAAAAAAATGTTTAAGTTTTTTTTTCTTTTTAGAATTTAGTTGGGCCTGACTGCAATTAATTAGCTTCAAGGCTTCTCCTTAAAACAAACATAAAAATTATGTTTTAAGGTCCTCTGTGTTTCAAAGTACTTTGCCCAGTCTGGGTCCAATCATTCGTCCTTGTCTGTATATTTCTCCTAAAATACAAAACTAAAAAAAAAACATTAATAACACCTCACTGTACCTCTCTGAGAGGTTCATAATGGACTAAACTAGTAGTGGATGATTGGAACAGACTTCCAGCTGAGATAATGCGTCCATCCACAGTAAGTACAGTCAAAAATGTACAGACACACCCACATATCTGTATTTTGACAAACAAAAAGTTATAGGAAAACCTGGTGTGTTTGTAAGTACTTAAAGTTTAAGAAGACAACATGTAGACATAAAACCTTTACACATATTAACAGCACATGCGTCAATTTGGAAGGAAAACCAAAACACAAGACCTACTGAATCCATAAGATGCCACAAGGTGCAAAGCAAAGCATTGTTATGTATTTTCCACGTATCAGAGTGAATTAAACTTCACTCTAAGCCACAGGAAAGGAAAAAAAAAAATATCCCTACAGTTTCTCAGAGTCATATGGATCGAGATCTCATATCTGTGCACAGGTTATTTATTTGCGAATACATGTAAACTTAAAAAAAATATATATATTCATTTAAACTGGTACCAGTATTGTGCTCATTACAAACGAGAAAAATTAATAAAATAATCATAAACAGTACAAAGCATGTGCATTAGTGTGATCACACTTATTGATGGCCATAAAAACAATGGTAAATACACCCCTACAAAAAAAAATCTTTGTTTACACATAGACCGTTCATACCCATGCATTCCATCACTCAGACACATAACATTCATTTAAATTAAACCCATACATTCTGGATAGAGCTTTGATAAATAGCAAATGAATTGTTGTGTTTACGCAAACGGGAGAAAGGAAAAAAAAAACCAAGAACACCAACCAAAAACAAAAAAATAAATAAATAAATAAATAAAATGAAGCAAGATTAAGCTTCTGTACTAAACACTACTTGTACCCTATACCTTTGAATATTTATGTTTTCTGATCCTTTGGGGAAGATAAACACCTGTATTACTAATAACTATGTTTGAATACCTAGCCTAATATACATTACCTTAGGTGTATGTATTTATGTATAAATACATCTATATTGATACACCTGATCAATATGTAAATACTTTTTCATGAGCTCCCTGCACCTGGAAAATATAACTTAGACAAAAAGTTATTACCCTGTTCCCTTTCTTTGACACAAAGAAAGCAAACACTGCCACATTGTTTTATTTACATATTTACATTGGTATATGTTCACTAACATTCACACTATGATCTGGTGAAAATAAATTAATTAGATCATAGGCATCTGGATGACACATTAGATCTGGTATTTCTTTTGCTGTTTCTACATTGCTTATATTTAAGGTTTGTTCCCAGTAAGGTGAAGTCCTAGCAGATAACATAGATAGGTTGGGCCTCCCTCCTGTATTTTCTGTTTGAATGGAAAAGATGGTTTTCTGTGGGACCTCAACAATTTGATCAAAAGATTGTTTTATTTCTTTCAGTTCTTTCCTACACTGTACCACATCTGCATGGCATGCTTCATATTTTAACTTAAGAACATGTTGTGATGTTTCCATTATTTTATTGGTATTTTCCCAATTATGAATATGCGACTTCAGTAGTTCAATCTCATTTTCAAGAGAGATAATTGTGCTAATTAACTTAAGCTCTTTCAGAACTGATCTCCTGTGCTGTAATCTGAGATCACTTTCCATGGAATTTACATTCAAAGAGGAGCATAAGGCTATTTGCCTTTGACTAGTACCTGGGGGGCCATGCCTATAGATCTTATCTTTGGAGGCATTGTAATTGTAATGGTGCCTCTTTCTGTTTGAAAAGGTGGCAAATTCTCCTGTAGTGTGACTTTCTAAATAGGTTTTGTTGTTTGTACTCTGGTGATACATCTTTGATTTCACAGAATTAGACCTTCTGGCTACATGAAAAAAATTGTGCATACAGTCCATGATGCATTCATATGAATCTTTAAGAGGATTTATAAAAAAATCCACATTTAATTTTAAATTTTGGATGGGCATTAGCTATTAGGAGGGTTTTGTACTCTGGGTCCTCTCTGTGTACGTTTCTCCGTTTGCCTACATAGTAAGCTGACCATAGCCTGTTTGCATAAAGAAGTGGATTCTCATTATTTTCCTGTTTTGTTCTATACGCTGCTTTTAAGCCTAGGTCAAAGGGATATATTATTTTTAGCAACTCATCTACAGTTTCATTGTAATCTGCTCTTCCTTCTTTAACATGGTCTGGTAGGGAAGACCATGTGTCTAAGTTAACTGTTAATAGTAAAACTTTAACCTGATCTCTGGAGTTGGCAACTCCCAGCAATTTACATCGTTGCAAGACATTATCTGCATGAAATGTTATGTGCACTCCTGGCAACAGTTTGCCAATATTGTTAGCTACAAGTAGCACATTTTCTAAAGACTGTCCTCCCTATCCATCTTTTGTGCTGTGCTCTCAATTCCTGTTGATATGCGTACATGCAGGAAACATCTTTCAAAAATGTTTTAAATAGACTGAATCTTCATGCATAGAAACATTGGGCAACAGCTCTTTTCATCTCCTTCTAATGCATCTGGACTCTTCATGTACCAATTCTATATTATATTTAGCTTTTAACAAAAGTTATGTGTTCCTCGTAGGCTCCCTATTAATTATACACTGTAGAACACAGCTATTTCTTATAGCCCATTTCTATATCGAGCACATAGAGCACCCAATATTCATTTTTACCATTCAAATGAAAAACCCTTTCAAAGTGTGCCTTTTGTAGATATTGCAACCCCTTGAGATATTGCTGAAAGAGACCACCAAATTTTTCTGTCCCTTCGCCGATCGCCATTTGTTGACTAGTTCTGTATTTTGTGCATACACCTCAATCATTGTAGTAGTATGGACATATACATATCTAGATCTGAGAGATCTTACATCAAAGAGGTAGTTCGTTCCGCAATACACATTTATTAATAGGGTTACATAATCTATACAAAGTACACACCAGACAGTATTTACAACACAATGTACAGTGTAGGTCCCCTGGCTTACATGGTATTTACAAATTACCCACGACACCCATATTTACAGTACAGTATAAAATACAAGTATATGAGATTACCTGTTAACTTCAGGTCAGCCCATGGTGACTGCTGTCTGTTCCCACACCAAAGAGTTAGTTAGCTTGGTCACAAAGCATTATATCCCCCCCTCCTTTCTGTAGTGTGGCTAATATAATTCTCCCTAATTGGTCACTGTACCTAGTAAATGTATATTGGGCACAGCCTGATTGGATGAGTCAAAGAAGGCTGTTGTTTACTACCCAGGTGATATGTTATCAGGGAAAACAAAAGGCTAACCTTTGAAGTTGAACTAATTACAGTAACAGCAACACAACCCTCAGTATTTTAAATATATTTCCCTCTAACTGAAATGTATTTCTAATTGCAATATTTTACAGCGATTAATGGAGATTTCACATAAACCCATAAGGCAACCTACCCTAACATATTAGCAGTCCTGAAAATGTGGAACACCAGCGAAATGTGCAGACTAACACTTAAGTTAGGATACATTTGACATGCCGGATATGTGTCAGGAACCATGAATCAGACGGAGACAGAAAATGCAGTAAAAAATCACATTATTTAATATAGTGGTAAAAATGGTACAAATAGTAAATGTAGTCAAAACATAGCCAAGGTTCGGTAACTAAATCTGGAAGTCAGAACAAGCCAGGAAATCAGGGAGCCAGAGATCAGCGTAGTCAGAGCAGCAGACAGGATCAGGAACCAGAAGGGACGTCATCCAGGCAGGTCTTCAACAGGAACACAGCAGAGAGTCTCTAGATATGTTGACCAAGGTGAAGGCACAGGAGAGCTCATCCATGCAGCTTAAATTGCCAGCAGGGCTTGTTAACAAGCAGGAGATGATCACCAAGTGAGTCACTGAGGAATGATCAGTGCTGGCAATTAACCAACAGCTAAGCAGCCTGAGCTATGAGAAGGGAGGGCTGAGCCCAGCCCTGACAGTACCCTCTCCTCAATGACCCCTCCCCCTCGGAGGGCCACCAGTTTTGAGGGGAAAACATCTATGGAAAGCACGAAGGAGGACAGGGGCATGTATGTCTGAGGATGAGACTCAAGAGTGCTCCTCCAGATCGTACCCTTTCCAATGAGACGGGTACTGTATGCGCCCACGGAACCTACGGCAGTCAATGATGGATTGTACTGCATACTCCTCATGGTTCTCAACCTGTACTGGGTGAGCGTGGCACAGAGGTGATGAAGCAGTTGCACACCAAAGGTTTTAATAAGGAGACATGGAATACATTAGAGATACGCATATTAGAAGGAAGGTCTAAAGCGTAAGCCACTGGGTTAATCCTGCAGAGAATATGGAGAATACAGAAAGGCCCAATAAACCGAGGTGCCAAGTTCAGTGAGGGAACACAGAGTCGGAGGTTGCGAGATGACAGCCAAACCCTCTCCCCAACTTGGTAGGAAGGCGCAGGTAGGCATCTGCAGTCAGCATGGAGACTGTACCTATCATTGGCACATCACAAGGACTCTTGGACCTGTACCCAAGTGGAACGATGACCACGGAGATGCTCCTCTTACACAGGAATGCTCTGAGGAACAAATGAGTCAGGCAACATGGATGGTTGGAAACCATAATTCGCCATAAACAATCGGGAAACAGAATTAACGGCACTATAGCAAGCAAACTCCACCCAAGGTAAGAAGTCTGACCAGTTGTTGATGGTCAGAAATATAGCAACGTAGAAACTGGTAAGGACTGGTTGGCTCATTCATTAGACTGCGGGTGATCCACAGAAGAGAAGGAAAGCTGAATTCCCAAGTGTGCACAAAAGGCTCGCCAAAACCTGGATACAAACTAGCTACCCCTGTCTGAGCCGATAACCTTGGGTAGCCCATGTAATCAAAAGATCTCCCGAGCAAAAATGGATGTCAGTTCTTCGGATGCAGGCAACTTCTTAAGTGGAATGCAATGTGACATTTTCGAGAACCGGTCAACCACCATAAGGATAACTGTGTTGCCCTGGGAGTATGGTAACTCCACAATAAATTCCATAGACAGGTGGGTCCACTGCCTCTTTTCATTGGGTATGGGTTGTAGAAGGCCCACTGGAAGGTGTTGTGGTGTATTACTCATAGCACACACGGAACAGGCAGCTACGAAGGCGATTACACAGAGACTAGGCCACCAGAACTGTTGGGAAATAGCCTAAATTAGTTGATTATTCCCAGGGTGACCAGCAGCCTTGGGAGAATGGAAGTCTGGAGCACAGTGGTGCTAAGGCTCTCAGGGACAAAACAGCGGTCACAAGGTTTCTCAGGAGGTGAATGAATCTGAGCGGCAAGAATTCTGTCACCCAAAGGTGACATCGGGAGGTACCACAGAAACAGGAACCAACTCCATCTTGGAAGCGGAGGAAAACTGTTGTGACAATGCATCAGCCCTTACATTCTTAGAACCGGGTAAGAATGAGACTATATAATTGAAGCTTGACAAGAAAAGAGTCCATCGCGCCCTTCTGGGTGAGAGGCGTTTAGCCTCAGACAAGAATGTGAGATTCTTATGGCCAGTCAGAATGAGAACTCTCACTTACCAGACTGGAGAGTCCACTTGGGCAGAGGGTAGGCTCCCTTACGTATCCGACTCGCGGCCCCTGGTAGAGCAGACAGGAGGCACACGAGTGCGGAGTGGTATGAGAGCCTGTGCAGGAGTCCGTATTCCGGAAGCTAGCAGTCTTCAAACAGCAGATGATAGTCAGAGGCACAGGCAACGGATGCTGAGCAGGAGCTAAAGACAGGTCAAGCACAGGCTGGGTTCAGCAACAGGCGGGCGGCGGAGGTACAGGAGGAGCAGGCAGAAGCGAGGTCAAACAAGCCGGGGTCAGATGCAGGCGGAGGTCAGAAGGGTCCAAAAGGCAAGCCGGGTCGTCAACAGATCAGGAACACAGGAACTAGGAACAGAAAACAGGAAACAGGAACTAGGCACGGAGCTGTTGATCAGGCAGCACTGATCAGGGGGAGAGGAAGGCCTAAATAGGCTGATTGGCGCTAAACGCTGCGCCCGTGCACGCGCCGTTACGCACAGGTGCCCGCGCACCGGCACGCGCCCGAGCGTGCCCCCGGACAGAGGCGCGCACACCAGCACCACCAGACCAACGCATAGTAGCACCCACAGGTGAATGCGCACTAACGCGTACGCGCCCGGGCACCACCGTGTCCGCCACGGCCAGCCGGAATGCCAACACCAGTGCCCATAGAGGCAGGCACCCGTGCACCCGCAGGAACGTGCGCACCAAAGCGCCCCGACGCGTGACGACTCCCAATCAGGTAACCTCTCTGACACCGGCACAGTGGTACCTTCGAGGAGTTGCCTCCATTCTTTAAGGGCTAAAATGATCGCTAACAACTCTCTGTCCCCAATCTCGTAATTGCACTCCGCAGGTGACAATTTCTTGGAAAAGTAGCCACAAGGATGTATAGCGCTCTCAGAGGTAGGAGTTTGAGACAGAAGGGTGCCAACTTCAGTCTCAGATGCATCAACCTCAAAGATAAAGGGTAACGTAGGATCAGGATGTGCCAACACAGAAGCAGAAACAAAGGCGGCCTTGAGACTCTCAAAGGCATTAATGGAATTCGGAGACCAATTCTGTGGGTTACCGTCCTTTCTGGTCATATCAGTCAGGGGTTTGACCAGAGACGAGAAGTTATGAATAAACTTCCGATAATAATTGGCAAAGCCAAGAAAACATTCCAGTGGACATAAACCCACGGGTCGGGCCACTATAGGACTGCAGAAAGTTTCTCTGAGTCCATCGAAAAACCAGCAGTAGAAATTACATTACCCAGGAATTTAACCTGTTCATGATGGAACTCGCACTTCTCCAATTTACAATACAGGTTATTTTCTTTCAGCCTCTGAAGCAAACAACAGACATCTGTGTGGTGGCTTTCTAGGGAACTGGAGAATATGAGGATATTGTCGCGATATATCACCACACATAGCTGCAACAAATCTCAGAGGACATCGTTGATAAATTCCTGAAAAACTGCCAGAGCATTGCAAAGGCCAAACGGCATTACGAAGTACTCGTAATGACCTGTTCTGGTATTAAACACAGTTTTCCATGCCCTCTCAGATCAAGCTTCATGAAAACTGTTGCTCCCTTGAGGCGGTCAAATAACTCGTAATCAATGGAATCGGATAAGATTTCTTAATCGTGAAATTATTAAGACCCCTATAATTAATACAAGGTCTCAGTTCACCACTCTTCTTCTTCACAAAGAAGAAGCCAGTACCAGCAGGAGATGAGGATTTGCAGATGAATCCTTGACAAAGTGCATCTGCAACATACTGCTCCATGGCTTTGTCCTCTGAGACAGACAAAGGGTAAACCCAGCCACGAGGGGGTATGGCACCAGGTGGAAGGTCAATTGTGCAATCATACGACCAGTGTGGAGGCAAGCTACAGGCTTGACCTTTGTCAAAGACATTCCTAAAATCACGGTACTCCTCCGGCAGAGAAGAGAGTGAAGAGGTGCACAAGACTTTAGCCATTTACTGCATTGAGGTGACCAGGAAAGAACCTCAGGACAAAGCCATTCAAAAGAGGGGTTGTGCCTCTGTAACCAAGGCTAACCAATAACCACCGGTTAACCATACTTCCGGTTTGAGGAGAGGAAATTACTTGGATCGTCTCATGGTGAAGAGCTCCTATGGCCATGGTCAATGGAGCAGTCTCATGAATCACACGGGCAGATTGTAGAGGTCTCCCATCAATAGCCTCGAAAGCAAGTGGAGTGGCATGAAGCAGCAGTGGAATCGAGTGCTTAGACACAAAGGCACCATCTATGAATAGGCCTGCAGCCCCAGAGTCGATTAGAGCCTGTATCTCCATGCACGACTCAGACCAAAAAGGATAACCGGAACCAGGGGCTTATCCTTCTGAATAACTGGGGACGTAACAATGCCATCTAAGGTCAGTCCCTTACAGGACCTCAGGTGCAAGCGTTTCTCTGGACTGGTAGGACAAGACTTCAAAAAGTGACCTGTTTGGCCACAATAAAGGCACAATATCTCCCTTCTCCTAAAGGCCCTCTCATCCGCAGAGAAACGTGTGAAGTCCAACTGCATTAGTTCTACCTCACTGGCAAACTCGGTACCAGGAGGTATGGGAGGTGAGGGAGGCAAGGGTGGGACTACAAAGCTTGGAGCCAAATATACAGGAGGCTTCTGCAAGCATTCCTCAAAGGAAGGTCTCTCTCAGAATCTGGAGTCAATGAGAATGGCAAACATGAACAACTTCTCCTGGTCAGTGGGTATGTCTCGGGCTGCTATCTCATCTTTGATGTTATCCAAGAGACCATGAGAAAAAGCAGCCACGAGGGCCTCATTGTTCCAAGCCAGAGTACAGAATTCAGTGGCTAAATCAGCAACAGTTCTCGTACTCTGTTTGATGGATATAAGGCTCTTGACAGCAGAAGTGGAGTGTGCAGGAATGTCATATACCCTTTTAAAGGAAGCCATAAATTCTGGGTAACTCCGGACAAAAGGTTTTTGCGTCTCCCATAGGAGGGTTTGCCCGGGCCAAAGCTCTCTCAGAAAGCAAAGATATCACAAAGCCTACTTTTCTTCTGTCCGTGGGAAATGCCTGGGGCAGCATCTCAAAGTACAGTATATCTCAATCTGGTTGTGAAACCCTCTCCATTGAACTGGATTGATGGGGAAGCAGAGAGAAACCAGACATACCTCTTATAGAGCCAATACTCGAGGTGGATGCCTGCACAGAGACCGGAGCAGCAGCAGGGATGGCCTGCAACTCAGGTTGTACCAGAGCAGCCACAGTGGAGGGTCCAGGTGAGCAGTGCAGATAAGAATCATCCGTAATGCTATGGCAAACTGATCCATGCTGTGGTCCTGCTTATCCAACGTGGAAAAAATATTACCAAGTGGATTGCCTGCAACTTCTGAATTCATGGCCTTCGCCTACTGTCAGGTTCAACCTGCGCATGCATGATGTCACGTATGTTGCGTCAGAGGTGATGGCTAATACCGGGGCATTGCCTCCCAGAACGCCGCGTGGGGACCACGTGAATACCGCAACTATGGCGGTAGGATCTCCATGTGGGGGGGAGTTGTGGAGAGGAGATGAGCACCTGTGAGCAATAGGTCTCTAATTCAAATACTATATAAAGGTGTAGCTTCCGGAGGATCACTGGGTGATCTCTGGAGTGCTGCCAATACATGCAGGAAGGTTTGGAGTAACAAGTAAGTGTAACTACTGGACATGCCAGACTGGCTGTAGTCTGTATTATATTGAATCGTTTATTCATCTACAAATCTCTCATTATTTAGTTTTTTGCCATCTTATTAATATATTGATACTTTACATATATGTTTTCATTTTCCATACCTCTAATATTTGCTAATTTTGTGATACACCCTTATCTATTATGTAGTTCATACCTCACTTTCGTTCACTTTACCTCGGACTTCTCTCACTATTCAAAACATCAAGCTCTCACTTTTCTTTTCGGCCCTCTATATACGTTTTGGCACTTTGCATATCATTTGTTTTGTTTTTTGTTTTTTGATACACTATTTTTCTCATTTTATTTTATTTTTTCACATCCAATTTCATCACTTACCCAATTTCACACCTACAGTATCACTTCATTACACTTCACTTGTGCAATTTGTTCCATTAGGCAATAACACACAGTACACTTATTTTTCATCGTAGTATATATCTTTTTTTTTTTAATCAAATAAATAAATAAACTCAAATATGAACAAATAAGCAACACTATTTGATATACATTTATAGCATTCGATAGAATACCAGCCAATGTGGCATTACAAGGCAGCACTTAATACTTACCCAGCACCTGCTGAGCATATACTGATTTTTATAAACATCGTATTACAGGTGCCTCGCCCCATACCTTCCCCACTGGGTCCAAGAGAGTGACTTCTTGTAAGCCCTGTGGACTATGGACCCACCTGGAGGGGGTGGAGGGATTATGTGGACACTGTGGGACCACCTAATGCAACTGTTTTTAATAATTATGGCTGTGCGATCCATCTCCATTTTCCTATCCCTAGAATGGTAAATATTTCACCATACGTATGGAGATGTATTTTGTTAAAACATTATGAAACGTTAAATTATGTTTTGCATATTGTACAAAGTTTAATAGAATTTTCTGCTATATCTCCTTAGAATAAAAAATCCAATGAAGAAGACCAGAACTGACAAGGGTCGAAATGCATTGGGGTATTCATGGGGCATACATGTGGATAGTACTATTGTAATGTAACTATCAAACCAGGATCTCCTTGGTGTATTGTTAGTCATGAGCGATGGTTTATTTCGTTGTCTGTGTCGCCAGCCAGAATTTTATGTTGATTGTACAAATGGAATTGATTTTATGACAGAATAAAATAATTTTTTTATTATTTACGGTTTGGAATATTTTGCTGCTAAAAAAACCTCTGGGGAAACTCTTCCACTTCTTTTGTATATTTTTGGGGTGTGCAGCTGCGTCAACTCATACATGTGTCTCTTCATTTTTGTTCGCCTACCGTCAGGAACCATGAATCAGACGGAGACAGAAAATGCAGTAAAATCACACCATTTAATATAGTGGTAAAAATGGTACAAATAGTAAATGTAGTCAAAACATAGCCAGGGTTCGGTAACCAAATAGAGTAGTCAGAACAAGCCATGAAATTAGGAAGCCAGAGATCAGCATAGTCAGAGCAGCAGACAGGATCAGGAACAAGAAGCCAGGCATGTCTTCAGGAGGAACACAGCACAGAGTCTCTAGATATGTTGACCAAGGCGAAAGCACAGGAGCTCTAATCCATGCAGCTTTAATAGCCAGAAGGGCTTGTTAACGAGCAGGATGTGATCACCAGGTGAGTCACTGAGGAATGATCAGTGCTGGCAATTAACCGACAGCTGATCAGCCTGAGCTCTGAGAAGGGAGGGCTGAGCCCAGCCCTGACAACATGCTGGTTTTATTGTATAACATTGGAACTTTTAACATTTGTACCAAAGTTTTTCATATATTTTATATATTTGTATGAAGATGTATATGTTAATACTTTCCTGGGGTACCGATTTAAAACTCCAGTTGTTTTTGCAATTTTTTTTGATGTTAAGGAATGAGCATGTCTTGAGCATGGGCAGGACAAGGGCAGAATCTGGAAGCCCCCTTTGCATTTAAAGAGGCACCCTAATAGCAGCACCTGCTATGTGAATGAGTATGTTGTACATAGTACCCCTGCTCATTGACAAAAAAATTATAAAGTGAATACAAACACAGATAACAACAAAACCTGGGGAATGCCCAGGAAAAAACTCCAAGCCTACTTACCACCAGCTCGGAGACAACCAATTAACCTGTCTAACAGTACGCGTTAAAAACAGGGGTTCAGTCCGCACGCATTTACAAACGCATGCATAAGCCACAGAGCCACAAATACAAACACAGCCCACAATGTACATCCCTTGTCAATTACATTGCCCAACAATGTAGTTCTATGTCAATCATGATGCTGAACACCTTCACCTTTATGTTTGTTTCCATCCACTTTATTAGGCCATACTTATTAAAATCACAACTCGCACATAGCAAAATACTTTTCCCTTGATTTAGGTTTGCTGAATTTTGACCTGCTAAGCATAAAGAGTACCTATGTAAAAGAACATAGATTCACCATCATGCAAGCACCCACTGCTTCCTTAGCAACCGCTAACAGTGTGATGCCATCATATAAAGAAGCTGTAGAAATATTGATTCGTTCTCAATATGTTTTTCTGTTCTTGATGAAAAGGAGGCAGAATAGGCTAAGCTAAACCTAGTTTCAGACCAAACAGTCAGCCTTCCTTAATACAATTTTTACAAAATGCTAACATGGTATGGCTGGCAAACCATTTTCTGTTTTTAGAAAGCTTTTTTCTTTCCCAGATATTTAAGTTGTAAGACATTGCAACAGCTATTACATTTTCTTTCACTTTCTTTTATTACAAAGTTAAATATACAGGTCCCTGCAAAACACATAGATTCCTTTTTTTAAAATAGACACTAAGCATTTATTTTCTATAAAGTGTAAGCTACAAAGTCATCCATTTATGGATTTTATGGCTTCATATCTGTGATCTTTTTTACTGGGTACTTCACAGGAAGAAATATCTTTCTGCCGGATCTATCAAGACGTACCCTTTACTTCACCTTAATCCATCTTTTAGAACAAACGTTCTTTTTCTTTTTTTCTTTTTAACAAAAAAGTTTGAATTTGAATTCAGCACATATTCCTGGGAACACCACATTACCAAATTAAAGGTTTAAGGGATTAGTAAGGAGCTAACAGCACCTGGACCTGGTTAAATCAATCTATTGAGAATACAATAAAATGAAGAAAGGTTGCGAGCACTGAACTTTTTGTCTCTGGAGAAGAGACGCTTGAGAGGGGATATGATTTCAATTTACAAATACCATACCAGTGACCCCACAATAGGGATACAAATTTTCCATGGAAGGGAGTTTAATAAGACACGTGGCCACTCATTCAAATTCGAAGAAAAGAGGTTTAACCTTAAACTGCGTAGGGGGTTCTTTACTGTAAGAGCGGCAAGGATGTGGAATTCCCTTGAGAGAATAGCATTGACAGTTTCAAAAAACTATTAGATAAGCACCTGAACGACCACAACATACATGGATATACAATGTAATACTGACATATATTCACGCACATAGGTTGGACTTGATGGACTTGTGTCTTTTTTCAACCTCACTTACTATGTAACTATGTAACAATCATATATAAAATTTTCTGTGTATGGCCACCATTAAGTGATGCAAACAATTTACTGAAAGAACCACTATTAGTAAAGCCTGGAACACACTGCATGTTTTATTTTTCAACCCAGCACGTTAAACAATAAGAAAAGAAAGAAAAACTGACAGATTGTTATACTATGTACATTGCATGTGCGTGACGGAATCATTTATTAGTTTTGTTTTGGATTTGTCTGTTAAGTTAATCATTTAGATACGTCATATTCATTATATGTTAGAATTATTAATTTTCAGAACTCGTTTCATATATCTGGATTCCTTTTGTATATTCAGATTAATTTTGTATGTTTGTTGTTCCGAATCGATTCATATTTTGAAAGTTACCGTATTTATCGGCGTATAACACGCGCCGGCGTATAACACGCACCCAAGTTAAGGAGGGAATTTTAAGGAAAAAAACTTTTAGGAGTAAAGTTTAAGGAAGAAAAACTTACATTAAAATGCCCATCAATGCAGCGTTATCGGTGTCCATCTGCAGCCTTGTCAGTGTCAGTGCAGCCTTTGCCCCAGTGTCCATTGCAGCCTTGTCAGTGCAGCTTTGCCCCAGTGCAGAATTGTCAGTGCAGCCTTGCCCCAGTGTCCATTGCAGCTTTGCCCCAGTGCAGCCTTGTCAGTGCAGATATGTCAGTGCAGCCATGTCAGTGCAGCCTTGTCAGTGCAGCCTTGTCAGTGCAGCCTTGTCAGTGCAGCCATGTCAGTGCAGCCATGTCAGTGCAGCCATGTCAGTGCAGCTTTTCTCCAGTGTAGCCTTGCCCCAGTGCAGCTTTGCCCCCATGCAGCCTTGCCCCCGTGCAGCTTTGTGGGATCGCCGCGATCCCTGCCGTCATACACAGCCCTGTGTAAATTTAAATATGGCGCCGAGACTGCAGGGACTCGGCGGAGCGCTGATACACATAGCCGAGAGTCCTCGGGTTTTCTCGGCGCCGCTTACAGTCCCGCCCAGTTCTGCCCTATGGGCGGGACTGTAAGCGGCGCCAAGAAAACCCGAGGACTCTCGGCTATGTGTATCAGCGCTCCGCCGAGTCCCTGCAGTCTCGGCGCCGTATTTGAATTTCCACACGGCTGTGTATGTCGGCGCCGATCGCGGCAATTTCCGCGATCGCTCCGATCACACACAATTGGGGGGGGATCGGCCTATAACACGCACCCACGATTTTCCCCTGATTTTCAGGGGAAAAAAGTGCGTGTTATATGCCGATAAATACGGTATTTCAGAAGATTGGCTATATTCCTTTTAATGTGTTAATTCTTTATTTGGGGAGATTAATTATTACTTATGCCCCGTACACACGGTCGAATTTTCTGACGGAAAATGTGTGATAGGACCTTGTTGTCGGAAATTCCGACCGTGTGTAGGCTCCATCACACATTTTCCATCGGATTTTCCGACACACAAAGTTTGAGAGCAGGATATAAAATTTTCCGACAACAAAATCCATTGTCGGAAATTCCGATCGTGTGTACACAAATCCGACAGACAAAGTGCCATGCATGCTCAGAATAAATAAAGAGATGAAAGCTATTGGCCACTGCCCCGTTTATAGTCCCGACGTACGTGTTTTACGTCACCGCGTTTAGAACGATCGGATTTTCCGACAACTTTGTGTGACCGTGTGTATGCAAGACAAGTTTGAGCCAACATCTGTTGGAAAAAATCCTAGGATTTTGTTGTCGGAATGTCCGAACAAAGTCCGACCGTGTGTACAGGGCATTACTCTGCTTGGGTTGGACGGAGGTGGATCCATAAGAATTTCTGAATCATAACATAACAAATAGAGCAACATTGATTTCGGATTCATTCATTATGTTATGATTTAAAGATTCTGATAGATCCACCTCCATCCAACCCAAACACAATAATGGCCCTTTCATACTAATCAGTTTTTGATCAATTTTTCTGTTAAAAAAAACAGAACAAGTGCATATGGAAAATGAATCTCTTTAAATCCTATGGAACTCTTCACGCTGGTCCGTTGTGTTTTAGTTGCATTTTTAAAAGTCCTACTTTCTGCATTTTTGGTGCATGTTTGGTGCTGTAAAAAAATGCACCTCTTCATTGAAATCGTAAATTGCAAACCATGGCAAAATGCATTAAAAGCATATAAAACATGCAACACACCTGTGGGAAGTACTTTTCCAGTCATATGTCCAGGAGAAAAATGCAATGCAAACACGGCAAAAACACATCAAAAAAGAAATGCACTGCAGAAAAATGAATAATGCATATTCATTTTTGCCACATTTTTGCAATGAAGAAGTGTGAAAGCAACCTTACTGTATTTATTGCAATGTGTTTCCATTTCACATGTAGTGCATTTTTTATAGTAAAGAAAAATGTTAAAGTAGTAGTTGGATGCTTCAAACATTAACAAAAGGTCCAAAATTAATGAATATTAATGAATGTGTTGTTTATAATTTATTTTTTTTTCAACCCAGCATGTTAAACAATAAGAAAAGAAAGAAAAACTGACAGATTGTTATACTATGTACATTGCATGTGCGTGACGGAATCATTTATTAGTTTTGTTTTGGATTTGTCTGTTAAGTTAATCATTTAGATACGTCATATTCATTATATGTTAGAATTATTAATTTTCAGAACTCGTTTCATATATCTGGATTCCTTTTGTATATTCAGATTAATTTTGTATGTTTGTTGTTCTGAATCGATTCATATTTTGAAAGTTATTTCAGAAGATTGGCTATATTCCTTTTAATGTGTTAATTCTTTATTTGGGGAGATTAATTATTACTTATGCCCCGTACACACGGTCGGATTTTCCGACGGAAAATGTGTGATAGGACCTTGTTGTCGGAAATTCCGACCGTGTGTAGGCTCCATCACACATTTTCCATCGGATTTTCCGACACACAAAGTTTGAGAGCAGGATATAAAATTTTCCGACAACAAACTCGGAAAAAGTCGGAAATTCCGATCGTGTGTACACAAATCCAACGGACAAAGTGCCATGCATGCTCAGAATAAATAAAGAGATGAAAGCTATTGGCCACTGCCCCGTTTATAGTCCCGATGTACGTGTTTTACGTCACCGCATTTAGAACAATCGGATTTTCCGACAACTTTGTGTGACCGTGTGTATGCAAGACAAGTTTGAGCCAACATCTGTTGGAAAAAATCCTAGGATTTTGTTGTCGGAATGTCCGAACAAAATCCGACCGTGTGTACGGGGCATTACTCTGCTTGGGTTGGACGGAGGTGGATCCATAAGAATCTCTGAATCATAACATAACAAATAGAGCAACATTGATTTCGGATTCATTCATTATGTTAGGATTTAAAGATTCTGATAGATCCACCTCCATCCAACCCAAACACAATAATGGCCCTTTCATACTAATCAGTTTTTGATTGATTTTTCTGTTAAAAAAAAACAGAACAAAAGCATATGGAAAATGAATCTCTTTAAATCCTATGGAACTCTTCACGCTGGTCCGTTGTGTTTTAGTTGCATTTTTAAAAGTCCTACTTGCTGCATTTTTAGTGCATGTTTGGTGCTGTAAAAAAATGCACCTCTTCATTGAAATTGTAAATTGGAAACCATGGCAAAATGCATCAAAAGCATATAAAACATGCAACACACCTGTGGGAAGTACTTGTCCAGTCATATGTCCAGGAGAAAAATGCACTGCAAACACGGCAAAAACACATCAAAAAAGAAATGCACTGCAGAAAAATGCATAATGCATATTCATTTTTGCCACATTTTTGCAATGGAGAAGTGTGAAAGCAACCTTACTGTATTTATTACAATGTGTTTCCATTTCACATGTAGTGCATTTTTTATAGTAAAGAAAAATGTTAAAGTAGTAGTTGGATGCTTCAAACATTAACAAAAGGTCCAAAATTAATGAATATTAATGAATGTGTTGTTTATAATTTATTTTTAATTTCTTGAAATTCATTACTATTGTGATTTAAAGATATAGATGCATACGAATCTCCAAATAATGAAAATTTGGTCAGAATTTTGATTTGTACCTAAATGAATTGCACATGTCTAGTACCAACACAGGCAATGTTGGTGCTGCAATCTTCCCCACTGTGCTTTTGTATTCTGACAGGGGACTCCCCCCATCCCCACCAGAATACACTGATTAGCACTCGCAGCCATTGGCTACAAGTACTGATCAGATGCTGGTTTTCCAGCATGTCCTTTCAACAAATGCTGGTCGTTAGACCAACCTCTGTAGGACAGACTGCTGTGCACACTGGCTGAAAGTTAGCAAGTTCCTGCTGAACCGGCCAATTTTCGTACAGTGTGTACCCAGGTTTAGTAACGTTCAAAAGCTGTTTCTAGGGCTATATAGAGCTATATGGTCTCAACTTATTGCCAATTGAACAACATATGAAAGCAGGAGCATTGTGCAATAAGATCTAAGTACATTTTAATTCTTCCCTCCACACATGGGATAAAACCGAATAAAGTTTTTCAAGGGTAGTCAGATGTGCAGGAACAGGAAAAATCTGAATGCCATGTGTCATAATTGGATATCACATAAGCACATGCACGTGTCTCTCCTTAATGCTTCTGTTTACATGAATGAAGCAGAGGGGAGGGAGGAGAAGAGAGTACGGACGGATGCTTTCCACTACTGACTTATCTTGAGGGAAAGAATGGTGCTTGGACAAGGTTCTGAAATCTATGCGATTCATTTTCACAAATATCTAATTTCTATGAGCAACTTAAAGTGGTTGTAAACTTCTGAAATGAAAAATGAACAAGGATATCCTTCTATAGTGTGTAGATGCCTCCATTCCCAAGTTACTAATGTGATTTCTTTCATTCCTCTGATATCTGCATAACACCAGATAATCCTGGGAGATTTTTGCCTTTTTGAATCTAAAAGAGTTTTTATTAGTATTGAAATAGGCATAAAGTAACAATATCAATGCTGACAGACATACACATATGTTACACACATTCAGTTAAAGGAATAGATGAAACAAGGTCTGTGCAATATAGTATACGCAGAAGAAATGTATTACAGAGATATCAGTAACTTATCAACTTGCGTAAGACAAATGAAATGGAGGACTTTATCACAAACTGTTCACAAAAATAAGAACAAACTAATATAGCTGTTAGAAATTCTGTATATAGCCCTACAAACCAGACAGTGCACAGTATACATGGGCTTTATCTACTGCTTTACTGCAGACAGGAAACAGGAACTTTATTATAGAGAAAAGACATAGAGTTCTATTATACATGCAGCTACAAACTTATAAACACAGCAATCTACTGGCTGATGATTGCACAAAATACATGAAAAATGTATTTCAACACCCCCCACTCAACAACTACTCCTTATATTAGTTCCATTTCGGATCTCGGTTCTATAAATCTGTTTCTTGTAACCGGCTTTGTCACAGCATCTGCAATCTTCATCAGCAGCTCTGATACACTTTTGTTGCTCATGAGTTGGAAGCCTGTGCATCTCATCCTATGAATCTGGCTCTGATTTTAATGCTATGCGAGCAACACAGGACAAACATTTGACTGGGATGCCTTTATTTCTTCTGGTTGATTTCCTGGTCGAGACCTCTTGTGGCCTGTTTTTTTTTTTTTCTTTTACAGCATTTGGATTGTCTGCATTAATTTCTATTTCTGTGTCACTTTTTTGCTTATCTTCATGTGACACTGATGTGTAATTTCTCTCAGTTTAAAGTGATTGTGTTAGCTCATGAAATTTTGAAGACACTGAAGTTTGATTGACAAGTACACTTCTACTGATGGTTACCTTGTTTGTGTCTTGGTGTAGAATTATGTATTCCTTTTGAGATTCACTGTACCCCACAAGTTTACTTTCCTTTGCGCAAGCATCCCATTATGTATGTTTTTCTTTCAGGATGTGCACATCTGTGCCTTGTGTGAATGCAGTTTTAATGTTTTTCCTCCTTGGCAGTATTAACCACCTCATTGCAGTTCAGCTGATACAGTTAATAGTAATTTCATCCTTTGGAAGTAAGATATCCCTTTTGTGGTGGCACAACTGTCATCTTGGAAGGTCACTACATTGCAGTGGTGGCCTGTGCATTGTGGGTGCACGGGCACCGCCCCCCCAAATCCCTATCCATGTGCCCAGCCCCTTTCAGGACGCCAGACACATGAATTAAATTGTGGGGATAGGCGGGGGTGTGCATTTTGAGGAACCGGAGGCTGATTAGAACCAGAGGCTCTAATAGGCTTCAAAATAGGGTGGGATCAGGGCGCACTCTCTGCGCTCCGATCCCACCCAGTTGTGTGACACTAGCGAATGAATATTCGCTATTCTGCCACATTCTCCTCCCAGCCAATCAGGAAGCACCTATTGGCCAGGGAGTCTTATGGCTCCCTGGCCAATTGTGTCTCAGGACACACTTCTGGGTTCCAATTGGCTGTAAAGGAGAATGCCTGTGTCCTCGCTGGAGCGGCCCGGCTCCTCCTTCTCCCTTCCTCTGTGTCTCCTCCATGTCTCCACTAGGTAAGGTGATCGCTGCTGGCTGTGTCTCCCACCGGGGGGGTGCTGTGGGGTGATCACTGCTGGATGTGTCAGTGTCTGGAGGGAATGCTGCGGGGGGATCACAGGCCGTGTCTGTGTCTTTGTCTGGGGTAGTTGTGTTGGTTGTGCCACCCCCCCAAAAATAGTAGGCACCAGCCGCTACTGCTACATTGCCTTGTTTTATCAGCTTCTTCACTGACAAAAGATTAGTTTCAAGAGCAGGGGCATACAGGACATTTTTCAAAGGTATCTTTCTGGTGACACTCTGGGTAATAGGACAGTAAAGAAAACCATCTCATATTCCTTCTGATTCCATTATTTTCCCATTAGCTGTGGTGATATTTTCTGCTTTACTCTGGTCAAGGTGAGTAAAGACATTTCTGTCATTTGTCATGTGACTCGTAGCTCCTGAATCAACACATCATGCCTGCAAGGATAATGTGCAACTTTTGGATTGAAAAACATATTTATTACCTGAAGCCAAATCAATTTCTTTCTTCACACTTTTGGCCTTTTGCAGTTTAGTTTGTTTTTGCATTCTAGTTTTCCATATTCTGCAATCTGCTTTTAAATGACCTTGTTTCTTGCACACAAAACATTCACACACTTCTTGTTGCATGTTACTGTTTTTATTCCTACTGTTTTTCGTCTTTAAAGCAGACTCTGTGACAGAAGCACGGTGACAATTAATGCTTTCTATGTTACACTTATATTCATTTACAAGCTTGCCCTTAACATATTCCAATGTCAGTTCATCATATGGGCATGCATCAAGTGCTGTGACAAGCATTTCATAACATTCTGGTAAGCCACTTCGTAATAGTGCTGCGACGTGAAAATCTTTTATTTCTTCACCTATACCTCTCAGGCATTCAACCATTTCCAATGTGTATCTTATGTAATCCTGCATATCCTGTCCTTTCATCAGCTTGATTTGGTATAGCTTTGCAATCAAATACAGTTTATTGCTGAGATTAGCTCTTTCGTGCACCTTTTGTAATCCTTCCCACATTTCTTTAGCAGTTTCACACTTACAAATATGTATACTTTGATTATCTTCTATGCTAAGAGTGATTGTGCTGTGAGCTTTTTGGTCTTTCTCTATCCACTCATTTGAAGGGTGTTTTGGCTTGACTTAATTTATACATTTCCATGTACCTTCTCTTATCAGCATTTTCATATTGTATTTTCAGGACTGGTAGTTCTGGTTTGGAGAGAGTATCACCACTCCAGGTGGGTCAGATCAAGGTAAAAGACATCTCCTTCAGTCTAGAAGTTCAGATGCTGGCAATGCTATGGCAGTTAAACATCAAAGAAATTCTGGACAGCCGCACCCCAAAGATATTTGCATTTATTCAATAAGGTGTCATTCAAAATACAGGTCACAGCAAAGTGGAACAAAGCTTACGCATTTCGAACTACAAGGAGTGCTTAGTCATAGCCCAAGCTCTATCCATACCGTCAGCCAAATAGTTATCTTGCACGCACAGGTAGATACGTCCCAAATTGCCTGGTGACTGCATGTCTACGCTGAAGGTATTAGAAAAGCATAGATTTCAGCACATTAAAGTCCTCTTTTAGATCTGAAAATTATTTAAGTTGCCCACTAGTTCAAATTTAAGCTAAATTAATGATTCCATGTATGTACTAGAGCTGCGTGTGGCACCATCAACAGTTCAGCCAAAGATTGATTCACTCTTGTTTATAAGAGTTTCAGTAATACATGTCAGCCACACACTTTCCTTGTGAAAGCATTTTTAAATATTATTTTGTTAGATAAACTTTTTGTAATTTTATATATTGTTGTAAACTTTGGTATGTGTTTGTTTAGAGAGTTATTTGGTCTTCTGTGTGTCTTTAAAGTCCAAATTTCCCAGCTTTCTACTGCTTTATTGCTTAGTGTTCTGATGGTGCACTGATTGTGGTACTGAATAATCCTTTGTTTCAGTTTTATGCTTCTAAAACCTATGTCCCTATTTTGACAGATCAGCTAGTGACCCTATGCAATAAACAGGTTTATTCTTGAACTTCAGCAAGGCAAAGAATGGGTCCCCTCCACTTTGTCTTTGGTAGCAAATGTTTGACATTTAGAACAGTTCTTTCTAGCCTTTTGGCTGTAGAAAAAGATAGGATTGGAAGTTGTTTCTTATGGCTACCATTTGAAGAAATAAAAGAAGAAGAAAAATAAAAATATCTTATGTAAATTATGCCAGAGTGTTGCATGAATTATCATAGGTTTCTGGTGCTAGAAGAACATAATACACCCAGTATTGTGGACATTGAGTACTATTTCCTCAATTTGAGCATTCATTGTTGGTCATCAGAATATACTCCAGACTCTGCTTTCATATTTCCCTTCTTTCTTGTGCTCTTGGTGCAATCCTTTTATTATTTAAATCCTCATGAGTTCAAGAGCAGCTAATGTTCCATCTTTGCATGTCAAATCATCCATAACAAGAAACTCTTGCCAAAATTCTAAAACTCTGACACTGTTGGAGGCCATGAATGTTTTGCCTTTAGACAGTCATTTCATATGTTTCCATGCCAACAGTTAAAAGACCATAACATGTGTTACATTATAACTTTATGGCAAATAAAAAGGCAAGGAGAGGGAATAGCCCAGGAGAAAGGCATTATTGTGCTGACAGCTTTAGCTCCCCTTTAGTTTCCCTGAAGAGTCTATAATGTCTGGTCAACCATACTGCCCTCATAACAGTCACAGCTGTATCACAGGGTACCACAGATGTGAGATGGTGGCTTAATTCAGCCATTTTCACAACTAATCTCATTTTACCATCAGCAAACTGCTCATCCACACGACGCCATACATGCTGTTTGCCATCTGCCCTGTACAGTGAAAACCAGAATTTATCCATGAAGAGAACACCTCTCCAAAGCAAATGTGAGCATTTGCCCACTCAAGTCAGTTACGAAGACGAACTGCAGTCAGGTCGAGACCCCAATGAGGATGACGAACATGCAGATGAGCTTCGCTGAGATGGTTTCTGAAAGTTTGTGCAGAAATTCTTTGGTTATGCAAACCGATTGTTGCAGCAGCTCTCCAGGTGACTGGTCTCAGACGATCATGGAGGTGAAGATGCTGGATATGGAGGTCCTGGGCTGGTGTGGTTACAAGTGGTAGGCAGTTGTGAGGCTGGTTGGATGGCCTGTCACATACCCTGAAATGCCTTAGGAGAAGACGTATGGTAGAGAAATGAACTTTCAATTCAAGGGCAAAAGCTCTGGTGGACATTCCTGCAGTCAGCATGCCAATTGCACACTCCCTCAAAACTTGCAACATCAGTGTCATTTTGCTGTGTGATAAAACTGCACATTTTAGAGTGGCCTTTAATTGTGTCCAACTTAACCACTTAAGGACCGCCTAACGCCGATTTACGTCGGCAAGGCGGCACGGGCAGGCAAAATCACGTACATGTACGTGATTTGCCTCTCGCGGGTGGGGGGTCCGATCGGACCCCCCCCCGGTGCCCGAAGCGGTCCCGTTCTGTTCCCCGGCGATCCGAGATGAGGGGGAGGCCATCCGTTCGTGGCCCCCCCCTCGCGATCGCCGCCGGCCAATGGGAACACTCCTTTGCTGCTGTATGCTAAACAGCAGCAAAGGAAATGATGTCATCTCCCCTCGGGTCGGTATTTTCCGTTCCAGCGCCGAGGAGAGAAGACATCAATGTGAGTGCACAACACACACACACACAGTAGAACATGCCAGGCATACAAAACACCCCGATCCCCCCCCCGATCGCCCCCCGATCCCCCCCCAATCACCCCCCCCCCCCCTGTCACAAACTGACACCAGCAGGTTTTTTTTTTTTTTTTTTTCTGATTACTGCATAGTGTCAGTTTGTGACAGTTACAGTGTTGGGACAGTGAGTATCACCCCCCTTTAGGTCTAGGGTACCCCCCTAACCCCCCCTAATAAAGTTTTAACCCCTTGATCACCCCCTGTCACCAGTGTTGCTAAGCGATCATTTTTCTGATCGCTGTATTAGTGTCGCTGGTGACGCTAGTTAGTGAGGTAAATATTTAGGTTCGCCGTCAGCGTTTTATAGTGACAGGGACCCCCATATACTACCTAATAAATGTTTTAACCCCTTGATTGCCCCCTAGTTAACCCTTTCACCACTGATCACCGTATAACCGTTACGGGTGACGCAGGTTAGTTCGTTTATTTTTTATAGTGTCAGGGCACCCGCCGTTTATTACCTAATAAAGGTTTAGCCCCCTGATCGCCCGGCGGTGATATGCGTCGCCCCAGGCAGCGTCAGATTAGCGCCAGTACCGCTAACACCCACGCACGCAGCATGCGCCTCCCTTAGTGGTATAGTATCTGATCGGATCAATATCTGATCTGATCAGATCTATACTAGCGTCCCCAGCAGTTTAGGGTTCCCAAAAACACAGTGTTAGCGGGATCAGCCCAGATACCCGCTAGCACCTGCGTTTTGCCCCTCCGCCCAGCCCACCCAAGTGCAGTATCGATCGATCACTGTCACTTACAAAACACTAAACGCATAACTGCAGCGTTCACAGAGTCAGGCCTGATCCCTGCGATCGCTAACAGTTTTTTTGGTAGCATTTTGGTGAACTGGCAAGCAAGCACCAGGCAGCGTCAGGTTAGCGCCAGTACCGCTAACACCCACGCACGCACCGTACACCTCCCTTAGTGGTATAGTATCTGATCGGATCAATATCTGATCCGATCAGATCTATACTAGCGTCCCCAGCAGTTTAGGGTTCCCAAAAACGCAGTGTTAGCGGGATCAGCCCAGATACCTGCTAGCACCTGCGTTGTGCCCCTCCGCCCGGCCCAGCCCATCCCACCCAAGTGCAGTATCGATCGATCACTGACACTTACAAGGCACTAAACGCATAACTGCAGCGTTCGCAGAGTCAGGCCTGATCCCTGCGATCGCTAACAGTTTTTTTGGTAGCATTTTGGTGAACTAGCAAGCACCGGCCCCAGGCAGCGTCAGGTTAGCGCCAGTACCACTAACACCCACGCACGCAGCATACGCCTCCTTTAGTGGTATAGTATCTGAACGGATCAATATCTGATCCGATCAGATCAGATCTATACTAGCGTCCCCAGCAGTTTAGGGTTCCCAAAAACGCAGTGTTAGCGGGATCAACCCAGATACCTGCTAGCACCTGCGTTTTGCCCCTCCGCCCGGCCCAGTCCAGCCCACCCAAGTGCAGTATCGATCGATCACTGTCACTTACAAAACACTAAACGCATAACTGCAGCGTTTGCAGAGTCAGGCCTGATCCCTGCGATCGCTAACAGTTTTTTTGGAAGCTTTTTATTGAACTGGCAAGCACCAGCGGCCTAGTACACCCCGGTCGTAGTCAAACCAGCACTGCAGTAACACTTGGTGACGTGGCGAGTCCCATAAGTGCAGTTCAAGCTGGTGAGGTGACAAGCACAAGTAGTGTCCCGCTGCCACCAAAAAGACAAACACAGGCCCGTCGTGCCCATAGTGCCCTTCCTGCTGCATTCGCCAATCCTAATTGGGAACCCACCACTTCTGCAGCGCCCGTACTTCCCCCATTCACATCCCCCAACGAAATGCAGTCGGCTGCATGAGAGGCATTTTTATGTGCTCCCGAGTACCCCTACCCAACGAACCCCCCCCAAAAAGATGTTGTGTCTGCAGCAAACGCGGATATAGGCGTGACACCCGCTATTATTGTCCCTTCTGTCCTGACAATCCTGGTCTTTGCATTGGTGAATGTTTTGAACGCTACCATACACTAGTTGAGTATTAGCGTAGGGTACAGCATTGCACAGACTAGGCACACTTTCACAGGGTCTCCCAAGATGCCATCGCATTTTGAGAGACCCGAACCTGGAACCGGTTACAGTTATAAAAGTTAGTTACAAAAAAAGTGTAAAAAAAAAAAAAATATATATAAAATAAAAAAAAATAGTTGTCGTTTTATTGTTCTCTCTCTCTATTCTCTCTCTCTATTGTTCTGCTCTTTTTTTACTGTATTCTATTCTGCAGTGTTTTATTGTTATTGTTATTGTTATTGTTATTATGTTTTATCATGTTTGTTTTTCAGGTATGTAATTATTTATACTTTATTGTTTACTGTGCTTTATTGTTAACCATTTTTTTGTCTTCAGGTACGCCATTCACAACTTTGAGTGGTTATACCAGAATGATGCCTGCAGGTTTAGGTATCATCTTGGTATCATTCTTTTCAGCCAGCGGTCGGCTTTCATGTAAAAGCAATCCTAGCGGCTAATTAGCCTCTAGACTGCCTTTACAACCCGTGGGAGGGAATGCCCCCCCCCCCCCACCGTCTTCCGTGTTTTTCTCTGGCTCTCCTGTCTCAACAGGGAACCTGAGAATGCAGCCGGTGATTCAGCCAGCTGACCATAGAGCTGATCAGAGACAAGAGTGGCTCCAAACATCTCTATGGCCTAAGAAACCGGAAGCTACGAGCATTTTATGACTTAGATTTCGCCGGATGTAAATAGCGCCATTGGGAAATTGGGGAAGCATTTTATCACACCGATCTTGGTGTGGTCAGATGCTTTGAGGGCAGAGGAGAGATCTAGGGTCTAATAGACCCCAATTTTTTCAAAAAAGAGTACCTGTCACTACCTATTGCTATCATAGGGGATATTTACATTCCCCGAGATAACAATAAAAATGATTTAAAAAAAAAAAAAATGAAAGGAACAGTTTAAAAATAAGATAAAAAAGCAAAAAAATAATAAAGAAAAAAAAAAAAAAAAAAAAAAGCACCCCTGTCGCCCCCTGCTCTTGCGCTAAGGCGAACGCAAGCGGCGGTCTGTCGTCAAACGTAAACAGCAATTGCACCATGCATGTGAGGTATCGCCGCGAAGGTCAGATCGAGGGCAGTAATTTTTGCAGTAGACCTCCTCTGTAGATCTAAAGTGGTAACCTGTAAAGGCTTTTAAAGGCTTTTAAAAATGTATTTATTTTGTTGCCACTGCACGTTTGTGCGCAATTGTAAAGCATGTCATGTTTGGTATCCATGTACTCGGTCTAAGATCATCTTTTTTATTTCATCAAACATTTGGGCAATATAGTGTGTTTTAGTGCATTAAAATTTAAAAAAGTGTGTTTTTTCCCCAAAAAATGCGTTTGAAAAATCGCTGCGCAAATACTGTGTGAAAAAAAAAAATGAAACACCCACCATTTTAATCTGTAGGGCATTTGCTTTAAAAAAATATATAATGTTTGGGGGTTCAAAGTAATTTTCTTGCAAAAAAAAAAAAACTTTTTCATGTAAAAAATAAGTGTCAGAAAGGGCTTTGTCTTCAAGTGGTTAGAAGAGTGGGTGATGTGTGACATAAGCTTCTAAATGTTGTGCATAAAATGCCAGGACAGTTCAAAACCCCCCCAAATGACCCCATTTTGGAAAGTAGACACCCCAAGCTATTTGCTGAGAGGCATGTCGAGTCCATGGAATATTTTATATTGCGACACAAGTTGCGGGAAAGAGACAAATTTTTTTTTTTTTTTTTTTTTTTTTGCACAAAGTTGTCACTAAATGATATATTGCTCAAACATGCCATGGGAATATGTGAAATTACACCCCAAAATACATTCTGCTGCTTCTCCTGAGTACGGGGATACCATATGTGTGAGACTTTTTGGGAGCCTAGCCGTGTACGGGACCCCGAAAACCAAGCACCGCCTTCAGGCTTTCTAAGGGGCGTGAATTTTTGATTTCACTCTTCACTGCCTATCACAGTTTCGGAGGCCATGGAATGCCCAGGTGGCACAAAACCCCCCCAAATGACCCCATTTTGGAAAGTAGACACCCCAAGCTATTTGCTGAGAGGTATAGTGAGTATTTTGCAGACCTCACTTTTTGTCACAAAGTTTTGAAATTTGAAAAAAGAAAAAAAAAAAAAGTTTTTTCTTGTCTTTCTTCATTTTCAAAAACAAATGAGAGCTGCAAAATACTCACCATGCCTCTCAGCAAATAGCTTGGGGTGTCTACTTTCCAAAATGGGGTCATTTGGGGGGGGTTTGTGCCACCTGGGCATTCCATGGCCTCCGAAACGGTGTTAGGCAGTGAAGAGTAAAATCAAAAATTCACGCCCTTAAAAACGCTGAAGGCGGTGATTGGTTTTCGGGGCCCCGTACGCGGCTAGGCTCCCAAAAAGTCCCACACATGTGGTATCCCCATACTCAGGAGAAGCAGCTAAATGTATTTTGGGGTGCAATTCCACATAGGCCCATGGCCTGTGTGAGCAATATATCATTTAGTGACAACTTTGTGCAAAAAAAAAAAAAAAAAAAAAAAAGTGTCACTTTCCCGCAACTTGTGTCAAAATATAAAATATTCCATGGACTCAATATGCCTCTCAGCAAATAGCTTGGGGTGTCTACTTTCCAAAATGGGGTCATTTGGGGGGGGGTTGTGCCACCTGGGCATTCCATGGCCTCCGAAACTGTGATAGGCAGTGAAGAGTGAAATCAAAAAGTTACACCCTTAGAAATCCTGAAGGCGGTGATTGGTTTTCGGGGTCCCATACGCGGCTAGGCTCCCAAAAAGTCCCACACATGTGGTATCCCCGTACTCAGGAGAAGTAGCTGAATATATTTTGGGGTGCAATTCCACATAGGCCCATGGCCTGTGTGAGCAATATATCATTTAGTGACAACTTTTTGTAAATATTTTTTTTTTTTTTTTTTTTTGTCATTATTCAATCACTTGGGACAAAAAAAATAAATATTCAATGGGTTCAACATGCCTATCAGCAATTTCCTTGGGGTGTCTACTTTCCAAAATGGGGTCATTTGGGGGGGTTTTGTACTGCCCTGCCATTTTAGCACCTCAAGAAATGACATAGGCAGTCATAAACTAAAAGCTGTGTAAATTCCAGAAAATGTACCCTAGTTTGTAGACGCTATAACTTTTGCGCAAACCAATAAATATACGCTTATTGACATTTTTTTTACCAAAGACATGTGGCCGAATACATTTTGGCCTAAATGTATGACTAAAATTGAGTTTATTGGATTTTTTTTATAACAAAAAGTAGAAAATATCATTTTTTTTCAAAATTTTCGGTCTTTTTCCGTTTATAGCGCAAAAAATAAAAACTGCAGAAGTGATCAAATACCATCAAAAGAAAGCTCTATTTGTGGGAAGAAAAGGACGCAAATTTCGTTTGGGTACAGCATTGCATAACCGCGCAATTAGCAGTTAAAGCGACGCAGTGCCAAATTGGAAAAAGACCTCTGGTCCTTAGGCAGCATAATGGTCCGGGGCTCAAGTGGTTAAGGCACACCTGTGCAATAATCATGCTCTCTAATCAGCATCTTGATATGCCACACCTGTGAGGTGGATGGATTATCTTGGCAAAGGAGAAGTGCTCACTAACACAGATTTAGACAGATTTGTGAACAACATTTTAGAGAAATAGGCCTTTTTGTACATAGAAAAAGTCAAAGATGTTTGCGTTCAGCTCATGATAAATAGGGGCAAACACAAAAGTGTTGCTTTTATAATTTTGCTCAGTGTAATTGTGCAACAGTCTTGTATAAATAGCATTAACAGTCTGGCTGATAACCTTTCCCACCCCAAACACTTTCTCTTCTCTATTGGTTTTAAACAAGGATTTTGGTCACTTGTCTTCTACCCAGTTGTTTTTCTGTACAGATAGTATACCATTCCTATATGATCTATCCAGTATTTAACCTATAATGGATAGACCTGTCATAAAAATTATTCTAGTAACCATGTCTTGAAAAATCAAAAGTGGATTTTAAATGGCATCCTCTTTTAAACTAAGTGAAAGTATCACACCTACTTTCGAATTTTCAAATACCATTAAGAAATATAGAAGCAAAGTTTTTTTTCTTTATGGTGCACCATTTAAGTTGAAATCACTATGTGTATTTCTGACTTTGACAGGTAAATGGAATCCATTAGCTTGAAATATATTTAGGGGAATTTAGAATGAATTGTTCATGTACAAAGGAACATATTCAATAATAGAAAAGTTAGTTTTTGCAGTATAAATTCATGACAAGCCCAACTCTATTCACGCTACTGAAATTGACTCTGATGAGTGATATAACCAAGTACTTACTAACTTTGTCATTTACTGTAGCATACAGGTGGCTAAAGGGATTTTATGAGCATCATATACTGACAAGTGAAATCTCTTTCATATTTGAGAGATATATAAACCCTGCAGATCTCAGTCTTCTTTTTTTAAATTACACATAAGCCACAAGCTTTCAATTCATATCATGAAAGTCTTGCTTTAAAACATCAGAGAGATCTACAGAAGAGAAGCAATGTGTCCTAGCAACCACTTCTAAGAGATTTTCAGACCGTGTTTTTGCAGCAAGTGAAAGTTCAGTACAAGCTTTGTCTGGATTGTTCAAAGAAACGGAGATAATATTGTTTTATCTGGGCAATTACATGTACATACACATTCATTTAATGCATAGCGACAGTCACATACTGTGGGGTGTTATTCCTTAGATGTTTTTTGTCTACAAATCTCTGTCTGTGTGGATTTAAAGATATACTCCAGTCAAAGTTGAAACTAAACCCTTCCTCAGACATGTAAAAATATACATGGAGCACAGGTTACCTGCTCCCTACTTTTATTCTTCAAGCAGTCATTGCTGCAGTGCACCCTCCATCCGAGGCCTCTTTGACACTTCTGATCTTCTGATTCAAGGGCTCTTGTCTGTAATGCAGGAAAGATATTCCCAAACACTCCCAATGCAAAAAAAAAAAAAGGTCTGTACCAAGATGTTCTATACAACCACTAGCAATATTCAGTTTGAACTTAAATAAAATTAAGAACATCATGATAGCAAAAAACACATCACAAACTTTTGGAATTTCACTCATTAGTAAATATGTGAGATGTTGCCAGGCTTCTGCCTGCACTTGATAACAAAGAACCGATATTCATGAAAATTCTATAACTTTTCTGATTATAGCACAGTTGCAGTGTTTTCTGAATAGCATATGCAGTATTAAAACAGATGCATACATATGCATTTAGTAACATGCATATGTATTACATAATGTGGCAGCAGTCCAATAAAAACCTCTGAATGTATTCAGGATGGGAAGTATGTATATTCCAAACTCAGACAGTTTGCTACATATTTTTCTTTTCATTAGATGGGAAAGCTAAGGTTGTTTCTTCTGGCTGATTTAGACAATGAGACAAGCTAAAGCAAGTCTGGTCATTTGGGCTCTGTATAAATTCCCAGCATGCTTAGGGTTTTTGATCAAACCTGGAACCAGTTTCTGTGCATGTCAGACTGGGGAACACTGGGGAACCTGTGTGGTGAATTACAGATCCTGTTTGGTGAGACATTGGGGTTGAGTTAAACTGAAGAGTGAAAAAAATATGGTGCAGCTCTGCATAGAAACCAATCAGCTGTCAGTTTTTTCTGTCAAAGTTTAATTGAACAACCTAAAGTTAGAAACTGATTGACTACCATGCAGAGCTGCATCAGATTTTGCACTCTTCAGTTTTAGTAAAGCAACCCGATAGTATGTGTGGCAAATACTTTGCTTTGCAGAAAGTTTGACACCTGAACAATAGTAATTTGCTTCAGGTCTGTTAGCCAGGAACCCTGTATGTTATTAGGACACAAATTTGCAATGTTTTGTTTTCTTGTTTTGCTGTTTTTGCTCCTGTATTTGTAATAGACTGCTCTCACACTTCGAATGATAATTGCAGGGTCATGCAACACTGTACCCATATGAAATTTTTATCTTTTTTTTTTGATACAGAGCTTTTTTGGTGGTATGTTAATCACTGCTGGGGTTTGTATTGCTAAGCAAAAAAGTTTTTGTTATAAAATTTTGCAAATTAGTAATTTGCAAAAGGTCAGAACAAAATAAAGAGGAAGGCAACGCTGGAGAAACATTTGGAATTGGTGAAGCCTTTGTACCTTAGGGCAGACATCAATTATTTGCCTGTCAAAATTGTTAACCTGAGGAGTCCATTTAATAGGGAGCACAATACGGTCCAGGACTCTGAGAGATCGGGAGCAGCAGCAGATGATATATATTTCCCGAGGCTGTGGTCTTACAGCAGCCTGCGTTTTTTGCCAGACCACACCAAACCCAGGCCATCACTCTCAACAATTCCATCCACGCTTCCTTCCATGCTGCTGTGGTGGGTAGGATGGCTGTGGTGTTGGTGGTGTTGTTGGAGGTGGTGGAGGAGCATGGTCCAACTCACAGAGGTGTGTTTGAGGTGTAAGTTCACCCCTCGTCTCCTTGTTTAGGGCCTTGAGAATAATCTCTTTCATATAGTGCATTGGGCCTCCTCCATCTTTTCTAATTTGCTGGCAGTGACGCATCCAAATGTTTCATGTACACCAGGGGTCATGGTAATTGCCGCAGTAGCCTGTTTTAGGAAAGCAGCCGCAGACTCCTCCAGGTTCCTTGCCTTCCTGGTCCTTTTGGTTAGAGGGCGGAGGGGAGGAACCTGGGATTCAGTCAGGCTGCTTGCCATGACCTCCTCCTGGCTGAGACTTTCCTGTGTATGAAAATGGTACATAGTTTTAGGTTTTTGGTCATCAATCACACACAGTTTTGAGCTCATGACTGTTGCAAATTGAATGTTAACAAATAGAAAAGACTATCATTCTGACCCCAGCATTTTTCATTCTTGTCCCAATCATTTTTGGCTACTACTGTCTATTGATATGTAAAGCACTTTGTTAAATCAGAAATTTGTGATCAATAACATCTAGTTAACATCATTCAATTTTTGACAAGAAATATCTTCAACAATGCTATACCTGGCTCCAGCTGGGCTCCACCACATCTTCTTCCTGGGTGGAAGACCCAGGTTGGACCTCAGGAGCCTCAGCTGAAGGAAGTGTTGATAGCAATGGCCTGGGTTCCGTCTGGTTGGACAAAAAATGCAGGCTATTGTAGTACCACAGCCTGGGGACATATACATCATCTGCTGCTGCTCCAGATCTCAGGGAATCCTGGACCTTCTTGCGCTCCCTTTTATATGTGCTCCTCAGGCTACCAATTTTGGCCTTCAAATAGTTGATGTCTCCGTGGGATACACAGGCTTCACCAATTCCAACAGTTTATCCAGCGCTGCCTTCCTCTTTTGCTTGTTCGAATAGTCCCTGCATTGGACTTGTCAGAGACATGGCAGCTCCCTGTACTTGTCTATGAAGTTGGGCAGGAAGTCAGGGGCTGTGAATTTGTCAACCATTTTATCTGCAAGACACAACACAAGACGAACCCTAATGTCAGGCTAAACTCTCCTAATCTTGTCCCAATATAGGCCTCAATCTATAAGCAGTATAGGCCACTAACCACTGATGCCCCAAGTTACAATTGTACCTTTGTTTGAACGCATGCATGAAACTCCACCCCTGTCCTTCTATCTAGTGTATTCCCCGCCTCTTCTCTTTCGGGGCAGTGGGAAAGCACATGGCGGAGACAGAGCAAGTGTGTGCTGTTATCAGCAATGACGAGGATGAAGAAAGCCCGGAGCAAGGCAGTTTCACATGCAGGAGGAGATATAAGGCCTCAAATATGTCCTTTAAAGAGATGGTGGACATCTTGAAGAGGACAGACTATGATGGGAAGCATGGACCGTACAGAAACCCTAATGTGAAAAAGGCCAAGATCATGACTAAAGTTAAAAACAAGATAAAAACTACTCACAAAGGTCGAAGAAAAAATCACATTGTATATGGCACAGAGGCAAATAGTCCAGTGGTAGCAGTTTTCCAGGTCCCAGGAAGGAGGCGTACGGACTACTGCTGCGCATATATGTCTATGAAAATGGATGTGTATATATATATATATATATTTTTATACAATGTATATTATATGTATTTTATACTACTACTTTTTACTATTAATTCTAGTGCATCTCTTGCTGGCTTTTAAATACATACGTTCTGGATACTGTCACCTTCTAGCCATAACTCTAGAATCAATCCTATAACAGCCCCTGTTTCTCCACCTAGTTTTTAATTAGATTACTATGTCTAGCATCTGGTCAGTTAGCCTATCCTCTCCTTCCCTATTTCTTCCCATTTCCCCCTTCCCCCTCCCTTTAGTGGCACTATAGATTTAACTTATTATACACATATATTTATATATATTATTGTATCCCCTTCTAGCTTGTAGTTCAGACAGTTTTTGTCTGACTTTGGCCTCTATCTATGCCTACGGCAAAATGGAGGCCACTGTTTACCATAGTAAGTCAATCTCGTGCGCCCTTCGGTGCACGGGATATGACGTCACGACCGCACTTCCGCCCTGCGGACCGCAACCTGGAAGTAAAGGAGCGGCGTGCGTTCCAACAGGTCCTACAGGACACAGGGACGTGTCACTGGCCAGGACCTGTCAGCAATGGAAGCCGATACAGTCATAGCCCCCACAGAGACACTATACTTGAGCGAATGAGCTGCTATCAGATCTATACACCACAAGGTATGCTGCTATTATGATTATTATTATTTTTTCTCCGATCTTAGACCCCTAATCAACGTCCTCTGATGTATGTAATGTATTGATGAGAGGGGAGATGAGCATATCCTCTGATATGCCTTGGCTCATCTATATATAAGTATTGGTATGACCATTTCAGTCTGTCTGTTGTGGGATGTTTGCACTCCTGACTATATACATGGCCGCTGATCTAAATCTAAATATAAATTATAAACTAAAAATTAAAAAGTAAAAATTAAAAAGTAAAAACTATAATTAAAAATTAAAAACGAAATACTAAAAATTAAAATCAAATACTAGAGCTAGAAATATAACTATAAATTAAACCAAAATCATATTAAACATAAAAAGTTTCTTTAATAAACATTAAAAATAAATAAATAAATATATTATGGCCCTTTAATAATGACAACAAAGCCAAGACCCACCCTTCTTAGAGGACCGCCCACTAATCAAGAGAGGAGCCTTAGAACTAACCTGACCAGTCTTGTCTAGATGGACACATATATAAAAGCCAGCAGGAGACCAACACTACCAAGGCTCTGATGAAGAAGGGTAACCTTCGAAACGTGTTAGCCAGCAGTAGTCCGTACGCCTCCTTCCTGGGACCTGGAAAACTGCTACCACTGGACTATTTGCCTCTGTGCCATATACAATGCGATTTTTTCTTCGACCTTTGTGAGTAGTTTTTATCTTGTTTTTTAATTAATAAATTTGTCAAGGATAATGCACTAGGCTGGTGCGCTCTTTTTCTTTCTTTTCATTTAACACTAGGACAATCCCATCCTTAAGAGCAGCAAGGCCGAAATCCACAGTCCTTCCTGAACCCTTGGGACCTTTTAGCCAATACACCTGTGCGCAAGAGTAATTTTGCATCTTTTCATACAAATCATGACTAAAGTTGTGAGAAGTCTGCACAGGACTTTTGGGGTACGACGATCCAAGGAGCAATTGAGGAAATGCTGGTCAGACCTGAAATTGAGGGAGCAAGATCAGTATAGAAAGATTAGGAAATTGTTGCAAAAAAGTAAGTATTGGTTGTGTGTTCCTATTATTATTATTACTTTTGTGCTGGTACATGTGCTTTTCTTTACTGTTGTACACTTTAAAATGCCAAGTTTGAGGTTCGTGTTTAGGGATGAGCTTAGTGTTAGAATCGAACGCATGTTCAACTCGAACATCGTGTGTTCGATCGTTCGCTGAATTACGAGCAATATGGGCCATTCGCGCCAAATTCGAGTGACGCACTATGGTCCATAATTCACTGCGGCATTGCAGTGCATTGCTGGCTGATGATTGGCCAAGCATGCACTATGACCCGTAGGGTCAGGGGGTTTAGTACATGCCCCACACTATATAAGGCCGCCTGCACGACAGCCCTGTGTAGTGTGTTCCGGCGTTTAGAGAGATAGATAGACAGAGAGACAGTGCCATTTGATTTAAGTTAGATAGAGCAGGCAGGCGAGTCAGTTAGCTGCACTTACAGTGCATTGTGTATGTAGTACGTATATATATATATATATATATATATATATATATATATATATATATATATATATATATCCTAGGTGTTGTGTGTATATATATATATATATATATATATATATATACACTGTATTCAGTTTAGCTAGATCCGTTCCTGTTATTCTCTTCATACTACTGACAGGCAGGCAGGTGTTTTTACAGTATTTACAGCTACCTGAAGAAAATTGCTGGTGTTCTTCTGATCCTATTAGTCCTATTAACTACAGTATTTACAGTTAGTGTAGTGCGTCCTCTGCACAGTGTGCACCTAAAGTTACCTAAAGAAAATTTGTGAAGTTCTTCTGATCCTATTAGTACAGTACTGCAGGCAGCTGCAGTATTTACAACTTAGTGTAGTGCGTCCTCTGCACAGTGTGCACATAAAGCTACCTGAAGAAAATTAGTGGTGTTCCTCTGATCCTATTAGTACAGTACCGCAGGCAGCTGTAGTATTTACAAGTTAGTGCAGTGCATCCTCTGCACGGTGTGCACCTAAAGCTAACTGAAGAAAATTAGTGGTGTTCTTCTGATCCTATTAGTACAGTACCACAGGCAGCTAAAGTATTTACAAGTTAGTGTAGTGTATCCTCTGCACAGTGTGCACCTAAAGCTACCTGAAGAAAATTAGTGGTGTTCTTCTGATCCTATTAGTACAGTACCACAGGCAGCTGTAGTATTTACAAGTTAGTGTAGTGCGTCCTCTGCACAGTGTGCACCTAAAGTTACCTGAAGAAAATTAGTGGTGTTCTTCTGATCCTATTAATACCACAGGCAGGCAGTTACAGTATTTACAGTTAGTGTAGTGCGTCCTCTGCACAGTGTGCACCTAAAGCTACCTGGAGACAATTGCTGTTGTTCTGCTCCTATTAATACCACAGGCAGGCAGCTACAGTATTTACAGTTAGTGCACTGTGTCCTCTGCACAGTCTGCACCTAAAGCTATCTGAAGAACATTAGTGGTGTTCTTCTGATCCTATTAATACCACAGGCAGGAAGCTACGGTATTTACAGTTAGTGTAGTGCGTCCTCTGCACAGTGTGCACCTAAAGCTACCTGGAGACAATTGCTGTTGTTCTGCTCCTATTAATACTACAGGCAGGCAGCTACAGTATTTACAGTTAGTGTACTGTGTCCTCTGCACAGTCTGCACCTAAAGCTACCTGAAGAAAATTAGTGGTGTTCCTCTGATCCTATTAATACCACAGGCGGGCAGCTATAGTATTTACAGTTAGTGTAGTGTGTCCTCTGCACAGTGTGCACCTAAAGCTACCTGAAGAAAATTAGTGTTCTTCTGACCTTTTAGTACAGTACCACAGGCAGCTACAGTATGTACAAGTTAGTGTAGTGCGTCCTCTGCACGGTGTGCCCCTAAAGCTATCTGAAGAAAATTAGTGGTGTTCTTCTGATCCTATTAGTACAGTACCACAGGCAGCTGTAGTATTTACAAGTTAGTGTAGTGCGTCCTCTGCACAGTGTGCACCTAAAGCTACCTGAAGAAAATTAGTGGTGTTTTTCTGATCCTATTAATACCACAGGCAGGCAGCTACAGAATTTACAGTTAGTGTAGTGCGTCCTCTGCACAGTGTGCACCTAAAGCTACCTGGAGACAATTGCTGATGTTCTGCTCCTATTAATACCACAGGCAGTCAGCTACAGTATTTAAAGTTAGTGCACTGTGTCCTCTGCACAGTCTACACCTAAAGCTACCTGAAGAAAATTAGTGGTGTTCTTCTGATCCTATTAATACTACAGGCAGGCAATTATGGTATTTACAGTTAGTGTAGTGTGTCCTCTGCACAGTGTGCACCTAAAGCTACCTGGAGACAATTGCTGTTGTTCTGCTCCTATTAATACCACAGGCAGGCAGCTACAGTATTTACAGATAGTGCACTGTGTCTTCTGCACAGTGTGCACCTAAAGCTACCTGAAGAAAATTAGTGGTGTTCTTCTGCTCCTATTAATACCACAGGCAGGCAGCTACAGTATTAACAGTTAGTGTAGTGCGTCCTCAGCACAGTGTGCACCTAAAGCTATCTGAAGAAAATTAGTGGTGTTCTTCTGATCCTATTAGTACGCTGTAGTATTTACAAGTTAGTGTAGTGCGTCCTCTGCACAGTGTGCACCTAAAGCTACCTGAAGAAAATTAGTGGTGTTCTTCTGATCCTATTAATACCACAGGCAGGCAGCTACGGTATTTACTGGTAGTGTACTGTGTCCTCTGCACAGTGTGCTCCTAAAGCTACCTGAAGAAAATTAGTGGTGTTCTTCTGATCATATTAATACTACAGGCAGGCAACTATGGTATTTACAGTTAGTGTAGTGTGTCCTCTGCACAGTGTGCACCTAAAGCTACCTGGAGACAATTGCTGTTGTTCTGCTCCTATTAATACCACAGGCAGGCAGCTACAGTATTAACAGTTAGTGTAGTGCGTCCTCAGCACAGTGTGCACCTAAAGCTATCTGAAGAAAATTAGTGGTGTTCTTCTGATCCTATTAGTACAGTACCACAGGCAGCTGTAGTATTTACAAGTTAGTGTAGTGCGTCCTCTGCACAGTGTGCACCTAAAGCTACCTGAAGAAAATTAGTGGTGTTCTTCTGATCCTATTAGTACAGTACTGCAGGCAGCTGCAGTATTTACAAGTTAGTGTAGTGCGTCCTCTGCACAGTGTGCACCTAAAGCTACCTGAAGAAAATTAGTGGTTTTCTTCTGATCCTATTAATACCACAGGCAGGCAGCTACGGTATTTACTGGTAGTGTACTGTGTCCTCTGCACAGTGTGCTCCTAAAGCTACCTGAAGAAAATTAGTGGTGTTCTTCTGATCCTATTAGTACAGTACCGCAGGCAGCTGCAGTATTTACAAGTTAGTGTAGTGCGTCCCCTGCACAGTGTGCACCTAAAGCTACCTGAAGAAAATTAGTGGTCTTCTTCTGATCCTATTAATACCACAGGCAGGCAGCTACAGTATTTACAGTTAGTGTAGTGCATCCCATGCACAGTGTGCACCTAAAGCTACCTGAAGAAAATTAGTGGTGTTCTTCTGATCCTATTAGTACAGTACCATAGGCAGCTGTAGTATTTACAAGTTAGTGTAGTGCGTCCTCTGCACAGTGTGCACCTAAAGCTACCTGAAGAAAATTAGTGGTGTTCTTCTGATCCTATTAATATCACAGGCAGGCAGCTACAGTATTTACAGTTAGTGTAGTGCGTCCTCTGCACAGTGTGCACCTAAAGCTTCCTGTAGACAATTGCTGTTGTTCTGCTCCTATTAATACCACAGGCAGGCAGCTACAGTATTTACAGTTAGCGTACTGTGTCCTCTGCACAGTGTGCACCTAAAGCTACCTGAAGAAAATTGGTGGTGTTCTTCTGATCCTATTAGTACAGTACCGCAGGCAGCTGCAGTATTTACAGGATAGTGTAGTGCGTCCCCTGCACAGTGTGCACCTAAAGCTACCTGAATAGAATTATTGGTGTTCTTCTGATCCTATTAATACCACAGGCAGGCAGCTACAGTATTTACAGTTAGTGTAGTGTGTCCTCTGCACAATGTACACCTTTTTTTTTTTTTTCTTTTTCCTCTTTTTTTTTCCACATCAGTGACCGTTTTCGGGGAGGTAGGTTTCAACTTTGCAGTTCAATATTCACCCGACTCGTTATTCACATCATAGTGGCATATATTAAATGTGTTATTTTTTTATTTTTATTTTTTTTTTCTTTCCCCTTCCATCCTCCTTTTCTTTCCTTTCTTTCTTTTTTCTTTTTTCCCCATGTAAACAAGTTTATAGTCTAGTCTTTTGCCATAATTACATATATCGCTAAAAAAAGAAAAAAAAAATCTATGTTGCTTACGATCCGAACCATCTTGAGACCCCACTTCATTAGTGGCACATGAAGTGAATCCAATACCAAGCTTATCTAAACCCCCCTCCCTTCCCCCCAATTCTACCCCAAATCCCCCAAACCCCCCCGAAGTCCTATATATCGTTCCACCATGGGCCTCAAAGCCTACCGGTTCAACTCCGCTCATGTACTCCACTAATGTTGCTTTTTACCGATCTCTAGCTGAGTGAAAGGCCAAATCATATAAACCTTTGAGATTCCTAACATCTCTGCTGATCTTATTGAACTTTTAAAATCTAGCCAGCCCCTCCATTTTTCCTCGAATTCATCCATTTATGCTCCCTCGGTATACTGCAGGTATTCGAGATTTTGGATTTCGTTTGTTTTATCATACCAATCTTGTAATGTTGGACAGCTTCTTTCCTGCCAATATCTAGGTATGAGACTTTTGGCTGCATTCAGAAATTGTGGTAAAAGTGTTCTCAAATATGACTCAGTTGACATTCTAAAACCGTGAAATAAACACGCCCATGGATCATCAGGGACCGCTATATGGGTTATCTCACTGATGATTTTCCTAATCTCACCCCAGAATTTTTTAATTTCTGGGCATTGCCACCAGATGTGCGCCATTGTTCCAAGCTCTTTGCATCCCCTCCAGCAATATTGCGAGGTTTCGCTCTGATACTTAGGTGCTCTATCTGGGGTAATATACCATCTTGCCAAACATTTATAGTTTAGCTCGGACACCTTATAGTTTACTGATGTGATGTGAACTCACTTTAGTAAGATCGTAGCCTCCATGTCTGTGAGTTTTGATCCTAATTCAATCTCCCACTTTTTAATGAACACCGGAATTTCTATTCCCTTCAAATCTACCAACACCTTGTAAATCCTCGAAATCCCCTTCTTCCCTGCTTTAGCGACACACAATTTCTCTAAGGGCTGTAAGTTATCCACCGATCTAATGGTTTGGGGAAGTGTTTCGATGAATTTAATTGGGAGTATCGCCATCTATTGATGGCTATAAGGTCACTTTTGCTTTTTAATTCCTGAAAAGAACAAGGTTTACCCCGTTCCATCAGATCCTTTAGTTGTGCTTCTTCTTGCAAAATCTATCTCCCGCTCAAAACCTCCATGCCTGGTGCGAAAAATTCTGTATCCTTCAGAGGGATTATAGGGGAGTTATACTCCCACTTCTCCCTTTTGTGCAAATTATCGCAAACTTTTAAAGTGTATCTAGTGATAATATGTGTCTCGGAACTGAGTTTCCTAAAGGGTGGAGGAATCCAAATTACTTTACTCATGTTTACTTTACTAATCGTGTTATCCATTTTCACCCAACGCTTTTCCTTGTTACTTTTTGCCCATTCTATAATTCGTGATAAAATAATTGCCTCGTGATAGCATCTGATATCTGGTGCCCCCCAACCCCCACTCTCCTTGTCTTTAACCAGTGTTGCAAAACTTATACATGGGTTTTTCTCTCTCCAAATAAATTTTAGAAAAAGTGAATGCAATATTTTGAAATATGCTTGTGGTAGTGGAATAGGGAGCATTTGCATTTTGTATAAAATTTTTGGCAAAATTGCCATCTTAAGGATGTTAATTCTTCCCCCCATGACAGTTGTCCTCTTGTAATTCTGTTCAGCTCCCCTTTGATCTCGTTAAGGAGAGGAACAAAATTAGCCTGGTATAGAGACTCTCTTGATCTAGTTATCTTAATCCCGAGATAATTAATCTCTTTTTTTCCCCACGCGAATGGGAACTCCCTATAAACCATACGATCCCCTTTATCCATCTTATTTATTTCTAATATTTCTGATTTGGCCTGGTTAATCTTGAAATTTGATATTTCACCGTACACTTTTAAGGTTTTAAGCAGGTTAGGGAGGGCTATCCTAGGTCTGGTAATATAGAAAAGGATATCGTCTGCAAAAGCTGCCAATTTGTGTACTTCTTCTCCGTCATTTACTCCCGTAATATCCAGGTTCTGCCTAATCCTTGTTAGAAGAGGTTCGAGCGTAAGCACAAACAGAAGGGGGAGAGTGCTCCGTTGACTTTGACCCTCGCAGAAGGACGGACATATAATGCCTTTATCCATCTGCTCATGTTAGGCCCAAAACCTCCAGCATACAGTACATAAAGCCCCAGTCTACCCTGTCAAAGGCTTTCTCAGCATCAATTGACAGGAGTAGACCTGGGGCTCCACTGTCTCTAATTCTCTGGGTTACCAAGAGTGATCTTATACCGTTATCCCGCCCTTCCCTACCAGGGATGAACCCAACCTGATCTGGGTGGACAATGTTGTTCAGTATGTTCTTCACTCTCCCGGCCAGTACTTTCGCGAATAGTTTTGTGTCCGTATTGAGGAGCGCTATAGGCCTGTAGCTAGAACAGAGTGTGCTATCTTTGCCCTCTTTCAAGATAATGGTGATAATGGCTTCTAACTCTTCTTTCCCCATCCCCCAATTTACACCTATCCCGTTCATGTACGTACATAATTTGGGAATTAGTAGGTCCTGGAATTTTTTATAGTAAAGTAGGGTAAAACCATCGGGCCCAGGGCTTTTCCCTACCGGCGTTTCTTTCAATATTTTTTTTATTTCGTCCTCTGTTATAGGGGCCTCTAGTAAATTACATTTATCTTCTTCTATTTTTTTTTTATCCCAAATCCTGAAAAAAAGCTTTAGTTCTATCCCTTTTCTTGTCTGCCTCATTAGTTGAAATCTTGTTATAATGGAATACAGTCCCTCATAATAATTTTGGAAGGTTTTAGCAATTTCACTAGTTCTATATCTCATATTCCCGTCTGTTGTCTTAATTTTCTCAATATAGTTGTTAGTCTTCTTTTTTTTTAGGGTCTTAGCTAAATACTTCCCCGGTTTGTTTCCCCCAACATACCTCTCCTTCTTTATTAGGTTGTAGGCTACGCGTGTTTCTTGTTCTACTAAATCTCTCATGGTCTCTCTTTTATAGTGGAGTCTTAGGAGCGCCTCCTTTCCTCCATTTGATTTATGCAGTTGCTCAAGTTCAGATATCTCTTTCATTAATATAAGTTTATCTTCCTTTATCTTTCTTTTCTTTTCCGCGCATGCCTTAATCAAAATCCCCCTGATGTAAGCTTTGTGGGCCTCCCACACAATAGACTCCGATACATCCGCTGTTTCATTAGTTTTAAAGTAGAACTTTAATTCATTTGTGATAAGCTTACCTATCTCTTTATCACTTAATAGTTCTTCGTTTAACCTCCAACTAGAACTCTTGTTATGAATCTGTCCTATGTTCAGTGTTAGGCTTACGGGCGCATGGTCGGAAAAGGTCATTACTCCAATATTTGAGCTAACGACCGCCTCCAGCCAGCGATGTTCAACCAAAAAAAATCAAGTCTGGAATAAATCTCATGCACGGGGGAGTAGAACGTATAGTCCCTACGGTTGGTATGCTGCGCCCTCCATGGATTCACAAATTGAGACTGGTGCAGTTTCTGTCTCACCTTGTTATTCCAAGCCATGCTCGTCCCCCGTGCATGGGACGATTTATCCTTTCCTGGATCCAAACAGAGATTAAAATCACCAGCCATTATGGCCAGTCCTTTCTTAAATTCCATAAATTCGGCCAACCTCGCTATCATAAAGCTATTTGGATTTTTATTTGGGTCATATATGTTTGCCAGCGAACATTCAATTCCATTTAAGTTCCCTCTCAGGAACAGGAACCGTCCCTTCGGGTCAGTCCTTCTCTCATGTAGGTCAAACCTTGTTCCACTGGCAAACGCTATGGCTACTCCTTTTGCACGGAGTACAGGCGAGTCTCCGTATAACCAGACTGGAAACTCCTTGGAGAAGATTTTTTGGTTTCTTCCCAGTAAAAGATGTGTTTCCTGCAGAAAAACCACATCAGCCCCAAGGAATTTTAGTTCCTGCAGGATGTTGGCGCACTTTGCGGGGGAATTCATACCACGCACATTGTTCGATATTATTTTTAAATTAGGCATACTAGCTTTGAGATAACTGTCCTAAGCCCTGTAGCAGAGTGGTGTTCTAGATACTTATAGGATATGTTAATCCAATGGGTATTCTTACTTGACTTCGTCCCCCTCCCACTCCCACCTCCCTTTCCCTCCCTCTCCCTTCCTCCCACCCTACCCCCCGGCCCTCTTCCTTCCCCATTGGGTGTAATAGGCCTTCCCATCGCCTAAAAGAACCATGGCCCCTCCCACACCTCCCGACCCCTCGGTTGTCCCCCTTGAGGTGAATCTCAGACTGGTCGTCCCTAGAACCAATGCTCCCCCTATAATAGTGGGGTTCCCGTGTCTGTCCAACCCCCCTCCCCCTCCCCCCCACGCCCCCCACGCCCCCCCCACCAACTGAGAAATCAAAAAGACCAAAGCATAATTTCAGTTTCCCTGGTGCATCATTCTACTTTGCTTATGGTCTTTTTGCTTTAAATATTGGTTTCCATGCAAGCTGTTCCTGGAGAGTTTTGGTGTCAACTGTCTTTTCCCACCAACCCGGGATTTCCAGTAATGGCACATCTAGGCGGTTACAGAATTGGACATTGTATGCCTTTAACTGCTCCAGTAGTGGTTTCAGGATTCTTCTCCTGGCCAGCATCTCTGCTGCCAGATCCAGGAAAATCTGCAAATTTGTATCACCAAACTTCACTGGATAGTTATTCTTCATATTTGCCTTAATCTTCTCTTTATCCTTAAAGTTATGGAACCTTGCAATGACATCTCTTGGGACCTCACCTCTTATTTCAGTGGGCTTTCTGATCCTATGGATTCTTTCGAACTTTATTTTGCTACTTGTATCTGGAGGATTTATCATACCACCAAAGATTTCATCCATTATACCTTGTAAATCCTCATTTCCCCCTTGTATCTCTGGTAGGCCTCTAATCCGTAGATTTTTCCTTCTATTCCGGTTTTCTTGGACCTCCAATCTATACCGTAAATTTTTTTGTTCTTTCTGCATCTCTTCCATCTGAGATTTAAGTTCTTTGATCTCGACTTCTTGCTTATCCATCCTTGTTTCTGCATCTTCAACTCTTTTAAGAATGTGGTTCATATCTTCGCGGATAGAGCCTATTTCCCCCTTTATAGATACTTCAAGTTTTGCGAACATTTCTGCCATTTTGCCTTTTGTTGGTAGCAGTTTTTGTTGGGGTTCCATTGTTGTTTCCTCAAGTGCTTCGCTGCTTGCTATATTAGTCTCGGCTTCGGCTAGCTGTCTTCTCGTCCCTGTCCTTGGTATACATTCGGGGGTTTTACTTTTAGTTTCTTTTTGTTTTCCCGGACTATCTTTACCATTATCATGTACCATATATTTTCTGATGGTTCCCGGGCTTGCACTTATCCTAGCTGGGTTAGCAGGATTGGCTGTTGCCCCCTTCACTGATTTACCTCTCATTTCTTCCTACTTACTACACTTTAGTACGGGCGCCCTCTCCCCACCAACTCCTCCCTACCTCTCCTCCTACCACTCCTAATCCTCCAATCTTAATCCCAGGTCAGCCCGGGCAGGCTTCCTCTGGTATTACCTCGTCTCTAGTGGGCTTTTGGGTATTTTATAGAGAGAATTAATGGGAAGTCCCCAGAGAGATTCTCAAATGGAACCTACTATTAACCGAGTGAAGATTCCAAATTCCAGAGACCTGATTCTTGTCCGCTTGTGGACTGAGTACCATAAGTTAGATCAATATAATCATATGACAGTTCACAGGTAGGTATTTTTTGCAACTGATGTACCCACCAACCAGTATGTCTGCGTCACGCCTCGTTGTACCGCGTTGCTTAATTTGCCTAGGCATCCCATGAGCCAGACCTAGTAGTGCGTACAACAGTCCCTCAGACCACCCAGTCCACACAGTTACCGATGTGATGGCACAACCCAACCTTATTTTCACCGCCTTTATACTACTGATAATTTGCTATGAAGTTAACTTTGCTTATGGCGTTGCACATCTCCATAACACTCCACTCACTGAGCGGGACCAACTCTGTTCGGTTTACTTCTGAAGACAATATATAAATTTACTGAAATAAATAAGTGGACGTTCGAAGAGTATGCAGTGTTGAAGTGGGTGCATTGAAAAAATGCAGCTTGATTAGCACAGAGAATTTTAGGATGAAAAAGATACTTCAGGATACTTCAGGAAATGAGCCTCCACTGAATTCATAATACATGATACAATCCATACTTTACAGTTATTTAGCTTAGCTTTATAAAATTATCCTTGTGACATAGGCAGAGAGCCTCTTTAGACAGTAAAAAGTCAGAACTGGTCGGTAATTAAAGTTAACAGTTAACAGAAGTTAAATCTACCTGCCGGACCTTCCCCTCTGTCCTCCATAATTTCGCTATCCCTGGGGTCGCAGCATCGGTGCCAGATGTCGCCTATGGACTCTACACAGGGTTATAACCAAAGAATCGCATTGGCTCCAGCACCGCGAGTCTCCAGGAACATAGGACAGTCAATGGCTTATAGGTAGTTGTTATTGGGCTGATTTGCGGACTTGCCACTAGAAATTACCCTTACACATCCAGCACTTAACCACTCTAATATGTGAGCATATGAGGATAGGTATGAAATATTTTAGGTTTGTACTACTTGCCGTTCTACATACTTCAGTTAGCTGGTATTTTTTCATCCAGTTTCATCCAGTGTCTCCGGTCTTCTCCACTGTAACAATATTGCACACTTACCCCATTAATCGATACGTGTGCATTCACCCAGCAACTCCCACCTGCAGCTCAGCTCCTCAGCCCTTCACGCCATTGGCTTCTCAGGCTCCCGGAGCCCCGCATGTAACTGACTCCGAGCCCGGGCAGCCCCACACAGGTTGAGCAGGAAGAAACAAGTAGCGGAGGAGTGTCGGCCCTCGCCAGCGTGACCCCTCACATCCCGTTCCAACAAGCCGCTCCGCCTCCCAGCTCGCACAGCAAAGGGACGGAGGGTTGGAAGGCAGACGAAAGGCACACTAGAGGGATGGGAGGACGGAGGTACCAGAGAGACAGGATCACTAGGGAGGGGGGGCGAAGGGGGGACCAAGGTGCAGTGGCTCTGCCTAAGCAGAGACTGGCATTACAGAGAGGAGGTCTCCAGGCCACCTGGGCTTAGCATCGAATCCAGCTTGACGCCCACATCCGGCTCCTCCCTCCGGCAGGCTGCTCCTAACCGTACAGTATACACGACCCGAGAGGAGCAAGCTGCACAGTGTGCACCTAAAGCTACCTGGAGACAATTGCTTTTGTTCTGCTCCTATTAATACCACAGGCAGGCAGCTACAGTATTTACAGTTAGTGTACTGTGTCCTCTGCACAGTGTGCACCTAAAGCTACCTGAAGAAAATTAGTGGTGTTCTTCTGATCCTATTAATACCACAGGCAGGCAGCTACAGTATTTACAGGTAGTGTACTGTGTCCTCTGCACAGTGTGCACCTAAAGCTACCTGAAGAAAATTAGTGGTGTTCTTCTGATCCTATTAGTACAGTACCGCAGGCAGCTGCAGTATTTACAAGTTAGTGTAGTGCGTCCCCTGCACAGTGTGCACCTGAAGCTACCTGAAGAAATTTAGTGGTGTTCTTCTGATCCTATTAATACCACAGGCAGGCAGCTACAGTATTTACAGTTAGTGTAGTGCGTCCCCTGCACAGTGTGCACCTGAAGCTACCTGAAGAAAATTATTGGTGTTCTTCTGATCCTATTAATACCACAGGCAGGCAGCTACAGTATTTACAGTTATGCCCCGTACACACGGTCGGACATTGATCGGACATTCCGACAACAAAATCCTAGGATTTTTTCCGACGGATGTTGGCTCAAACTTGTTTTGCCTACACACGGTCGCACAAAGTTGTCGGAATTTCCGATCGACAACCACGCGGTAACGTACACCACGTACGACGAGACTAGAAAAGGCCGGTTCAGAACCAAGGGCTCCTTTTGCTAATCTCGTGTTAGTAAAAGTCTGGTGAGAGACGATTCGCGCTTTTTCAGACTCGTGGCTTTCAGATCATTTTCTGCCGTTCAGTTTGTGCTTGTGGGTTTGTATCTGCTCTTCAGTGTGTGCAGCAAGTTCTGCGTGACTTTAAGGAGTCATTGTATTCTTGTTCGTTCGTTACTGGTTTTCAGGTCGCTCTTCACAGGCCTTGCTGTTCTTCAGTGCGTTCTGTTACTTCGTTCTGAGCAGCCGACCGTTTTCTAGCCATGTTTCGTATGCGTACTCCTCGTAGAGTTCGTTCTGTGTGGGGGCTTGGTGTTGGGGTCCTGACCTTGACACAAGTCCAGTCCGTGAACAGGGTGGGGAGGAGTTCATGGACCAAGAATTGGTTGCTTCAGCGTGACCAGTTCTGTCATATGCCTTTGCTCCGTGAGATCCGTGAGAATAATCCTGATGATTTCAGGAACTTTCTCAGGATGACGGACCCCGTATTTCACCGTTTGTTGGCTTCGCTGACCCCCTATATCAGCAGGCAGGATACCTGCATGAGGCAAGCCATCACTCCGGAGCAGAGGTTGGTCGCTACCTTGCGGTATTTGGTCACAGGTAGAAGTCTGCAGGACTTGAAGTTCTCGACAGGCATCTCCCCCCAGGCTCTGGGTATCATCATCCCAGAGACCTGTTCTGCCATCATACAGGTCCTGCAGAAGGAGTATATGAAGGTAAGATTTTTTTCCTTTTATATCACATTTTATTGTATTGAATGTTTGCTAATATATTGTATTTATTTCCTCATTCCCTAATGACCATGATTGTAATATGCTGTGAATGTCCCCTTTGTTCTCATGCATGCTGGATTTTTATGTAATTATTATTTTATGTCCTTCATACATATTTGCCCTTCAATAACCTCTCCAGCATGGTGTCTCCTGCCCTATATTCACCTCATGTAGTCACTTAACAATGTATTTTATCAGCTCTATAGTAGTGCTTTACCCCAAACACCCCCTAAAATGTTTGTTAATGTTATTTTAGCTTTAAATTCAGGCAGAGTGCCAGAGGCTTTTTTTGTGGTGTCCACAAATTTTTGGTAACCCTCCCTCCCCCCAACTGCTAAGTCAGCTGATCACAATTCTCTATCCTCAATCATCTATCTGCTGACTTTGCCAAACCCATACACACTATACCCATCTCTTTACTGGTCATATTTATGGATGAATTCCCCAAAGCATGTAGTGCAAGGGCCTGCCTGTATACTTTCCAATGGAACTGTTTAAAGTTTTTGTATCCTATTATTATCTTGATAGGTAATAGCAGAATGTCCAAATGTCCTCAAATGTGTACAATGTGTATTTATATCTTTGTATTCAGACACTTCTTACCTGTCCAGTGGTCTGCTAATAGTGTAACTAAGGAGGGGCTGTTCCAAGTAATACCCTGTATTTAGGCATTCATCTCTCAATGAAGTGAAGAGGGTTACCTGTCCAAGAGTTCCCCCCCCTATAATGTTAGAAATGGCCCATGAGGGGGGGGGGGATATGATAGGTGTACCTTATACTTTGGCCTTGTTAAATTCCCCTTAGTAAATGCTATCTGGAGGTTGCCCCATAATGTTTGTGTATAATCTGCTTGCCATGTTTCTGTGAAAAAATAGTAATGTTTATTGTTTTTTCCTCAACAGTTTCCTTCCACGCCACAGGAATGGCAGACTGTGGCCTCCCACTTTGCCCAGCGGTGGGACTTTCCTAACTGCGGAGGGGCAATTGATGGGAAACACGTCCACATCGTCCCTCCACCCAACTCGGGGTCGTACTATTATAATTACAAGGGGTTTAATAGTATAGTGATGTTGGCGGTGGTGTCGGCTAATTACGAGTTGTGGACGTGGGGAAGAATGGCCGGATGTCCGGTGGTGGAGTGATCGCCCAGACGGAGTTCTACAGGCATCTCCAGAATGGCAGCTTGGACTTGCCACCTCCAGAGGACAATGTTGAAGGTCTCCCATTTGTGTTCGTTGCTGATGAAGCATTTGCGCTGGGGGACCACCTGATGCGGCCATTCCCGATGAGGACCCTCACCCCGGAACAGAGGGTTTTTAATTACCGGCTGGCCAGAGCCTGAAGAGTGGTGGAGAACACATTTGGAATCCTGGCCAGCCGGTTCCGATTATTTCTGACACCCATCCATATGGCGGAGTATAAACTGAACCATATAATACTTGCCTGCTGTGTTCTCCATAATTTTTTAAGAAAACATTCAGCCAACTATGCTGGCTCAGTTGGGCCTGAGGCCAGAATCCCAAATCCATCAACACTGACGGCGCTTGAAAGTGGCCGTCCTGGCTTGCCCTCCCTGAATGCCCGTGATGTCCGGTTACGCTACCTGGAGTTCTTTGCGGGTAGGGGGGGGCTATCAATATGCCAGAGAATCTGTGACACCTTTTTCAAATAAAAAACAAACAAAAGAAATTCTTGGTGGACATTTACTGCTTGTGTTTGTTTTAGCTGACCCTGACAGAAATGTTTTGAGTGCAGAAAATGTCGTGATTGGATAACCTTATAAAAAATAGTGTTGGCTGGTACTTCCTAAATGCCAAAACACATTTCACTACAAGTGCACTTGCAACTGCACTGAACCTGCACTTGTAGTGCAAAGTTTAATTGCCCTTAGGAAATAACCCCCATTTGTGCATAAAACAGCAATTACATCACCCCAAAAGTGTTGTAGTGTTGAGACAATAATCCACACATTCTTGAGTAAGGCACTTTTTTATAGCTGCACAATCACATGTGCATTTACAAAAGGTTTTTAAAACAAACCAACATGTTTGTTGTATAACAATGTTTGCAGTAGCATTATCAAAAATCGAAATATCCATTTCAGATAAAACAGGCCTGTGTAAAACCAACAAGAAAGCCAAAAAACTTGAACTTACAAAGTTCACATATGGTAAAACCTGAAGGCTATATCAGACATGAGTATTTAGGAACTGTGTTTGATATAGCGTTCAGATGGGGGGAAATCACCCCTGGAAAAGCCAAATTTGGAAGATGCACACCAATTTACGAATGTCAACATGTGCTATCTGCCATCAGGGGGGATCAAGGGACGTGTTTTGGGGGAGCAATCCCTTCCTCAATGCGACTTTATAATTGAGGAAGGGGTTGCACCCCCAAAACGCATCCATTGATCTCCCGTGATGGCAGATAGCACATGTTGGCACACTGTGTGCATCCTCCAAATTTGGCTTTTCTAAATTGTAAAAATTTTAGTAACATAAAACAGGTGATTTTGTGGGGTTTAAATTCGCCCCAAAACATCAATGATGTTATTATTTTTTTTAATAACATCAGTGATTTGTTGCTGGATGTTTTGCAGTTGGAGATTACACCCCATGATCTCCCCGATGAGTATCTGGGCACTTTTAGATGTAAAGCGTTCTGGATCACGATCACCTAAAAAGAACAAAAAAAAAGGTCTCAAAAATCTGCCACCATCCATCTCTTTTACCTGAGTCTGTGGTCGCAGACACTCACCTGTTGTGGTGCCAATCTCCACCACGTCTTCTTCTTCCTCCTGCTCAGCTTCTTGGGTTTGCGGTATTTCCCCTTCTTCCAGAGGGGGGGGGTCTCTGGTCTCCTCGGATGAGGGGTGTCCTCCGAGTCTTTTCTCCCCTATGTAAAACAAAAATGGTATAATTAGCACACAGATATTTGATGGCAGAACTAGAACTAGGAAACATTGCTTGGAAGTGGGGTACAATTATCTATTTTAGCCGAGTTCCAAGATGTATATTTTTTATTGCCCTTTGTCAAGCTGCAATACTTTACCGGTTTGGTACAAGCTTCACAGATATAGCCCCCCCTATAGTATACACTGGAGCACCTCTGTGGCCCCCCTAATAAAAAGGGTGTTCTGGGGTCCCACACTAGTGCTCCAGTGTCCAGATGTGAAAACAGCTGCTCAGTGTCCTCTCCTTACACACAATCTAGTTGGCATTTTATTCTAGTAACAAACCCATCTACACAAACAAATATTTGGCATCCAAGTAGGCCCCCAAAAATGTGTGAAAATGCAATGGTGTTCTAGAGGCCGAAAGAAAAATGTTTGATACGAACGAATAATGGGCCCATGAACATTAAAGTTGACCTTTTGAAACGTTACAATTACTAAAAGCATATGGAGCAGAACGAACGGAATAAAGACAGAAAGAATAGGAACACAGCACAACTACTTACTTTTTTGCAGCACTCTCCGGATCTTTCGGTACTGCTCTGGCTCTCTCAACTTCAGGTCCGACCACCGCTTCCTGAGCTGATCTTTCGATCGTCGTACCCCGAAATTCCTCTCAAGACTCCTGACCACTTTCCCCATGATCTTGGCCTTTCGGATGTTGGGGTTGGGGTAAGGCCCATATTTTCCATCATAGTCGGACTTCTTCATGATGTCAACCATCTCCAACATCTCCCCAAACAACATATTTGTGGCCTTAAAACGTCTCCTTCTGGATCGGGACGTGCCTGGATCCGGGCTTTCCTCCTCCTCTTCCTCGTTGCTAGAATTAGCACGCACCTGCTGTAACTCCGCCATGTGCTCTTCACCCACTGCGCCGAACGAAAAGGGGCGGGGAATAGACTAGAAAGAACGTCAGGGGCGGGCGGAGTTACACGCATGCGCAGTGTGTATAAAGCGTAACACGCATGCGTATTACGTACGATCTGTGAGCGGAGGAAGGAGCATTGGACGTGCCGATCGTAAGAACGAAGGTAAGAGACAAACTTGTGCCTATACTGCTTCTAGATTGAGGCCTATATTGTAACAAGATTAGGAGAGTTTTGTCTGACATTAGGCTTTGTCTTGTGTTGTGTCTTGCAGTGAACATGGATATCTTAATGAGAGATACTGACTTCATGTCACTATTCATTGATATGCTAAGTGAGCTGCCATGTCTGTGGGAGATTACCCACCCCCATTTCAAGAACCAAGCAAAGAGGAAGGCAGCACTGGAGCAATTGTGTGAAATTGTGAAGCAGGTGATCCCCACGGCAGACATCACTTATTTAAAGATTTTCATTGGTGGCCTGAGGAGCACATATCTAGGGGAGTGCAAGAAAGTCCTGGATTCACAGAGATCCGGAGCAGCAGATGACATCTATGTCCCCAGGATGTTGTACTACGACAGGCTGCACTTTCTGGCAGGCCAGACTGAACCCAGGCCATCCCTCTCCAGTCTTCCTTCCACGCTTCCTTCCCCCCTGGCTGAGGCTTCTGACGCCCAACCTGGGCCTTCCAGGCCACATGTGGAGGAGCCCAGACTGAGCCAGGTATAGCATTTCTCTAAATATTTCTGCTTGTCCAATCAATGATGTTAATTAGATGTTAGTTGGGAGTACTAATTTAGGATTGTGATGATGCAAAACATTACAACCATGTCCCTTTTTCATACACAGGGAAGTCTCAGCCAGGAGGTGGCCGGGCCGATCCGGCTGGCTGATATCAAGGTCCCTCCACCCCCCCTGAAAACAGAAAGTGGCAGTAGGACGAGTACCCTAGAGGAGGCGGCTATAGCATTCTTTTGGAGGGCTACAGAGGTCCTGGGAGCACCCCACAAAATGCAGGAGAACATTGCTGCATTCATAGCATATAAAATGCAGAGGATGGAGGAGGGCCAAAAAGCCATGTGTGAGGCCCTCATATCAGAGGCTCTGGAGAAAGGTATGAGGGGCCAAATTACACCTCACACACATCTTTGGGATGGTCCTCCTCCTCTTCCTGCAGGTCCTCCTCCTCCTCCTCCCTCTCCTCCAGGTCCTCCCAGTCCTCCTCCTCCTACTCCTCCAGGTCCTACTCCTCCTCCTGCCACATCTCCAACTGCACAGCCACAGCCCAGAAGGAAGCGTGGAAGGAAGACCAGACAGTGATTGCCCCGGATCCAGTCTGGTTGGCCAAAAGATGCAGCCTCTTGTGGTACCACAGCCTGGGGACACAGATGTCATCTGCTACTATCCAGATCTCTGCGAATTCTGGACCAAATTGCCCTCCCTTACATATGGACTCCTCAGGCCACCAATTTTGATGTTGAAGAATTGATGTCTGCCGTGGGGGTCCCAGGCTTCGCTAATTTCTCCTGTTGATCCAGTGTTGCCTTCCTCTTTGTTTGGTTCTGATCCCTTAATAAAGGATTTTTGTTTTGAATTATACTCTCCTATGTGTTTTACTTCAAAAATGACAGTTGGTTTGTGAGGATTCAGGTACATTTCAAATATACAATGTGAAATGAACAAGGGACACCAACACCAAACAATCTCCTGGAGATTAAAAAAAAAAGATATCAATGGTGTTGGGGTAACTTGACATACAAAACACACACAAAAATATTCTGGAGTAAAAATAAAAATAACATTGAACAAAGATCAGCCTTGGAAAAAATCCAAACATTAAAGAAAAAAAAAGGCTGAAAATCCAAAAAAAAAAAAAATATATAAAACTGTCAGATGTGACAACTAATAACAATATATTGAGGGAATCCCACTAAAAAAACACAAATAAAACTTTGTGAGAAGTGTGTGTGAATATGAGCAGCAAAACGACTTAATTCTTGTCACATTATAAAGAAGAAGAGAGTGCGCTGTATTAAACCATTTTTAACATTGCAGCGTGACGAAAGTGCTGTATCCATTACGAACGCTAAGTTTACCAGAACGAGCTGTCCCGTGTCGGAATTTCTTCTGAGCATGCGTGGCACTTTGTGCGTCGGAACAGGCCACACACGGTCGGAATTGACGCGATCGGATTTTGTTGTCGGAAAATTTTATCTCCTGCTGTCCAACTTTGTGTGTCGGAAAATCCAATGGAAAATGTCCGATGGCGCCCACACACGGTCGGAATTTCCGACAACACGCTCCGATCGGACATTGTCCATCGGAAAATCCGACCGTGTGTACGGGGCATTAGTGTACTGTGTCCTCTGCACAGTGTGCACCTAAAGCTGCCTTAAGACAATTGCTGGTGTTCTCATACTAATAATACTACAGGCAGGCAGTTGATTCTGCAAGCTGCAGTATCAGTATATATATACATCCCAGCTTTGTGCAGCTATATCTCACTGCAGGCCATTAGTATGTCTGGAAGGCCAAAAAGGAGAGGCAGACAGTCACAAGCCAATAAATGAGGTCAAGCAGGCTCTGTGTCTAGAGGCAACAGTGCTGGTCGTGGAAACGGTGCATCCTCATCAGCACGTGGCTGTGGGACACACTCGTCCTTTTTTTCAGCAGCTGGCTGTGTTGAGCCACAACATGCAGAAGACTTGGTAGAGTGGATGACCAAGCCATCCTCATCCTCCTCATCCTCTCTCACCCAGGCTCAGGGTACTTTGTCTGGCAAAGCAGCTGCCAACGCTGCCTCTTCCCTCGGCTCAATGGCATCAGTCACACCTTCCCTAGCCCCACCATGTCCTCCTGAGGAGTCCCCCTAACTGTTTGACCACAGTGTTGGGTACATGCTCCAGGAGGATGCCCAGCATTTTGAAGGCTCCGTTGATGGTACCCAGCTAGAGGAAGACAGTAATGTGGGCCCAGAGAGAGGGGGTGCCCAAGAAGGACAGCAATCTGGCAGTCATGTTCCCCCAGCTGCAGCATACTGCCAGCTTTGCTCCAGTGATGAGGAGGGAGGGGATGATGAGGTCACTGACTCCACGTGGGCACCTGATAGGAGAGAGGAGGAGGAGGAGGAGGCACATCACCAATGAGGCAGGATGCCCACCAGGGGCCAGCTTAAGGGCAGCACATTGACTGCATCACACCGCACAGCTCCACATGTGCAGGGTGCTGCTGTCTCTGCACGTTATTCCAAAAGTTCTTTGGTGTGGGCCTTTTTTGAGAGGAGTGCATCAGATCCCACCACTGCTATTTGCAACATATATCTCAAGCGTATCTCGCGTGGCCAAAACATCTCCCGCTTGGGCACCACATGCTTGACCAGACATATGTTGACCTGCCATGCAGTTTGTTGGCAGGTGCAAGTACTTGGGGGCAATCTGCTATCGGTACACCGATGTCAGATTGTACCAGGCAAATTTCCCTGCCCCAGCTGCTGCACAACCGAAAGAAATTTGCTCCCAGCCATCCACATGCCCAGTGGTTGAACGCTAGCTTGGCTAAATTGCTAGCACTTCAACTGCTGCCTTTTCAGTTGGTAGACTCTACCCCCTTCTGTGAGTTTGTGGAATGTGCGGTTCCTCAGTGGCAGGTTCCCAAACACCACTTTTTCTCACGGAAGGCAATTACGGCTCTCTACTGACATGTGGAAGGCAATGTCTTGGCCTCGCTGGACATTGCAGTCAGCGGTAAGGTGCATATTACTGCTGACTCATGGTCCAGCAGGCATGGACAGGGACGTTACCTATCTTTCACCACGCACTGGGTGACTCTTCTGGCAGCTGGGAAGGATGCAGGACAGGGTGCAGTAGTGTTGGAGGTTGTTCTGCCACCACGCCTCCAAAATACTACTAGTGGTGATTCTGCCACACCTCTCTACTCCACCTCCTCCTCTTCTTCTTCCTCCATGGCCTCTTCCTGTGCTGATTTGTCTTCGGAACCAGCAGTGCTCCATAGGCGGTCAAGGGGCTACACAAGCACGCAGGCCAAAAGATGTCATGCAGTGCTTGAACTGGTGTGCTTGGGGGACAGGAGCCACACTGGGGCAGAGATTCTGTCAGCTCTGCAGGGGCAGGTTCAGAGGTGGTTGACGCCACGCCAGCTTAATGCTGGTGGTTTGCGACAATGGCACCAACCTCCTCTCCGCCCTCCAACAGGGATAACTGACCCATGTGCCCTGTTTAGCTCATGTCCTTAACTTGGTAGTGCAGTGGTTCTTGGGCAGGCACCCAGGCTTACAGGATGTCCTGAAGCAGGCCAGGAAAGTCTGTGTGCATTTCCGCAGGTCATATAATGTCAGTGCTCGGCTGGCTGACCTCCAAAAGGAATTTAACCTGCCCAAGAACCGCTTAATCTGTGACATGCCCACCAGGTGGAACTCAACGTTGGCCATGCTGCAGCGGCTGCACACACAGCAGAGGGCCATCAATGAGTACCTGTGCGACTATGGCACCAGGACAGGGTCAGGGGAGCTTGTTTTTTTTTCTCCACACCAGTGGGCCATGATCAGGGATGCATGCACTGTACTGTCACCATTTGAGGAGGCCACGAGGATGGTGAGCAGTGACAGTGCATGCATCAGTGACACTGTCCCCCTTGTCCACCTGTTGGAGCACATGCTGTGTGGAATAATGGACAGGGCACTTGAGGCAGAACAGAGGGAGGAAGAGGAGGACTTCCTTAGCTCTCAAGGCCCCCTTTATCCAGACAGTGTTCCTGCGTGCCCGCTGATCACACAGGAAGAGGACAAGGAGGAGGAGGAGGAGGTGTCAGCATGGAGGTGGAGCCTTGCACTCAGCATCAGCAGCAGTCTTTAAGGGATCATTTACAGTCCCAAGAAACCCATGGACTTGTACATGGCTGGGGGAGGTGGCTGTGAATCATGTCGTCCTTAATGACCCAGAGGACTCCGGACTAAATGCCTCAGCAAACCTACACTGCATGGCCTCCCTGATCTTGCAAAGCCTGTGGAAGGATCCTCGTATTCGTGGTATCAAGGAGAGGGATCAATACTGGCTGGCAACCCTCCTTGATCCACGTTACAAGGCTAAGGTTGCAGACCTTATCTTGCAGTCGCAGAGGCAGCAGAGGATGACACATCTCCGGGAGGCCTTGCAGAAAGGTCTGTGCAACGCATTCCCAGAGACTGGGAGGTAACAAACTCCTGTTCCTGGACAACGCGTTGCTGAGGCTTAGGTCAGTCAAAGAAGGAGCGGTGGAGAAGGTGGCCGTCTGACCGATCCGTTCAGACAATTTTTTAGTCCGCAGCCCCAAGGTATGATCGGTTCCAGCAACCATCGCCATCATCTGTTTTACATGGTGCAGGAATACCTAGGGGCAAGATCTGACTTGGACACCTTTCCCACCGAAAATCTTCTGGGTTACTGGGTCTTGAGGATGGATCACTGGCCAGAGCTTGCACAGTATGCAATTGAGCTTCTGACCTGTCCTGCATCCAGCGTTCTTTCGGAACGCACATTCAGTGCTACTGGAGGTTTTGTAACCGATCTAAGGGTGCGCCTGTCCACCGACTCGGTCGATTGACTGACCTTCATAAAAATGAATCAGTCTTGGATCACCACCAGCTACTAAGCACCTGATGCTGATGTAACCGAATAATTTTTTTTGAAATGTCAGATCCCTTCAAGACTGCCTATGCTGATGCTGAGTGACTATCCTGTTGTGCTGAGTGACTATCCTCTTCCTCCTCATTGATCATGCTTATAGCTTGTAAGAATATTTTTGGCTCTGGGCGCCGCCACCAGTGGCTAAGGCCCAATTTTTCAGCCCCTGTTTAACAGGGGCATGTAATTACAATTTTTGATGCAATATTTTGCAAGGAGGGTTCGTTGCTGCACTCAACTAGCGTATTTGTGAGAGGTTGCAGTGATGTGGCACCAGCACCAGTGCCTAAGGCCCAATTTTTCAGCCTCTGTTTAACAAGGGTGTGTAATTACAATTTTTGATGCAATACTTTGCAGCAGGGCTTGTTCCTGCGCTCCAACTAGAGTATCTGTGAGGGGTTGCAGTGTTGTGGCACCAACACCAGTGCCTAAGGCCCAATTTTTCAGCCCCTGTTTAACAGGGGCATGTAATTACAATTTTTGATGCAATATTTTGCAGGAGGGCTCATTCCTGCGTTCCAACTAGAGCATCTGTGAGGGGTTGCAGTGTTGTGGCACCAGTGCCTAAGGCCCAATTTTTCTGCCCCTGTTCAACAGGGACATGTAATTACAATTCTTGATCTAATATTTCACAGCAGGGCCCGTTTCTGCGCCCACCAAGAGTAACTGTGAGGCGCACAGACAGCAAAACAAATGTTACAGGGGTGATAACCCTTCCCTATGTTTTCCAAAAAGCTTAAAAATAGATTTTTTGCCTGGAGTTAAACACGTTAAAAATGTACCAGTTCAAAATTACAAACAGATTCTACTTAACAACAAACCTATAGTCCCTGTCTTGTCACCGCCTGTATATTGCTGTTCAGAGTATATAGGGCCTGGGGGCCCCACGCCTTACGTTTTTTTAATTTTGGTGCGGGGTTCCCCTTAATATCCATACAAGACCCAAAGGGCCTGGTAATGGCCCGGGGGGGGGGGGGGGTACCCATGCCGTTTGTCTCACTGATTTTTATCCATATTGTCGGGAACTGACATTACATTAAAGTCGTAAGTTTTAAATCATTTTTATTCCTTTAAAAATGTCATTTTGTTAAAGGGACTGTTCTAAGCATGGGAAACACGTGCCACTTTACAGGCATACTATAGACACTCTCAGGTACCATATTTAAAGGAATATTTCACTTTTTTTTTTTCTTTAAGCATCATTAACCTCTTCACTACCCGGCCATAGTCAAATGATGTCCACAGATGGGATCTCCCATCCTGGGTGGACGTCATATGACGGCCTGGGCTTCCCGGCTGTCTAGGGGGCGCGCGTGCACCCGCCACATTGCTCGGGACCCGGTGCGTGTGCCCGGTGGCCGCGATGTCCACCGGGCACCCGCAATTGCCCGTTAACCGGGCCGGACCGTGGATCTGTGTGTGTAAACACACAAATCCACGTCCTGTCAGTTGAGAGGAGACTGATCTGTGGTCCGGGTACAGAGGAACACTGATCGGTCTCCTCCCCTTGTACATCCCCGCCCCCTACAGTTAGAATCACTCCCCTAGGAAACATTTAACCCCTCGTCTCCCCCTAGTGGTTAACCCCTTCCCTGCCTGTCACATTTATACAGTAATCAATGCAATTTTATAGCATTGATCACTGTATAAATGTGAATGGTCCCAAAAATGTGTCAAAAGTGTCCGATGTGTCCGCCATAATGTCGCAGTCACGAAAAAAATCGCGATCGCCGCTATTACTAGTAAAAAAAAATAAATATTTTTTTTTTTAAATGCCATAAATCTATCCCGTATTTTGTAGACGCTATAACTTTTGCGCAAACTAATCAATATACGCTTATTGCGATTTTTTTTACCAAAATTTTGCAGAAGAATACATATCGGCCGAAACTGAGGAAAATTTTTTTTTTTTTTTTTAAATTGGGATATTTATTATAGCAAAAAGTAAAAAATATTTTGTTTTTTTCAAAATTGTCGCTCTTTTTTTGTTTATAGCGAAAAAATAAAAACCGCAGAGGTGATCAAATACCACCAAAAGAAAGCTCTATTTGTGGGGAAAAAAGGACGTCAATTTTGTTTGGGTACAACGTCGCACGACCGCGCAATTGTCATTTAAAGTGCGACAGCGCTGAAAACTAAAAATTGATCTGGGAAGGAAAGTGCACTTGTAGGGCAAAGTGGATTGTCCTTTCTGAAATAAGGCCCAGTGTGTAAACCTGTGCTAGCTCCCATCATGGGGGAACAATGGACGTGTTTGGGGGTGCAACCCCCCTCTCACTTACTTTAGTGTGGAGGAAGGGGTTGCACCCACAAAACGCGTACATTGATATCCCATGATGGCAGATAACACATGTTGACACACTGTGTGTTTTGTGGCTTTAGCAAAATAGATGTAGAGAAAATACACACATTTTAGGCATGGAATCATGAGGGAAATCCAAATTTTGAGTCACAATTTGTGTGCATCTTCAAAATTTGGCTTTTACAGAGGTGAGATCACCCCATCTGAAGGCAAAATTAACACAGTTTTGACATACTAATGTCTCATATGGCCTTTACTTTAGCAAAGTTGAACTTTGTAAATTCCTGAGTTGGGGATGTGTGTGTTATGGTTTTAAACATGCCTGTTTAGCCACAAAAAGGCAACTTTATGTCAAACATACATGTTATACACCAAGATGTTGGTTTGTTAAAAAAACGTTTATAACGCATATGTGAATGTGCTTGGTGTAAAATTTTTTATACTCAACAATGTGTGGCTTCTTCTTTCAATGCTCAATAATACCAGTTTCTTTTTTAAGTAGGTATAGTTACAGTCTCTGTTGAATTAGCTCTAAAGGATGGGCGTGACGAGGTGATGGGTGGCGAGGAGTGAGAGTGTGTGGATACCCTGCTCCAGAATACGAGGTACACACCTCGTATTCTAGAGGTGTGGCGGTGTTAGTTGGTGGAGGGATAGTGTTTACCTGCAAGCAGTGCAAGATCGATGGGGAGGGCCGTTATATTTTTCTACATTGCATAATAGAAAATCAGGAATGCATACTTGCCAATATTTACATTCCCCCTCCTTTTAAATTAGATGTTCTGTACTGTTTACTGGAGTTTGTAGTTGATAGACCTAACATACCAGTTATTGTAGTTGGGGATTTCAACGCCGTAATTAATAAAAAAATGGATAGGTTTCCCCCAGGTAATCAGGGATGGGGGCTACAAGGAAAGCGTATGGGTCAATTTCTTGAAGAAGTGGGATTATTGGACCTCTGGAGAATACGGAACCCGGTGGCACAGGAATTTTCATGCTACTCGGGTTCCTATTCCACACTTTCAAGAATCGACCTTATATTGGGCAATAATTTAGCCTCCCAAATAATTAAAGATATAGTCTACCAACCCAGGGGGGTGTCGGATCACTCACTGTTAACAGCTATGGTAAATATAAGGAATAATAAATTAGGTGGGCTGTGGAGGATGAACCCAATATGGTTCGAACTAATAGAAGGTCAGAATGAGATTGTAGGCAAGGTAAAAGAATTTATAGACTTTAATACGGATACAACAACAAGAGGGGTGATGTGGGATGCATTAAAGCGTATCTGAGGGGACAAAAAAGATATCGTTGGAATGGGAGGTTAAGATCAGGTCGGAGTTAGCTGTGGCCGAAAGGGAGTATGTGAAGGAGCCATTCGCCGATACTCGGAGTAAGTGGGAGAATAAGCAACAAACATATAAAGAGGTAATGGTCAGGAAATCGGAAAACAAAAGAATGTTCCAAAAACAAATAGCGTATGGGGAAGGGGAAAAAGTTGGTAAGATGTTGGCCTATATTGTTAAGGCCAGTGCCTCACCTTCCGCAATCCCCACCATTAGAACCATGGGCGGGGAGATATCATCTGTGACAGAGGAGATAAGTAATACATTTAAGGAATATTATGAAGAACTGTATAAGTCCCGGGGGGGTGCGGGAGGGGAGGAAATGGACAGTTTTTTCAAGAATATTGAATTACCCTCCCTCACAGACACTGACAGAGAGGTTTTGGAGGCCCCGATAACATTAGAGGAAACAAGAATGGCTGTAGCAGAAATGGCAAACCAGAAGTCCCCTGGCCCCGATGGCCTACCTGCTGAAACATATAAAAAATATGGGGAAATTTTACTCCCGGAGCTCCTTAATGTACTTGATATGGCAAAGAAAGAAAGAAAATTACCCAAATCAATGACCGAAGCCACGATTATTATGCTGCCTAAGGAGGGGAAAGACCCCTTAGAGCCTGGGTCCTATAGGCCCATTTCTTTGCTGTGCGCAGATGCTAAGATTCTCGCAAAGACGCTTGCCATTAGACTTAAAAAAATAATTTCAAAATTAGTCCACTCAGACCAAACAGGTTTTATTCCCCAGAGGTCAATCAGTAGGAATATCAGGAGGCTTTTTTTAAACCTGCAAATACCCATAGAGAATACGGGGTCAAGGGCGGTCATGATGTTGGATGTGGTAAAGGCGTTTGATAGCCTGGAATGGGGGTTTATGTGGCATGTCTTGAAGGAGTTTGGCTTCAGCCCATCCTTTAGGAAGTGGGTTGAAATTTTATACAACGACCCTAGCGCTAAAGTTAAGGTTAATAACACCCTTTCAGCTGGATTCCGACTAGAAAGAGGCACAAGACAGGGGGTGTCCTCTGTCACCTCTGATTTTTGCCCTGGCCATGGAACCGGTGGCCGCAGCAGTGAGGCAAAGTCAGCTTATGGAAGGGTTCCGGAGAAGAGGTAGAGAGGAGAGAATCGCATTATATGCGGACGATGTCCTCATATTTCTAGGAGATACGGAGCGCTCACTTAGGCAGGTGATAGACATATTCACGAGTTTTGGAAAGCTATCTGGTCTCACCATAAATTGGGAAAAATCAATGCTACTACCGGTAGACCCAATTAGGAAAAATGCCTATTTGGAGAGTATACAAATAGAAATAGTGGAGATAGTAAAATACTTAGGTATTTATATAACAAAGGACCCAGGTAACTATATAAATCACAACTTGATCCCCCTGTTGACGAAGTTTAAAAATAAAGTCAATTTATGGAGGAGGCTCCCCTTATCAGTTGCTGGACGATGCAATTTGATCAAAATGCTGTCCTTGCCCCAGTTGTTGTTCATATTGCAGAATTCACCAATATGGATTTATAAGAAATGGTTTAAAAAAATAGACACAATATTAAGAGATCTTATATGGAAAGGGGGACAATCAAGGATTAGCCTACAAACCTTGCAATTATCAACTCGAGAGGGGGATATGGCGGTCCCACACCCCCAATGCTATTTTTTAGCAGCTCAGTTACAGCACACAGGGTCAGGGGATAAAAATAATGAGGGTATAATGACCATAGGAGCGCCACATGAAACATTAGTGGAGGTGCTGGAGGCAAATTCTTGTCTTTAGACCCCCCACAGTTAAATTAATAATAAAAGTTTGGAAATCCATTAAAGCGTTGGAAGGTGTGGAAGGAAAGGCTAGGTACACTCCCCTTTGGGATAATAAGTATTTACAAGAATTAAAGCCAATGGGGAAAATAAAGTCCTGGGAAACAAAAGGAATAGTAAAGTTGGCTCAACTGTATAATGGCAGCACACTCAAAACATTCATCTCACTAAAGGAGGAATTTGATATTCCGAATAACACGTATTACAACTATCTACAAATAAGGCATGCCCTAAAGGCTCAATTTGGGGAACAAGGCCCGGGGTGGAGCCTCTCCCCTATCCTTTGCAGAATGGGTAGCGCGGATGGACACAAAGGTTCCATAGCAGAAATGTATCCATTGTTATGCAGAGGTGGGATGGAGAGACCAGATAAGCTCAAGTGTAGAAGCAAATGGGAAAGGAATGTGGGCAATATATCGGATGAACAGTGGAAAAAGATGTTGGAGGGAGGACATCAGGTCTCGGTATCACCCACGCAGAAGTTCTCACACCTAATGCTCCTACACAGGGCATATTATACACCAAAGAGACTGTTTGAATTTGGGCGGAGGGCGGATGCAAATTGCCCAAGATGCCAGAATACGGGGGACTTGATCCATATGATATGGAAATGCCCAAAATTACATCGGTACTGGACAGAAATATTAGAACTTATAAATAAGATCTTTAAATTAGGATTGAAAATGGATCCAAAGTTATGTGTATTGGGAGTTGGGGAATGCCAAGGGAGAGGAAATAGTATAAACAAAGCAGTGGTGAGATGCCTTTTTCAGGCAAGGAAATTAATAGCCCTGAGGTGGCAGGCGGAGAGACCCCCTTCAAAGGATGACTGGATTAGAACAGTGACAAACGGTATGGAATGAAAAGGTAGTATACGTAAGGAGGAAAAATCTGAAGGAGTTCAAAAAAATCTGGAACCCATGGTTAGAAGAAATAGGGTATCCCATGTAAAGTGTGTGTAGGAAGAGGTGTTGTAGACGTACACAGAGTGTTAAAGAACTACCGAAGGAATAACAGTTAGATCCTTGGGTTGGGGGGGGGGATAGGTACGGGGAAAAAAAAAAGGGGAAAAAATGGGTGAATAATGTTTTAGGATATTTTATACTTGGGGTGTTGTGCATATGAGTTTTGGAGAGTTGACCGTTGATGGAAATTACTGTATAACACTGTGTAATGAATAAAGATTATTTGATGTGGAACAGCACCTCAAGGAATATTTCTTATTGAACGATCCGGAAGATACTTCCCCTGTGACCAATTGGGCTGCTCACAAGGCCACAATTAGAGGATATCTCATACAAATAGCGTCCCGAATTAAGAAACATTCTAACTCATTAATACAGGAAAAAGAACGGGAATTAAATGATCTATTGTCCCAACACAAACAACGCCCTGACCTAGACCTGAGAGACAAAATAGATTCTACTAGGTTGGAATTAAACCTTTGCCTGACAACTAGGGCCGAAAAAAGCCTTAGGTGGACCCAGGCTTCCTTCTATACGTTGAAGGATAAACCTGGTACTATGCTGGCTCGTAGACTTACGCCTAGGACCCGTAGGACGGTACCCCCAAAACTCAGACAGCCCAATGGAAACTTGACACAGAACCCGCAAATCATCACAAAATTGTTCCACTCCTACTATACCTCCTTATATTCTACACAGGAGGCCCCCCCTCCCGGAGCCCTGGACGACTTTTTTAAAGACGTGCCTCTACCATCTTTCTCAGATTCTCACCGTGAGGTCCTGGAGGGAGACATCACCGTAACAGAAATATTGGCTGCAATAAAACAGGCTAACGCGTCCAGGACTCCGGGGCCGGATGGCTTTTCAGCCTCTTACTATAAGAAATTTGCTCCACTATTGGTACCTCATCTACTAAAATTCTTCAATGCTCTTCGTGACGGGGAGCAGCTTGACATAGATTCTAATAGAGCCCACATCAGTCTGATCCCCAAGCCAGACAAGGATCATAGTGAAGTGGCGAACTATCGCCCGATATCATTGATCAATAGCGACCTGAAGCTACTCACAAAAATCTATGCAAACCGATTTAACACATTTCTGGCACAATATATACATATAGACCAAGTGGGATTTGTCACGGGGCGACAAGCTGCTGACCAGATTCGAAGGGCCACTGATCTGATTTCTATTTTACGCTCTAATTGGGATGGAATGGGCGATAGGCGAGGAATGCTTCTGTCACTGGACCTTCACAAGGCCTTTGACTCTATTTCCTGGCCCTTCCTCTTCCATACATTGAAACAGTGGAACTGCGGACCTAAATTTATGAGCCTTATTTGCACATTATACTCTAATCCTTCGGCCAACATTCTTGCATATGGACACAAGTCGGATCTTATACAGATAAGGAAAGGAACCAGGCAGGGATGCCCTCTCTCGCCTCTCCTTTTTGTTCTGGCGATCGAGTCACTGGCAGCGGCTATCCGTGCCAACCCCAACATTCATGGTGTACCTAGCGGCGGCAGGACTCATAAATGTGCTTTTTTCGCCGATGACTTGTTATTATTTGTAACAGATCCGATTACAACTCTACCCAATCTATTTGCTACACTCTATAGATTTGAAACCGTCTCTGGTCTACGAGTTAACCAATCTAAATCTGAAGCGTTGGACATAAACCTTCCCGGCCCGGTACGGGATGCAATACAACAGTCGTTTCCCTTTAAATGGTGCACACAAGCACTCCCTTATCTGGGAATTAAACTTACTCGGGATGTCCCTACATTATTTCAGGTTAATTATATCCCGCTTTTTAAGTCCATTGAACAAGAACTAAAGAACTGGCAGTCACATGATCTTTCCTGGATGGGTAGGATAGCAGCCATAAAGATGACAGTACTCCCCCGAATCCTTTACTATTTCCGATCATTACCGATCCCGATACCATTGGCATTCCTTAAAAAACTTCAGTCGCTAATATATAAATACATTTGGGGTGGTAAGGGATGTAGAGTGGCTCATTCCACTCTTTATATTTCCAAAGGGAGGGGGGGACTGGGAGTTCCCCACTTCATGAAATATTATAGGGCGGCTCAACTGGTACAACTCTACCAAATTTTTTCTACAACATACCAGCCAGACTGGGTTCGGTTGGAAGCACAGGCCAGTCCCTCATTACCAATAGACCTCCTGCTATGGCTACCGACAAGAGAACGTCGGGCCATATTGTGCCCTTCTTTATCCCATTCCCTGCGTCTGTGGGACACGGTGAACAAAATACACCCATTGAAATCTCCTCATTCTCCTGTAGCCCCTATACTCAATAACCCACACTTTCCTCCAGGACAGAATCCCCAGCAATTCACGTGGTGGGTTAACAAAGGCCTTTACAGGATAGCACACTTCATAGACCACAAAGGGATCAGGCAACAGGCTTATTTTCGAGAGACACTACAGATGCCACAGACGGAATCTTTCCGTCTACACCAAATCATTCACTTCATCAAATCCCTAACTACTGATCTGATAGACATAACTACTAGGACTTTGTTTGAAAATAAATGCTTACGCAGAACTGAGTCACGGGGAGGGATCTCTGAGCTCTATGCCCTCTTCAATACCCAACAGACCAAACCTTCATACCAAATAGCATGGGAATCGGATTTAGGTGAGACTATAGAGGAGGAGATATGGGGGAAATGGTCAACCATGGTGCATAAAGGAATACTCAACACTTCCCTGGTGGAGGGAAACTACAAGGTGTTGTCCAGGTGGTACCTTGTCCCGGCGAGGCTGGCGAGAATGTACCCCGGAACTTCACCCCTTTGCTTTAGAGGATGCGGGCAGGAGGGTACCATGTTACATGTTTGGTGGTCCTGTCCCAGGATACAGCGCTTCTGGATCAGAGTTTTCACCTTGGTCTACTCAGTGACAGGACAAAATCTACCTAAAAATCCTAAGACAGCGCTATTTGCAGACTTGCCAGACGGAACCCCTAGACATCTCCAAACTCTCATCTTCTTTATTTTCACAGCAGCTAAAATCACAATAGCACGAGCATGGAAAACTCCAGTGGTCAACCTTGCACTGGTAAAGAATAAAATATCTTGGATCATGGTCAACGAAAAGTTGGCCAGTATCCTTAAAGACAGACAGGCCAGATTTGACGGGGTGTGGTCCCCCTGGATCAAATACCTACAAGCCCCATAATCTCAATAACTGTATGATGGGGGACCCAGGCCGAGGGAAATGGCTTTCTCTTTGATTCTGGACCTCTATCTTTTTCCTCTTTCTCTCCTGCCTATCCTCCTCCTTTTTCTTAACCTTACTTTAAATCATTTCTCGTACCCCCCCCCCCTTTTTTTTTTTTTTTTTTCTCTTTCTTCTCTTTCTATGCTTAAAAGACTCTACTTGTGGATACAAGTGGAATGCTATGGAGCCTCTCTTTTCTTGGCCCCGATGGAGGAGCAAGGTAAACTAACTTTAAAGGCCTAACCTCCTTTGGCGCCAAGGGCCCTGAAACTGAGATATAATAAAGGTACTAAAACTTGATTTAAAAAAAATTATCAAGAAGTTATGAGTACTTCGCTTATGGGGAAAATTTACCTTCTTTCTCTTTTCTCCCCCCCCCCCCCTTTTTTTTTTTTTTTTTTTTTTTTTTTATTTTGATAAACACTAATGATATATGGAATGTGTAAGATACGTTATTCTAGACCCTTTAAGGAGAGGACAACATTAGTGTCCTTATGTTTACTGAGCGTACTAATACTCATCTGTTACCCCCCCCTTTTTTCTTTTTTGTGTTCTGTACAACACGTTTGTGTCATTTGACGGAAAATATGATTGATGACTGATTGTTCATGCTATTTTGTATAATTTGCAAAACCTTTAATAAAGAAAATTGAAAAAGAATAAAGATTATTTGGAGAAAAAGGTATAGTTACAGTGACAATGGGGGTTATTTACTGACGGCAAATCCACTTGAAAGTACACTTGCAGTGCACTTGTAGTGCAAAGTGCATTTGCCTTTAGTAAATAACCCCCACTGTGCTGTAAAATCTGCCAAAATCAGGCCATTTTAGGGACTAAAAGCAATTAATTCATGGAATTTAAAAGGATGATTATTTTTATCATTAATGCATTACATACATTAACAAAAAAAAATTGTGTGTGTGTAGCAGACCCACAGAACAACATAATAGTTAGCTGAAGAAGAGATTGTCACCACATGTATCAAATAAGTTGCGTTTGCATTATTGAAGAAAATGGCCAAAAATAAAAGGCCATTGGAGAACCTAGGAGACAGATAAGAAACACAAACAGTAATTCAAATAAATTATGAGTTTAGTTTTGCAAAAAAAATATGTTACACAGCTTCCAGATTTTCTAGTAAATCAATTGCCCCCCTACCCACGAAGTACTCAACATAGTTTTGCCATACTTCGCAGGCGCTTTGGGGGGCAAGCCAGGAAGGCCACTTTCAAGCGCCGCCATTGTTTGTTGAGATGAAAGGTCGGCCTCAGTCGCAACTAGGGCCAGATAGTTGGCTGCATTCTACTGCAGGAAATTGTGAAGAATGCAGCAGCTCAAGAAGATGTGATTTAGTTTGTATTCGGCCATGTTGATGGCTGTTTAGAAAAGCCGGAACTGGCTGGCCGTTATGCCAAAGGCATTCTCGACCACTCTTTTGGCACGGGCCAGCCGGTAATTAAAAATCCTCTGCTCCGGGGTCATCAGATGGTCCCCCAGCGCTAATGCCTCATTCACCACAAAAACAAACTGGAGGCCCGCCACGTTATCCTGTGGAGGTGGCAACCCCAAGGTGCTATTCTGGGGATGCCAGTAAATATCCGTCTGGATGATCACTCCTCCATCAGACATATGGCCATTCTTCCCTAAGTCCAGATATAGGAACTCATAATTCATCGTCACCACCGTCAACATCACAATACTACTATACCCCTTATAATTAAAGTAGTATGACCCCAAGTTGGGTGGTGGGACGATCCGGATGTGCTTCCCATCGATTGCACCACCGCAATTGGAAAAGTCCCACTACTGGTGGAATTGGGAGGCCACAGTCTGACATTCCTGTGGGTTGGAAGGAAACTGTGGAGTCAAACAAGAAAAAAAATTAATACTTTGGCACATAACATTGCAAGCAGATTAGACACAAACATTCTTGGCCAACATAAGTATAACATTTATTGAAATGAGTATTTACAGACAAAAGCATAAGGTCAACTTAGCAGATTCCTCACCCCCTCCGATGGCCCAAATTTTAGGGGGGATGTTTTGGACAGGTAACCCTCTCTACTTCATTGAGAGCTGAATGCATAAATAATGTGTGTTACTTTGGCCAGCCCCTCCTTACTTACACTATTGGCAGCCCACTGGACAGATAAGAAGTGTCATAATCCAAAAATATGAATACACACTGTCCAAACTGAAGCACATTTTTACATTCTGCAATTACCTATCAAGATAATTGGAGAACAAAACTTTAAACAGTACCATTTGAAAGTATTCAGGCAGGCACTTGCTTTGGTGAATTCATCCATAAATATGACCACAAAAGAGGTAGGTATAGTGTGTATGGGTTTGGCAAAGTCAGCAGATATCCTAAATTTAAGGAAACAATAACATTTGGACACATTTTAGGGGGTGTTTAGGGTGAGCACTACAATGGAGCTGACAAAATACATTGTTAAGTGACTAGGCTAGGTGCGTATGGGCCCAGGATAGCATGCTGGGGAGGTTAGTGAAGGCAAATATGCATGAAGGACAAAAAAGTAGTAAAGCAGTAAAAGCATACAGCATGCAAAGAGGACATTCACAGCATTTTACAATCATGGTAATTATGGAATGATGAAATAAATACAATACATTAGCAAACATTAAATACATAGAATGTGATGTTAAAGGATAAAACTTACCTTAATATAGTCCTTCTGCAGGACTTGAATGATGGCAGAACAGGTCTCTGGAATAGTGTTTCCCAGAGCCTGGGGGGGAGATCCCAGTCGTGAACTTCAGGTCCCGGAGACTTCTCCCCGTCGCCAAGTACCACAAGGTGGCGACAAGCCTTTGCTCGGGAGTGATGGCTTGCCGCATGCAGGTGTCCGGCTTCATAATATAAGGGGTCAGGAAAGCCAAAAGAAGGTGAAAAACAGGGTCCGTCATCCAGGGATAATTCCTGAAATCATCAGGATTATTCTCCTGGAGCTCCCACAACAAAAGCATATGACAGAATTGGTCATGATTAAGCAACCAATTCTTGGTCCAAGAACTCCTCCTCCCCCTGTTCATGGACTGGACTTGGGTCAAAGCAATAACTCCAACACCAAGCCCAGCAACAGCACAAACTCTACGACGAGTACGTAAGCGCAACATGTATAATAAACGAACGGCTACTCAGAACGAACGGACAAAAAGCACTGAAAATCAGAAAGGACCTGAGAAGAACGAGCTGAAAATTAGAAATGACTGGACAAGAACGCACTGAAAATCAGAAGCGAACTATAAATAGAACGCACTGAAAGACAGGAACGAACTGACAAGCACGCACTGAAGAACAGATACGAACCAACATGCGCAAACTGAAAAGCAGAAATGAACTGAAAAGCACGAGACTGAAAAGTGTGAATCATCTCAACCAAACTTCTACTAACACGAGATAAACATGGATTAGCAGAAGGAGACAAAGGGTGGTGCACTGGCTATTGAAATAGCAAAAAACTAGTGCGCAAAACCACACTCTCAAAGACCATGGACGATAGTACCAGATAGAACAGCTGCCAACATAAAAGGTGTCCTCACACACCCTGATGAATGCGTAATATATGGTAAAAAGGGTATGTGGCGCTAATCTATCTAAATGTACCACTCACAATTATGGAAAGGACATCTCAAAGTAGCATGAATCTAAATCCTTCCTTAATTCACAGTGCACGTAATGCCTATAATTAGTATAACAAGTTGCGTCACACCACGTGATCAAAGGGATCCCTTTGATAAAGTCACGTGGTGTGACGCAACGCGTCAGGGTAGGAGGAGCCAGGTGCCGACGCTTCCCGGGGACGGCCGAACCCGGAAGCCTTACTGTTCCTGCTGCTATTTTCGTTTTTAAATGTAAGTTGCTACTTATGTTACATTAAACTTTGATTGAATTACTACACTATGGGAGCATCTTCTTCTTCCTTATTATCATTCTGGGGTTTGTGTGAGCGGTGGTGACTACTATAGAAAGCCTGACCCACGCACACCCTCCGGAGGAGGGGGACAGCCTCTGGACCTTCATCCTCTGCATAGAAGCATTAACCATCTGCTTGACTTGGCCCATTGGGGGCCGCCATTTGAGGTGAGAGGCTGGGGGAAACACCTGTGTGCCGCACCAGTTTTTAAGTGAAAGAATTCAGCACTAAGTCACCTTTACTGGCACGTTACTATTGACTTTTTTTATGGACATTAAGAGTCACATTGCATGAAGCAACATTTAATTGGACTTAATCACAATATTTGTCACAGTTTTTGTATTTTTTTGCAGGTGGGAGGGGTGTTGATTTTGAGCCATTATTGGAGTCGCATTTATATATGCATGATTTTTGCACAATTGTCACCTTGTTTTGCACTTGATCACTTATGTATAGATGTGGGGTGCAGAGTCGCATCCTTTAATCAAGCATTGCATTGCAGTTTTTATGCTTATATTATGAGGAACTGTATTTCATTTATTCACCAGTAATATTTATTTCATTTCATTTTCTGGCTATATTTTCACACGTTGTGTTTAGGAATATTATGCATATTGTATGATTTATTTATATATTTTGAGGAACTGTATTTTATTTATTCACTATTAATACCTATTCTAATTTTCTGGTCATATTTTCACACGGTGTGGTTTTAGGAACATTATGCACACTGTATGATTTATTCATATATTCTCACTAGGAATGGTAACCAGCACTTAGCACTTTAATATAGTTTGGCTGTTTTTAAACAGGAGAAGGTAGTAGTCAATACTGAAGTGCAGTGTTCATATTGGAAAAACATGTACACTGGTCTATGGTAATTATCTGTAGGTGCTTATTGGTTGTTATACTAATTATAGGCAATGCGTGCACTGTGAATTAAGGAAGGATTTAGATTCATGCTACTTTGAGATGTCCTTTCCATAATTGTGAGTGGTACATTTAGATAGATTAGCGCCACATACCCTTTTTACCATATGTTACGCACTGGCTATTGAACTTCTTTTTTATCAGCTGTCGTACGTGTTGTAATTGTCAACATTTGTGTGACAAACGTGTGTATGCAAGACAAGTTGGAGCCAACACCCTTCGAACAAAAATCCATGGTTTTGTTGATGGAAAGTCCGATCGTGTGTGTGGCAATAGGGTAACTGAACTGTGGAAGCTGTGCCTAAGAGGGCAAAAGACCTCTGCAGGAGGGATTCAAAAAGTATAGAGCCGAAGAAGGATGAAGAAAATGCAAGGAGTTGCTTGTACTGCAGGCTCTCAGTTGAAGCTTTCTCTCCAGCAAGGAGAACAACAAATAGCACAGCAGTGATGTGATCAAATATTCCTCTAAATCTTGTATGACTAGTAGTCAGGGGCAGCAGTGGCTAAGATGATCTTACATTGCAAATCTACAGTTATGAGGCTCAAGCCAGAGGAAGTGCACTGCTTTTTTTCGGGAGGAATTTAACACAAAAGATAAATTTTTCAGGGCATTACTAAGGCACAATTGACAATTCTAAATGTTTCTTAGAACACTGCAGAACTTCAGTATATCAATCCAGGTCTGCAATTGAATATATCTTTTTTTATGCCATTTATATTACATGCAAAAAAAATCCTCCCACTTCTTGTTTTAAGCCTTGTATACACTATTAGTTTTTTTGTTCAACCCAGCGAGTTGAATGAAAAAAAAACTGACAGCTCAGGACGGAGCCGCTGTACTAACAATCTGATGTTAGTACAGCAATCTCCCCTGCTGTGCTATTGTGTTCTGACAGGGGGAGCACGCTATTGAGCTGGCCAATGCTGCCTGACATTCAGCCCATGTGTATTAGGCTTTAGAGACACAACAGAAGGTGAGAGGAAGTTTGTATGTTCTCTAGCATTGAGATCAGATAACAGTGGTAACCAGGACAAACAGAGAGAGTGTATAGAATTACAATGGCAGTAGATGAGCAAATATTCACTGTTTGCTGTTATAATGCGTTATACACCCTAGTAAAGCCATCTGTTGAGGACATTTTTGACAGTTGTGACTGGGAGATAGAGGTGCGGCTGAAGAGGATCCAGTAAGTGATGCAACTTAAAATTATTTTTATTGAAATAATCATACTCAGGGCTTATAAGGCATAACACTGTGATTTTGTAAAGAAAAATTATTTTTCTATACATCTGTAAAACTTTTTGAAGCATTCTTCCACCATCCAAGTCTGCAGTGATGTCACATTATAAAAGCTCAGTGACACAGAGACATCTACTGTGTAACCTGTTTTGTCTATAAGACATCAACAGACCCTGACAGCTCTGTTTACGTATCTTCTGGTTGGGTTATTCAAATTCATGTAATTTTTAGGACATTTATACAGTATTTAAGCCTCATGCACACTGGACTTTTTTTTACAACTGCTGTCTTTGGCTTCAGACGTTTTTTTATGAAGCCAATAAACTCCCTAGCATGTTATCCTATGGGTCCATGCACACATAGACTGTTATAAGCAGTTTTGGTCAGGCTCGTTTTCTGGCTGGAAAAAACCCCAGAACTAGTGGGTTTTAGGCCTGATTCACACTTATGCATTTTTTGTGCTTTTTGCATTTTGCAGATTTGCACTACAGTCCATTTAACATAGTTTCCTATGGAACACGTTCTGTAGTGCATATCTGCAAAATGCAAAAAGTACTAAAAATTAATAGGTGTAAACCAGGCCTAAGTCTGAAAAAAACTGAAAACAGCTTAAAAAAAAAAAAAAAAGCTGAAAAACGTGGCTATTCAGCGTTTTTGATCCATAAGATTTTCTGAGAGTATAGTTTTGCTAAAAAAAGTTAACAAATGATACAGCTAAAAAACGCCAAAAAAAACTCTAGTGCAAAAACGCTGAAAAACTCACTCTACAGCTTCAGCTTTATACAGCTAACGTTACTGGCTTTTTTAAAACGTCCAGTGTGCATGAGGCCTAATATACTCTTTCTGGGAACAAGTGGATGACTTAAATATCAGATTGCTATTCAGATTACTCTTTAACTTTTCCTGTTACATTAAAAAGAAAGTTTCCTGGTTAACTACAATAATTATTAACAAAGATCTTTTGACTTGACTTTCCTTGTTAAAACACATCTGCCACTTTCTCCCAAACTTATTTCAATTATCTGAATGATCTTAAAAATTCTAGAGGTCACACCTATGTCCATAAGTGGGAACATGACCTTAAAGACACTAGAGACAGGGAAGAATGCATACAAATTTAGACCACGATAGCCTCTTGCCATAGGCGTGCGCAGGGGGTGTTCCGGGTGTGCCTGGGCACACCCTAATCACCCTGTGTGGTGCAGATTTCCCCTACTGATAGTTCACCAAAGCCCCTAAACAGGGCTTCTAAAAAGAATTGTAAAAAAAAAATAAAAACCTACTGACACCATCCACTGCCCTACTGAAACCAACCTCTGCCCTACTGACAAGTCCCCTGCTCTACTAACACTGTCCATGTTTTATTACATTTGAAGTGCACACACTAATGCAATAGGCTGCACACACCTATGCCTCTTGCTCTATCAACATGCTCACACCTAAGTCAGCCTTTAAATCTGTCTGCAGATGTTATATGGTCCCAACCCATCTGCTTTCAGGGCAGCTCTCTCTCATGATGTCCTCCTTAATGCATGATTTGTCCTTTTCCCTCCCATTCCTTCCCTTCCCCCTCCTTCCCTGGTGTTTACATATGTGAATCATTGCTGTAAAGTCAGAATGCAACCTGCCACACCCATTAATCTTAATTTTAATCACCTGTATTGCCTTCTATGACTTACGGATTCACTCTGCAATCTGAAATTCTGCAATATGTTGGTTACTTAGTATATTTGTACGGGTTATACTATGTACCTTTTAAAACCTCAATAAAAACGTATTAAAAAGTGAAAAAGAAAGTTTCAACTTTCAATATTGTTTTATGAAAAACATAATTTCTGCATCTGTACCTGTAAAGGAAACAGCCAATACAATATTCATTCCAGTGTTCAAATAAAGTTGCAGAACGAGATTTCATCTGTAAATAAACTCTTTTTTCAGAATTATAAAAAAAGACTGATTATTATTGTTACACATTTACAACCATACAGTGTATGCACACTTGCAGGCATAAATTCACGCAAATACATACTTTCACACATATGCATATACATACACAGATATACAGTATATACTCAAACAAATATAAGACCCACTTTTGAAAACTGCTTAGAATATTTCCCTACCAACAACTCCACCCCAACTAGAAAAAATAGGGTCCTAGCTAAGGTAGCAGTGTTGGCCCCCACTCCTCATTCCTTCAACTGACATTGATCAGGATTGCAATAGCTACAGAGGAGCCACTGCATTTGCATTGTCTCTATTGGAAGGAACCGATCAGACACTAAATGCCTAGGAGAGCACCCTTGTGAAGTGTTAGGCAGGTAAACAGATTTGATTGATTATATTATTTTGCTGGTGTATTACAGGGGCATAAAGTTTGTAGCCAGGACCCCTGGACATCCACCAGTTCTAGGTTCCTGCCCAGTAACTGTCCTACAAAAAGATCAACATCTGTCATGAGAGACAGCTATTGCTATTAGAACTTGCAGCATGAAATGACACAGTTGAATAAAAAGTCACTACAAGGGACCACTATCACAAGAAACTGCTGGGCACCTGGTGACTGCTGCCACAAGTAACTACCATGGCACAAAATGCATGCCACAGGAGATTTCTAGATTATTATGTACTGCCATGTTGCAAGACAGTTGACACAAGAGATTATTGTCTTATTTCAGGAGTCACTATTTTAGGATACTGTAAAAGAATGTATCACAGGCTGTCATGTTGCAGGTAACATTTGAGTTCGGTTTGAGCATGAGTTAACATGGGGGCTAACCCAACCCATTTGCAGTTTGTGGAAATGACAGACTAATGCGGTCAGATGGGTCAGATGCATTAAAGTCAGAATGTTTTTTATCCTAATCCATTCTATGCATTAGATGGACTAAGTGCTCAGTTTGAAGCTGTGGAGCTTGGTGTAACTGGAGCTGGATTAAGTGGGAGTTAAAAACAAGTGTTAGAGTATACAAGTCTTGGTGTCTGTTGGTGTTTGCTGTCTGTTGGTGTTTGCTGTCTGTTGGTGTCTGTTGCTGTTTGCTGGGTTGCATTTTGGGGACTTTTCCTTTTAGTTTTTAATTTGCCTTTTGCTGTCACTTTTTAAATAGCTTTTTTTTTTTTTTCTTGGTTTCATCAGTCTATCAATTAAGGGGTGTGGTTAATTGCTCACAGGTGCCTATTTAACTTGTTGTAGGACTCAGTCTGAGCGTGCTCAGTTTGAAGCTGTGGAGCTTGGTGTAAGTGGAGCTGGATTAAGTGGGAGTTAAAAACCAGAGTTTAAAACAGGAGGTTATAACAGGGGTCATAGTACCTGTGTAGTGTGAGTATCTGAGTGTTGTCTGAGTAGTGTGTGTGGATCGTTAGTACTTGTGTATTGTGTCCCTGTGTATTGTCTTGTCGTGTACTTGTGTATTGTCTTTGAGTATTAGTGCCAGGAAGCTAGCTGTTCGGTAATTTGGACAGGGTAAAATCCCCAAATCCTCACTAAATTTAATAGGTACGATGCCCGGCGGGTGTGGAGAGGCGACTCTTTGTACATCTTGCCACATGTATGCGTTCCTTGATCATCTGATCGAGGGCGAATACTGCTGTGCAAAATGTAAGCACATTGTTTCCCTGGAAGCCCAGGTTCTTAATCTGGGGAAGCAACTGTCAGCACTGAGAAGTCCCTCCATACTAAAGGTGAGCCAGGAACGTACACGGCAGGTGCCGGCAGGGGCCAGCACAGAGGCGGGTGGAGACAAAGAGGTGCAGGCACTAGCAAAGAGTAGATGGGTGACAGTCAGGAGGGGTAGAGGGGGAAGTGCCAGAGAGGCCGATCCAGGACTGGAGCATCCCAATAAGTACGCTCCATTGAGTGACATTGGTGTAACCAGTCAGGGACCAGCACTGCTGGAGATGAGGGACTCTCCTAGCTGCCAGGGGAAGAACTCCTCCAGTGAGAGTGGGGGGGGCAGCAAAGGGAAAGGAAAGACAGATTCTGGTGGTAGGGGACTCAATTCTTAGAAGGACAGAGAGGGCAATCTGTAACCAAGACCTGAAGCGCCGAACAGTATGTTGTCTACCGGGCGCTCGAGTTCGGCACATCACGGATCTTGTGGACAGATTACTGGGAGGGGCTGGGGAAGACCCGGCTGTCATCGTGCACGTTGGCACCAATGACAAAGTCAGAGGCAGATGGAGTGTCCTAAAGAACGATTTTAGGGACTTAGGAGCTAAATTGAGGAAAAGGACCTCCAAGGTAGTGTTCTCAGGAATACTACCGGTACATCGAGCCACACCAGAGAGGCAGAGGGAGATTAGGGAAGTAAACAAGTGGCTGATGAGCTGGTGTAGTAAGGAGGGGTTTGGGTTCCTGGAGGACTGGGCCGACTTCTCAGTCGGTAACCGGTACTATAGAAGGGACGGACTGCACCTAAATGAGGAAGGTGCAGATCTGCTGGGAATGAAGATGGCCAAAAAGTTAGAGGGGTTTTTAAACTAGGCGATGGGGGGGAGGGTCCAGAGACAGTGATAGCCAGCGCGGAAGATATTCCAGAGGGTAGTATTGGGGGCATTAGTGGTAGGTTAACCAAAGCACAAAAACACAAGGTGAGTATAGTAGCAAGTCCTAGTTGCAATCTTGTAACACCCAATACGAGGACAATATGCGACCGGTCTAAACTATGTGGCATGTTCACCAATGCCAGGAGCCTGGCGGACAAGATGGGTGAACTAGAGATACTGTTGTACAAGGAGGATTTGGATTTTGTGGGAATTTCAGAGACCTGGTTCAACAGCTCTCATGATTGGCTGGCAAACATTCAAGGGTATACCCTATACCGCAAGGATAGAGAGGGTAAAAAAGGGGGAGGGGTATGCCTATATATCAAGAATAATGTACAAGCGAATGTGAGAGATGACATCACTAAGGGAGCTAGGGAGGAGGTGGAATCCTTATGGGTAGAGCTCCAAAGGGATGAAGCTAAGGGGAAAATAATACTGGGAGTATGCTATAGGCCCCCTAACCTGAGGGAGGAAGTGGAGACGGATCTCCTATCACAAATTGGATTAGCAGCAAGGATGGGAAGTGTTATCATAATGGGGGATTTTAATTATCCAGACATAGACTGGGCGGAGGGAACCGCGCATTCATTTAAGGCTCGCCAGTTCCTTAGTGTCTTGCAGGACAATTTTATGGGTCAGATGGTAGACGCACCAACTAGAAATAAAACATTACTAGATCTACTGATTACCAACAATACAGACCTGATAACAGATGTGGAAATACGGGGCAATTTAGGTAACAGCGATCACAGGTCAATTAGTTTCAGTATAAATCACACAAATAGGAAACATGAAGGGAACACAAAGACACTGAATTTCAAAAGAGCCAACTTCCCTAAACTACAAACCTTGCTAAAAGGCATAAATTGGGATAAAATATTAGGAACAAAGAATACGGAGGAGAGATGGGTTTGCTTTAAGAGCATATTAAATAAGGGCATTAGCCAATGTATCCCATTGGGTAATAAATTTAAAAGAGCGAACAAACATCCTGGATGGCTTAACTCCAATGTAAAAATGCATATAAAAGCAAAGGAGAA